>NC_134232.1:960000-1585000 GCF_965140235.1 Caretta caretta
TAATGCCCTCAGCCCGCAAAGGTTAAGCACGCTCTCGGAAGTCTTGGCATCTCTGGGACTCAAGACGCTGCAGATGAGACATGGGCACACCCCGGGGACACGGTAACTCCTGCCTCAGCCGCTCCAGTATGGAGCAGAGTCTGGGTTTGCATTTGGGACCAGATCGCGTGCCCCGTGTGTGTGGCCATGGTGTGACATTCAGAAGGTGCTGGGCTGACGGCTGGGGGAGGAAAGTCCTCTCAGCAGGAGAGGTGCAGCAGGACTAGCAGCAGGGCAAAGCTTCCCCCTGCTTCCCTGCCCCAGGAAAGGAACGACTGGGACCCGGACTCCGGCTGCATTGTGTCTACTCGTGCCACGTGAGGGTGTGAGACGTAGGGGAAGGGCACAGGAGGTGTATTCACACATCTCAAGGGGGTTGGGGGGGCTATATTTTGATCCATCAGCATGTTTGTTATGAGCTGGCATGGTCTAGTCCAGGGGTTCTCAACCTGAAGGTCATAAACACCCTGCCCTTCCCAGACTGCTGGGGGGGGGGCAGGGGGGCCTGGCTAGATGGGAGGGGGGACCAAATGAGGTGCAGGCCAGTATGGTAAAGGTGAGAACCTCTGGTCTCGCAGACTGAATATGGGCCTGGAATCCAGGAAATTCAGGGTTCTACTCATGCCTTTGTCTTTTACTAGCTGGAAACAGAACTGTTCTCGTGTGTGTCAGAAACTCTATGTCATGAACAGAGGTTTGCCTTTAGCTCAAGTGCCTGGGGACGGGGTTCTTGGAGCAGGAGGATCTGAGTTCTGCCCCCCCTGCTGTGAAATTCTGGGGGGCCACAGGGCCGACCACAGAGGGGCTTACGGGCTACTCGCTGGGGGGTTGCGGAAGGGCTGCAAAGTGGCTCCGACACCCTTGGATAAAAGGGGGCAATCAAAAACTGAAGGGCACTTGCCCAAAGCCCCGCCCATAACCTGGCAGAAATGAAGCAGGATGGGCTGGTGAGTCTGGCCTGAGACTCTGGATGCCTGGCTTCAGGTCCCAGCTCTGACCAGCCCCCTGGGGGACCTTGGGGCCATCAGATGGGGCCGGATTGTCAAAGGAGCTCAGCACGCCTGCCTGGAGCCAGAAGAGCTCAGCCCCCAGCGAGCTGACGACCCAGTGTGATGGCTCTGACACCTGGCCCTGGCCTTCTCTGCCTGCAGCCCCCTCGCAGGCAGAGGGAGGACGACACATCCTTTGTCTCATCTCTAGGGTGGAAGTGCCTTGGGGCGGGGAATGTCTCGTACTCCATGTGCAGCCCCTGGCACAGCAGAGCCGTGATCTCCAGGGGGCCCCCTGGGGCTACTGTCAACCAAACGAAGGACTGGGCCTCCAGAGAACAGGAAGTGGCCTTTGGCTGAGTGAGTCTCGCTCCGAGGTCTCAGTAGCAGAAGGTCCTGGTCCAGCGTTGGCTGTGGATCAGAGCAGACCCAGAGGGAAAGGAAGGAGCAGGCGTGAGGGCCAGGGCTGTGTGGCCAAAGCACGGAAAACGAGGAGAGGCTTGGAGAGGGGAAGGGGCAAAAATTGGCTGAGAAACTGAAAAGCCCAAGTCCTGCCCCTGCGGGAGGGGAAGGGGAGGATGGGAGTTTTGGAAGGGGGAGTTTTGGAACAGGGCTGGGGGAGGATAGGAAAGGGACGGGGCAGTAGAGATGCTGATGGGGGGAGCGAAGAGGCCAGAGACAAGGCCAAAGTGCTCCAGAGGAATGGTCAGTCATTGGGGAGGCCTGGGGGGCCCGCGGGGCGTCTTTCTGCTGTTACTTGCCCCAGAGCCCCGTCGGGGGAAGGCAAATGAACCCAGCCGCTAGCAATGACTCCTGGACATGCCCTGACATCTGCGCCTGGCACCAGAGACCCATTACAGGGAACACGGGTCAGAAACCCGGGTGCCTTCCTCCAGGCCTGCAGCACGTCTGAGGGGTCCTGCTGCCTAGCCCCCAGCAGGCTGAAACTTCCCTCCAAAGCGAGTCATGGGAAAAGCTCTCTCCACATAAAAGTCACCCCAGGGGCAACAACCCCCAGCCAGCTCCTGTCCTCCTGAGTGTGCTGGGAAAGTCAGCTCTGCTCAAGGCTGGGCTACATCAATGTAAACCCCAACAGGCTGGCTGCAGGCTGGAGAAGGCAGGGCGCCCCCGCAGGGACTCCCGGGGTCCCACCCACTTGGGGAGCAGGCAGGAAGGGGTCCCTGTAGGACTGCTGGCCCCAGGCCACCTGGAAGAGAAAGGGGCGGTGGGGCTCCGCACCATGGGGCGCAGCTTCCCCGGGGCCAGAGGGCTTTGGCCCAGGTCAGGTGAGAGCGAAACCAGAGCAAGACACCAGTTCGCAGACAGGCGCGGGGTTTTCTCCAGCCCGTTTGCAGCTCGGTTGGGAGCTCCGAGTCCAGGCCGCTCAGCACCCGAGGGAAAGCCCTGGCCCGAGCTGCCCACGCCCGGCTGCCAGTGCGGGGCGCTTACCGCTCGGCCCGGAGGGGAGGATGATTTCCAGGCGCCTCCTGGGAGCGGCGATGGAGGGAGAGAACCAGGAGCGATGTGCCGAGGTCCCTGCGATAAACCCCAGACCCTGCCCCGCTCTATGTCCCGTTGAATGTTTTGTTCACTTTGAAAACAATCCGGATTGCTCGGCAGGTCCTTGCGGAGTCGGGCGCCGGGCACCTTTCTAAGGCCCGCTCCCCCCATGGGATCGCTCTGCACCTTTGGTCGGAATCCTGCAAGCACCAGACTCCGGATTGATTTCGGTTTTGCAGGACCCCGCCGACCCCGAGGTTTCGCCCCCGCGGCGGGCTAACAGCCGAACATTTCACAGCCCCCCGCGCCCGCGAAAGAGAGACGTGATTCGCTTTCGGTGAAGACCTTCTTGCGAATGTGCCTTAACTTTGCTTTGCATAACGAAGGGGGACTCTGGGAGCAGCCCCCCCGCTTGGCCGCTGCATCCCAGCCCCCGGGAACCTCCCCGCCTCGCGCTCTGCAGCCGGGTAAAGAATCTTCTCGCTTGGAGGTGCCACCGAAAAAAGGGGCCATAATGTAGCTCTTTGTTAGGGAAATGGGACAATTATATGCCAGTGAACAACCTAGCCATTAAAGAGAGTCTTAAAGAGACAGGGTCGCATTTCACAGAGGGCTTTTTGGGGTGGGGATCGAGTACAAACACTTTCAAATGTACCTATTTTAAAAGAAATAATGATCTAGGAGCCGTAGGTGTAGAGAGACACGTGAGTACACCCCCCCCCCCAGCCCTAATCCTCTCCCTCCATCTCCAGCTGTTAGATTAGCTAGACATGGCCCTGAGAGAACCATGCAGACCCAGGGCCCAGATCCTGCAAGGCGACCCTGTTCACTGCTCATCCCCCGTGCTACTCAGGCCAGGATCAGGCCTCACCTGAGCGCACAGACGCTGGTTCTGGCTCGCCAAAGGCACGTGCTTAACTTTCCTCCTGGATCTCCCAGTGCATCAAGTTAAGCACGTGCCCCCAGTCTCTGCAGAATCAGGGTCTAAATCTGTGAAGAGTGGTAAAAATCCGACTTGTCACAACAGCGTCTCATCCCTACGGAGCTTAAGACAAACTATACGAGGATATCTATCAAGCTTTAACCAGGCTGCTTGCAAGTTTGGGGGAGGGTGGTTAATTCAAAAGAATTTTTAAATGGAGATTTTCCGTAAAATGTTGCGATTTGAAAAGGGTGGCGAAGGGAAGGGGGGGTCTGTGGGAGAGTTTGCAGAACCAGGGAGAGCAGCGGAGAGCGACAAAAGCCAGCCCCAGAAAGCCGTAACTCGGCCGGGGGGGGCCGAAGTGACTTTGCAGCCCGGCTGGGCTGAGCTCTGGCTGCAGCGAGACATTGAGGCCAGTCGGGAGGACGGAAAAGCCCCGCTGGAGAAAACCCCCAAACGGCTGATGACATTGCCGGCCGCTCTCCGGCCCCTGGAGCGGGCGGCGCCGGGTGTGCTCGCCTTGGGAAAGTTGTGTGTGGGGGTGTGTGTGTGTGGGGGGGTGTGGGGGTGTGTGTGGGGGGGTCTGCGTGTGCCCCTGGCGGGGGAGGGGCGCTTCCGGCCAGAAGATCGATGTATCTGCACAATAATAATCGGGACGCTGATTAATAAGCAATTGCCCCTTTAAAGCGGCCGAGGCGAGGGGCGGCCCCCTGGCAGCTGCTCTCTGCGCTCCCTAGGCTGGGCTTGACCAATCCTGCCCTCGGGGCTGGTCCCTGCGTTTGAATCTGATTGGCCGCGAGGAAATTTTGGGAAGGGGCTTAGGGCCCGGGCCAGGCCGTTCCAAGGCTCCCTGGGGGCGGGCAGGGAGGAGGGAGCGGGGCTGGGCTGGATTCTGCGCGCTCCAGGGCTGGGGGCCCCCTTGAAACCGGCTAATTGGGGCTGAAGGGGGCCGGAGCCGCACAAAGGAGGGAGCTCCGGGACTCGGCCGGTCGGGCTGCGGGCAGGGCGCCCGGCGGCTGTCCCGCGACTCGGCTGCAGACTCCGCGGCGCGAACTTCGCCGGGCCCAGGAGGGGCGGCTGCTCCGCGCGGCGCTCGCTCGCTTGGCCCGCCCGGGGCGCGGGACGCCGGGAAAGGCGGCGGCACCATGCGCCCGTCCAGCGTCCTGCACCGCCTGGCCTCGCTGCTGCTGTGGCTGAACGTGCTGGGCCGGGGCCGGGGCCAGTTCCACGGCGAGAAGGGCATCTCCATCCCGGACCACGGCTTCTGCCAGCCCATCTCCATCCCGCTCTGCACCGACATCGCCTACAACCAGACCATCATGCCCAACCTGCTGGGCCACACCAACCAGGAGGACGCGGGGCTGGAGGTGCACCAGTTCTACCCGCTGGTCAAGGTGCAGTGCTCGCCCGAGCTCAAGTTCTTCCTCTGCTCCATGTACGCGCCGGTGTGCACGGTGCTGGAGCAGGCCATCCCGCCCTGCCGCTCCATCTGCGAGCGGGCGCGCCAGGGCTGCGAGGCGCTCATGAACAAGTTCGGCTTCCAGTGGCCGGAGCGCCTGCGCTGCGAGAACTTCCCCCGCCACGGGGCCGAGCAGATCTGCGTGGGGCAGAACCACTCGGAGGACGGCGGCTCCCCGGCGCTGCTCACCAGCCCGGCGCCGCCGCCCGGCCAGGGCACCCCGGGCGCGCCGCGCTACGCCACGCCGGAGCACCCCTTCCACTGCCCGCGGGCGCTGCAGGTGCCCGGCTACCTCAACTACAAGTTCCTGGGCGAGAAGGACTGCGCGGCGCCCTGCGAGCCGGCCCGCGGCGACGGGCACATGTTCTTCAGCCAGGAGGAGGTGCGCTTCGCCCGGCTCTGGATCCTGGTCTGGTCCGTGCTCTGCTGCGCCTCCACCTTCTTCACCGTCACCACCTACCTGGTGGACATGCAGCGGTTCCGCTACCCGGAGCGGCCCATCATCTTCCTCTCGGGCTGCTACACCATGGTGTCGGTGGCCTACATCGCCGGCTTCGTGCTGCAGGAGCGCGCGGTGTGCAACGAGCGGTTCCAGGAGGACGGGTACCGCACGGTGGTGCAGGGCACCAAGAAGGAGGGCTGCACCATCCTCTTCATGATGCTCTACTTCTTCGGCATGGCCAGCTCCATCTGGTGGGTCATCCTGTCCCTCACCTGGTTCCTGGCCGCCGGCATGAAGTGGGGCCACGAGGCCATCGAGGCCAACTCGCAGTACTTCCACCTGGCCGCCTGGGCCGTGCCGGCCGTCAAGACCATCGCCATCCTGGCGCTGGGGCAGGTGGACGGCGACCTGCTGAGCGGCGTCTGCTTCGTGGGGCTGCACGGCCTGGACCCGCTGCGCGGCTTCGTGCTGGCCCCGCTCTTCGTCTACCTCTTCATCGGCACCTCCTTCCTGCTGGCCGGCTTCGTCTCGCTCTTCCGCATCCGCACCATCATGAAGCACGGCGGCACCAAGACCGAGAAGCTGGAGCGGCTCATGGTGCGGATCGGGGTCTTCAGCGTCCTCTACACGGTGCCCGCCACCATCGTCATCGCCTGCTACTTCTACGAGCAGGCTTTCCGCGAGCGCTGGGAGCGCAGCTGGGTCAGCCAGCGCTGCAAGAGCCTGGCCATCCCCTGCCCGCTGCGCCAGGCGCCGCGCGTGGGCCCCGACTTCACCGTCTACATGATCAAGTACCTCATGACCCTCATCGTGGGCATCACCTCGGGCTTCTGGATCTGGTCCGGCAAGACGCTGCACTCCTGGCGCAAATTCTACACCCGCCTGGCCCACAGCCGGCACGGCGAGACCACGGTGTGAGGCGGGCCGGGGCCGGCGGGGGCCGGGGCCGGGGCCGGGGCGCGTTTCGAACCGACTCTTCCGATTCGAAGCTAACCCGCCTTCCCCTTGTAGGGTTCTGCACGGCCACGGTGCCTTGTAATTAGACCTGTACATAGCATTTGTAAATGGAATTTATATATTTCTATTTAAAAACCAAACGAAACCCGCAGAGATCCGGAAACTCTTGGCGCGGCGCGGCCCGGCCCGGCCCGGCCCGGCCCGCCGCCTCTCTTCGGTCCTAAAGCGTCGGGCTTTTTCCCCTTTCTCGGCCTTGGCAAGATCTCCCCTCTAAATGGAGCCATAGAGACGGATTTTCTGTTTGTGTTGGCTGTGGGGGAACGTTTTCAGCTGAACTTCCATAAAAGCCAGACCTGTAATCGCTTTTCCCCTGATGAGCACAGTATGGAAGCTCTTCTGTATTAAAGGCAGACTTTGGTTTGTGTTTTTTTTTTTAAAGTATCCATCTCCCTCTTTTCCCTCTTTCGGAAGTTTACCAAGAAGTTGTTGTTTTTTTTTATATGAAGAGACTTGTGAAGGGGCTGCCTCCCCCTTTTATCCCAGCAGCTGACTTGAGTGGGGTGGCCTGGTTCTGAGGATCTGGTAATGGTTTTTGCTAAGGCTTTTCTGCCCAACTGGAGACTCCAGTGAAAGGCACCTGGGATTGATTCATGAAGAAAGCACACCCCAGTTCAGCCCTTTTATCAACCCCCTTCTTTAACTTCCACCTGAAAACTACTTCTCTGGCACTGTACATGTCTCTGTCCCCAAATGCTGTGTACAGAGGTTTCTAAACTACCTGTCCTTAGTAAGCAGCCTGCTCTTTGCAAGTACAACTGAGTTTAAAAACCAACCAAACCCCAAACCCTACTTGTGAGGGTTTTCTCCTAACTCAAGAGCTGTAATCCAAATTATAAAACCTTAGCAACTGCCATTCAAAATTTTTGTGGTGTGGTGCTCTTTCATTCAGGTAGGCATCATTTTAAGCAGTAAGTGGGTTGGGAAGGCTCTTTTTACTTATTTGGGGGGTGGGGGGAAGGGGAGTGAATCTCATTTTAAAGTTACTGCTTGCAAACAAACAAAAAACCAGAGGGTTCCTGTTCCTCTGCAGTGTTTGCTGGTGTGTTCTGGAATCCTATATCTGAAAACTCCTAGAAAGTTTAACAGATTTCTCTGTGAAATAAAGGTGGAGACTCTCTCTGGTGACTCCAGTGAAGTGGGGGGGGGGGGGGGGGGGAGAATGCCTGTTGCAGAATTCTTAATCGGGCCTCTTCCAACTTTTTTATTTTTAATTTCCAGGATTGGCCAACGTGTTACTTTTTTTCTTTTTTAATTTTAAATGTCTTTTGTGGCTTACTGCACAAACCATCCTCCATGGAGGAGAATATTTAGAACCAGCTTTTAAAAACAAACAACATTCTGCCACTGCGTGCTTTAAACTTTGTCCCTAATAACTACAGGATTAGAGAGGGAAGCACTAAAATTAAATATGTAGACCCTGCCCCCCATCAATGAATGCTGGCTTCAGTCCTGTTTTTCACTGATTGTAGAATGTATAAATGTTATCCATTTGTAAGGTTTTTAATTCTCTATCTTTTTCTACTGTTTAAGGGGAAGGGACTTGGATTGATTTCTTTGCTACCACATCAAATATACTTTAGTTTGACAGCCTGCCTCTGTGTTTTGGAGAGGAACTGGGAGAGAGAGAACATAAGGGTGCAAATCAGAAGACATTCTAATGAATTGTACTGGTAAGAGGAATATTGATACAAAATTCCTTACCTCCTAGGCTTAAAAACAAAACCAAACCCCATGAATGCTAGAAATAATCGGTTCCTAACTTGAACTTTTCTTAATTTTACTGGTAGATTTCAGATCCTTTGAGCTGAGAATCTGGTTTGATCAAAATCAACAAATATTGACTTCCCTCCTCGCAATTCAGTGTCTCACTGCTAACTGGAGTCTGTTCTCAAAACAGCTTTAGTTAAGGAGTAATGTGTATGGCCTGATTCTGTTTACTTTAACTTGCCATCTACTCGACTGTAATTATAATGTAGCTCAGTATATAAGATCATAACTAAAACAGCACAAAGCTGGGGTAGGATGCAAAGAGTTAAACTGCAAAACTCTTGTGTCTCCGCTATAGATTGTGGGGAGGAAAACACCCCTTAGATCTGGTTTAATTTTCCAGCGGCAAATGGGGGAAACGTTGGTTTTTTTTTTTTCCCCCCTTCCCTTGGTGGTTTGGAAAATGGCTCTTAAAAACAGTCTCAAGTATTTAAAAAGTAAACCTTTTGCTTGCCTGCTGCTTCTATACCTACCTCCCATGGGGTGTTGGCTCCCCCATCTCCTAAACCTTTCATAGGGTTGTAACATTTTTAATCAAGGTGATTTTGATTTATTGATCTTCCTCCCCTGCAGGGGGAAGAATGCCCAGGGAGACACTTAGATGCCAGCTGACGAAGGGGCGGGGGGTGTTGGGAAGGGTAAATGTTCACCCCTGTATTTGATTTAACCTATTTAATTCCCCCCTCCCCCCCCCCCCCCGCCTGAAGAGGACTGTAGAAGGGAGTTTGGGAACATGCTGTAATTGCATGTGAGCTTGTTTCAAACACCAAAGTAAGGAGTAAGTGGGGGGAGACTGTCCTAAAGGGAACCAGATGGGAGTGGTAAGCTGTGAACATGTGTCCTGTATCAAACTGGCCTGCTAGATAATAGAAAAATACATTCCAGCTGTCTCTTGTGCCCTGGTCATTATTGGAGAGGGAGGGTGGGTCACTGCTGGAGCCAAGGCTAGATCTTCCTGGATACATGTGCCTTAGATGGTTCTCTGCTGAGCCAGTACAAATAAATCCCTTGCCGAAGAGCTGGGCTATTGATCTGCGTGGCCAAGACGTGACCAGTGATTCTGGGGTCCTGAGGTCTAGACCCACCCTCTGAAAATGGGGGGCCTATCAGGTGTCTTCCACGAGCCACCCAAACCCACCAGCTCCTTCTGAAAATCCTACCCTGAGCTTTGAAGGTGCAAATGCCAGTTAAAGGGAATGTCTTAAAATCAGCTCCTCCTTTAAGAGGCAGGCAAGGCTCTGTGCTGCTGACACCCGAACATGCTAAAGAATGTAGCTCTTTGCTCTGCATTAGCCGTCAGCCGGATCCCTAGCTGTGGGGCGGGAAAGGCAGCACCCCCAGGGCCTGGAGCCTGCTGTTGACAGACAAGGAGTCTTCCCATTCACTCCATGAAAATGTCTGTATTTGTGCACTTTGAAATCAGCCTTGCTAATCAGCTGAGCTCCCCAGCAGCTGTTTCGTGTTACTCTGTTGTAGGAAGGCATTTCAGTTTACCCCTAAGAAGATAGATTACACCCAACCCTGCTGGAACACCCTTTTTTACAGACAAAATGTCCTGTGCAAATCACTAGGGGAGGAGGGGAGATGCCCTCTTCCCCAAGGATCGCAGGATCTGTGTGTGCAAAGCTTTCAAGTGCCCTAGCTTAGAAAAAGAGACCCTGGAAGGGCTGTTACTTCAAAAAGTTTGCATTGTGCTACCTTCTTTGTGATCTTTACCGCACTGGCCCCTGCAGCCTTCCCTTGGGGTTTGGCTAGAGGGCTTCCTAGTGAATTCTTTTGTACCACTCTGGCCAGATTTCCACCCCACAAGAATTTGGTGCCTGTTATCAGTGGGTGTTGCAGTGTAGTGAGTCCTGTTGAAAACCTGACCCAAAGATTGTAGGGCTGAGAAGGAAGCAGCTTCAATCCTTGCTTCGCAGTTTTCTGTAAACGCTTCTCTTGTTCTAAGGCTCTCGGCCATCTCATTTTAACCAAGTAATTTGTATCATTCTTTATGGAGTTGCAGTTTGCCATGGACCCTACCTTGTAACTAAATACCAGGGCCTTTCACATGGTGGTTTTTAAGGTTAGAGTTGAATTGGATGGCTTTTTAATGGGAATGGGGGAGGGTTTTGTTCCCAGTTAAGTGTGGAAAGTTGACAGACTGGCTTTGAAATGGAGATTCCCCCCCTCCTCCTTTAAACTCTCAAGAAAAGCCGAAGTCTGTTTAATGCATTAAACATCCCAGCTGTTGTAGAGAAGGAAAAGACTAGAAAGTTTCATCTAGTCAAGGAAGAAACATCCCCACGTTCAGTGGGGGGAAGCGGGTTGTTCTCTCTGCTATAAACGTTCATCCCAGTCCAGGAATTATTTTAAATAAATAAATTCCTTTGCACCAGACTGGAGACTGCCCAATCATGCAGACAAAAAGCCCTTCTTTAAATGACTCAGTTACGAATCAGTGCTCAGAGGAGCATGAGGCAATCTGAGCTGCTTAACAAACACACAACTTTTTTCCAGACAGGAAAAAGCTGGCTCTGGGTAAGGAGAAAACAACCCCCAAAATGAATATGACAGTGAAGTAAGCAGCTGAAAAAGGGGTCGGGGTGTGGGTGAGTGAGATAAAGGGAAGTTGGGATTCAACCCTGCCTACCTAGGATTTTGGTTCACGCTCCCTGACACGGCATCAATAGGCTTACAGCGCGGCCCTCTACCTGTCTCCTGTAGGGCTCCAGTCCTGCAGGCTCCTCCCACTTCAAGGGGGCTCCCCCCATGGACGCAGGGGTCTGAGCCTGTGCAGCAGGGACTGAGGCCTATCTGGATCCACCCGTTGTTAAGCTGATCTGGGAACTGAAATAAAGAGTGGTCTCTGAAGCAGCAAATGCCCAGTGTTGGTGCTTTAACAAATAACAGCCCTGGGCCAGCCAGGGGAGGGGAAAGGGGCTCTTACTTGTTGGATGGGGGATGCAGCATGTGGAGAGGGGGGGATGCTCCATGTGCTGTGTGTTGCAGAGAGCAGGGACGGTGCCTGCAGTCCGGCAGAGGTGGGGTCCCTTTGATGTGAACTAATTAGGCCTGCCATGTTTTCACAGCTGGCCTAGTGTGGCTTGACTCTGTGGAAGTCAATTAAAGTGCAGCTCCAACCCCCTCTTCCCAATCAAACACCCCGCCTGATACCAGGCCCCCCTGCAGGTCCCCAGGGAACCTCCAACTCGTCACACAGTGGCTTGTGATGAAGGAAACTAGCCACTGGAGAGGAGAGACCCAGCAGGGTTTTCTAGGACTGAATATTTGAATCCAGATAATGATGTAAAGTGTACCTTTTTATCTAATCCTGGGGAGGGAGGTATTGTGTTCTTAAAGCGATGGGCTCAGGCTGAGGGGAGCGCTAAAGGAGCAAATGGATATCCCGAAGTGGTGTAGAGCAGAAATCCTGCTCCAAAGAGAAGGCCGCGTATCTATTGGTCATAACCCCATGGTAGCAACTCGTCACCGGCTCTCACTGGGCCTAGAACCTTTTCATGAGTTCTGGTTTTTTTAGTTACAAAAGTGTGATTGTCTTTAAGTTACACGTGTGTGTGGTGGGTGGGTGGGTGTGTAAACAAATAAATACGCTCCCCAATCAATGTGCTCAGGATCGTTTCGTGCTTCTCTGTCTCTCGGCTGGTGGGGGCTGTAACGATCCCCTGCTCTGAAGCAGCGACTAGTCCGGTGCGGGGCTTGTGCCGCCCTGAAAAGCCCCAACCCGGCAACCTCTTCAGCGGGCAGGTCTCTCCGGGCGGGAGCGCAGCCTCGCTGAAGCTGATGGAGTAGCTTCATGAGCAAAGTTGTGTGTGAGTTTAAGGGCTTATTCAGCCTGGGAAACTGACCGGTGGGGCTAGAGCAGCCTGCCTCCGGCTTGGCTGTAGCTGTGCTGTATAACTTGGGTCGTTAGTGTGCTCTGCCTACGCTGGGTAATTACCCTGGGTAAACAAGCGCTAAGTGTTTGTTTGCAGGGTTGGCGCTTTGTGCTTGCGATACCCCCAGTGGCGGTATAAATAAAGTTAGTCTGTGTAAGTGTTTGCAGGATCGTGGCCTGTCTTTGTGCAACAAATCCCTCCTCTTCCCCCACAAAGCAATCTCCTATGGAGCGAGATCTAGCTATTCCTACCTATCCGGGCCCGAAGTAGCTTGAATAGCAGGGCCTGAATGGTACACTTACGATGCGTTTCCAAAACCCATGTCTCCGAGGTAACCTGCAGCAATCTACTCCGCTGGGTCAATTTGAATGCTCTCTCTTTGGTGTAATGAGCACTTGATCCAAGGCTCAGTGAAGCCAGTAACAGTCATTGCTGCCTTTGGATGTGGGAAATTCACATCCAATGGTTAATTACTTTCCCTGTTAACAAAGGACATCTTGGTTCCAGTCTGAATTTGTCTAGCTTCAACTTGCAGCCACTGGATCGCGTTAGACCTTTGCTGGATTGAAGAGTCCATTATCAAGTATCTGTTCCCCATGCAGCTACTTATAAACTGTGATCACATCACAGTGATTGAGCTCCTTGAGCCTCTCACTGTAAGGCAGGGTTTCTAATCCTTTGGTCATTCTCACAGCTCCTCACCGAACCCTCTGCAATTTAGCAACATCCTTCTTGGATTGTGGGCACCAGAACTGGACGCAATATTCCGGCAGTGGTCACACCTGTGCCAAATACAAAGGCCTCTGCTAGTCAAGATTCCCTGTTTAGGCATCCCAGGCTGGCATTAGTTCTTTTGGCCACCTCACACTGGGAGCTCATGTTCAGCTGATTTCCCCCCCATCCCACCCCAAGGTGCTGCTCCCCAGGATGGAGTCCCCCATCCTGTAAGTGTGGCCTGGGTTCTTTGTTCCTAGGTGAGTACGTTTACTTGTAGCCATATTCAAATGCATAGTTTGCTTTCACCCAGTTTACCAAGCGATCCAGATCATGCTGTATCAGTGATCTGCCCTCTTCATTATTCACCATTCCCCCAATGTTTGTGTCATCTGCAAACTTTGTCAGTGGTGATTTAATGTTTTCTTCCAGGTAATTAATAAAAATGGCAATTAGTGTAGGGCCAAGAACTGATCCCTGCTGCGAACACACCCACTTAATGATGATTCCCCATTTACAGTTGCATTTTGAGACCTACCAGTTAGCCAGTTTTTAATCCATTTAACGTGCCATATTAATTTTGTATTGTTCTAGTTTTCTAATCAAAATGTTGTGTGGTACCAAGTCAAATGCCTTACTGAAGTCTGAGGCCAGCTCTCCACTGGGAAATTATGTTGGTATAACTAAGTTGAATGAGTTAAACTGGCCTAACCTCCCTGGTATAGACAGCACTAAGTTGACCGGAGCCTTCTCCCATCGACCCGAGCTAGCTCCTCTCAGGGAGGAGGAGTACCTATACCGAGGGGAGAGCCCCTGTTCACCGAAGCAGTCCAGCGGTGCTGCTGGAGCATTTTCAGTGTAGACAAGACTATTATCAACCAGTCTTGGAATCTCATCGAAAAGAGATATCAAGTTTGGCTGACAGGATCTGTTTTCCATAAACCCATGCTGAGTGGCATTAATTTCATTACCCTCCTTTACTACTTTATTCATCGAGTCCCGTATCAGCCACTCCATTATCTGGCCCAAGAGCAATGTCAGGCCTATAATGACCCGAGTCATCCCATTTACCTTTTTAATGTTGGCACAACATTGGCTTCCAGTCTTCTGGAACTTCCCCAGTTCTCCAAGACTTATTGAAAATTAGCATTAATGGTCCAGCAAGCTCCTCAGCCAGCTCTTTTAAAACTCTTGGATGCCAGTTACTGGACCTGCTGATTTGAAAATGTTTAACTTTAGTAGCTGCTGTTTAACATCCTCCCAAGATACAACTGGAGTGGAGAGAATGTCACAGTCCTCATCCTTGCCATACGGTCTGACTTTGGGACTGGATTAAGGTATACAGTTATTCTCGTGTTGCTGCTCTGCTTTCAGCCCACACCCTACCTTAGTCCACAATAACTGTCCTGGGAAGACCCACAAGCACGAGCTAAATTTTGAAAATTTCAGCCACTGTGGCTTTTCCTAAACCTGCTCTATGCTTGGTGCTTTGTGTCTCTACGCACTGTACAGGGTGGGAGCGGGGCCTTCGGGTTATTTTAGTCTTTGTGGAGAATGGGGCTAGACTGTGTCTGTGCAGCTCCCTGGCTCGCAGTCCTTATCAACCCCCTTCTGCCAGCAGATGATGATTTGTTGACACACCAGCCGGCAGTGACTGATTGTTCCTAGGTGATGGGGGCGGGCGGGGAGGGGGAGAAAGCCCAGCGAGCTTTTTTAAGTCCTCTGGAAACAAGACCCATGGAACAGGGCTGTCCTTTTGCCCCTTCGTTATCAATAGTGACCTTTTCCCCCACCTCCGGCCATGTGGGGACTGAGCATCTGAGGGTATTCTCTAGCAGAGCACACCGGTCATGGCTGTTTCTACACGTGAATATTTATAGTCATGTGGTGGTGTGTTAATTAACACAATTGTAAAGTCTAGTGTAGACATGTGCAGGAGCAAACAGTTACGGAAATTCACACAATTTACAATCAGGAGAGTTAATGTGTGTTAATGAACAAATCAGGGCGTAGTTGAAAGTTTCCTTGTGTTATCTATGGCACTCGGCACAGGTCCAACTGCCCTAGCTCTTCATGTCATTCCCATTGTTTTACTGATGGGGAAACTGAGGCACAGAGCAAGGCAATAGAATCCTGCTCCACTTGTCTATGCAGGATCCACTAGTACTCATGCTGTTACCGGCTCTGGGGGGGTGGGGGGGAAGGACTCATGTCTCAGCTTAGACAGGAGCATAGTCCATATCTGGTGCCATCCCACTGGCAGCAGAGTGAAAGTTTTGGTGCCTCCAGCTGCCCTGCGCCTTTGCAGGGAGTTAGACCAGAAGTCTCATCTTGGCACCAGCCACCCTGAGGGGAAAACCGCTATTCCAGTTAGCTGGAGCCTTGGGTTGGGGCCAGTTTATTTCAGGGAGAAAGCCAACTCTGCTCTGCGATGCCGCATGGACCAACCCCTGCACAAGCTGCCTCCGCCCTGGCCCTGGCACTGAGGAGGGCTGAAGGAGCCTGGCAGAGCTCGGCTGAAGGGCCAGGATGGTGGGAGGCAACATGACCAGGTTTGGGGATGGAAACAGGCTGTTGGGAAAGGTGGGGAAAGACTCTGGGCTTTGTGGTCAGATACAGTTTAAATCCCACAATTACCCCCACCCCCTTGCAGCCATTACCCCCTGTCCCCTCCTGCCGAGTTACAGCTAGCAACTGGCTGGTCTTTAACTGGGCAGAGACAAACTAGGGGGTAGATGGTGGCATGGTTAAAAACCATTTCCTGCCCTGAGCTGGGTCTGGTTGTCCACCAGTGTCCCTGATGTCTGTGCAACGAGTTGACTCCTAGTCTCTGGATTTCTAGCCCCGTCCCTGCCACAGCAACGCCCCCTAGCCCAAGAAAACGAGGCCTTTGTGTGTAGAAGCTGCAGAGCGTCAGGCAGCCTGATGGTCATGGGTACAGCTGGCCTGTCCCGCCGCTGAGTTCGCAGCCTAGGACTTACAGCACGGATCGCCCAGTGGCCTTGCTGATTGAGGGCCAAGTCCTGAGCTTGGGGATTGGGGTGCTCAGCACCATGCCAGAATCAGGCCCTTAATATTCCATTGACTTGCTCAGACCCCTCACTCCCCAAATTTGCTTAATCAGTCCTGTCTACGTTCTCCAGGAAACCTCCCCATGCCCGACCCGTCCCCCCGCCCCTCAGTGATTGTCAGCGGCATTTTGGAGAATAATGAAACAGACCCGCAGAACCCCACTAAGCAGCAGAAACAACCCAGCAACACAGGAAGTGTCCCTGCAATGAGGAATGGAGACCAACCCAAATGGCTTGTACTGTCTGCACACACCTCCCCTCCCCCTGCCCGGGACATCTGACTCCACAGGGGGTGACTGCAGCTGGGAACTGGTTTGTCACCAGAGCTGTGATAAGAGATCCCCGGCCTGGATTCCATCTCGCCTGATAGGGGCTGATAAGATGCCTGTTTTCTGGGTCGATCTGGATCCGATCCCACATTGTGACACTCGCAGACTGTTTTCGTAGCAATTTGCCGAGGGTCCAAACCCAGGGCAGAAGGTGAATTACTGAAAACCTCTCAGTCAAACTGAGTGAAAGGGCCAGATCCTCAGCTGACGTGAGTCAGTGTAGGGGCGTAGGGAATTGCCACCCTGGAGCAGGGCAGGGCTCTCCCTAGTTCAGCTTTTCTTCTCCAGTAGTGGCCAGTACCTGCTGCTTCTGAGGAAGGTGCAGAAACCCTGCAGTTATGGGAGACCCTGCACCATGGAGATCTCCTGAGTCCAGTAGCTAGCAGCTGACTTAAACTCTGAAGTAGGGGGCTGTGTAGCCTAGCCCCATTCTTTGCTTTTGCTGGAATTTATCTTTACGACTCTGACCATCCTTGTTATCATAGAATCATAGAATATCAGGGTTGGCAGGGACCTCAGGAGGTCACCTAGTCCAACCCCCTGCTCAAAGCAGGACCCATCCCCAGCTAAATCATCCAAGCCAGGCCTTTGTCAAGCCTGACCTTAAAAACCTCCAAGGAAGGAGATTCCACCACCTCCCTAGGTAACCCATTCCAGTGCTTCACCACCCTCCTCGTGAAAAAGTTTTTCCTAATATCCACCCTAGACCTCCAGACGCATGCCCAATCCCCACTGGAATGTGACTTCAGTGCAGCTGGATCAGAGACTCACAGAACAGTGGGGCTGGAAGGGATCTCGAGAGGGCAGCGTGTCCAGCTCCCTGCACTGAGGCAGGACCAAGTAACCCTCCCAGCCCATCACTGACGGGGGTTTGCCCAGCCTGTTCTTCAAACCCTGCCGTGGGGGGATCCCGCAGCCTCCCTGGGCAGCCTGTGACACAGCTTAGCCACCCGGCGCGTTCTAGGGCAAGGTCCATCCCCAGCAGCTGAGCATCACGCCCAAATTCTTCAAATGCAGAACACCACTGAGAGTCTCTGATGAACGTGAAGCTCAGGCCGGGACGCGGTGCACACCCACGCTTTGTGGGCAGGGACAGTGTTTACTAGAGATCTGGACTGGCACAATGAGCTGCCCATCCTGGGTGGGTCCCCCAGAAACCACAGCCACACAAACACTAGTACAACAACCAAGGGCAAGGTGTCGGGCCAGATTCTGCCCGAGCTGGGCTAGTCTTGTTCCTCAGAGATGGCTCTGAATCCCTGCAAGGCAAGAGATGGCTGGAGCGCACATCCTACTTCGACGTCACTGTTGGCTTCCCAGGCAGCTTGGCAGAGAACGGGGGGGAGTAGCTTGTAAGAATGCCATGCCATCGACAGGCAAAGCCCTGCCTCCTGGAGGCATGTGTGGTTTTAACTGGCCCCTCTCTCCGTCCCCCTTGGTGGGGGGAACACAGGATCTCTGTCCTGAGAAAGCCCATCAGTCTGGTGCTTCTAGGCTGACCAGACAGCAAGTATGAAAAATTGGGACAGAGGGTAGGGGGCAATAGGCACCTATGTAAGACAAAGCCCTGAATATTGGGACTGTCCCTATAAAATCGGGACATCTGGTCACTCTAGGTGCCTTGGGGATAGACAGGTTTCAGAGTAGCAGCCGTGTTAGTCTGTATCTGCAAAGAGAAAAGGAGGACTTGTGTCACCTTAGAGACTAACAAATTTATCAGAGCATAAGCTTTCATGAGCTACAGCTCACTTCATCGGGATAGAAAGGAGTCCACACAGCAAGGTCAGTGCCCAGAGATGAGCTTCCCCTAGGCTGGGAGTTGTTACAAGCTGGACTTTTAGTTCAGGCCAGTTTCTAAGACAGTGCTGAGCTAGCTCAGGCCTTATGATGTAGGATAGGGCCATTTTCCCCATCTCAGAGCTGGGACAGCTGAGCCACTGGGGGCTGTGGGACTTGCCGAAGGTCACACAGGAAATCAGTGGCAGAGCTGGAAAGAGAACTTGGGAATCCAAATGTTTCTGTTCTGACCACCAGACCCCACTCCCCTGTCAGAGCTGGAAACAGGACCCAGGAGTCCTAGCACCTTATCCTCCCTGCTCTAACCACAAGTTGTATCTAAGTGAAGATATTGAAGGGTGTGATTCCATCCTGCTTCAGCATTACCCATGAGTAGCTCCAGTCCCCAGAAACCCCCAGATTAAAAATGAGCATTACTGTCCATGCTGGGAGGCAGCCCTTCTGCCACAAGGAAGAGACGGACTCTTCAGGGAAAGACAGTTTGTTGTTAAGCTTCTGAGAATTTTACACATAAAAATCTGTAACTGTCGCTAACAATAGGTGACAGCAGGGCCTCTTTAGGCAGAGCAGGGGTTGGTTAATGTCACCTGTGTTGGCTAGGCATCGTCCTGGCCCCTTTGATTGCATTTCCCTTGCTGGGGGGTGAGTGGATTGGCACTTGGGGGAGAGCTGGGACCCTGGGCTCTCTTCTCCATTCTGTCAGGCAGCGTGTGTCTAGTGGTTAGAGCAGTGGAGTGGGAGTCGGGACTCCCGGGCCTATTCCTAGCTCAGGCACTGACTTGCTGCGCGGCCTTTGACGGAGCTCTGTGGACCCGACTTGCAGAATGCAGCACTCACACTGGAGTCACTTGGAGCATCTGAAAAATCATGCCGTTAGCCTCTTTGTGCCTCAGTTTCCCCCTCTTCACAGTGGGGATAATGACCGCTCTCCCCCTTTGTAAAGTGCTTTCCCTAGGTGAGTGGCCCGTAGCACTGTGGGATTTATCACTCTTTCCCCAGGAGAGGGATGGGTCCCTGGAATCCCCACAGGTAATGAAAAGGCCCTGCACCCTGGTGCATGAAATGCGCCCCACGAGGAACAAAAAGGGCATGCCCACAAGTGCCGCACTGCTGTGGTGGGCACACCAGCTGGAGCAGCAGGTGCGTGTGTCTGCCCACCCGCACGGGGAGCCATGCCCAAAAGCTCCATCAGCCCTGCCCTGGGCTCCCGGTAGGCCGGACCTGGGCAGCCGCGAGCCCACAGCGCAGACTGACTCCCTCAGAGCTGGCACTGGGGAAATTGCATCTTATTGTGACTTTGCTTTTGTGTGCTTTTTGTGGTCTGTGCTGATCCAGCTGCAGGGGCAAATCCAAGGCTGTGACACCCCCTCCCCCAGCAACCTGGGTCTGGTCCTGTCTCTTTAAATATTCAACGTAGCTCCTCACTCAGGACAATGCATTGCTGTTAATCCCCTGACAAAAGGTGTCAATGGGCTGAATGACATGGAGGTAGCAGAACAGAGCTACCTGAGCCTGGGGGCCAGCTGGGCAAGCCCCCACCCCCCAGTCCTCTGGCTGGACCGGGGCCAGCTGGTGTGTAACACAAGGAGTGGAGGCTTTCTGTAGTAGAGGGCAGGCCCCCGGCCATAGCCGCAGGGCACCTTGGTTTGGTGCACCCCCATGGGGAGTCTGAGCCCCTGAGAGATGATCACAGAGCCCCTGGGGGTGCTTAGCATTAACTCAGCCTTACAGCCTCTGCCCAGTGAGGTCAGTGCCACTATGCTGATTACACAGGTGGGGAAACTGAGGCACAGGGCAGGGCAGAGACTTGCCCTAGGTCACCCCGTGAGTCAGTGGCATCACAGGGAGCATGAGCACTTGCACTGCAATGGTGCCTGGAGACCCCAACTGCCATCAGGGGTCTCTGAAACCAGGCCCCATATGGACGCACAGCATGGGACAGCCCCTGCGCCGGGCTCGCAATCCAGACAGAGGTTGGGAGAGGAAACAAGTGCACACAGCGACTTGCCGAATGTCACGCAGTCAGCCAGTGGCAGAGCTGGGACGAGAACCCAGGAGTCCTGCCTGCCAGGTCTCCCCTTTAGCCACAAGGCCGGGCTGCACAGGCCCGTAGCGCGGTTTGGAAGCGAGTGGGTGGAGCGGACACGAGGCTGCATTGAGTGCAGAGCTGTCCCAGCGTCCAGGTTGTTCTGGGCGCTGGGGGTCCAGGAACAGGAGGGATAACTGATGGGGCACAGCACCAGGATGTGTCTTCATCCCCGAATGTGTTCCCTCAGTGAGCTACTCTCCCCCCATCCTTCCAGCCCCCTCCTCCGGGCCAGGGATCTGCCGCGATCCCCAGAGTGGCGGGGCCTTGGGCAGCTCTCCTCTGGGCCAGCCCCCTAGTCCTATACCCACCAGCCGGGGACCCGCACCCCCGTCAGGAGGCTCCCGGTCTGGGGGGAGGGGCTGAGCCCTCTAACTCTCCCTTGGGGAGGGCTGCCGGTACCCCGAAGGGCACACTGCCTCAGTGGGGAGCCTGCCTGCCACGGCCCCTCTGGCCTGGGGGCTGGGCTCACATTTCTCACCCCAAATTCTCCTGCACTCCCTGCTCTCACTCTTCTCTGTCTTTTCCTCATTCTCTCTCTCTCTTTGTTTCTTCCCCCCTCGCTCCCCCTCATCTTTCTTCCAAGCCCCTTTCCAGGGATTCCCCTCCCCGCCCCCGCCCCCCATTTCCAATTTTTGCACAGAGCTGAGCCAACAAGCAAGGGGGGGGGGCGGGAGGAGAGGGACCGAGAACAAAGCCTTTTGCGGGGAATGGTTTCCTTTCTTCAAACATCTCCAGATGCCAGTGCACTCTCGCACGCTGTGCGCGCTTCGCCAGACCAGCCGCAGCCAGGCCTGGGGAGGGAGCGGGCGGGTGGGGGAGGCCCGTGTCCGGCGGGGGAGGCATGTCAGTCTGCGCGAGAGCTGTAGCAAGCCAGGCTGTGCGAGGCGGGGGCTGGGTTACGGCGCAGTGGAGGGAGGTGAGAATGGGGAAGGCGAAGGGAGGCGTGTGGGCGCTGGGGGGCCAGGAGTAGAAGGGGGCACCGCACCAGGATGTGTTCCCCAGAGCAGCAGGCCGGGGCCGGGAGCAGAGGAAGGGGCGTTGGCAGCACTGTTAGAATGTGTACACTTGGATCTGCACACCCACACGCCATCCCAGAGACACACATGGACACGCAACTCACCGAGACACACATGGATACGCAACTCACCGAGACACACATGCATTACACCCAGATGCACCACTCACACAGAGACACATACACACAACACACACAGACATACAATTCATAGAGACACATCCACCCCCGACACACAACTCCCAGAGACACACATACAATACATCCAGACGCACAACTCACAGTGAGAACATCCGCACGCACAGACATCAAACGCACAGAGACCCCCCCCGACACACCTCCATGCACACACATCTCGACACTCATCGCACAGAGACACACGCCCAAAGATACCTTGGAAGACAGCAGGACACAACTCCAGCTCCGGGCGGCGCACACACAGGGGCACAGTGTGACACACCCTAAGCCCGACACATGCATGTGCATGCACTTGCAGACTGACACACCCAGGCGGATGAAAAATCTTACACACGGTCACCAGACACAACCCAGGACCTGCTGACGGGCACCTCCGACCCCGAGCCAGCCCTTCCCTGCGCGAGTGCACTCGCACACCCACACTCGTGTGCACGCACACCCACACACTGCAGTGAGAGGCCGCCCCATGTGGCAGAACAGAGGGTTCAATCTCCTTCTGGCTGAGTCTGAGTCATGCCTCTGGCTCTGGGTTCAGCTGTTCAGGGGGCTTCTTCTCTCTGAATTGCAGGCCGGGCTCTGGGCTCCAGCCCCCCTCTCCCCTCTGGGTACTGCTGCCCCCTAGGTGCAGCAATAAAACCCCTCCCTACCTCCCAGCCAGCATGCTGGCTCCTCACCCAGCAGACGCACAACTGCCTGTGTCATGCCACCTGCCAGAGGCTGGGGCTCCCCTGGGCCCCATGGTAAGGAGCACCAGCTTGTCTATGAAATAGGGCAGCATCCTGAGAGCCAGGACTCCTGGGTTCCGTTCCGAGCTGCGGGAGAAGAGGGAGGCGAAGGGGTTAAAGCAAGTGCTGTGGAGTCAGGAGGGCTGGGCTCTGCTCCCAGCTCTGGCGCTCCCTGGCAGGTGTCCTTGGGCAGTCCCGCCCTGGCTGTGAAAAGGGGTGACTGGTACTTCTCCACCTCCGCGGAGTGCTGTGCGTTGTGTGTCATGTGTGTCTTTGTGTGTGTCTCTGTGCGTTGTGTGTCTGGGTGTGGATGTGTGTCTCTGTGCGTTGTGTGTCTGGGTGTGTTGTGTATATGTGTCTCTCTGTGAGTTAGTACGTCTGGGTGTATGCATGTGTGTCTCTGTGAGCTGACTGGGAGACGCATCTCGTGACATTCAAACCAATCTCTACAACCCTACCGTTTCCTCACCGGATTAGCCACTGGTGTGGCATCGGGACTCTGCAGGCGTGTGAGCACGAGGTCCTGCCCCAAAGACCTTACGCGCCCAATGCCGGCATCCTGCAGCCAAGGGAGCACGGGTGGGAAGTCAGGATGAATGATGCAATCCTGTGGCTGCTAGTGCACAAATGCCCGTGGAAAGTGAGCGTGAAGCCTGTGTATTCGAGGGCTTTGGCTGACAGTAGTTGATATGGGACGGAGCCCAGCTGTGAGACAGAGCACCCCACACACCTTGCCAGAACCCCGGGACAGATGGAGCCAGAGGAGGGTCTGACTGTTCTTCTCAGCAGGCCCCTCCGCCCACGGGAGTCCCTCTGCCAGTGCCCACGGTGAAGCGTGGGACAGGCTCCCAGGCCTCTCACCAGGGGCTGGCATGGACACAGCAAGGTCAGTCCGTCTCCTGGCACACACAGCTACCGTGGTGAGAGGGCAGGGCAGGGAAACCCCGCTCGCAGTGCAGCAAGGCTCACAGGCAGGCGCTTAGTTCTTCTAGGACTGGCGTTTGGGGCACGGCCTGTGGGTCCCAGCACGGCAAAGGTCCAATGATGTATGTGCTCCATAGAGCTCACTCAGCTGCTCCCACGCCCGAAACAGTGCCCACCCAAATCCCGCCCCGGCCGGAGCTCCTGGGTGCGAGGAGCGCTCCACTCATCTGATCAGTGAACAGAAACAATATCATGTGATCCCTGGCTGGTCATAGCTCAGACCACTAGCCCACCTGCCAGCAGGCCAGCCTCGGCGTGGGCTTGTGGGTAGGGCACTCAATAGCCCAGGATTGTAATACCTGCTTTGCCACCAACTCCCTGTGCGACCTCAGGCTAGTCAGGGCATCACCCTCTGCCTCAGTTTCCCCATTTGTAACATGAAGCTAATCATATTCCCCTACCTCAAAGCTATGCTGAGGGCCTGAATCCCTACACAGGGGAGAGGTCCTGCAGCGCCCAGGCTGCCGTGGCCGTACTAGTGAGATAACACTCGTTTCTAGAGGCTCCGACTGAAAGCAGAGGTGCTAGGTGCTGTACAAACACGGGGAAAGAATCAGTTCCTCCCCCACAGACCTTACAATCGAAACAGACAAAGGGTGGAAGAGGAGCCAGAGCCAGAGGCCCAGCGAGGGGCAGGGACTTGCCCAAGTTCAGCCAGCAGGCCAGGGGCAGAGTTGGCACCAGAGCCCACGTCTCCTGACTCCCAGCCCAGTGCCCGGCCCGCTCGCTGAAGCCGAGCGCGGCTGCTGGTCAGCCGGGGCCGTGTGGAGGGGAGAGCGGGACCCTGTGTTCGGAACGAAGGCAGCGCAGGCCTGTGAGCGACAGCGCCCAGCTCAGGGCTGTGGCTGAAGCCACCCAAATGGCTTCGTTGAGGGACGTGGCCCGGCTGCAGCCTCCACCAGCCCCACGCGGGCGCTCTCCCCAGCAGAGGGGCAGCACGAGGGACTCGGCGGCAGGCTCCTGGCTCAGGCCTTGCTTTCCAGCCACGCTGCTGAGGGAACAGAGCGGCCCTGTGCGCACCATGCTCCCCGCCCCCAGCCAGCTTCCACACGTTTGTTAGCACTCGATAAGGATCTATTTGAAGGCTGTTCAAGCCCCTGGACAGATTCCAAAGGAGACATGCAGGCGCATGGGCTAAATTCGGATCCCTGCCTGTACAGCTCTTAAAGGAAAAGAACCACCTGCCCCCTTCCCCCCCCCCCCCCCCGGCCTGGACCAGAAATCACCCCCGCCCCCACCAGGGCGCACACGGTCCGCCTCCCGCGCCGGGGAAGGAGGGATTCTCCTTTCATGACTGCCGCGTTTCCAAGGGGAGCTGCAGGGCATTCCACATGGGCTGGGAACCTCTCGTGTCTGCTCAAATGGGAAAAGTCACTCGCTCCCCCCAAAGCCAGATTCCGGTGCCATTTCCTGCTGGGACTGCTGCTGGCGCTGGAGTTCCCCCCCTCCCGCCAGCGCCCTGCCCCGCTCCCTACAGCGCCCCCTGCTGGGAGAGGCCGGGGCTGGGGTATCGGGGCATTCCCCCCCCCGCCAGCGCCCTGCCCCGCTCCCTACAGCGCCCCCTGCTGGGAGAGGCCGGGGCTGGGGTATCGGGGCATTCCCCCCCCCGCCAGCGCCCTGCCCCGCTCCCTACAGCGCCCCCTGCTGGGAGAGGCCGGGGCTGGGGTAACGGGGCATTCCCCCCCCACAGCCAGCGCCCTGCCCCGCTCCCTACAGCGCCCCCTGCTGGGAGAGGCCGGGGCTGGGGTAACGGGGCATTCCCCCCCCACAGCCAGCGCCCTGCCCCGCTCCCTACAGCGCCCCCTGCTGGGAGAGGCCGGGGCTGGGGTAACGGGGCATTCCCCCCCCACAGCCAGCGCCCTGCCCCGCTCCCTACAGCGCCCCCTGCTGGGAGAGGCCGGGGCTGGGGAAACGGGGCGTTCCCCCCACAGCCAGCGCCCTGCCCCGCTCCCTACAGCGCCCCCTGCTGGGAGAGGCCGGGGCTGGGGTATCCGGGAGCTCCTCCCACAGCCAGCGCCCTGCCCCGCTCCCTACAGCGCCCCCTGCTGGGAGAGGCCGGGGCTGGGGTATCCGGGAGCTCCCCCCACAGCCAGCGCCCTGCCCCGCTCCCTACAGCGCCCCCTGCTGGGAGAGGCCGGGGCTGCGGTATCCGGGAGCTCCTCCCACAGCCAGCGCCCTGCCCCGCTCCCTACAGCGCCCCCTACTGGGAGAGGCCGGGGCTGCGGTATCCGGGAGCTCCTCCCACAGCCAGCGCCCTGCCCCGCTCCCTACAGCGCCCCCTGCTGGGAGAGGCCGGGGCTGCGGTATCCGGGAGCTCCCCCCCCAGCCCAGACCGTTGTGCAGTTTGTACCTGGAGAGACTTTCCTTCTCTTTTGTGTTTCTTGGAAGCAGAGAAGGACGTGGCTCCTCTGCTCCCCCCATCCCCCAGAATGAAGGAGAAACTCGCTGCCCGGTGAGCCTTCAGACTGTGGTTTGGCAGGCAAGGCCAGGGTCCCCTTCCCAGCATGCACTGCTCCCTCCCCTGGGCTCTCACCTTCAGGAAAACAATGTTCGAATGGCAAGCGCCCCTCTCCCGGCTGGGGGATCAGTTGCTGGAGTTCCGGCACAGCTGTCACGGGAACGGGGGAGGGGGCGAGGGGGGGCGGTGGGGGAGGGGTGGAATTCGGCTCGGGCTGAGGCCTGGGCTGTGCCGGCAAGAGGCAGCTCCCGGAGACAGAGCAGGCTCTGAATTCTGGGAATGTTTTTGCAGCTGGAGTCTATTAGGGGAGGTCTCCTTGGCTTTTATTAATCCCAGCCTTAGTCCTCCGGGGGGGCGGCAGCCCCCGTGTGCACGCACATGCGTGTGCGGGCGGGCGCCCGTGCGTGGGCGTGGGCGTGGTGTGGGGGGCGCAGGTGTGCAGGGGTGTGCGCCCGATCGTGTCTGGGTGGGTGCATGCTGCGAGCAGAGAGAAGTCAGAGCGAGACTGGCCCGATGGGGCAGAGCGTGCCCCCCCATCTGACTGCACAGCATTCCCCTTGCATCAGCCATCAGCCTCCCCCTTCTCTAGAGCTGTGAACCTAAATGACAGGCCGCCCGGCTCCTGGTCCTGAGTTCCAGACCCCCCTCACACAGGGACCGGCGCACACAGGCAGCCACTCTGAACCGCTCCCACCCGGGCCTGGGCATGCCCAGAACCCGGGCCCGGCACCTCCGGGATCAAACCCAATGTTCCTGGCACCCAAAGCATGGGAGCTGTCCGAGCTCCTACGAATAAGGAGCAGGCTCCTTCCTCCACTGGCGGGGGACGTGGGCCGAAGCTCTGAGCCGGTGTCTCCTAGGCGCACTGGTCCGCACCCACCGCTGGATGGGACACAGCCCAGGAAGACAAGCGGACGGTACCGGCCACATGCATAGCCCACATGTGTGGGCAGGGATTCACAGGCAGACCGCACGTATCGCTTGCACCACAGGGGACGCGACCTTCAGAATAGAGGGGAGTCTTCCGGGGCTCAGGCTGGGATGTGCTGGGGACCCCACTCCCCCAGGCCCACATAGTTACAGCCCCACGCTAGCTAATGGCCTGCCCAGGGGTCTATGATACTCATCTGTGCAAATGGCTCCTGATCTCGAGATGGCCAGGAGGGTCCAAACCTCAAGGGCTTTCAGGGGTGAAGTGTGTGTGGGGTGAGGGGGCTCCCCCTCCACCTGTCTGTTGTACCCACCTGTTTTGTCTTGTCCTGTACTTGGATTTTAGCTTGTTGGGCCTGTGACTGTCTTTTCATTATAGCACTGTACAGTGCCTAGCGCAACCAGGTCCCAACAGAACTACCAGGTGCTAGTGGAATCCAAATAGTGGGGATTAACAATTGGTTATTAATAATTGTCAGTAATTACAAGTAACCCCACACGTGGGCAAATGCTCACCTCCATGCACGCACACAGGTACATCCACACACGCGTATGTATACTCACAAGCACACCCACATGCTTGTGCAAAGACACGCACACGCACGTCCTCTCACCGTAGCACCTGCATGCACGCACACAAACATGCCCTGCCAGTCCCGGACGCTGGAGCATACCGTAAGGACCATTTCAACTGGATCATTTACCCGGCAGGATTTCCCCAGTCCCCTGCCCCTTCCTGAAGGCCTCCCCATACCCTCCCTATGGCTGGGGACTGGGCATTGCCCATTACCCTGCTCTGTTGAGCCAGGGTGTGTGCTCCTGGCTATGCACATGAGTTGCCTCACCCAGGGAGGGGTTCAACCTCTTCTTCTTTATCTTGCTAGCGAAAAATGCCCTGGCAGAGGAGGATAGGAAGAATCAAAGTGTCTGCGGCAGGGGGTTCCTTCTAGTCCCTACACCCCACCCTCTGCTCCCACTAGTTATTGCTCAGGTATTTGAGGGGGTTCATTCCTCTTCCCTCCCCCCATAGTAACTAGACTGAGTCTTGTCCATGGCCTCTTTGTCCATCACCTCCCCTGCCCAGAGGGACACAGTCCTGGGCCCCAGTTATTTCACTGGCAGCCCGATGGGAGGAAGTTTCTCTCGAGAGGTGTGTGTGGACATGTGTTAGTGGAAGCCCATGGGGACGAGTTCACATGCAAGTGTGAGTGGGTGGAGCAAGGAGCACAATGTAAAACCTAAGATACAGAGCTTGTGGCCATGCAGAAATGGGGCTGCTCATCAGTGTGTGTGTGTGTGCACACACGCGGTGTGACTGTGCGCTGTGTGGGTCTGCATTTCAGAGGCAGTGAGCACTCTCTGGTGCGAGATGGAGCTGAAGACACTTCTGAAAATCGGGCCTGTGGGGGGGATGTATGTGTGTGTGTGTCCATGAGTGTGCATGGTACCCTGGGTGTGAATGCAGAGTGGGCAGATATGCAAGAACGTGTGTGTGTTAGTGTGAGTCCACTTTGTGTGTGACAGGCTGTGTGTGTGCACAAGCACAGCGCTGTGTGTGTGAGTTCTTGTGTGTGCAGAGTGGGCCGGGCTGGACTCCACCCATACGTGGCTCTGCACTCTCGTGGTGGGGCTCGGCCTGCAAACGCCGCCCTGACCCTTGGGGCTCTGTACACAGCCAGGCCAGCAGGCAGGCATCAGGAAACGTTAGTTTAAATGTGACCCAGACGTGTCTGGAGTCAAGGCCCCAGCAGCAGGCAGCGTGGTCTCGCCCTGCTCGTCTGCTGCCAGGGGCTGCTTTTCCCACACGCTCCCAGCCAGGGGCAGGAACCAGAGAAGCTCCTCCTCCCACACATCATGGAGACGCACCTCCATCCCTCTGGGAGCTCCACGTGGCTTTCCCAGGCAGCCCATTGCCCCCCCATAGGCTGCCGGGGGAACGGCCATGTGACACTGCAGAGACTAGTTAGACAGGGCTGCTTTCTTATGGATAGAAGCCCCCTGGGTGTGTCCCACCCCGCCACGCACAGATCTGGCCTGGCCTAAATGGTATGCAGACTGTATTCCCTGCAATTTCTACCCGCTCCCTTCCTCTTCTCTTTCCCCACTAAAAGAAAAGGAGGACTTGTGGCACCTTAGAGACTAACCAATTTATTTGAGCATGAGCTTTCGTGAGCTACAGCTCACTTCATCGGATGCATACAGCTGTAGCTCACGAAAGCTCATGCTCAAATAAATTGGTTAGTCTCTAAGGTGCCACAAGTACTCCTTTTCTTTTTGCAAATACAGACTAACACGGCTGTTACTCTGAAATCTTTCCCCACTGGATCTCCGGCCCACAAGTCTCTCCAAAGCCGAGCACCAAGTCGGACTGTGAAATGCCCAGTGGTTGAATGAGTAGGACCCTAGGAGATGGGGCCAGAGGAGTTTGCCAGTCCCCAGCTTGTGGCCCTTGCCTTGCCCTCCTTTCCCAAGATTTTGTGAGCTTGGGGTTTGGGTGGTAACTGAGTTTTCCTAGCCGGAGCAGGGGGGGATGGAGTGAGGGGGGGTGCACAAGGCAAAGCAATGCAGGAGCGAGAGAGGACGGGGCAATCATGCTCCCAAAGCCCTGCCGCATGCCCTATGCCCATGGCAGCAGCTCCTTGTCTGGCAGCTGTTGCGGCTGCTGCTGGGAAAGGGGCTTGTGTTCCAAATGTCAGACTATTTCTCCGGTTTCTGGCTCTGGAGAAGCAGAGTCACTCACGTCTGTAACAAAGACCAGCTGCTCTGCGGTGGTGCTGTAAGCTCCGTCCGGCTTCACCATTTATAGCCCTTTCCTTTGCACATGGCTCCCCACAGCAGATCGCTTCTCAGGGCAGGGGCATTCACCCGGGGGCTGCCCTTCACTCCGGGCTGGAATGGAATTGGGCCTAGCTGACAATATGTGCATAGTAACTTTCATCTGGAGGGGTCTCAAAGCCTCTTGCCAACCACTTAGATGGGAACCACTTCCCCCACCACTGGAATGCAGCCACCTCTGAGGTGCAGCATGGCAGCTGTTGAACACAGTTTGGGACAGGAAGTGATGAACACCGTCTGCGACTGAAAATGCAGAGGGAAATCAAGGAAGCAGAATGTAGCCACCTGAGTTGGAGTTTGGCTGAGAGGCAGGAGGTGACATGTCTGAACTGAATGACAACGCGACAATCCCATGGGCGCTTTAAGGAGCTTCTGTGTCTCTGGGAGGCACAGGTGCTAGACCCTCATGGATGGAACCGGAAGCAGGAGTCAGCTTGTAGGACTGTTCTCTTCTGTCTCTGACTCCTGGTGTGATGCTGGCAGAGTCCCTGCCCCACTCAGTGCCACGGGTCCCTGTCTGTAAAATGGGCACAATACAACCCCTTACAAGGAGACAGTGAGGCTTGTTCAGTTATGGCTGCATAATGCTCCCTGTGGGAGCACCGGTGGGCACAGGGGGCCAGCACCATAGCCTGCAGCATCTGGGCTTTTCCTTCGAGCCTCTCATCAAATGTGGACCTGGCATGTGGGAGATCAGGCAGCGTGTTCCCACGATACCATCCTGTTCCTCAGCAGGGTATCTCAACTGCCTGTAAATCTTCCAGCTCCCCTCCCCTCTGCAGGGACCTTCCCCAAACCAGGGCAGGGCGAGATCACACACAGGCAGGAATCCATCTCCCTGGAAAAGCTTGTTTGGGGACAAGGGGAGATGCTCCAGGACCTCTCTGCTGCCTGGGCAAAGCCTCCCCATGCTGGAGCATGGGGAGAGCTCAGAGGGAGGCTGCTGGGTCCCTTCTGTCTCATATCCCATTCCAGCTCACTCAGGTGTTCCTTGTCACCTGCCCCAAGCCATGTCTCCCACAACACAGCAGATCACTTAGTGTTTCTTCAGCCCCATCCATCTAGGGAACACCACGCAATTCGCACACACTGACTGGTTAAGCTGGGGAGGTTACTGTTATTACCATGCAATAGGTGGGGAAACTGAGGCACAAAGCAGGGACAGTGCCTTTCCCAAGGTCACACATGGCCTTAGCTCAGGCTTCCTGTAGCTTTGGCTCCTACCCTGACTGCTCCCTCTGCTGGAAGGAAGCGGGTGTTTCTTGTCTCTATTTAAAGGCCTCGTCGACAGCCAGCCAGACCCTCAGTCACTGCACTGTGACAAAGCAACTTAAACTGATGGTGGGTGCGAGGGGCACGGATGGGCCTGCCACCTCCCAGGCAGAGCCCGTAAAACTGGCCAGCTGGCCGCGCGCACTGAGCGCCCCAAGGGATTTCCCAGGACAGCTCTCTCAGTCCAGGGACGGTCCCAGGAAAACGTGGGCAAGTGACAACCCTGGATGCAGGGCTAGAGCCAAGGGGCCTCAGCCAGCCTCACTACCAAAGCACTTCTTGAAATTGTGTGTGTCCCATCACGCATCAGCCATTCCACAGCACAGTTGCAGCCAGCACTGCGAGAGACACGGCACTCACATTTATACAGCGTAGGCGCACTGCATCGGGCACAGTGGCAACCGAGTGCAGTCAGACCATCGATTCGGCTTCCAGTGCACCGTAGGGGACAGACAGGGAGCCAAGTACACTAAAGCGATATGCCAACAGTCACTGAGCAAAGCACATTGACGGCATCGTATGGCAGAGTCCTACAGCACCGTTGTAATACAGCGGCAGTCTTTTACATACAGCCCAGTACCCCACATTACAGTCAGAGTCTGCTCAGCTGCAGGGCAGTGACAGCGAGCCACAGCACAGGCCAGTCACGACAATGCACAGCAAAGCACACCGTGTTACAACACCATCGCCAGCCCCAAACGTTCCAGAGTGAGACGTCAGCCCTGAAATCATGAGATTGGCTTAAAAATCAAACAAACAAACAAAACCCTGTTGGGGTCTTTTCCTTTGTGTGGGCTGTCGGAGCCTTCAGGGCACACTTTGGTCACATTTTCAAACTTCTCACTGTGACTATGTACTTTTAAAAAAAGAAAAGCCCGAGGTACGTATGTAATCCCAGGACTCCAGGAGCTGGGACTTTCAGAAAAATTATTGCAGGACTTGTGATAAAATTGCACGCATTGGCAGCATTATTGTAAAAAACCTCCCCGTGGATGTGCCAGGAATCCCTGAGCCCTTTACGTCCATCCCATGCCTTTGTCTTGGCATCCTTTGACAAGCTAGAACATACCTCCCTACCCTCTCCCTGGACTTGCCCTCACAGAAACCCAAAGAGACTGTAGCGCTACAGGAAAATCCTGGAACAAACTAACCCTGGACGCTGTTTGAACCTTTCTGGGTTTATTTCTGAGGCATGATCAGAACCAAGACGTCAGCCAGAGACAGGAGCTAGCCTCCTTCAGATCAGACATATACCTGACCAGCTGTCCTGACCAAATCCCAGGATGGTTAATTACATTCTACTTCCCTAACCCACACTCTGCACTTTCAAGTGGTTTCTTCTTCACTTCCTGTCCTAAACTCTTGAGGAGTGTCGTGGCTGTTAAACAGCTGCTGGGTTTCACACCAGAAGCAGCTGCCTTTCAGGGGTGGATGCAGTGACCTCTGTGTGTAGTTAGTACATCAATTTGTTCAGTTCTTGGCCTGCTTTGCAGTCCCCTAGTAGTTACGGGAGCTGTAGTGATGTGATCTGTTATTATTCTATCACTGTAATGACCTAAAAGGCCAGGAAATGACAGGGCATTTCACCATAAAATAACCTCATGCTTAATCACGAGCATTTTCATTTAACTAGGTGCCCTGCAGACACAGCCATTGTGCCACAAATACGTACAGTATCAAGGCGTTTGCAGTCACCTCTTCCTAGCTCTGTACATTCCTTGTTAATCACCAGCAGTATTAATAACCAGGGTTTTGCCCACATCTTTTGCTGGAGGCCATCAAAACACTTTATAAACAAGGCTGAGTGAATCCTCAGATGATCTGAGAGATCTCAGGGTGAATATTATTGTCTCCATTTTACATGGGGAAACTGAGGCACAGAGAAAGAAAATGCCTTGCCCAAGGCTGCCAAGGGGGTTAGGGGCAGAACTGGAAATAGAACCCAGGAGGTCATACTCCAAGCTCTCTGCGCTACCCATGAAAAAGCCCTCCTGTACGGCTGGAAAGACAGTGCAGGCTCCCAGTCCTGCCCTGCTCTGACCACTAGACCACGCTCCCCTCACCCTCTCAGAGCCGTCTCTAGAACCCGGGAGCTGTGACTCCCATGAAAGCTCCATTAGAAGAGCTGATTTCATTTTCCATAACATGCTTTGTTTTCCTCCCCACCGAGTCAGCCCGGGTCAGCTCTGGTGCGTTGTGGACACAACAGCGGGCTGCCAGGCATTCACCCCCCACCAGCTGGAGCCCTGCCAGGGCAGCTCACTGTCCTTTGGCCCTAGCCTCACCCTTCACTTTCACTCCCCACCAAAGCCTCGCTTATTGTTTTGTTTTCTTTGCCCCTTTTCTTTGTGCAGCCTTGGCTGTGCTCAGCACAGCGCTCGGCAGCCCGGGAAGAGGGGGAGACCCCTAGCCTGGCATCTGTCATAACCCCGTTCACTGGGACGGGGACTGGACTCACTCACCAGCAGCCTGGGGTGTGCCAGGACTGGACGGCCCATTTCACCCCCCAGGCTGCCAGTTTGAACCTAGCCCCGAGCAGGCCGGGTAAATCCCTTCCCAGTCACCAGGGAGAGGGAGGGGCAGAGGAGGGAGGTGGCAGCAGATCAGGTCAGTAGAACGGGGGGGGGGTCAGCGCTGCCCGTGGGGAGCTGGTATGGCGCCCGATGCACTTCACAGCCATTTCATCCGACCGCCGTGCCTGTGGGGTGTCACTGCTCCGGCGTCACTCGGGGGCTGTCACTCGGAGGGCTAGTGTGAGTGGGGTGTCACTACCAATCTCATTCTGGGGGGTGTTGCTCTCAGGGTGCCATGCTGTCAGGCCTTCCCGCTGAGCTCCAACTGGCAAGGACAGTGCCAGCAACCCCAGCACCACCTGGGTCCTTGCCTGCCCTGCAGGGGTCAGGAACGATGGGCCACGCTGACAGGGGAGACCCTCCGGAGCATGGCCCGAGAGACCAACGGGGGATCCAGAAACTGAGCAGTGGCACCGATGAGGGACCGAAGCTTGGGTAGGAAGTAGCCCAGGGAACAACCATAAGGGCCACATGTTTCGGCTGCTAGTCACAGGGTCCTGGGCTGGAACCCAGTGAGGCAGAGAGGGCACAGGTTCCCCTACCCCTGGCCACTGGCTCTTGCCACTGGGTGGTGCTGCTAGGTTCAGACTTCAACCCCCCAACGTCCCCCCAGAGAGATGCTGTAACGGTGACACCCCTTTCACAATCACCCCCCCCGAGAGACACCCCAGAACCACCCCACAGAGTGATGCTGTAACGGTGACACCCCTTTCAGTGACACCCGAGAACCACCCCCCAGAGTGATGCTGTAACGGTGACACCCGTTTCACAATCACCCCCCTGAGTGACACCCCAGAACCACCCCCCAGAGTGATGCTGTAACGGTGACACCCGTTTCACAGTCACCCCCCTGAGTGACACCCCAGAACCACCCCTCAGAGTGATGCTGTAACAGTGACACCCCTTTCACAATCACCCCCCTCAGTGACACCCCAGAAACACCCCCCAGAGTGATGCTGTAACAGTGACACCCCTTTCACAATCACCCCCCCAAGTGACACCCCAGAACCACCCCTCAGAGTGATGCTGTAACAGTGACACCCCTTTTACAATCACCCCCCGAGTGACACCCCAGAACCACCCCTCAGAGTGATGCTGTAACGGTGACACCCCTTTCACAATCACCCCCCCGAGTGACACCCTAGAACCACCCCCCAGAGTGATGCTGTAACGGTGACACCCCTTTCACAATCACCCCCCGAGTGACACCCCAGAACCACCCCCCAGAGTGATGCTGTAACGGTGACACCCCTTTCACAATCACCCCCCGAGTGACACCCCAGAACCACCCCCCAGAGTGATGCTGTAACGGTGACACCCCTTTCACAATCACCCCCCCCGAGTGACACCCTAGAACCACCCCCCAGAGTGATGCTGTAACGGTGACACCCCTTTCACAATCACCCCCCGAGTGACACCCCAGAACCACCCCCCAGAGTGATGCTGTAACGGTGACACCCCTTTCACAATCACCCCTCTCAGTGACACCCCAGAACCACCTACCTCAGAGCAACACCATAAATGACACTGTTGCAGTGACCTTCCCTCCAAGTGACGCTTTGAGGACAGCACTGATCACTCCAGAGCCTGGCACCCTCCAAGTCAGAGGTGGGCAAACTACGGCCCGCGGCCAGACCCTCCTGCCCGGCCCCTGAGCTCCTGGCCTGGGAGGCTAGTCCTGGCGCCTCCCCTGCTGTCCCCCGTCCCCTGCAGCCTCTGCTCGCCGGGCCACCAGCGCTCTGGCCTGTCGCTCCTGCCGGGCAGCGTGGGCAGCGTGGGCGGCGTGGCTGGCTCCGGGGCTGCGAGCTCCTGCTGCTCTGAGTGGCATGGTAAGGGGGCGGGGAGAGGGGGCGGGGTTGGATAAGGGGCAGGGGATCCCGGGGGGCAGTCAGCAGACAGGGAGCAGGGAGGGTTGGATAGGGGGTGGGGTCCCGGGGGGCAGTTAGGGGTGGAGGGTCCCAGGAGGAGGCGATCAGGGAACAAGGAGCAGGAGGGGTTGGATGGGTGGGGGGTTCTGAGAGGGGCAGTCAGGGGGTGGGAAGTGGGAGGGGGTGGATTGGGGGCGGGGGCCAGGCTTTTTGGCGAGGCACAGCCTTCCCTACCCGGCCCTCCATACAGTTTCGCAACCCTGATGTGGCCCTGGGGCCAAAAAGCTTGCCCACCCCTGCTCTAAACCTTTGTCAAACCCGGCGCTCACACAGGCTCCCCTGGGAACTGCACCGGCGGACATGTGGGGGAATAAGGGGGTGTCTGAGAATGGGGAGAGGCTCAGGGCCAGGTTTTCAAAAGAGTTGGGTGGATCCTGGGGAATGAACATTTGAAAATCTGGCCCCTGGGGTGTTGTAGGAAGGGGTGTGCGTGTGTGTGTGTGTTTGTGTGTGGGTGACCGAGAGAGATATCTGCGTGTGTGTGAGTCTGTGTGAGTTTATGTAGGGCTGTGTGCTGTGGGGTGTGGACATGGATGAGTGTGTGTGGAAGTGTGGGACATTGTACGCATGTCTCTTTGTGTGCTCTATGGGTGGTATGAGAGATTGTGTTTGCGTTTGTGTGCACCTCTGAGTGTATGCGGCTGTCTGTGCATTGTGGAGTGTGTCTGTAGTTGAAGGTGAGTGTTGTGGGGATATGTGTGTAGGAGCTTGTTTGTGCTGTGTGTGTCTGCATTTCTGTGTGAGTGAATGCATGTGTCTGCGTTGTGGGGGGATGGTGTAAATGGGGGGGTGTCTGCGTTGTGGAGGTGTGGATGAGATAGTGAGAGTGTGTGTTTAGTTTTGTGAGGGGGTACTTATGTATGTGTGGCTTGTGCTTGTGTGCTGTGTGCGAGTGTGAGCTGTGTGTGTGTACCTGTCATAAAAGGGTGTGAGAAGGAGGTTTATTCTGCTGTACAACAGCCTCTGTTGCACTCACTTGCCCCTGCCCTTCTCCCCTCCCCAGGCTGGCTGAGGAGAGGATGGGGGTGGCATTGGGGTGTCCTGCCCCAGGCCAATCGGCTCCCCAAATTCTCTGCATCAAAGGCACAATCCACCTGGAAGGGCTGATCTACTCCTCACTGCCTGGAGCTCTTGTCCCTCCTTGCCCAGAGCACCATGCTAGGACACAGCCTTTAATGGGCCTGCAAAGACATCATCCCCATTTCCCACCTCAGGTGGGGAGGGCTCCATGCATGCAGAGCTCCATGGACTTCTCGCAGCCCAGAACGACAGGGCTCCCAGCCCTGGGCTGAGATGGCAGCTCAGTATCTCTGTCTCTAGCCTGGCCCTGCTTTGCTCACAGAACACCCAGCCTTGCTGAAGTTATTGTCTCCCCTTGTGCCCCCAGCGGTTGCTCCCATTCAGAAGCGACGCAACGCAGGTATTTCTTTGGCACACAACCCTGTTTACTTGCAAAGAATGGCCCCGGTGCGGTGTCCTTGAACACGGCCGGCCACAGCTGTAGTATAAGGCTCGATAGCATTCATCACCCTGTATTTTTTGACCGGTTTCCACGTCCCATTTAGGGCTTATGTCCCACCCTCTGTCCTCGTCTCCATTGGTGTCCAGGTTTGGTGCTGTCGGCCATTTTGAAAAATTATTTTTGATTATTTTTATGTTTGAATAGGGGAAATGCTGCGTGCTTGTGCTTTGATACATTTGGTTGCTTGTTTAGAGAAAAAGGTTGAAAGAATAGACTGAGAGAGCTTAAAGATTAAAAAAAGAAAGCTTTGGTAAGGTTCAGAGGAAAAAAGGAAAGAAAGGCTGTTTGGTTTAGTAAGGAGAGATGATTTTAAAGGCCTACTTTGGCATTTCATTAAAGAATAGAAGGAGAACTTAAGGAAAAATAAAGATTTTTGTTTTTAAAGGGTTAGTTTGAAAGAATAGAGGCAAGTTATTAAAGAAAAGAAATTTTTGGTGAGGTTTAGTAAGGAGCGGTGTTTTTAAAGGTCTGGTTTGGCATGTTATTAAATAATACATTTTTTGTGATAAATGTAAAAGGTGTATTAAATATAAGGGTAGGTTAAGAGAAGAGCAGTTAAAAAGAGTTAAATAAAAGAGAAACATATAAAGTAAACTGTTTAGTAAGGACATGCTAAAAATATAAAGGTTGGTTAAGAAAGAAATATTCAAAATGTTAAATATAAGGGTAGGTTAAGAAAAAAGCATTTAAAAACATTAAATGATATTGAAAAATAGGTTAAAAAATAGGTTTTGACACATGGCAAAAAAAGGGCATTTACTAAAGCAGAGACTGTTTAGTAAGTACATGGTATAAAGGGAGGTTAATAGAAAAGCATTTAAACTATTAAATACAAGGATAGGTTAAGAAAAGAGCATTTTAAAAGAGTTAAATAAAAGAGAACCGTATAACGTCTCTTCATGAGAGGCTTGACTGCCAGTGCTGGCCAGGGCCTTCTAGATGCAGCCGTAGGCGCTGACTTCCCCGCTTACCCGTGGGTGTTCGACCCCCACCTCGGCCTCTGCCCCTGCCCCCACTCCACCCTTCCATGAGGCCTGGCCCATGTCCCACCCCCATTTCAACCCCTTCCCCAAAGTCCCCACCCCAACTCCGCCCCCTCTCTGCCCCTATTCCAACCCCTTCCCCAAATCCCCACCCCGGCCCCACCTCTTCCCCGCCTCCTTCCCTGAGCGTGACGCGTTCCCACTCCTCCCTCTCCCTCCCGGAGCGTGCTAACGCCACCAAGCAGCTGTTAAGCAGCGGCCGGGCGGGAAGCGCTGGGAGGTAGGCAGAGGAGCAGGGACGCGGCGCGCTCAGGGGAGGAGGCAGAGGAGGAGGTGGGGTGGGGAGTGAGGGGAGCTTGGCTGCCAGTGGGTGCAGAGCATTTCCCCTTGGGTGCTCCAGCCCTGGAGCACCCATGGAGTCGCTGCCTATGGGTGCAGCCATCTTTAATCATCAGACCCATTTAAGTAGAAGCTCCTCCTTACTTAGGGAGGGAGAGCAACGTCAGCTGTAAACTACTGGCTAAGAATATCGTGTGGCCTGGATAAAGTAAGGAGGAGCTTTGTGAAGAAACAAACACACTGTTGTGGCAAACCATGTTTGAGATGGGTCATGGGAGCAGGGAAACAGGGATAACTAATGATGCCTGTACCCGCAAGAATGACGTGGTGGAGAAACAAGTGGCCAGATCGCTGGGCCAAGATTTGTCTGAGACTCTGGACCCCGGCCAGGGGAACGCAAATGATTCAAACAAAGGGCTGTACGGGACGAGGCACAGGTACGTTATATGTAAGAACATTCAAGGGATGGTTTGGCAGGGACCCAGTCACCGGTGCTCGGTTGGCTGGAGCCTTTTGGATCAAGCCCGCACAGAGATATATTGCATTTGTTGTTTGTTATTTTTAAAAGCTGCATGCGGCAGGGGTCTCTTGACACACGGTATAAAAGGTTTTAAAATCATGTTATGAAAAAAGTACAAAGATGCCTTACATGTATTTCTTACTGTAAATTTTTCAGCAGCTGCATGATGGTTCTTCAGAGGACTTGGAGGTTCTGGACACCAACAGCTCCGAAGGGCTGAGAGGATTGGGCCTGTCTGTTTTTGCCCAGATCCAAAACCAGATGCTCAACAGAATGATGAGTGAGCTGTAGCTCACGAAAGCTTATGCTCAAATAAATTGGTTAGTCTCTAAGGTGCCACAAGTCCTCCTTTTCTTTTTGCGGATACAGACTAACACGGCTGCTACTCTGAAACCAACAGAATGCTGAAACAGAGGGGGATGCTTATTCTATAGGCCTGTACAATCTAAAGTTGAGGGAGAAATTCGGTATTAAGCCTGTGCCAGTTCATAACCATAAAACCGTGATGTGTACAATTATGCGAGCAGCTGTGCACGGAATCACCAAGTGCAGCCTGAGAGAGAAACAAAATGAGGATTGCCCTGGGTGCTCCATAGATGTCCCCGGTCAGAGGCATCACGCCTGCGTGTCCTGGTCTTTAGATGATGTGAACTGTAAAATTAAAGAAATTAGCAGTAGTTTGTGTCTGGAGAGTGTGTTATAAACATCATCATCACTTTGGGATACACACTGCAGGGCATCTGTTTAACCCAGGAACATTTAGCTCTAGGGGCAGAATTGGTGGACAAAGTGACAGAGGCCAAGGACCCAAATAGCGTTTTAGATGAAAACATCAAACCGACAGATAAATGTTTAATGCAAAATGTTGAACGTCTTCTTCGTTCAGCAAATTACAAAATCTTGCTAAGAAAAAACACTAGAAGTTAGAGCGCGATTTGGGAACAAAACAGGGTGTGCTGTAAAATAAAATGCCAGTTGAAAAGAACTGTGTGAAGCGTGTGTTTATGGAGTTCAAGAGGTGTGGGGTTTGTCAAAAGGGCAGTAGGTTGCCCCATAGTATATGTGCAGTTAGGTTACAGTTTGTCAATAACAACAAGAGGTATATGAGCTGCCTGATCCTCTAAGAAAGGCCCACCAGCCCCACTCAGCCCTGGTGCTTGTGCGCAAGAGATATCGGCTGTTGGGGCATCTGGACCATTGCAAAGCAGCCCCAGAACCCCTTTTAAAATCATGCCATCTTCCGCTTTGGCTGGACCTTTTCATCCCCCCCCACCCCCAGGCCCTCTGCATTAGGACTTAATCGTGACCCCTCTGATTTCAATAATGTCTCAGGTCTCTCGTCTACCGTTTTACATTATTTAATGCTGTACAGCGTCTAGGGTTACAGTTTGCATAGAAGTGTTTTATAAAAATAAAACAAAAATATTCTCTAGGGGCTTAGACAAGATAACGATAAACAAAATTGTAATTGTTGCTTTGCAGGCTCTGCTACAAAGTAGCTTTAAGTTTGTTTTGGTTAATATTTCTGACAGGCCATAGGTCGGGGGAGATAAAACCTCATAAAGTGGGAAAGTGCTTCCGAGTGACAAACGCTTGCCCATGCTAAAGCCTAACAACTAACACAGAATGGCTGCCTACAAACTGTTTCACAAAAAGAGTTATCAGCATTCACCCTAAAACTCAGGACAGCTTTCTTACGCCCATGGCCTGATCTCTGTGACTGTGGCTTTCCTTAAAAATTTGTTTGTGCTCAGTTTAGATTTTAAAAAACATTAGAAAAGAAGAAAGGGGGTGGGGGGAAGTAGGAAGATGGGGGGGGCAGACTCCTTATCTCTGGTAAAAAAAAAAAAAAGCTGTTAACTTCTTTTACATAAGCTAATTTTTTCTTGTGTTTTTTGTAGAAATCCAAACTTTAAAAAACAGCCTTGTTAATTTTTTTGTTAATTAAAACACATATGTAAACTCCCCTCAATTGCCAGTTTTCATATTCTTACCCAGTTGCTGTTTTGGTACTTTAAAAACACTATTTTGAAAAGGATAGGCTCGTATCTTAAGCCTTTTTAGGTCACTAAACTTCTGCAAAATATCCTAAGAGTGGCTTTGCTTTGTTACAGCTCGGTTAATACTGCCTTTCCATGTTAAACTTTTAAAACAAACAAACAAACCTAATGCTTCAGATAGACCTCACTGCACACAGAATATCCTTAAAAAAGGTCATGTTATGTTACATCGCAGTCAATACTGTATTTTCATGTTAAAAGTTAAAAAAACCTTTATATAATGAAACACAGCATGTTTCGCAAGTGTTAAAAGTCTGGGGGAAAAGTCAAGGGGTGCAGAGTCCTGCACTTAGGACGGAAGAATCAAATGCACTGCTACAGACTAGGGACCGAATGGCTTGGCGGCAGTTCTGCAGAAAAGGACCTAGGGGTTACAGTGGACGAGAAGCTGGATATGAGTCAGCAGTGTGCCCTTGTTGCCAAGAAGGCAAACGGCATTTTGGTCTGTATAAGTAGGGGCATTGCCAGCAGATCGAGGGACGTGATTGTTCCCCTTTATTCGACATTGGTGAGGCCTCATCTGGAGTCCTGTGTCCAGTTTTGTGCCCCACACTACAAGAAAGGTGGAAAAATTGGAAAACATCCAGCGGAGGGCAACAAAAATGATTAGGGGACTGGAACACATGACTTATGAGGAGTGGCTGAGGGAACTGGGATTATTTAGTCTGCAGAAGAGAAGAATGAGGGGGGATTTGATAGCTGCTTTCAACTACCTGAAAGGGGGTTCCAAAGAGGATGGCTCTAGACTGTTCTCAGTGGTAGCAGATGACAGAACAAGGAGTAATGATCTCAAGTTGCAGTGGGGGAGGTTTAGATTGGATATTAGGAAAAACTTTTTCACGAGGAGGGTGGTGAAGCACTGGAATGGGTTACCTAGAGAAGTGGTGGAATCTCCTTCCTTAGAGGTTTTTAAGGTCAGGCTTGACAAAGCCCTGGCTGGGATGATTTAGTTGGGGTTGGTCCTGCTTTGAGCAGGGGGTTGGACTAGATGACCTCCTGAGGTCCCTTCCAACCCTGATATTCTATGATTCCATGATTCTATGTTCTTCAGATAGGCTATCTCTGAGCTTCATGCAGTCACAAAGCAACAGTTTTTGTCTTTTACAATCATTAAATGGAATAAAATACTTGTTATAACTTTCACAAAGTGTCTTTTAATGCAATCTCACCATTTGTTAAAACTTCAACAGCATTAAAAAATTTAGGAAAGAAGTCTGTGTGAAAAAACTGAAGGGGTGACCCCCAGACCATTGCTAAGGCAGACTATAGTGCATGGATCACTGGCTAGCCTAATTAGTCTTATCTGTTTTTAAAATGTAGAGAAAGCCAGAGCTCCAAGCTGTGATGTATTATTTTAATAAAATCTATGGTCCCAAAACAAACACAGGGACTTGTACGTGTGTCTCAGCATACGGGATGCAAACATTTAAAAACAGTCTTTCTGATAATGCAAAAGAATAATTCATACTTAAATCTACAAGGCCTAAGGAAATGAAAGCTTAGTATAACTTTTGCATGGATTTGTTAAAAAGTGGGGAGGAAAATAAACTTCTCTTTGTTCCACTGGATTACAGAATAAGGGGAATATAAACTAGCTGGTACTAAGGTTCTGTGCTTGTCACTCCGCGGTGTTTCCGCATGCTCTTTCTTTTTTTTTAATTGAAACACACATAAAAATGTTAAATAAAGGGATCTATCTTCATATGGGCTTGTCTTTTAAAGTGTTCATTCCTTTACAAAACATCATAGGACTTTCACTTGTATTTGTTAAAAAGTGGGGGAAGAAGCAATCTTCTCTCTGATCCACTGGCTCACAGACACTGCTTTTGCTGCAGCTTCAAATTGTCCTCACTAAAAGCATAGGGAAAAGCTTTTAAAAACTTTTTCTTAGTAAGGTTTTGCGGGTTTAACCCTGGGTTGTTCCTGCATGCTCATTTTTTATTAAAACACATCCAGAAGTGCTAAATAAAGGGCTATTTCTTCATATAGGTTTGTCTTTTCAAGGGATGATTCCTTTACAAAATGTAATATAATTTTCACTTGTATTTGTTGAAAAGCAGGTGAAGAAGCAGCCTTCTTCTCTCTGATCCACTGACTCACAGACGCTGTTTTTGCTAACAGTGACTTTGCTGAAACGCCTGCTGCTTCAGATTGCTCTTACTAAACAATTACCAACGTTAGTCTAAAACATAGGGGAAAAAATTCTTATCACTATAATTTACTTTTATAAACAGGTTCTCTGTGTTTTTAACCCTGGGATGTTTCTGCATGCTAACTTTTTATTAAAACATATGCAAAAGTGCTACATGAAGGGATGTTTCTTCATATAGGTTTGTCTTTTCAAGTGTTTATTCCTTTACAAAACTTAATATAACTTTCACCTCTGTTTGTTAAAAAGTGAGGGAAGAAGCAGCCTTCTGATCTCTGATCCACTGACTCACAGATGCTGTTTTTGCTGACAGCTTCAAATTGTCCTCATTAAAAAAGAACCAGTGTTAGTCTAAAACATAGGGGAAAACTTTTAAAAATTGTTTGTTACTAAGGGCTTATGGTTTTAACCTTTATTAAAGCACCTATGTAAAAGGGCTACATGGCAGGAAAGATGCTTGGGGTCTGTTTTTTTAGATAAGAATAAGGGAGTTAAGGGCGGGGTAGGGAGGGGAGGGAGATGGCTCGTGTTTAAAAACCTTGGGACTATAGCAGGGGTGGGCAAACTTTTTGGCCCGAGGGCCACATCTGGTTGGGGAAATTGCATGCAGGGCCATGAATGTAGGGCTGGGGCAGGGGGTTAAAGTGTGGAAGGGAGTGTGGGGTGTGGTAGGGGGTGCAGCGTGCAGGAAGGAGCTCAGGGCAAGGGGTTGGGGAAGAGGATGGGTACGGGGAGTACGAGGGGGCTCAGGCAAGGGGGTTGGGGTGCAGGAGGGGGTACACAGTGTGGGAGGGGCTCAGGACAGTGGTGCAGGGAAGGGTCCGGAGTGCAGGAAAGAGGCTCAGGGCAAGGGGTTGGAGTGCAGGAGAGATGTGGGGTGTGGCAGGGGGTTGGGGTACAGGCAGGGGGTTCAGAGCAGGAAGTTGGGGTTGGGGTGCAGGAAGGGTTTGGGGAGCGGGTTTCGGCTATGATACCCTCCCGGCACCGCTTACCTGGAGTGGCTCTGGGGTGGCAGCGGCGTGCACTGGGGCCAGGGCAGGCTCCCTGCCCACCTGCCCTGTCTGCGGCCCTGCGCTGCTCCTCTCCGGGAAGCAGCCGGCACCATGTCCCTGCAGCCCCTGGGGCGGGGAGCAGGGCAGAGGGCTGAGCATGCTGCCCTTCCTGTGGGTATCTCCCCCAAAGCTTTTCCCTGTTCCCTGTTCCCTTGCTCTCCCCTTGGCTTTCTGTGTCCTGCTTTGTTTGCTTCTGCCACAGACACACACACCTGGGTCCAAATGATACCCAGCCTCCTGTGTTTGCATTCAGCCACTTTGCCCACAGAACTCAGCTGCTAACCGGCTTTGCCTGGGGCCTCTGTTTTGGGTGGTGGCTCCTATTGTTTCGGGTCTCTTACTCCAGAAAGGAGCTTAATTGTTTCCTACATTTATCCTGAGGAAGAGTGGCTGTGACTCCTGCCCACCAGTTTCAACCAGGTTTCACCCAACCTCCTCCATAACACTCCTAAAGAGGGACGCATCACGGTCCCCAGTGTATAAACCTGGGTTCCCTGCCACTGACACACCGTGTGGCCTGAGTTAGTCACTTCTCTGCGTGCCTCAAGCACCCCATCTGTAAAATGCGGGAGAAGAATTCTACGTGAGCGACGAGGAACACTGGTGTTATCTGCGTAGCTCTGCAGGGCTCTCGGGCGAGGTCTGGCCCATGACTGTGGGGGTGCCAGGGGGTCTCACCTGCACTGCAGGGGCTCAGGCTGGAATGCTGCTTGTGTCACTTGAGCTTCAAGTTCAGTGGCCTTAGCTGTCTCCCAGGAAGAGTGGTGGGAATGGAAAATTTCAGCAGTTGGGGTCCTGCTAGCCCAGGGGCTGCTGGAGCGGTGCAGCGAAGCGCCAAGTCGCTGCTTTACAAAGCCCCCAGCCCAGGACTTTCCACCCACAGCACATGGGGCACCAGTGCACGTGCCGCACCGAAGCTGTGTGAGCACCACCGCGCAGGTCTCCTGGCGAATGCTGCACGTCCCTGGAACGCAGTCAGGGAGCAGCGGGTCCCCTCACCTGCAAGGCAATAGGACTGTGATACCCTCCCTTTGCCGAAATGCCCCAGAGTCCTGTGTAACGAAGAATTTTCCTCTCTCTGGGACCAAGTTCCCCTTTTCTGGTCAGGCCCCCGCGGGCAGGGGGCTGAACCAAAGGGGGAGGGGCATGGCACGCTATGTCAAAAATGGCATTACCTGTTTCCGAGTCACGGACAATTTGGAAGAATGTGATAGAATCATAGAGCCTCAGGGTCGGAAGGGACCTCAGGAGGTCATCGAGTCCCACCCCCTGTTCAAAGCAGGACCAATCCCCAACTAAATCATCCCAGCCAGGGCTTTGTCAAGCCTGACCTTAAAAACCTCTAAGGAAGGAGATTCCACCACTTCTCTAGGTAACCCATTCCAGTGCTTCACCACCCTCCTAGCATAGGCACCAACTCCGTGGGTGCTCCGGGGCTAGAGCACCCATGGGGAAAAATTGGTGGGCTCTCTGCACCCACCGGCAGCTCCCCACCCCGCCCCTGCTCACCTGTGCCTCTGCTCCACTCCTCCTCCTCCTCCCCTGAGGATGCTGCTGGGTCCTGCTTCTCCCCTCTCCCTCCCAGTGCTTGCAAAGCAAAACAGCTGTTTCGCGCGGCAAGCCTGGGAGGGAGGGGGGAGGAGGGGCAATGCAGTGCTTGGGGGAGGAGGTGGGGCCGGGGTGGGGATTTGGGGAGGGATCCAATAGGGGCAGGGAGGGGCAGAGCTGGGGTGGGGCGGGGCTGGGGCTGGGGGACGTGAGCACCCACCAGCACCGACAAAAGTTGGCGCCTGTGCCTCCTAGTGAAAAAGTTTTTCCTAATATCCAACCTCGACCTCCCCCACTGCACCTTGAGACCATTACTCCTTGTCCTGTCATCTGCCACCACTGAGAACAGCCAAGCTCCATCCTCTTTGGAACCCCCTTTCAGGTAGTTGAAAGCAGCTATCAAATCCCCCCCTCATTCTTCTCTTCCGCAGACTAAATAATCCCAGTTTCCTCAGCCTCTCCTCATAAATCACGTGCTCCAGCCCCCTGACCATTTTCATCGCCCTCCACTGGACTCTCTCCAATTTGTCCATTCATCCAGTCCGTACTTCTTTAACTTGCTGGCAAGAATACGGTGGAAAACTGTGTCAAAAGCTTTGCTAAAGTCAAGGAACAACACGTCCACTGCTTTCCCCTCATCCACAGAGCCACTTCTCTCGTCATAGAAGGCAATTAGATTCATCAGGCATGACTTGCCCTTGCCATCCATGCTGTTCCTGATCACTTTCCTCTCCTCTAAGTGCTTCAGAATTGAATCCTTGAGGACCTGCTCCATGATTTTTCCGGGGACTGAGGTGAGGCTGACTGGCCTGTAGTTCCCAGGATCCTCCTTCTTCCCTTTTTTAAAGATGGGCACTACATTAGCCTTTTTCCAGTCGTCCGGGACCTCCCCCGATCGCCATGAGTTTTCAAAAATAATGGCCAATGGCTCTGCAATCACATCCGCCAACTCCTTTAGCACTCTTGGGTGCAGAGTATCCGGCCCCATGTACTTGTGCTTGTCCAGCTTTTCTAAATAGTCCCGAACCACTTCTTTCTCCACAGAGGGCTGGTTACCTCCTCCCCATGCTGTGCTGTCCAGTGCAGCAGTCTGGGAGCTGACCTTGTTCGTGATCGTGAACGCTTATGGATCAATGTCCTAACAGCTAAAGCACAAGATGGTGTATTAGTTGGTGTCTGCTACAGATCATCACAGCACTGGATGACCGCCTCCTTACTCACCTATCTCTAATGTGTAGGCAAAAAAGCTGTGTGATCCTGGGGGACGTCAATCTGAGTGACGCATGCCGGAGGTCTCATGCTGCCAGCGCTAAAATATCCTTGGCATTTCTAAACATTATAGATGACAATTTCCTAACTCAGAAAGTGTTGCAGCCAACATGGGGGAATTCTTTATCAGAGCTCATCTTGAGAGATAAAGAGGAACTGAAAGCAGAACTAAAAATTAACGGTAGCCTACGTACAAGTGATCATAGAATCATAGAATATCAGAGTTGGAAGGGACCTCTGGAGGTCATCTAGTCCAACCCCCTGCCCAGAGCAGGACCAATCCCAACTAAATCATCCCAGCCAGGGCTTTGTCAAGCCTGACCTTAAAAACTTCTAAGGAAGGAGATTCCACCACCTCCCTAGGTAACGCATTCCAGTGCTTCACCACCCTCCGAGTGAAAAAGTTTTTCCTAATATCCAACCTAAATCTCCCCCACTGCAACTTGAGACCATTACTCCTTGTCCTGTCATCTGCTATCACTGAGAATAGTCTAGATCCATCCTCTTTGGATCCACCTTTCAGGTAGTTAAAAGCAGCTCTCAAATCCCCCCTCATTCTTCTCTTCCGTAGACTAAACAATCCCAGTTCCCTCAGCCTCTCCTCATAAGTCATGTGTTCCAGACCCCTAATCATTTTTGGGGTCTGGAACACATGACACGGATCACATTTTTGTGATCATGACTTGATCACATTTATAACGTGCAAACAGAATAAAGTCCCGACCAGTTATATATACACTTGATGTTTTAAAAGGGCCAGTTTCTCGAAACTGAACACATCAGCTGGGACGAAGAATTTAATCAGAAAAATGTGAATGACAATTGGGAATTAAGAACACTTTACGAGATGCCCCAAAAGCCACAATCATGGAAGAAGGCTGGATTGGTTAAAACCTGACCTGGTTTAGAGGGGAAATGAAGGCAGCTAAATACTGCAGTTTATGGATACCCAGAGTTTTGCCGGGAGGTGATCCACTGATACCCACATCTATTTGGCGCTTGTGTGAAATGAGTTTGGCGGGTCTCAGTCCAGTTGATCATGGTGTCTACAGCCCCAAAACACACCATCCCAGCTGGCATGAATTGCCAGGCCTTATTGGCCAGCTCACTAGAGGGGTCAAAGACTGAGTGGGCTATGGAGACCAAGCCCCCCCGCCCCCCCAGCACAATGAAATGGTGCTGACGGTTCAAGCAGGGGCAGCAGCTTGGCTTGCTTATGCCAGTTGTTGTCTGATCTCTGGATAAGTAACGGACTCTAGGTGCCAGGGCTGTTAACCTGGCCCCTTTCATGGGCATTAAATTAACCTTACATCTTCCTTTGCGCCTTGGGACACAATAGTGGAAAGTCAAAATGCTGCAATAAAAATACAGACTGATAGCGGGATAATGTCTGTTACCCAGAAATCCCCTGGGAGCACTGAACAAGTTAGGACAGGAAGTGACAAATCTATGGACAATCTATGGAGAATTTAGGAAGGCCAAATATAGTTATTACCCACTTGGTGTCTACCCAGGACATCCTCAACCTCGTGAAAACACCATGGGACCTTTAATGAACGTGGTGACCTGGAGCTTGGGTTTAATGTCTCCTCAGAACAACGTACGGCGGAGCAATTAATGCCCCCAGTGGTGCCACCATTAACAACGTTCGCTTTTTTCCTGCCACGTTTTTCATGACTGGTATTTGTGACACCATCCCGCTCTTCCTGTCCACCCACTGCGTGCCCATCACCATGGCATCAGACCCCATCTGAAATAACATGTGGGCTAAAAAACACCCAAAAGGGACAAGTCTAGATGCATACTGAAAAAGCATTCAGACAGGCACCGGACTGAATTCACCAGCACGTTCGTTTCATTCGCTTTCCAGTCCCTTTGGGTGTCACTGTGTGACTGGCATGGATGTGCTCGGAAATTTTGAGTTAATCTGTTCAGGTGCTCCCAGAAAGGATCTGCATGGCCCGGCGGTAGGGAGCCAGGCTAGGAGTCAGGGTGCTTTACCTCTGTCTCTCCCCCACCCTCAGCTGTTAACATTGTAGCAGGATTGCCAGACTCCTCATGCTGAAAAATGTAGAGTCTGTCTCCAAAAGGTCCTGGCTTAAAAATCACGGGATCTTTAAAAAGCAACAACACTGGGCTTGTTTTCTTTGCCTGGCAGTTTCTGAGCCTTTAGGTTACGCTTGGCTCATGTTTTCAGGTGTTTCTCTGCAACCAGCAGGGCAAGAAACATTTTTAATGAACACTGAGATTCTCGCCTATTCCCATGACTCCAGGAGCTCTTTGCCCTCTGTTTTCTGAACTTTTAGGGTCACACTCACGTCACATTTTCATGCTTTTCTCCACTCCCCACCCCCAGGGCTAGCGACTGACCGACAATGAAATCTGAGCGTGTCATGAAATCTGCAGTAAAACCCTGCGAGTCGGCAGCACGTGGAGTGCAGCGTGTGAGGCCTTTGTGGTGAGATGGGGGCAGGGCAGATTACAGGCAGCCTCATCACTGTGCTCCCCAAATGAGTGCGGAACGGGCTGGCGGGGGAAGTGGTGGAGCAGGGGGACACAGCAGAGACCTAGCCCTGCTGGCACCATCCCCAGGGTTTGGTTTAAGAGCTCTCGGGGTTAAAGGGTCATGTACCCCTTCCCCTGGTTCGTTCTGCCCCTTGTCACACCCAGACAGCCGGGAGCTGAAGCCACCGACCTCCTCCCGGGGTTCCCTCTGGCTCTCTGAAGGTCTAGGGTAGCATAAGCAGGGGGAAATTATCCCTTAGAAGAGGGGATTTACACCTTGCCTTTCTTCCTCCCTCCCCCTGACAGGATAGTGCCCCCTGGAGGCAGGTTAAAAACACCTACATCCCCCCTCCCTGTTTCAAAGACACCTCCAACCAGACACCCACTGTTTGCCAGAGATGTCTCCGCAGAGATGGCAAGGAGACAGATCTCCCCACTCATGCCTGGAGGGGCAGGGATGGGGTACGGTGCCAGGCAGGATGGCGGGGGGAGCTCACCCCGTGCTGTAGCTGAGCTGGGCACACACAGAGCGCTTCATTCTGCAGGCTTGTCAATCTGGCTCCGTCCGACAGCATGGAATTCACACTCACACAGAAAGGAAAGGGAAGAACAAATGTCAACAGAGCGCTACAATTCCTGCAGCCCATCAAACTGGCTTTGGTTTGGAACGAACTGCGTCAGACAAGCAACGGTTAGGAATAAATTGACCATCCAACAAAGGCAGAATTCTTAGGTCTTCTGCTAGGTGGGCCAAAGGGGTTTTAAGGTCGGACCAACTCTTCCCAATTCCCTCTCTCTGTCACTTTGCCTGCATATTTCAGACCCTCTCCACCAGCTCTCAGTGGTGGCAGAGATCCAGAGAGGCCCATGGAAAAACTCAGCTGGGTTCTGAGCCCTTGTGTCCTGCCAGAACCAGGTCCAAAGTACAAGGTGGTTCAGAACTTTCTTCCTAGCTCTCCTCAGGAAACGGTCCATACCAAGGTTTCCTGTCCTGGGATAAAACGAGCAATGAGTCAGAATGCAATAAAGAAATGTTTTTCTTCCTGCCGTGCTGAGTTAACAGCGTGTGGTCTGCACTGGGAGGTTTGTGCAGGTTGGAGTTATTCACTGCAGTACGTCGTGCTGCATCTGGCATGGGCTCCCGTCTAGAGGGAAGGTGAGATACAGCGCTGGCTTTCAGAGGTTTCCCGACCCACCTCACTGCGAATAGCCAGCCCCGCATGGTCCTTTGTCTCTCAGCTTGCTGCCCCAGACCCACACACACTCACACACACACACGTCCTCAGTCGCTCAAACACACCACCAGGAATTCACACTCATTTGTTCGCACACTCACTCACTAAGCACTTTCCCCTCTCACTGCCAGTCATGGAGTCTAACACAATAGCAGGTTTCAGAGGAACAGCCGTGTTAGTCTGTATTCGCAAAAAGAACAGGAGGACTCGTGGCACCTTAGAGACTAACCAATTTATTTGAGCATGAGCTTTCGTGGGCTACAGCTCACTTCATCGGATGCAACTGCTCACGAAAGCTCATGCTCAAATAAATTGGTTAGTCTCTAAGGTGCCACAAGTCCTCCTGTTCTTTTTGCTGACACAATAGCACACACTCAGTCTCTCTCTCAGCTGTTCTCTCACTCACACGCCTGCTCCAACTTTTGCACACATAACCTCATCTCACGTGCCGGGATAACTTGTGTCACTCCGGGGGGTGGTTTATTCACATCACCAGCATTGGCTGTAGTGTAGCCTTACGCATGCACCAAATCTAACTTACAACCAATTAATCAGAGACCAGGGTGCGGGAGGGAATATCTGCTATTGGACCAACTTCGGCCGGTGAGAGAGACGAGCTTTCGAGCCGCCCAGAGCTGTTCTGCAGGTCTGGGAAAGGTCCCTGCCACGTCCCAGCTAAATGTAAGGTGGAACAGTCTGTCTCTCTTACCCGGAGATGCTGGTCCAGCAACAGATGTTTCCTCAGCTGGCTTGTCTCTCTAACGTCCTAGGACCGACACAGCTACAACTCCCCTGTGAACCATCACACGCTCAGACACACGCGTTCACATCTCCTTTCACTTCCATGTTCAGTCGCTCCCATATTCACGGACACTCGGGTTCACACTCACCTTTGTTCACACCCTGCCCCAGATTTCCAAGCGCTCAGCACTCAGCTTGCGCCCAGTGTGCTGAGCTAGTTGGGAAATCTGGCTGGATTTTCGTTCCTTTGCTAGCCAGGAACACCATTCAGGTCTCACACACTCAGACTCACACCAGCACTGTCACACTCATGCAGATACACACTCAGACTCACACAGGCATTTGCACCAGTACTCGCACACTCGCTCAGGGACTCACACCCAGACTCACACCCTCCCATTCCTATCCAGGCGCACTCGTGTGCAAGGGGCTGGATCCAGAGACCTTTCAAACCTACTGAAAGCCTTCTATTGAGTCCCATGGGCTTTGGATTGGGCACCTAGAGATCTGGGCCAGATCCCCAAGGTAGTTAGGCTCCTAACTGCTACTGATGAGTTAGGTGCCTAAATACCTTTGAGGATCTGGGTCTTGGCGCCTGGTGTGTCAGGGGCTCCCGTGCAATACCAGAGCCTGCAGCCCAGTGTCCCACTGTCACCGAGGACCTGTCTCTTCCTGCTGCTCACTGCTTGGGGTCTGGCTGCCGGGGAGCCTGTGCAGTGTGCTAATCGGGGCAGAGCCCCCAGGGAGGAGCTGATGGAGAGACAGAGTGCTGCCATGTGCTTCTCCCTTCCTCGCCCTTTGCCCTGACGTCACAGCCCTGCTCTCTGGAAGACCCCAAGCCCACTCTCCACAGAGGGATGATCGCACCGCCCCAGCGTGCCCCAGGGCTTAGTCCGAAAGCAGTGACCCAAGGGCTGAGTTGGGCTCCTGTGGGAGAAGAGGCCAGAGCCCACAGGGGTCCATGTCTCCAGGCTTGGCAGTTATGAGGGGGGAAGATGCGGGGGGGGGTTTCTCACTGCAGTTGACGCAGTGCAATCCTGCTGTTGCTTTGCGTTTCTCTAACAGCTTCCATCTGAGGCACTCCAGATGATTTACACATGTGGATTCATCACTGCCCCCCCCCGAGAAGCGGCCCAGAATTATCCTCCCTGTGTTACAGATGGGGAAACTGAGGCACAGATGGACTATAAGTGACTTGCCCAAGGTCACACAGTAAGTCAGTGCTACAGCTGAGAATAGAACCCTGCAGTCCTGACTCCCAGCCCCCCTGCTATAACTACTGTAGTAGGAAGAGAGCCTGAGACATAAGCCCTTGTATCAGAGGCCAGTGTGAGGCCTGAAGCCTGGGCTAATGTAGCGGTCAAACCTGTGCTGATATAAAGCCAAGTCAGGCTGTGAGCTAGGCAGGCCCTGCTCACAGAACCTGGCAAGAACGGGGCTGAAATTGCAGAAACACACGTTCCTAAGAGGTGCTGGGCACAAAACACACACACACATTCCAGAAGGGTGGTACCAGAACACGTTGTACCAAGAATGGTACAAAGACATTCCCCAAAGATAACAGGAACACACTGACCCCTTCTAAAGGGAAGGTCAGGATGACAGTACGAGGGATAGAACTGTACAAGCCGACGTCGGAGGGTGCCAACTAACTACATCAGAGGGGCAGGACGCAACTTTTTTTGTATCAGGGTATAAAGATGTATCTCAGGAGGGGTGTCTCTGTCTGGCCTAGGGAGGAACAGAAAGTCCCGCTATTCACTGCGCTGGTCCATTGTTACGGGCATACATGTATTAGTGGTCCAGTAGAGTCTGCAGGATATTAGTACCATGCTTCCTTGACAATAAACCTGGCTGGGTGCCTTCATACCTTAACGGTTCTTGTGGTCATTGGGCGGTTCACTTGACGTCTGCCATGCCAGCTGTCTATGCGGGGCTGGGGCGGCGCACAAAGGGAACACATACACGCAGCCAAACACCTGAACACAACCACTAGACCCCACTCCTGCCCCACCTGGGACTAGATCCCCTGAGTCCTCATGCTATGTTTGCCACTTGCTATTATTGTGTGGGCTCTTACAGAAAATGACCCATGTACACCTCCATTCATAGAATCATAGAAGATTCTCAGGTCCAATCTCCTACTCAAAGCAGGACCAACCCCAACTAAATCATCCCAGCCAGGGCTGTGTCAAGCTGGGCCTTAAAAACCTCTAAGGAAAGAGATTCCACCACCTCCCTAGGTAACCCATTCCAGTGCTTCACCACCCTCCTAGTGAAAAAGTTTTTCCTAATATCCAACCTAGACCTCCCCCACTGCAACTTGAGACCATTACTCCTCGTTCTGTCATCTGGTACCACTGAGAACAGTCTAGAGCCATCCTCTTGGGAACCTCCTTTCAGGTAGTTGAAGGCTGCTAGCAAATCCCCCCTCACTCTTTTCTTCTGCAGACTAAATAAGCCCAGTTCCCTCAGCCTCTCCTCATAGGTCATGTGCCCCAGCCCCCTAACAATTTTCATTGCCCTCTGCTGGACTCTCTCCAATTTGTCCACATCCCTTCTGTTGTGGGGGGTCCAAAACTGGACACAGTACTCCAGATGTGGCCTCACCAGTGCCAAATAGAGGGGAATAATCACTTCCCTCGATCTGCTGGCAATGCTCCTACTAATGCAGCCCAATCTGCCATTAGCCTTCTTGGCAACAAGGGCACACTGCTGACTCATATCCAGCTTCTCGTCCACAGTAATCACCAGGTCCTTTTCTGCAGGACTGCCGCTTAGCCAGTCGGTCCCTAGCCTGTATCGGTACATGGGATTCTTCTGTCCTAAGTGCAGGACTTTGCACTTGTCCTTGTTGAACTTCATCAGATTTATTTTGACCCAATCCTCCAATATGTGTAAGTCACTCTGGACCGTATCCCTCCCCTCCAGTGTATCTATCTCTCCCCGCAGCTTAGTGTCATCTGGGAACTTGCTGAGAGTGCAGTCCGTCCCATCATCCAGATCATTAATAAAAATTTTGAACAAAACCGACTCCAGGACCGACCCTTGGGGAACTCTGCTTGATACTGGCTGCCAACTAGACATGGAGCCATTGATCACTACCTGTTGAGCCCGACAATCTAGCCAGATTTTTATCCACCTTATAGTCCATTCATCCAGCCCATACTTCTTCAACTTGCTGGCAAGAATACTGCGGGATACCGTGTCAAAAGCTTTGCTAAAGTCAAGATATATCATGTCCATGGCTTTTCCCTCATCCACAGAGCCAGTTATCTCATCGTAGAAGGCAATCAGGTTGGTCAGGCATGACTTGCCCTTGGTGAATCCATGCTGACTGTTCCTGATCACTTTCCTCTCCTCCAAGTGCTTCAAAATGGATTCCTTGAGGACCTGCTCCATGATTTTTCCAGGGACTGAGGTGAGGCTGTACTTCCCAGGATTCTCCTTCTTCCCTTTTTTAAGGATGGGCACTACATTAGCCTTTTTCCAGTCATCCGGGACCTCCCCCGATCGCCATGAGTTTTCAAAGATAATGGCCAATATCTCTGCAATCACATCAGCCATCTCTCTCAGCACCCTCAGATGCAGCGCATCCCGCCCCATGGACTTGTGCACGTCCAGCTTTTCTAAATAGTCCCGAACCACTTCTTTCTCCACAGAGGGCTGGTCACCTCCTCCCCATGCTATGCTGCCCAGTCCAGCAGTCTGGGAACAGACTTTGTCTGTGAAGATGGAGGCAAAAAAAGCATTGAGTACTTCAGTTTTTTCCACCTCCTCTGCGACTATATTGCCTCCTGCATTCAGTAAGGGGCCCAGACTTTCCCTGACCTTCTTCTTGTTGCTAACATACCTGTAGAAACCCTTCTTGTTACCTTCACATCCCTTGCTAGCTGCAACTCCAATTGCGCTTTGGCCTTCCTGCTTACACCCCTGCATGCTCAAGCAATATTTTTATAATCCTCCCCATAGGCACCAACTTTCCCTGGCTCCGGTGGGAGCTCACGCCCCCCCTCCGCCCCTGGCCCCTCCCCAACTTCACCCGTTCCCTGCCCCGCCCCCGCCCCCATTCCAAACCCCTTCCCCCAAAATCTCCGCCCTGGCCCCACCTCTTCCCTGAGCGTGCTGCATTCCCCCTCCTCCCCTGCTGCGTGAAACAGCTGTTTCACGATGCAAGCGCTGGGAGCTAGGGGGGGAAAATGGGCACGCGGCACACTCACGGAGGAGGCGGAGTGGAGGTGAGCTGCAGCGGGGGGCAGGGTAGGGTGGGGTGGAGCGGGGAGCTGCTGGTGGGTGCAGAGCATCCACCAATTTTTCTCTGTGGGTGGTCCAGCCCCATGTTACCAGATGTGCCCGTTACTTTGGGGTATGCTCATTTATTAGGGTTACTCTTCGGGGGGGGGGGGTTCGGTATTCTATTCATGTACTGCTTATGTCACTTGTGTGTTCATATGGAGCTCTACTCCTTCCTTCTGCAAGTCCCCTCCCAATGGAGCTGTCCTGCCGGACCTAGGTTCCCCAGGACTGGGTTCCTCCAGCTCTAGAACCAGATGAATACGCACACACACACACACACACACACACTAACAGAGCAAGTCTGAGCGGACCGGGTCAATCAGCACTCTGAAGCTGACCCCCTTATATGCCACAGGTTTAACACGTCCCTGTCCCCACTTTCACATCACAATTGTATGGGTCGTAACCCACTGGATGAGCAAACCCCACGGTATTTTGGGCGCTGCAGGGATCTTTAGCTTAGGTAAGAGAAGCGTTGCTGCAGAGTAAATGGGGGAAGCTAAAACCACAAAAGAGTAAAGTTCAGAGGGAGAAGCAACCAGCTTAACCATAAAAGTTATTTATTGAATAATAGTGATAACTACCCAAGGAGAGCCTAAACCAACAAAACAGTTACATTATTAAAGGTTAATACCCGAGGTAGAAAAGAAAACAGAGAGAGGGATCTCACCCACTCCATGGAGCTCGAACTGGTCGGGGTTCCCAGGTGATGGTGGTAGCTCAGGGTCCTGAGGGCAGGAGACAGGCAGAGCCCCCAGCACGATCAGTCAGGAGATGATGGAGTCCCAGTGGAACTGATGCAGAGTTTGGATCCATGCATCAGAACACTGACTGGAGGGCGGATAGGGATTTTTGTAGAGAAAATACAATGGTTCAAGGGAGAACACTAGATTTGTTTATAGGTCAGCTGATGACTTAAGGGTTTTCTTTAGGCTAGACAATAGGAGCTGATCACTCCTGGCTGTGGATGGTGTTTTCTTCCAGGGAGCTCACAAGGCAACCAGGCTGCTTCTGTATTTTGGATGTCAATCAAGGATTCATTACTAGAATTGGTCTGATAACTGCTGAGCTGGGTGTGTGCAGGCGTAGGTTCATTAACATCTGGAGTGGAGATTCCCATGATGCGTCCCTGCTTTTCTGGTCCCAGAGTCAGAGGTGAAAGTAAGCCGGTACGCCCCAGTACGGTGTACTGGCAAGAGCCGGTGCGCCGTACCGGCGTGGATCAGCTTCCCCAGGTGCAATTTCAAGGGCCTGCTGCTCCCAGCAGCTGGAGCCCCCAGCCCTTTAAACTGCTTCCAGAGACCTGGGGTAACGGCTCGTGGGGCTGGGGCAGTGATTTAAAGGGCCCGGGCGGTAGCTGCTTCTCCAGGGCTCCGGCAGGCTCAGGGGATGATTTAAAGGGCTTGGGGTGGTAGTGGGGGCCGGAACCTCGTCCCAGGAGCCCTGCTGCCGGAGCCCTGGAGAAACAGCGGTGGGGCTCCGGGGATGATTTAAAGGGCCTAGGGCTCCGGCCGCCGCTACCCCCCCGGGCCCTTTAAACTGGTGCCAGAGCCCCCAACTGCCGCTGTTACCCCGGCCGGGGGAGGAGGGGAAGGGAGGGGGAAGGAGGCACTTACCGGTACAGGGTGGGCCGGGGCTGGCTCTGACCCCCCACCCTTCCACCCAAGGCCCAGCCCTGGCAGAGCTGGCCCTAGCCCAGCCCCATACCGGTAAGTCCCGAGACTTACTTTCACCCCTGCCCAGAGTTCAGTGCGGTTCTCTGTTCTTCATTCTTTGTGCTAATCCTTGTCCCATTTTTCATGCAGATGAGGCTAGGGGAGTTGTCTCTGTATGCTAATGGAGATGTCTTAATCTTGTACCCTTGTCAGGAGGGGTCTAGGTGTGTCTCCCAATGCCCTTCACTGCTCTCTGCAAGCCTTTTCTCTGATCGGTTTTGGTTCAAGCAGAGACCCGGGGGGTGTCTTTCATGAGTCAGACAGGCTGGATACTGGGCCCTGGTTCCCCCAAAACACAGAGCTGCCTGGTATCACCCGGAGCACCCATGGAGTTGTGCCTGTGCTCCTCCCTAGTCATCTGTCCAAGTTTCCACTTCTTGTAAGCTTTCTTTTTCGCTCACTTGTTTCCTCTGAAAGTTGTGAATAAAAACACACTGTTCAAAAGGTGAAATGATCCTGGTTATTAATGACGCTCAATGTGGGATTCTAGCAAACCTGGCCTGGCTTGAGAGCAACTCAAATGCCTGGGGTGGTGATGGGGTGGAACGGGGGTCATTGCAACCAACAAGTTCCCAGACAGTCCCTGCAAGGTACTGAGCACCCTCTACATGCAACGGCATCACTGACAGCTGACAGCCCTTGACACCCAGCAGGAGCCAGCCTACAAGGAACCCAGGCCAAAGGGAACGGGGGAATGGGGCTGAGAGCATGGGATCCAATCCACCCGCTAAGGTTCTGGGAGGTGGTGGATGCTGGTCTAAAGATCAGCTGCTACCTGTTCCTGAATTTAACCTCCAGCCATTCTCCCAGCCTGCACATCCATTGTCAGCTGCCCCTTCCCCAGCGGGCCCGCCAGCTGCCCAGATCGGGTTTCCAGCCACATTGCCCAGAGGGGGGAGCTGGCATCCGCAGCACTTCCCTCTGATGCACTGGAAGGGGGGCCGAGCGCACTGGCTAGGGCCCGCTGTAAGCTGAAACGCAGCCCCCCCCCCCCCCCCCCCCCCGATCTCAGAAGGAGTTGAAAGGAATTTGTCTGGTCCATTCAGGAAAAGAAAATGCAGAGAGACAGGGTGGGGCAGAGGCTTTCATCAGCTGGGCTGAGGCCAGGCCTTATCCGGAGAGGAGGCTTCCACACAGGTGTGTGTCTGACAGCAGCCTTGCACGGGAGCTGCCACGGTCTGATTTTCTGCCCGAGGGACTTGACTGTGTTTGTATCAACTCTGTAGCCCCCGGCTCCTCCATAAACTCAGCCTGATGGGGATCTGGGCACTCTGCTGCTTAGGGACCTCACACAGCTCGTGCTGAATTCACCGCCCCGGGAAATCTCACTCCATCCCACTCCACTGTAGAGAATCAGCCGCTTTCTTTCTTTGCACCTCCTGAGCCTCCCTGCTCCAGTATTACCAGCCCAAAGCGTTAAAAAATCACGAGTCAGGCCTCCACAATCGGGAGATCTACAAACAAAAATTGGGTTCTTTCTCTCTGGCTTCTGGTTTCTGCACTGTACCCGAATCACATTTTCAAGCTTTACTCTACAATCACACGGGCTAGAAATTTACTTTAAAAAAAGGGAGCGGAAGGGAAAGCTGAGATTCTGACATAATCCCTTGACTCCAGGACCTGGAGATTTAAGAAAAAACCCACCAACTGTCACAAGAGGAGCGATAAAATCACGAAATTTGGCAAAGCTGCCACTCCACTGGCCTCTCTCCCTTGTAGCCACAGGATCCGACGTACAAGGCATCATCTGTTCCAAGTCAAAGCGCCAGTTCAACCTATTAGAGAGAAACAGGCCAGAGGCAAAGTCTGGAAGCAGATGCAAATCTCCCCCAGGTGCAGGGATGTTTGGTGCTGGGCTTTGATCCTTGCTCCCTAGTAAGGGTGGCCCAATGGTGCTGGGAGTGGGCATAACCCAAGAGGCAGAGAGATTATCCACCAGGCATTATTGGTGATGAATGAGTAGCCTTTCACACCTTGATCCACCGCATGGCAGACAAAGGGCTTGGCAAACTCTCATTAACGCAGTCTATTTAGATTGCAACCTCTTTCGGGCAGAGACTATCAGCTGCTCGGTTCAGCGCTCTGCACAATGGGGCCCTGAGCTCAGTCGGCCCTTAGAGGTCGTAATGCTGGCTGGTCTGTGTTTTGGCTTTGATCCTCAGAGTGTGGGTTTTAAACCATTTGAATACGCTGACATCACTATGGACCTCAGTGGGAGATCAGTCTGAGCAAGAACTAAGGCAGGACCTCAGGGCTCAGCCATTGGATTTGGGGCTGTTGGATTGTATCTGTTATTGCCGTAGGGGGTGGGGAGGCCTCAGCAGTGGGGTCTGTCCTAGAGACAATGTTTGTTGTTCTTGTTCTACAGGAAGAGTTCAACTCTGCAGCAGCCTGAGCTCTGCGTGGACAGGATGGCCTAGAAAACAGGCCTGAGATGCAGGACTCTTGAGTCCTATTTCTGTGCCAGTGACCCTGGGCAAGTCCCTTTTCCTCTGGCGGGTCTGTGTAGCGTAGCCCTTTGGGACTGCAAGGGCTGTCTTTCTGTAGGTTTGCACAGCGCCCAGCACGCAGGGGCCCTACTCTTGCCTGAGCCTGGAGGTGTTACCGGAACAGCAACCGAGTAAACTCCAGAGCAAAGCTCATTTTTCTAGAGCACCCCCAGTGCCGGTGCTGAAAAGTGCTGGGAATTGTAATGGAAATGGAAAGACCTGTAGACCCCAGGGAGCGCAGATGAGAGACTCTAGGAACTCATCACGTTGGAGAAGGGCCTAGCTAAGTGGTGGTGTAACACTGAAAGACCCTGGAACCTGGTAAGCCTTCCTGTATACACACAGGTATACAGGAAGTCTTACAAGTAAACAGAGCCATTTACAACCAATTGTCCTAGTTAATGGGAGCCATCAGCAGGCGGAATCGAACCTGGGACCTCTGGAGCTAAATGCATGAGCCTCTATTGCATGAGCTAAAGCCACATGGCTCTTAGCTGAGGCTGTAACAGACTCATTAATCTTTAAGTGGTCTGGGTGCCACTAGAGGGGACAGAGCACCATGCCCAGGAGGTGTGTGGGTTACAGTGGCTGGCAATGCAGCAGGGGGCGCTCTCTCCTCGGGGTCTGCTGACCCCAATGCCCCAGTGCAGGGCTTGGGGGTGCGATGCTGCAGGGAGCGGGGTGGTTGTCTCACAGGGGCACTGTGCTGACCCTCTTTGGGGACTCACTGACCCCGTGAGGGGAGCTGTCAAACCTGTTTGATTCCCTACCCCTTTTCTGGTTGCTTTCACCTACATCTGGGGTGTGACGTTGTGGCTGGTGCTGAGCTCCAGGCTGACACTGCTGGGGACGCATGGCCCAGCTCTCATTAGGGGGAGTGAGGCAATTCATGGCTTTTGGCCTGAGACTTGGGTTTCTGCGTGCTTCGCCCGGCACCCAGTCACCCTGCAAACCCCAGGGCAGTCAGTCGTTCCACAGTTTCGCTGGGATGCGCAGCACGGCCCCCAGCGCCGCATGGGTCTGACGGTTGAGCGGGGCAGTGGCATCTTGGCAGAGAGGCTTGTTCTGGACCCACCCTCAGCCAACCCCTGGACCGAGGTTCTGTCCAGTCGGGTTCTACTCATGCCTTTTTCTGGGGGCCAGCGGGCTGGGTGCCAGCTGGGAACATGCTTAGGCTGTTTTCTGTCTCGGAGGAGCGGGGCCAGGCTGGGGGATGGCCAGGCGAGCCTGAGGCTTGGTATGGGACATGCGTGCCAGCACCAGGAGGCCTGAGAGTGGCTCAGAGCTGGCTTGGTGCGGGAAGCCCCAGAGGCTGGCTAGGGGGATAAGCCCCTGGCCCAAGGCTAGCGGAGAGCTGAGAAGTGCCCTGACAGGCTTGTGGGGGGCGTAATCCAGATCTGGCTGGCAATTAGGTGGCTGGTGTGTGGCTCTCATGGCAAATGCGGTGCTTCCCGTCAAAGACCTTCATCTCCTGGTGTGACAGGTTCAGTCACGGAGACCCCCTTGAGGCTGTCACCTGATGTGCTGGAATTACCTCTGAGCCCATTTTCCCTGCCAGCTTGGGACTCCAGAACCCTGCCTTGTTGAGCCAGACATGCTAGCCTGCTGCAACACGGACCCAGGTATACGCCCCCAAAGCTGCAGACTTAAATCAAAAACTGCTCAGAAAGTCACCTATCTCCAGCACCCAGACACCCAGTTCCCAATGGGATCCAAACCCCAAATAAACTCATAAATTGTCCCCTCTAAAACACTGATAGAGAGATATGCACAGCTGTTTGTTCCCCCAGGTATTAATCACATACTCTGGGTTAATTAATAAACAAAAGTGATTTTATTAAATATAAAAAGTAGGATTTAAGTGGTTTCAAGTAATAACAGACAGAACAAAGTAAGTTACCAAGCAAAATAAAACAAAACACACAAGTCTAAGCCTAATACATTTAAGAAACTGCTTACAGGTAAATCTCACCCTCAGAGATGTTCCAATAAGCTTCTTTCACAGACTAGACTCCTTCTTAGTCTGGGCCCAATCCTTTCCCCGGTACAGTCCTTGTTAGTTCCAGCTCAGGTGGTAACTAGGGGTTTTCTTATGACTGTAGCCACTCCCTTTGTTCTGTTCCACCCCCTTTTATAGCTTTGGCACAAGGCGGGAATCCTTTGTCTCTCTCTGGGTTCCCACCCCTCCCTCTAAATGGAAAAGCACCAGGTTTAAGATGGATTCCAGTATCATTTGACAGGGTCACATGTCCTGTGAGACTTCATTACCCACTGGCTGGCACACAGGTATACAGGAAGGCTTACAAGTAAATAGAGCCATTTACAACCAATTGTCCTAGTTAATGGGAGCCATCAAGATTCCAAGCCAGCATTAATGGCCCACACTTTGCATAGTTACAATAGGACTTCAGAGTAATACTTCATATTTCTAGCTTTGAATACAAGAGTGATACCGTCATACAAATAGGATGACCACACTCAGTAGATTATAAGCTTTGTACTGATACCTTACAAGAGACCTTTTGCATAAAGCATATTCCAGTTACATTCTATTCACACTCAGAGGCATATTTCCAAAAACATACGGAGTGCAGCATCACACCTGGATCAGAGCCAGCCCCTTTGAAGGGGCCATGGCCGAGTCACACCGCTGGGCCCCTTCGACTGCGTGAGCCAGGGCACGCCGCCGCGAGTGAGGAGCAGACGGGCCAGGGACACACGCCCCACTCCAGGGACAGACGGCTTCCCAGGTGCCTGGTCGGGGACGGGGGATGTGACACTCACGGTCAGGCTGGCGAGGTCTCACCAGGGAAAGTGACTCAGATACAGCTGATGGGGGGGGGTCCAGGCTCCCAGCCCTGCCTGGTGAGGAGGGAACTTCCTGCTCTTCCTCTTGGGGAGCAGAAAAGGCTCACCCCCTTGCCCCAACTCTTATCACTGAACTTCCCCCACATGTGCTGGGCAGAGTCCCCTTCCCCCACTTCCCTGCCCATCCCTCCATCTCCCCATCTCTCCCTGCAGTCTGTCCATCTCTCTGCTCCAGGCAGCCCACGGGAAAAGTCCACACCCCAAGGCACCAAAGTTACGCTGAGCTAGCGCCTGCTGGAAACGTGGCCATGGAAGAATTCTTCCGTTGACGTAGCTACCATTGCTAGGAAACCTGGCGTCCTCAAGTGACGGCAAGCCCCCTCCATCGGCACAGGCTGCAGCTACACCAGGGGGTCGTGCCAATGTAGCTACAGCACTGTGGCTATGCAGTGCAGCCCCATCACACAGACATGGCCTCTCCTTCGCCCCATTTGTGCCTCTAGGCAAACTTTTTGGCCCGAGGGCCACATCTGGGTATGAAAATTGTATGGCGGGCCATGAATGCTCACGAAATTAACAATTCAGAGATACTCAAATAAACAGCTCTGTGTTCTTGGGGAACCAGGGCGCAGGACCCAGCCTCTCAGACACATGAAAGACCCGCCCCCGGAGCCTCTGCATGAACCAAAACAGATCAGAAGACAGACTTACAAAAAGCAATGAAAAGGCGGTGGGAGACACACCTAGACCCCTCCGGACAAGAGTGACAGGATTAAGGAAACTCCCCTGGCCTTATTTGCATCAGAGATGGGACAGGGAGGCATCCCCACTCGCATTCCGAATGGAGGACGGAAATTCCAGGGCAAGAACCGCACTGAACTCTGGGACCAGAAAAGCAGGGAAGCGCGGTATGATGGGTAATCTCTGCTCCAGATGTTCATGAACCCACGCCTGCACACACCCAGCTCAGTAGTTATCAGACCAATTCTAGTAATAAATCCTTTATTGGTATCCAAAATACTGAAGTTGCCTAATTGCACGGAGAGCTCCCTGGAAGGATCACCCCCCAGAGGCAGGAATGAGCAGTTCCTGTTGTCGATCCTGAACAAAACAACTTTGGGAAACTCCCTTGAGCCATCATTTTACCCATAAACAAATCTAGTGTCTCCCTTGCACCGTTCTCTCCCTACACAAACCCCGACCCATGCTCAAGTAAGTGCTCTGATACCTGGATCCAAAATTTGCATCCGTTCTGTGGGGACTTCATCTTCTCCTGACTGATCATGCTGGAGTGGGGGCTCTGTCTGTCTCCAGCACTCCGGACCCTCAGTTACCACCACCACCTGGGACCCCTGATCGATTCCAGCTTCACGGAGTGGGGAGAACCCAGCTTTCTCGCTCGCTCTCTTGGTGTAGCCTTCTGACCCTGACTTGTGGGCCTGGGACCCCCGATCGACTCCAGCTTCGCGGAGTGGGGAAAACCCAGCTCTGTCTCACTCTCTCGCTCTCTGTGTGTAGCTCTGACCCTGACTGGTGGGATCAGGTCTAGTTTTCTAAACCTGACTTTTGTAATCAGATTTAAGTTTGATTTAATATTATCCCTGGTTTGTTTGTTTGGCTCTCCCTGTATGGTTATTACCCGGCAATAAATAACTTTCCTGGTTAAGCTGGCTGCTTCTCTCTCTCTCTCTCTCTCCACCCCTCTCCGCTCCCCCCAAATGGGTGCTTTTTGGCTTCCCCATTAGCTCTGCAGCAAGGCTCCCTGCAGCGCCCTGGGGAACCTCGGTCCGGCAGGAAGCTCCATTGGGAGGGTAACTTGCAGGAGGGAGAAGCAGAGCTCCGTATGAGGACACAAGTGACACAAGCAGGACATTGATAGAATTACAGAACCCTCCCGCCACAGAAGAGTAACCCTAATAAATGTGCCCCAGAGTAAGGGGCAAATCTAGTAACACTCTGTTTAATAAAGATACATTTTAGTGGAAATAAACATAAAACTTTACTTACTACTATCAATATACCATCATAACAATGTATTACAATAATTAAAGCACACTTACTCCCTTTCCACCCCCTCTTTGATTAATGTGAACAATGCAGCTGGTCACCCCTCTTTACAATGGCATCAAAGTCCGGTGTCATTCCCCTTGTGGAAATCCATGTTTATTAAAAGTTTGTCTATAGTAAGAGATGTTACTGAGGTGGGGCGGGAGGACAGATAGGGGCGGGCAGGGCCGTCCCTAGCCATTTGGGTGTCCTACGCAGCCCCCCTGCCCTAGGCCTTCCCCCCCCCCAGCCAGCTCTACTCCGCCAGTTCCCAGCCACGGCGCTCCGCTTCCCGCCGCTGGTGAGTGCGGGGGTGGGGGGGACCTTTCCCCAAAGCCCCCCCCACCCCAAGCGACATGGCTGGGGCCGGGGCAAGGGAAGTGCAGCGGGCTGAGGCCGCGGTGCTCCGCTTCCCACCGCCGGCGAGTGCGGGGGGAGGGTGGACACCCAGAATGCCATCCCCAAGCCTCAGCCCGGGCGAGGAAGTGTGGACCTCAGTCTAGATGACCGATGGCTCCAGCCCTTTGCCCTGGGTGCAGCCAGCTGCTGAGCCCAGCCCCAGACAGGACCAGAGAAGTAGAGGAGGGTTGTGGCCTAGTGCCATGGGGAGAGTCCTCCCGCTGTGGGGCTGCTTGGCTGGGTCTCCAGGCAGGGGATCGGAGCGTGGGTCTGGGAGAGAAGGCGCAGGGCGAGCAGCTGACGCTGCCAGCAAGCTGTCTGAACTTGCAGGAGAGGCTCCAGCTGTTTGACATCCTCCCCCAGCATCTCAGTGTCTGCCCAGAGCACCAGACGGGTGGGGCCCGCAGCTTGTTTCTCCTGGCTAAGGAGGAAGCAATTTGTGTTTTGGAATGTGTTCCAGTGTTTAGTAGCTGGGGGCGGGGATGGCTCCTGTGCCCGCCTGCCTCCGTTTGACTGTCCCCAATCCTGGACTTTCTGGGGATCCCCCTTCCTTGCCCTCTGGCTGACTCCCCGGTCAGGACAGTACCGGTGTCAGCCCAGTCCTGCGGTGTCGCTCTGGGGAAAAGCTGGCCTGAGCCAGCACGTGCGGGGAGCGGGGCAGCCTGCAGCTAGAGCAGCTGTGATGATTATCGCTGTTACTTTCCTAATTGCTGACAAGGAGCTGGTGGGTTGTGCTCATCTCAGCTCTTGCCTGCTAAGCAGGGATGGGCTGGGCCAGCGTGCTTGGATGGGGGACCCACAAGGAACACCCAAGTGCCGATGGAAGATGGGGCACTGAGTCAGTGCTGTAACGGCTTGGCGCTCATGCGGCGTTGGGCATCCCGTGCAGGGATCGGATCCTCAGAGTGCTTCGTGCAACGGCTACGAGCTGCAGCCGCTAGGCCTGTGATCGCTCCAGTGGTGGGAGCAGGAGTTGCTGCAGTGGGAGCTGCAGGAGCCATTACCCTGGGTCCGGAGCAGGGGTTTTAGCTGCAGCGGTGCTGACCGTAGGGGCTGCAGTTAGCTAGGCAGTGCTAGCGAGGGGCAGGGGCTGTTTCCTTGTGGCAGTGACGCAAGGGTAATTATGGCTCTTTAATTTGTCATTATCCCCTCGCCAGCTGTTCTTTGGTCTGGGATCCCTGATACTACTAGGAGAAGGAGTTTATTGTTGCTGTACTTTTTTTGGGGGGGGGGTACAGGGGGACGGGACTGAACAGCCATAGCACCAGGGGCAACTGGGCAGATGAACCCCCTGCTTGAGGCCCATCTCCCTGCTCCTGCTCTGGGTGAGGTAATATCTCTGGGCAGCTGTGAGAGGCTGGGTGTGTGTCCGTGTGTCCCAGTATGCTTGCAGCTCTCTGCTCCTGGCTGCATCCCTGTGTGGCCATGGGTAGTGATGGGATGCCGTGCCTGCTGCCTGCCAAGGCTGGGATGCTGGAAGGGTTCACGGTTTGGGGGTGCTCAGCTGCACCCCAGAAGCCCAAGGCACAGGCTGAACCAGCCCAGATTTCTCCCCAGAACCCCAGCTGGACCTGGGGCCTTGAGACATTTGTGCGGCTCCTGCAGCTGGGATGGGAAGGGGCGAAATGGGTGGCAAGAGGCTAGCCGGATGCCGTAGCTGACCCAGCTGGGTCCTGGGAGCCTCATTGCAGAGCTCCTCAGAGCTGTTTGCAGAGCCCAGGGCTCAGAACAGCCACGTCCTGATCAGAACCCAGCCAGCCCGGAGCCTGCTGAGCAGCGCCCGGTTCTGACTGGGATGCCAGGGACAGTTGCTGCAGCCTGGCTTCCCAAGGCCCACAGGCAGCGAGCAGGTGCATTTGAAATGTGTCTATTGTCCGGGCAGGTGAGACAGACTTAATAACCCACTGAGACTGAAATATTCACAGCTCCCTCAGTGCCCCAGGGAGCGCCAGGGCCCCCGCAAGCCTCTCCAGGCTGCCACTCCCTGCACCATTCGCTGCCACCGGCTACAGCACACCCAAGCAATGCCATGGAGAGACCCTGGGACCTGTGGCTCCAGAACCACAGACCGGCCCTCCCTAAAGGTGCGGGGGGGAAGAGCCATGACAGCGTTATGGGTTGTATGCTCTGCAGGCTGCAGCGGCAGAGGGCCAGGAAGGCAGATATGGAGGGGAAAGTCCCTGGATCTCTTTGCATCAAAGCCTTGGGCCAAGCAGGTTGGATTCGGCTGGCTTGGAAGCCTGGGGCAAGATGGTCTTTTAGGAACAAATGATGAAGCCAGGCAGAGTTCTTCCGATGCCCAGCTCTGTCCCCTGACCATGAGCTGGGGGCTTGTGCTCAGTGCTCGCTCCGCCCCGCCTGCCGCCAGTGCTGTGTGCTGCTCCCTTGATGGCTTCCTGCTCAGAGCAGGGCCCTGGCAGGCTGTTTGTGTCCCTCCTGCTGCATTGACTCACTTATTGGGGCATAAATCACTCCCGCGCTGACAGAGGAATAAACATTCTCATGAGAAAAGGGGAAGCGACGGGCTTCCCAAGGCAACGTCCCCGCGGACACAACCCATATGTGCTGCCAGGGAGGGGCCGAAGGCGCCGGCCGGCCAGCCTGTGAAAGGCTCAGGGGTGTGAGACTTCGGCTGCGCCAGGCGCTAGTGCCCAGCTGGTGCTACGGCCTGACAGGGCTCAAAATGCGCCATCTGCCCTGAGCCAGCCACCGCTGCCCAGCGGCACCGCAGCCCGAACGGCGGCAGTTGCTGAGCCAGGGCGCAACCCCCCGCAGCCTGCAGGAGATGGGGGCGCCCCAGACACCCACCTCCCCACCCTTCCAGCACCAGTGAGCAGAGCCCTCCCGCCAGCCCAGCCTTGTGTCTCCCCCTCTTCTCCATCTCTTGTCTCAAAGGGCAGGCCTGGCAGGAGGGACCCTGGCCCCACGATGGGGAAGGGCCGTGGCAGGGGGTAGGGTGAGGGGGCTCTCCGTCATGCCCCTGAGGAAACACCTTTCCCCGGCCATGGTCCAGCTGCCCAGCAGTGCTCCGTCCGCAGGGCATGTCCCAGGCAGGCGGTAAGGCAGCTGGCATGAGGCAATGGAGATGTTCAGGGACAGATTCAGGCTCACCCCCTGTGGGGTGGGGGCAAGGCCTTGCCTGGCCTGGGCAGCTCACTGTGGGGTTGCCGCTGGAGGGCTGCCAACGGTCCCATATTACGAGGGACGTCCCTTCTGTAAACCAAAAATTGCCTGTCCCGTGCTAATTCGGCACAGGAATTTGAGCCTGTGTGTCAGCCAGAAGAGAGCACTCTGGCTCCAGCACATCCCTCTGCAGCGCCCAGTTGCTGCCTGGTTGTTGACCAGCTAGCGCAATGGGTCGTGATGCCACGCAGTTTTGGCCTGGCCACCCCCTGCTCTGCCAGACAGAGGGGCTTCTGGGCAGCTGGCAGCGTGCATGGGCAGCCCCAACGTGACAGCCTCTGCCATCCGCGAATGCTGGTGCCGGCTCCGGAACTGCTCCGGCCTGGAGACCAAGAACAAGATCCCCAATGACAGCATCGTTTTCAGCAGAGGTGAGGGCTAGAGAGCCTTCCTCCTCCTCCTTCTCCTCCTCATCCCAGTTCCCAGGGAAATGCATCTCATGGTCACCTCCTCACCACAGCTGAACACAGGAGCTGGGTCGCTCACCAGGCATCCCATGGCTCTCAGACATACCCACCGCAGCCAGCCAGCCCTTTCCTCAGTGACTAGGCCAGGCCAGCATCTGGGGAGCCCCAGTGCGGTGACACTAGGCAGCACAGGCTGGGAGCTCAGGAGCTAGAGGGAACCACAGGGTCTGTCTTTGTCCAGCACCCCCAATACAAAATCCCGATTGTACTCACTACAGCCGAGCCCTGTCTCGTCTCCTCACGAGATCTCAGCGTCTTGGCCCGTCCTTACCCTTTCCTATGCCCCATGTATGCCCAGTGCCTGCTAGTCCAGAGCAACCCAAGGTTCCTCCCAAACTCCAGCCCTATTTCTGCCTCCCCCACTCTCCCAAAATGCCTGCTGGCCACAGTGGAAGTTTCTCCTGGACAGGGGGCAGTGGGGTTTCCCAGGAGGCACTTTGCTTTCCTCCGAAATGCAGCCAGCTCTGAGGTGGGACATGGCAGCGGCAACGGCGCACTTCGATTTAGGACAGGATGGGAACAGGAATCTTGCTGTCCAGCGGGAACTGGGGCGGGGGGGGGGGTGGATTTAGGGCAGCTGAATGTAATTTTCCACATTGAAATTTAACCAGGACAGCACAGGAACACCCCAACTTGCCACCTGTAGACTCAGTTCCTGCAACTCTGTATCTAGGGATGGAGCCACCCTCCCAGAAGACGCTCCAGCGGGTCCGAATGTAGCTGCCCATCTAACTAGCAGCCCCAGCAACAGCGGGAACGTCAGGCCGTTCTGGGGCTATACGGACTGTGGCGAGATACATGCCCCGGGTAACACCTGCCAGTGTACTGCCTTCTGTACTTTGTACTGAGGTGAATTCGCTACCAGGCGAGGAGGCGAATCTGACCCAAGGCAGCACCAGTGACTGATGGCCGTAAGAAAACCGCAGAGGCCAAAGGTCTGACAAATCTTAGCAAATTCTTTTTCTCTCCAAACACTGAAAGTGACAAAATTGTGTCATGTGAAATGGGAACTCTTTGCCCCTGGTTAAATACAGCCTCACTTACAGCGACACGGATGGTGACAATCGGCGGGCGAGTGAAATGTTTCTACCCTCAAAAGGTGCTAATTGTAGCAAGAAGGCGTGGGCCCCTCTCAGAGATTGACAAGGAGGGACCACAGCCCACTCTCTAGTTTGCAGAACCAGGAAGGCCATGTCCGCCTCCCTGGAAGCTGAGGGGCAGGACAGGAAGCCACTGCTAGGGCCCTGGCCTGGGACCCAGTGGAGTAGGATGGGCCTGGGTCCCCCTGGCACCCCACCCTGGGGTGTCAGCCTCCCCACTCTAGGCCAAGGGGCCTGCATTTGTTAGCCATTCACCAGAGCCAAGACATCCGACTCTTTGTTGCTCTGCCCTGAGGGCAGGCCAGAGCCCCCTAACTGTTTGCTGCCCCTCCCTGACTGAGGGCCTGGCACCTAGACTCATTGCTGCCTCGCCCAGGTCGGGTGGCCTCAGTTAATTCCCCCCTGAGTGAGCACCATGACAAAAGCACAACTGTGAGGAGGCATGGACTCCCTCAGAGACTGACAAGGAGGGACGGCCACACATCCTTACACTAATAAATTGTCCACTGGAATAACCAAGGCAGAGCCATTAGTGACCGGTTGTTTGGTCCAACGTCTGAGAGGGATCATTTATAGACTTTGTTACTATCACCACCCGAACAGCCCCTCTGTTTCTCTGCAGAGACCAATGCCTCTAATAAAAGGAACAGAAAGTTTTCTCCGATGTGCATCAGACAGCATCCAGTCCTGGGGAAGAAAGGTAACAGATTTCACTGGGATAGTGCTTGTGGTCTGCTACAGACCCCGAGGATGGAGACCTCTTTAATGTTTGCAATGAAACAAATACTACTGGGAATTATGTGATTTTGGGAGACTTTAATTTCCCAGATATAGATTGAAGTGCTACTAATAATGGTAGGGCCCAGTTATAGATGTGATCGCTGACAGATTTCTTCATCAAATAGTCACTGGACCAACAAGGGGTGCTGCCTTTTTAGATTTAGTTTTTGTAAGTAGCGAGGACCTCATGGAAGAACTGGTTATAGAGGACAGCCTTGATTGAGAGATCGTGAGTTGTCAGTTTAAACTAAATGGAAGGCTAAACAAACATAGATCTGTAACTAGCATCCTTGATTTCAAAAGGGCAACTTTTAAAAACATAAGAGACTTAGTTGGGGAAGTGGGCTGGACTGAAGAACTCCAGGATCTGAATGTGGAGGAGGCTTGGAATGACTTTGCATTAAAAATTGCAGAAATGGTCTGGAGCCTGCACCCCAAAAAAGGGGGAAGATCATAGGGAAGGGGTGCAGACCAAACTGGATGAGCAGGCATCTCAAACTGGTGATTAAGAGCCTACAAGGAATGGAAAAAAGCATGGATCCAGCAAGGAAAGCTCCCTCTTGGAGGTCAGAAAGTTGAGGGGAAAGTGAGAGCCACACAGAGATGGACCTTACAGAAGAATTTGAAACCAACAATAAAAGGTTCTTCAACCATATAAATAAAAAGAAATCAAGGAAGGAAGACATGGGTGGAGACATAAAATAATCTAGGTTTGACCCAACACATAAACAAAAACTTTGCCTCAGTTTTTAATAAGAGTGATGAGCTTGGGGACAGTGGCAGGATGGCTGATGGGAATGAGGAGCTGAAGCTGGAAATTACCACATTGGAGGTGGAAGCCAGACTCAGACAGCTTAATGGGACCACACTGCAGGCCCTGGATGATCTCGATCCCAGGACATTAAAGGAACTGGCCCATGAAATTACAAGGGTTTTTAATGAATCTGTAAACTCAGGGGTTGCACCCTATGACTGGAGAAGTGCACATGTGACACTCTGGCTGGAGCAGCTCATGAACATGGGTGCCAAACTCAGGGCAGGCTGTGACAAGCCGGGGCACAAACCCCAAACTCCTTGGGCGTGCCTATCTTTGTGATAGATGGTCCCTTACACCAAATATCACAGCAATATTCAGGTGTGATGTTATTGACATGAACTGTGACCATAAAGATCATTGTTGCAACCAAGGTCCTATAGTGGCACCAAAAGTTGTACAAAGGAGGTCACATAAGGTGTCCATGAAAAGGTTCTGATTTGCTGGTTATGATTGTGCTGTCTGTATGCGTGTATCATTTTAGTATTTGAAGTTATAAATATTGGCTATGTACTTGTATCTCAAAGTGTTTGATTCTAAGTAGCCTCAAAAAGAAAAGGAGTACTTGTGGCACCTTAGAGACTAACCAATTTATTTGAGCATGAGCTTTCGTGAGCCACAGCTCACTTCATCAGATGTAGCCTCAGTGAAGCATTTGGTCAGCTTCTTAAGAAAGGACTATTCTCAGTAAGTGCCCAATCAAGAAACGCTTAACTGACAATGGACTTTGGGAGACGCCAATCCACATCTGAGCTTTCCTGGGAACGTTCAAACTAACATGTAAACAATGGCTTTGGCCTGCAAAAAACTGAGTCATGCATGGACATGTGACTTGCCCATGTGACTACAAACTCCATCTTGTTGCTGTGACTTTGCACAGAAGAACAAAGGGGTTTCTGCCCACAGAAGAGAGAATATAAAAGGCTCTGGAAACCCCTCCATTTTGTCTTCAGTCCTTCTTCTTACTTCCGGAGGAAAGCACAAGATCAAATCCGCACAGACACAGCCCTGGAACCCCGACCTGGGATATTCTATCTACTACCCAAGATCCCTAAACCTGGAAATCCTGGGCGCCCCATCATCTCAGGCATTGGCATCCTGACAGCAGGATTGTCTGGCTATGTAGACTCCCTCCTCAGGCCCTACGCTACCAGCACTCCCAGCTACCTTTGAGACACCACTGACTTCCTAAGGAAACTTCAATCCATCGGTGATCTTCCTGATAACACCATCCTGGCCACTATGGATGTAGAAGCCCTCTACACCAACATTCCACACAAAGATGGACTACAAGCCGTCAGGAACACTATCCCCGATAATGTCACGGCTAACCTGGTGGCTGAACTTTGTGACTTTGTGCTTACCCATAACTATTTCACATTTGGGGACAATGTATACCTTCAGATCAGCGGCACTGCTATGGGTACCCGCATGGCCCCACAGTATGCCAACATTTTTATGGCTGATTTAGAACAACGCTTCCTCAGCTCTCGTCCCCTAAAGCCCCTACTCTACTTGCGCTATATTGATGACATCTTCATCATCTGGACCCATGGAAAAGAAGCCCTTGAGGAATTCCACCATGATTTCAACAATTTCCATCCCACCACCAACCTCAGTCTGGTCCAGTCCACACAAGAGATCCACTTCCTGGACACTACAGTGCTAATAAACAATGGTCACATAAACACCACCCTATACCGGAAACCTACTGACCGCTATTCCTACCTGCATGCCTCCAGCTTTCACCCTGACCACACCACACGATCCATCGTCTACAGCCAAGCTCTGCGATACAACCGCATTTGCTCCAACCCCTCAGACAGAGACAAACACCTACAAGATCTCTGTCAAGCTTTCTTACAACTACAATACCCACCTGCTGAAGTAAAGAAACAGATTGATAGAGCCAGAAGAGTTCCCAGAAGTTACCTACTACAGGACAGGCCTAACAAAGAAACTAACAGAACACCACTAGCCGTCACCTTCAGCCCCCAACTAAAACCCCTCCAACGCATTATTAAGGATCTACAACCTATCCTAAAGGATGACCCAACACTCTCACAAATCTTGGGAGACAGGCCAGTCCTTGCCTACAGACAGCCCCGCAACCTGAAGCAAATACTCACCAACAACCACATACCACACAACAGAACCACTAACCCAGGAACTTATCCTTGCAACAAAGCCCGTTGCCAATTGTGCCCACATATCTATTCAGGGGACACCATCACAGGGCCTAATAACATCAGCCACACTATCAGAGGCTCGTATACCTGCACATCCACCAATGTGATATATGCCATCATGTGCCAGCAATGCCCCTCTGCCATGTACATTGGTCAAACTGGACAGTCTCTACGTAAAAGAATAAATGGACACAAATCAGATGTCAAGAATTATAACATTCATAAACCAGTCGGAGAACACTTCAATCTCTCTGGTCACGCAATCACAGACATGAAGGTCGCTATCTTAAAACAAAAAAACTTCAAGTCCAGACTCCAGCGAGAAACTGCTGAATTGGAATTCATTTGCAAATTGGATACTATTAATTTAGGCTTAAATAGAGACTGGGAGTGGCTAAGTCATTATGCAAGGTAGCCTGTTTCCTCTTGTTTTTTCCTACGCCCCCCCCCCCCCCCAGATGTTCTGGTTTAACTTGGATTTAAACTTGGAGAGTGGTCAGTTTAGATGAGCTATTACCAGCAGGAGAGTGAGTTTGTGTGTGTATGGGGGTGGGGGGGATGTGAGAAAACCTGGATCTATGCAGGAAATAGCCCGACTTGATTATGTAAAGAGTTGTCACTTTGGATGGGCTAGCACCAGCAGGAGAGTGAATTTGTGTGGGGGGGTGGAGGGTGAGAAAACCTGGATTTGTGCTGGAAATGGCCCACCTGTTGATCACTTTAGATAAGCTATTACCAGCAGGACAGTGGGGTGGGAGGAGGTATTGTTTCATATTCTCTGTGTGTATATAAAGTCTGCTGCAGTTTCCACGGTATGCATCTGATGAAGTGAGCTGTAGCTCACGAAAGCTCATGCTCAAATAAATTGGTTAGTCTCTAAGGTGCCACAAGTACTCCTTTTCTTTTTGCGAATACAGACTAACACGGCTGTTCCTCTGAAAGATGTTCCACAGTGGCTTGTCTGGTGTCTATGAGCCTTCTTTTGGTAGGGAGGAGATGACACCTCTTGTGGAAAACTAGCATTTCACACTTGGTAACGCGTCTCTCCTGAGTGGAGGGGAGGGAGGTTTACAGTTTTAGCAAACACTTTTATAGTTACAGAGCAAACACTTAAATATTACCTCACAACATGGGATGCAGATATTATAAGTAAGATTAATACACGCAGCATCCTATAAGCACTTCATAAAGTCTAAACACTAAAGACATTTTTATAACCCTAATACCTGTTTTAACAACACTAACACACAGGGGAGCCAGACTGGTTTCCAGCCATACATTTGTCAGTGTTCAGTGAGACCCAGTGGTCTTGGCATGAGCTGGCATCTAGTCTGCCACAGTCACAACCTGTATTTAAGAAAGTAAAAAAATGTGATCGAGGAAACTACAGGCCCATTAGTTTGATCTCGATTGTACACAAAGTTTTAGAACAAATTTTGAAAGAGAAAGTATTTCAGGACATTGAGTTAACAGTAATTGGGATAAAATACAACATGTTTTTACAAAAGGCGGATCGTGCCTGACCAACCTGATCTCTCTCTTTGAGAAGACAACCGATTTTCTAGACAAAGGAAACGCAGTAGATTTATTTCAGGAAGGCATTTGATACAGTTCCACATGGGAGAGTATTCGTTAAATTGGAGAAGATGGGGATGAATATGACAATCAAAAGGTGGGTGAAGAACTGGTTACAGGGGTGGCTACAACGGGTCACACTGCAAGGTGAACTGTCAGGCTGGAGGGAGGTTACTAGTGGCGTTCCTCAGGGATCAGTCTTGGGACCGATCTTATTTAACATTTTCGTTAATGACCTTGGCACAAGAAGTGGGAGTGTGCTAATGAAACTAGCGGTTGACACAAAGTTGGAAGGTATTGTCAATGTGGAGGAGGACCGGAATATCATACAAATGCACAAATACAGAATGGGGAATAACTGGCTCAGCAGCAGCACAGCTGAGGAGGATTTGGGAGCTGTGGTGGATCACAACCAAAACAAGAGTCAGCAATGCCATGCTGTTGCAAAAAAAGCAAATGCAATTTTAGGCTGCATTAACAGAGTCATAGCATGCAGGTCACAGGAGGTGATAGTACCACCCTACTCAGTGCTGGTTAGGCCTCAGCTGAAGGACTGTGTCCAGTTCTGGTCACCAATGTATACAAAGGATGTAGAGAAACTGGAGAGGATCCAGAGGCAAGTGACAAAGATGATCAGAGGGATGGAATGCAGCCATACAAACAAAGGCTGAAGGAACTGGCTATGTTTAGTTTGGAAAAGAGGAGATGAAATGGGGATATGAGAGCGGTCTTCAGATACTTGAAAGGCTGCCATAAAAAAAGATGGAGAAAAGTTGTTCTCTCTTGCCAGAGAGGCAGGACAAGAGGCAATGGGTTCAAACTCCAGCACAGCAGATTTAGATTAAATCTCAGGAAAAACTTCCTCCCTGTAAGAACAGGAGGTCGATGGAACAGGCTGCACGGGGAGGTCATGGAAGCTCCTTCACTGGAAGTTTACAAAAGGAGGCTGGATAGCATCTGCCTGGGATGGTTTTTAGACACAACAAATCCTGCATCTTGGCACAGGGTTAGACTAGAGACCCTTGTGGTACCTTCTAACCCTATGGGTCTATGAAGATTTGGATGACTGAAAACTGGAGTAATAGAAATGGAATGATATTTAATAGTGCAAAGTGCAAGTTCATGCACTTAGGGAATAATAACAAGAATTCTGCTATAAGCTGGAGACTTACCACTTGGAAGTGGTACAAAGATTCAGAGCAGGCTGCTCAGCGGGGACAGGAGGACGGTGAAGAAATTTGGCAGCATGTGACCTCCAGAAGAAGGAAGGAGAGCGTCCATGTACCAGCAGTGTAGATACAGGTAAGCAACCATTTTCATGTTCTCTCCACAGGTACTAATGAGGAGAGTGGACTAGATAATACATCTGAGGGAAGGGAACAGAAGGAGACTCCGCCGATTGGAAGGCATGAGATGCACTGTCCTAGGCATGGGGGTTCCATGACCACTGCTCCCAAGAGAAGGAGGCGGGTGGTGGTGGTCGGGGACTCTCTCCTCCGGGGGACTGAGTCATCTCTCTGCCGCCCCGACCGAGAAAACTGAGAAGTCTGCTGCTTGCCAGGAGCTAAGATTCGCGATGTGACGGAGAGACTGCCGAGACTCATCAAGCCCTCGGATTGCTACCCCTTCCTGCTTCTCCACGTGGGCACCAATGATACTGCCAAGAATGACCTTGAGCAGATCACTGCAGATGACGTGGCTCTGGGAAGAAGGATAAAGGAGTTTGAGGCGCAAGTGGTCTTCTCGTCCATCCTCCCCGTGGAAGGAAAAGGCCGGGGTAAAGACCGTCGAATCGTTGAAGTCAACGAATGGCTACGCAGGTGGTGTCGGAGAGAAGGCTTTGGATTCTTTGACCATGGGATGGTGTTCCATGAAGGAGGAGTGCTGGGCAGAGACGGGCTCCACCTAACGAAGAGAGGGAAGAGCATCTTCGCAAGCAGGCTGGCTAACCTAGTGAGCAGGGCTTTAAACTAGGTTCACCGGGGGAAGGAGACCAAAGCCCTGAGGTAAGTGGGGAAGTGGGATACCAGGAGGAAGCACGAGCAGGAGAGCGTGAGAGGGGAGGGTTCCTGCCTCATACTAAGAAAGCAGAACAAACAGCAAGTTATCTCAAGTGCCTATACACAAATGCACAAAGCCTGGGGAAAAAGCAGGGAGAACTGGAAGTCCTGGCACAGTCAAGGAATTATGACGTGATTGGAATAACAGAGACTTGGTGGGATAACTCACATGACTGGAGCACTGTCATGGACGGATATAAACTGTTCAGGAAGGACAGGCAGGGCAGAAAAGGTGGGGGAGTAGCACTGTATGTGAGGGAGCAGTATGACTGCTCAGAGCTCCGGTATGAAACTGCAGAAAAACCTGAGAGTCTCTGGATTAAGTTTAGAAGTGTGAGCAACAAGGGTGATGTCGTGGTGGGAGTCTGCTAGAGACCACCGGACCAGGGGGATGAGGTGGACGAGGCTTTCTTCCGGCAACTAGCGGAAGTTACTAGATCTGAGGCCCTGGTTCTCATGGGAGACTTCAATCACCCTGATATCTGCTGGGAGAGCAATACAGCGGTGCACAGACAATCCAAGAAGTTTTAGGAAAGTGTAGGGGACAATTTCCTGGTGCAAGTGCTGGAGGAACCAACTAGGGGCAGAGCTCTTCTTGACCTGCTGCTCACAAACCAGGAAGAATTAGTAGGGGAAGCAAAAGTGGATGGGAACCTGGGAGGCAGTGACCATGAGATGGTCGAGTTCAGGATCCTGACACAGGGAAGAAAGGAGAGCAGCAGATTACGGACCCTGGACTTCAGAAAAGCAGACTTTGACAACCTCAGGGATCTGATGGGCAAGATCCCCTGGGAGAATAACATGAGGGGGAAAGGAGTCCAGGAGAGCTGGCTGTACTTTAAAGAATCCTTATTGAGGTTACAGGGACAAACCATCCCGATGTGTAGAAAGAATAGTAAATATGGCAGGCGACCAGCTTGGCTTAACAGTGAAATCCTTGCTGATCTTAAACACAAAAAAGAAGCTTACAAGAAGTGGAAGATTGGACAAATGACCATGGAAGAGTATAAAAATATTGCTCGGGCATGCAGGAGTGAAATCAGGAAGGCCAAATCACACCTGGAGATGCAGCTAGCAAGAGATGTTAAGAGTAACATGAAGGGTTTCTTCAGGTATGTTAGCAACAAGAAGAAAGTCAAGGAAAGTGTGGGCCCCTTACTGAATGAGGGAGGCAACCTAATGACCGAGGATGTGGGAAAAGCTAATGTACTCAGTGCTTTTTTTGCCTCTGTCTTCACGAACAAGGTCAGCTCCCAGACTGCTGCACTGGGCAGCACAGCATGGGGAGGAGGGGACCAGCCCTCTGTGGAGAAAGAAGTGGTTCGGGACTATTTAGAAAAGCTGGACGAGCACAAGTCCATGGGGCTGGATGCGCTGCATCCGAGAGTGCTAAAGGAGTTGGCGGATGTGATTGAAGAGCCATTGGCCATTATCTTTGAAAACTCATGGCGATCGGGGGTGGTCCCGGACAATTGGAAAAAGGCTAATGTAATGCCCATCTTTAAAAAAGGGAAGAAGGAGGAACCTGGGAACTACAGGCCAGTCAGCCTCACCTCAGTCCCTGGAAAAATCATGGAGCAGGTCCTCAAGGAATCAATTCTGAACCACTTAGACGAGAGGAAAGTGATCAGGAACAGTCATCATGGATTCACCAAGTGCAAGTCATGCCTGACTAATCTAATTGCCTTCTATGACGAGATAACTGGCTCTGTGGATGAGGGGAAAGCAGTGGACGTGTTATTCCTCGACTTTAGCAAAGCTTTTAACACGGTTTCCCACAGTATTCTTGCCAGTAAGTTAAAGAAGTATGGGCTGGATGAATGGACGATAAGGTGGATACAAAGTTGGTTAGATTGTCGGACTCAAAGGGTAGTGATCAATGGCTTCATGTCTAGTTGGCAGCCGGTATCAAGTGGAGTGCCCCAAGGGTCAGTCCTAGGGCCGGTTTTGTTCAATATCTTCATTAACGATCTGGAGGATGACGTGGATTGCACCCTCAGCAAGTTTGCAGATGACACTAAACTGGGAGGACAGGTAGATACGCTGGAGGGTAGGGATAGGATACAGAGCGACCTAGACAAATTAGAGGATTGGGCCAAAAGAAATCTGATGAGGTTCAACAAGGACAAGTGCAGAGTCCTGCACTTAGGACGGAAGAATCCCATGCACCGCTACAGACTAGGGACCGAATGGCTAGGCAGCAGTTCTGCAGAAAAGGACCTAGGGGTGACAGTGAACGAGAAGCTGGATATGAGTCAACAGTGTGCCCTTGTTGCCAAGAAGGCCAATGGCATTTTGGGCTGTATAAATAGGGGCATTGCCAGCAGATCGAGGGACGTGATTGTCCTCCTCTATTCGGCATTGGTGAGGCCTCATCTGGAGTACTGTGTCCAGTTTTGGGCCCCACACTACAAGAAGGATGTGGAAAAATTGGAAAGTGTCCAGCGGAGGGCAACAAAAATGATTAGGGGTCTGGAACACATGACTTATGAGGAGAGGCTGAGGGAACTGGGATTGTTTAGTCTGCGGAAAAGAAGAATGAGGGGGGATTGGTAGCTGCTTTCAACTACCCAAAGGGGGTTCCAAAGAGTTTGGATCTAGACTGTTCTCAGTAGTAGCGGATGACAGAACAAGAAGCAATGGTTTCAAGTTGCAGTGGGGGAGATTTAGGTTGAATATTAGGAAAAACTTTTTCACTAGGAGGGTAGTGACACACTGGAATGGGTTTCCTAGGGAGGTGGTGGAATCTCCTTCCTTTGAGGTTTTTAAGGTCCGGCTTGACAAAGCCCTGGCTGGGATGATTTAGTTGAGGATTGGTCCTGCTTTGAGCAGGCGGTTGGACTAGATGACCTCCTGAGGTCCCTTCCAACCCTGATATTCTATGATTCTATAAAGTGACAGAGGAAGAGAAAGACCTGTGTGTATTGGCAAAAAGAAAAGGAGGACTTGTGGCACCTTAGAGACTAACAAATTTATCTGAGCATCAGCTTTCATGAACAAATACATTTGTTAGTCTCTAAGGTGCCACCAGTCCTCCTTTTCTTTTTGCGAATACAGACTAACACGGCTGCTACTCTGAAACCTGTGTGTATTGATGTCTCACAGGATGTCTATGAGCTGCCAGTGTGATGTGGCTGCAAAAAAGGCTAATGCAAACCTAGGACACATTAAGTGAGGTATTTCCAGTAAAGACAGAGAAGTGTTAGTATCGTTGTACAAGGCACTGGTGAGTCCTTACCTGGAACACTGTGTGCAATTCTGGTCTCCCATGTTTAAGAAAAATGAATTGAAACTGGAACAGGTTCAGAGAAGGGCTGTGGAGGGAATGGAAAACCTACCTTACAGAAGGAAACTCAAATAGTTTGTCTTGTTTAGCCTAACCACACAAAGGCTGAGGGGAGATCTGTAAATACATCAGAGGGATAAATGCCAGGGAGGGAGAGGAGTTATTTAAGCTAAGCCAATGTTGGCACAAGAACAAGGGGATAGAAACTGGCCATTAGTAAGTTTAGGCTCGAAATTAGATGTGGGTTTCTACGCATCAGAGGAGTGAAGTTCTGGAGCAGCCTCCCAAGGGCAGTAATGGGGGCAAAAACCCTAATTGGCTTCAAGACTGAGCTTGGTAACTGTATAGAGGGGATGCTATAATGTGGTTGCCTGCAATGGCCCATGGCCCATCCGTGACTGCTAATAGCAAATATCTCCTCAGGCTGCAGAGGGTGCGATAAGATTCCCAGAGCTGTGAGACACAGTGCCGCACCTCTCAGCCTGAGCAAGTGGGAGTTCTGCTGCAGAGAAGCTGTGTGACAACTCCCTGGCACTCCAGCTTGTCTGCTTTGGCAGCAAACCCCTCAGGGCTGTCCCAGCCCAAACCTTGCCTAGCAGGGAACAGTCAGTGACAGCAGCCCCCAAGCTCCTTGGAGACACCTCTCTGCAGTGCACAGCACTGGGCTGGGTTAGCTAGATAGTAAATCGCAGAACCATAGAAGATGAGGGTTGGAAGAAACCTCAGGAGGTCACCTAGTCCAACCCGCCTGCTCAAAGCAGGACCAACCCCAACTAAATCATCCTGGCCAGGCTTTGTCAAGCCAGGCCTTAAAAACCTTTAAGGAAGGAGAATCCGCCACCTCCCTAGGTAACCCATTCCAGTGCTTCACCACCCTCCTAGTGAAATAGTTTTTTCTAATATCCAATCTCGACCTCCCCCACTGCAACTTGAGACCATTGCTTCTTGTTCTGTCATCGGCCACCACTGAGACCAGCCGAGCTCCATCCTCTTTGGAAGCCCTCTTCAGGTAGATGAAGGCTGCTATCAAATCCCCCTCACTCTTCTCTTCTGCAGACTAAATAAGCCCAGTTCCCTCAGCCTCTCCTCACAGGTCATGTGCCCCAGCCCCCTAGTCATTTTTGTTGCCCCCCACTGGACTCTCTCCAATTTGACCACATCCATTCTGTAATGGGGGCCAAAAGGTGGACACAATACTCCAGGTGTGGCCTCACCAGTGTCAGATAGAGGGGACTGATCACTTCCCTCGATCTCCTACTAATGCAGCCCAATATGGTGTTACCCTTCTTGGCAACAAGGGCACACTGTTGACTCACATCCAGCTTCTCGTCCACTGTAATCCCCAGGTCCTTTTCTGCAGAACTGCTGCTTAGCCAGTCAGTCCCTAGTCTGTAGCGGTGCATGGGATTCTTCCATCCTAAGTGCAGGACTCTGCACTTGTCCTTGTTGAACCGCATCAGATTTCTTTTGGCCCAATCCTGCAATTTGTCTAAGACACTCTGGACCCTATCTCTACCCTCCAGCGTGTCTACCACTCCCCCAGCTTAGTGTCATCCACGAACTTGCTGAGGGTGCAATCCATCCCATCATCCAGATAATAGAATAGAATCATAGAATATCAGGGTTGGCAGGGACCCCAGGAGGTCATCTAGTCCAACCCCCTGCTCAAAGCAGGACCAACCCCACCTAAATCATCCCAGATGGGGCTTTGTCAAGCCTGACCTTAAAAACCTTTAAGGAAGGAGAATCCGCCACCTCCCTAGGTAATCCATTCCTGTGCTTCACCACCCTCCTAGTGAAAAAGCTTTTCCTAATATCCAACCTAAACCTCCCCCACTGCAACTTGAGACCATTACTCCTCGTTCTGTCATCTGCTATCACTGAGAACAGTCTAGATCCATCCTCTTTGGAACTCCCTTTCAGGTAGTTGAAAGCATCTATCAAATCCCCCCTCATTCTTCTCTTCTGCAGACTAAACAATCCCAGTTGCCTCAGCCTCTCCTTGTAAGTCATGTGCTCCAGCCCCCTGAATCATTTTTGTTGCCCTCCGCTGGACGTTTTCCAATTTTTCCACATCTTCCTTGTGGTGTGGGGCCCAAAACTGGACACAGTACTCCAGATGAGGCCTCACCGATGCCGAATAGAGGGGAATGATCACGTCCCTCGTTCTGCTGGCAATGCCCCTACTTATACAGCCCAAAATGCCATTGGCCTTCTTGGCAACAAGGGCACACTGTTGACTCATATCCAGCTTCTCATCCACTGTAACCCCTGGGTCCTTTTCTGCAGAACTGCTGCCAAGCCATTCGGTCCCTAGTCTGTAGCGGTGCATGGGATTCTTCCATCCTAAGTGCAGGACTCTGCACTTCTCCATGTGGAACCTCATCAGATTTCTTTTGGCCCAATCCTCTAATTTGTCTAGGTCCCTCTGTATCCTATCGCTACCCTCCAGCGTATCTACCTCTCCCCCAGTTTAGTGTCATCTGCAAACTTGCTGAGGGTGCAATCCACGCCATCCTCCAGATCATTAATGAAGATATTGAACAAAACCGGCCCAAGGACCAACCCTTGGGGCACTCCACTTGATACCGGCTGCTAACTAGACATGAAGCTATTGATCACTACCCATTGTGCCCAACAATCTAGCCAGCTTTCTATCCACCGTTTAGTCCATTTATCCAGCCCATACTTCTTTAACTTCCTGGCAAGAATACTGTGGGATACCGTATCAAAAGCTTTGATAAAGTCAAGGAATAACATGTCCACTGCTTTTCCCTCATCCACAGAGCCAGTTATCTCGCCATAGAAGGCAATTAGGTTGGTCAGATATGATTTGCCCTTGGTGAATCCATGTTGGCAGTTCCTGATCAACTTCCTCTCCTGTAAGTGCTTCAAAATGGATTCCTTGAGGACCTGCTTCATGATTTTTCCAGGGACTGAGGTGACGCTGACCGATCTGTAGTTCCCCGGATTCATGTTCTTCCCTGTTTTAAAGATGGGCACTATATTTGCCTTTTTTCCAATTGTCCAGGACCTCTTCCAGTTGCCACGAGTTTTCAACAATAATGGCCAATGGCTCTGCAATCGCATCAGTCAACTCCCTCAGCACCCTCATATGCAGCGCATCCGGTCCCATGGACTTGTACATGTCCAGCTTTTCTAAATGGTCCTTACCCTGTTCTTCACTGATGGCTGCTCGCCTGCTCCCCATCGTGATAGAGTGTAAGTGAGGTCAGGTGCAGGGCTAAAGGCAGAAACACAGAAAAGGTGACATACAAACGAAAGAAGAATGCACTTTCTAATGGCTAAAAGCTAACTGAACAGGTTTTGTTCAGGGCCATTTCCTCACCAAGGTCCTTTTTCCACCAGTGGCTGACTAGCTTTTAGTCCAGATCCCCCCAGAGTCCAAACTGCTGGCTTTCCTTGTCTCTTCCGGTAAAGGAGAGCTGAGAGTTCGCTCCCCATCTCTGGGTAGGATCTTGACACCTTTGAAGTGTATCCCCAGATAACTGTTCCTTTTCCCTGCTGGGTGTGGAGGCCAGGCTGTCTCCTCGCTGCTGGTGGTTTTTACAATGAAATGTAGCCCACTGAATTTGGCCACATCTGGTTTGAGGTGTTGGTCTCTTTCCTTTGTCTGGAGCAAACCTGTTTATCAACTCCCCTAGACACGCCTGGTTTAAACACCTTTTAGTTGTAATTTCAGCACATCTGCATCATCCCTTGTGGGCTGGCCTTACATACCACACACAAGGGTATTAATGACCAGGGAGTTATGAGTTTTCCAGTGACATATTACATGGTGCCCGGTAGCTTTAAAGAAACACTGAGATGGTGCATGCATGGTAGAGATTGCCTTGTATTTTTTCAACAATGTATCTTGTGTCTGTGATGAACTTGTGAGGAAGTTGGAGGCAAAGGTGCCGACTCTGTGGGTGCTTCAAGCACCCACAGGGAAAAATTAGTGGGTGTTCTGCACCCACCAGCAGCCAGGCTCCCCACCCCGCCCACCCCCACCTCACCTCCTCCTCTGCCTCCGCCTCCTCCCAGTGCGCCGCATCTCTGCTCCTCCCTCCCTCCCAGCGCTTGCCGCTGCCAAACAGCTGTTGCAAGCTCTGGGGCGGAGCTGGAACGTGACACGCTCAGGGGAGGAGGTGGGGAAGAGGCAGGGCCGGGGCGGAAATTTGGGAAAGGACTTGGAATAGGTTGGGAGTTGGGTCCGGGAGGGGGGAGAGTTGGGGTAGGGACTTTGGGGAAGGGGTTGGAATGGGGGTGGGGAAGGGGTAGAGTCGGGCTGGGGCTGGGGGGAAGAGGGGGGTCGAGCACCCACTGGCACCAGAAGAAGTCGGTGCCTATGGTTGGAGGAACCAAAGCTCTGCATTACTGATGGGTGCACAGAGATCCACCATTTGAAGATGTCAGCCTTGTCTACGCTGGCATGTTTCTGCGCAGTAAAGTATGTTTCTGCGGTGTAACTCCTAAGGTGTACACAGTGCCAAGCCACTTAGTGCACAGAAACAACGAGGAGTCCAGTGGCACCTTAAAGACTAACAGATGTATTTGGGCATAAGCTTTTGTGGGTAAAAAACCCACTTCTTCAGATGTACAGTCCAGCACTGCGTACTCCCAGTATCCACTACACTCAACACCCGTCCCTCCACAGTTTAGCCCTGCTGAAGTACAGCACCTGCTGCACTATACTCCAAAGGAGAAGGTTGCATATGATACCTGGACATAGATAAATCTTTAACTGTCCCGGGACTCCATCTCCTCCTGGGACCCCCTTTTCCCCCATTCCCCATGGTGCTGATGTGGTTTTTTTTGTCTCTCTCCTGCGGTTGTTGTTTTTTAATAAAATAATTGTTTTGGTTTGAAAGAAATCTTTATTCCATTAATTAAAAGCAAACCGAGCCCTGCAAAGACAATTTTCTTACATCTTCACAGGGCATCGTCTGCACCAGTCACAATCACCTCCTAGCAGTACAAGCACCGTACTCCCGAGCAGAGCAACAAATATTAGTGGCTTTCAGCTTCAAATTGCTGCCTCAAGCCATCCCTGATCCTTATGGCCCCGCGCTGGGCCCCTCTAATAGCCCTGCTCTCTGACTGTTCAAATTCAGCCTCCAGGCGCTGAGCCTCAGCGGTCCATCCCTGAGTGAAGCTTTCACCCTTCCCTTCACAAATATTATGGAGTGTACAGCACAAAGCTATAAGCATAGGAATATTGTCATTGGCCAGGTCCAGCCTCCCATATAGGCAGCGCCAGCAGGCCTTTAAACAGCCAAAAGCACACTCCAGAGTCATTCTGCACTGGCTCAGCCTGTTGTTGAACCGCTCCTTGCTGCTGTCAAGGCTCCCTGTGTAGGGCTTCATGAGCCAGCTTATTGGTCAACAGTTCAGGATCCATTGCTGCAGCCTGAAGAGGCAGAGCGTGCCGTGCACAAACTGTTGAAAGATGGTGTCAAATGCAGACGGAAGCACAAGGATTGCTGGGGTGCGAAGCACTGCATCACGGGGCATTGGGACAGGACCCAGGATGCCCCGCGACCCCCTCCGCCTTCCCACAACTCTTAGCGGCGGAAGAGGAAGAGGTGCTCTGTGGGATAGCTGCCCAGAGTGCACCGCTCCGAATAGCGCCTCAAGTGCCACAAGTGTGAACTTGCTATTGCGCAGGCAGCTGCCAGTGTGAACACACCACCGTGGTTTCCTTTCAGCGCCCCCTGTCTCTGCTAGGGCTGTCACGCTGCCAGTGTAGACATACCCAGAGGTGCTAAACAGAAAGAGGGTTGTTGGTTTGGATTCCAAGCCAAACAACTGGTGGAAGAACTCCTGGCCACAATGAAAGGTGGAGGGAAAGCAAGACTCCATGAAGAGTTATGGCTCCGTGCTTTGTACATTGTCAGTTGGTTCCGTGTCTCTTCTGACAACGTAATGATGAAGCTGAGATCCACTGGCCGCGATGCTTAGGCTCTCTCTGAGACCTTGAGGAGGAAATGGAAGCACTCAAAATGAAGCAAATCATCACCATTGATCAGCTCTGTGAGGAATGCTGCACAGTAGAGATGTGATCGGAACTACAAGAACGGATGTTTCAAAGCCTCAGTGAAAAGGGGCTGGAGGTGTTTTGGAAGTATGGAAAAGAAAATCTGAAAAACTTGTTCCAAACTGTGTTGTTTGTTCTTGGTGCACCAGGATCAAATGGGTTTGTAGGGAGCATCTTTTCCTTAATGGGGAACAAATGTCTGATGAACAGAACCAGATGCAATGAACTTCAGGTTTGCATCAACTTCCAGCTATCCTGCAAAGAGTTCTTCATCTCTGTACAATAGAAGCAGGAATTGCTGCATGCTGCAAAAGGCGGCAAGAAATACCCCGGCGGCGAACGTGGGTGAGTGCTGCTCATTGCTGTTATTTTATTATAGGTAAATTATAGACACCTGCTATGTTCATTCATTTTATTTCTCTGTTTGGTTATTTGCTCCTCCATTGTTTCTGGCAGATTTCTTGGCTGCAGAAGTAATGTTTCTTCTCCTTGTCCAGCTGGCAGTCGGGTAGTCCTTCTGGCCCTCGGGCTTCCTAAACGCCGGGCTATGCTTAGAAGCATTAACTCTGCAAAGCCTCTCGGGCGTAGCTGCCATCTGACTGGGATATCAGCGCTGGTACTGCTGCAACTTACTCTGATTCAGAAAGCAACAGAAGAAATAGACCATAATAAAGCCCCTTAAATGGTTCTAACTCTGTCTAAATTAGGGCTTCTCTCAGCATAACTGTCAGCACAAACTCTCTGCCCTAACAGACAGAGATCTACCAGTACGTGCAGAGCAGGCCTCTCAACTCAACGCAGTTCTTGTGGGTTATTTCCTCCTTTAAAACCAAGAATGCAAAACTGGATAATCCACAACAGCTCAACATTGCCAGTATGCAACAGTGTCTGCCTCGCCAGCGGGGGGCGCTCACGCAGCCATTGTCAGTGTCTCTGCCCGGCCAGCGGGGGGCGCTCACGCAGCCATTGTCGGTGTCTCTGCCCGGCCCGGCCAGCGGGGGGCGCTCGTGCAGCCTGTGTCAGTGTCTCTGCCCGGCCCGGCCAGCGGGGGGCGCTCACGCAGCCCGTGTCGGTGTCTCTGCCCGGCCCGGCCAGCGGGGGGCGCTCGCGCAGCGTGTTGGTGTCTCTGCCCGGCCCGGCCAGCGGGGGGCGCTCATGCTGCGTGTCGGTGTCTCTGCCCAGCCCGGCCAGCGGGGGGCGCTCACGCTGCGTGTCGGTGTCTCTGCCCTGCCTGGCCAGCGGGGGGCGCTCACGCTGCGTGTCGGTGTCTTTGCCCGGCCCGGCCAGCAGGGGGCGCTCACGCAGCCCGTATCGGTGTCTCTGCCCGGCCCGGCCAGCGGGGGGCGCTCATGCAGCCTGTGTCGGTGTCTCTGCCCGGCCCGGCCAGCGGGGGGCGCTCACGCTGTGTGTCGGTGTCTCTGCCCGGCCCGGCCAGCGGGGGGCGCTCATGCAGCCTGTGTCGGTGTCCCTGCCCGGCCCGGCCAGCGGGGGGCGCTCGCGCAGCCTGTGTCAGTGTCTCTGCCCGGCCCGGCCAGCGGGGGGCGCTTATGCAGCCTGTGTCAGTGTCTCTGCCCGGCCCGGCCAGCGGGGGGCGCTCACGCTGTGTGTCGGTGTCTCTGCCCGGCCCGGCCAGCGGGGGGCGCTCATGCAGCCTGTGTCGGTGTCCCTGCCCGGCCCGGCCAGCGGGGGGCGCTCGCGCAGCCTGTGTCAGTGTCTCTGCCCGGCCCGGCCAGCGGGGGGCGCTTATGCAGCCTGTGTCAGTGTCTCTGCCCGGCCCGGCCAGCGGGGGGCGCTCACGCTGTGTGTCGGTGTCTCTGCCCTGCCCGGCCAGCGGGGGGCGCTCACGCAGCGTGTCGGTGTCTCTGCCCTGCCCGGCCAGCGGGGGGCGCTCACGCTGCGTGTCGGTGTCTCTGCCCTGCCCGGCCAGAGGGGGGCGCTCACGCAGCCCGTGTCGGTGTCTCTGCCCGGCCCGGCCAGCGGGGGGCGCTCACGCTGCGTGTCGGTGTCTCTGCCCGGCCCGGCCAGCGGGGGGCGCTCACGCTGCGTGTCGGTGTCTCTGCCCTGCCCGGCCAGCGGGGGGCGCTCACGCAGCCCGTGTCGGTGTCTCTGCCCGGCCCGGCCAGCGGGGGGCGCTCACACTGCGTGTGTCGGTGTCTCTGCCCGGCCCGGCCAGCGGGGGGCGCTCGTGCAGCGTGTCTGTGTCTCTGCCCGGCCCGGCCAGCGGGGGACGCTCACGCAGCCATTGTCGGTGTCTCTGCCCGGCCCGGCCAGCGGGGGGCGCTCACGCAGCCCGTGTCAGTGTCTCTGCCCTGCCCGGCCAGCGGGGGGCGATCACGCTGCGTGCCGGTGTCTCTGCCCGGCCCAGCCAGCGGGGGGCGCTCACGCAACGTGTCGGTGTCTCTGCCCGGCCCGGCCAGCGGGGGGCGCTCACGCAACGTGTCGGTGTCTCTGCCCGGCCCGGCCAGCGGGGGGCGCTCACGCTGCGTGTCGGTGTCTCTGCCCGGCCCGGCCAGCGGGGGGCGCTCATGCGGCGTGCCGGTGTCTCTGACCGGCCCGGCCAGCGGGGGGCGCTCACGCAGCCTGTGTCGGTGTCTCTGCCCGGCCCGGCCAGCGGGGGGCGCTCACGCAGCCCGTGTCGGTGTCTCTGCCCGGCCCGGCCAGCGGGGGGCGCTCATGCAGCCATTGTCAGTGTCTCTGCCCGGCCCGGCCAGCGGGGGGCGCTCACGCTGCGTGTCGGTGTCTCTGCCCGGCCCGGCCAGCAGGGGGCGCTCACGCTGCGTGTCGGTGTCTCTGCCCGGCCCGGCCAGCGGGGGGCGCTCACGCAGCCCGTGTCGGTGTCTCTGCCCGGCCCGGCCAGCGGGGGGCGCTCACGCAGCCCGTGTCGGTGTCTCTGCCCTGCGCGGCCAGCGGGGGGCGCTCACGCAGCGTGTCGGTGTCTCTGCCCGGCCCGGCCAGCGGGGGGCGCTCACGCAGCCCGTGTCGGTGTCTCTGCCCGGCCCGGCCAGCGGGGGGCGCTCACGCAGCGTGTCGGTGTCTCTGCCCGGCCCGGCCCGCGGGGGGCGCTCGTGCAGTGTGTCTGTGTCTCTGCCCGGCCCGGCCAGCGGGGGGCGCTCACGCAGCCTGTGTCGGTGTCTCTGCCCGGCCCGGCCAGCGGGGGACGCTCACGCAGCCCGTGTCGGTGTCTCTGCCCTGCCCGGCCAGCGGGGGGCGCTCACGCTGCGTGTCTGTGTCTCTGCCCGGCCCGGCCAGCGGGGGGCGCTCACGCAGCCATTGTCGGTGTCTCTGCCCGGCCCGGCCAGCGGGGGGCGCTCACGCAGCCTGTGTCGGTGTCTCTGTCCTGCCCGGCCAGCGGGGGGCGCTCACGCTGCGTGTCGGTGTCTCTGCCCGGCCCGGCCAGCGGGGGGCGCTCGCGCCGCGTGTCGGTGTCTCTGCCCGGCCAGCGGGGGGCGCTCACGCAGCCTGTGTCGGTATCTCTGCCCGGCCCGGCCAGCGGGGGGCGCTCACGCAGCCCGTGTCGGTGTCTCTGCCCTGCGCGGCCAGCGGGGGGCGCTCACGCAGCGTGTCGGTGTCTCTGCCCGGCCAGCGGGGGGCGCTCACGCAGCCTGTGTCGGTGTCTCTGCCCGGCCCGGCCAGCGGGGGGCGCTCACGCAGCGTGTCGGTGTCTCTGCCCGGCCCGGCCAGCGGGGGGCGCTCACGCAGCCCGTGTCGGTGTCTCTGCCCTGCCCGGCCAGCGGGGGGCGCTCACGCTGCGTGTCGGTGTCTCTGCCCGGCCCGGCCAGCGGGGGGCGCTCACGCAGCCCGTGTCGGTGTCTCTGCCCTGCCCGGCCAGCGGGGGGCGCTCACGCTGCGTGTCGGTGTCTCTGCCCGGCCCGGCCAGCGGGGGGCGCTCGCGCCGCGTGTCGGTGTCTCTGCCCGGCCAGCGGGGGGCGCTCACGCAGCCTGTGTCGGTGTCTCTGCCCGGCCCGGCCAGCGGGGGGCGCTCACGCAGCCCGTGTCGGTGTCTCTGCCCTGCGCGGCCAGTGGGGGGCGCTCACGCAGCGTGTCGGTGTCTCTGCCCGGCCAGCGGGGGGCGCTCGCGCAGCGTGTCGGTGTCTCTGCCCGGCCCGGCCAGCGGGGGGCGCTCACGCAGCCCGTGTCGGTGTCTCTGCCCTGCGCGGCCAGCGGGGGGCGCTCACGCAGCGTGTCGGTGTCTCTGCCCGGCCCGGCCAGCGGGGGGCGCTCACGCAGCCCGTGTCGGTGTCTCTGCCCTGCCCGGCCAGCGGGGGGCGCTCACGCTGCGTGTCGGTGTCTCTGCCTGGCCCGGCCAGCGGGGGGCGCTCACGCAGCCCGTGTCGGTGTCTCTGCCCGGCCCGGCCAGCGGGGGGCGCTCACGCTGCGTGTCGGTGTCTCTGCCCGGCCCGGCCAGCGGGGGGCGCTCACGCAGCCCGTGTCGGTGTCTCTGCCCTGCCCGGCCAGCGGGGGGCGCTCACGCTGCGTGTCGGTGTCTCTGCCCGGCCCGGCCAGCGGGGGGCGCTCGCGCCGCGTGTCGGTGTCTCTGCCCGGCCAGCGGGGGGCGCTCACGCAGCCTGTGTCGGTGTCTCTGCCCGGCCCGGCCAGCGGGGGGCGCTCACGCAGCCCGTGTCGGTGTCTCTGCCCTGCGCGGCCAGTGGGGGGCGCTCACGCAGCGTGTCGGTGTCTCTGCCCGGCCAGCGGGGGGCGCTCGCGCAGCGTGTCGGTGTCTCTGCCCGGCCCGGCCAGCGGGGGGCGCTCACGCAGCCCGTGTCGGTGTCTCTGCCCTGCGCGGCCAGCGGGGGGCGCTCACGCAGCGTGTCGGTGTCTCTGCCCGGCCCGGCCAGCGGGGGGCGCTCACGCAGCCCGTGTCGGTGTCTCTGCCCTGCCCGGCCAGCGGGGGGCGCTCACGCTGCGTGTCGGTGTCTCTGCCTGGCCCGGCCAGCGGGGGGCGCTCACGCAGCCCGTGTCGGTGTCTCTGCCCGGCCCGGCCAGCGGGGGGCGCTCACGCTGCGTGTCGGTGTCTCTGCCCGGCCCGGCCAGCGGGGGGCGCTCACACTGTGTGCGTTGGGCAACTGGAATCCATGTCACTGCGGGTAAATCTGTCCCCACAGGATGCCTGTTACCACCTCCCTTGGACCAATGGCCAGAGCCCATTTCGAGGGCCCCTGCGCCCCGCAGAGCAGTGGGCTGAGCTGAGCCTGGAGCTGGGGCAGGTGCCGGGGTCCTGGGGTACAGTTGCCAGCTCTGCTCAGCAATGGGCTGCTGCAGGAGCCCTGCCCTGCACTGCCGTCGGCCTGAGATTTTGGGCACTGGGCAGGAGCATTGTGGGCAGCCGCCTGCTCTGTCAGCGGGATGCAGGCTCCTGCATCGGCATATGGGGGCGCTGACGCCTCAGCACGGCTCTGGCGGGCTCTGTGCCACGGGAGCAGCCAGCCTTGCCAGGAGCTGCATGTCCGAGCTACCGGCCATTCCTGGGCAGTGGCTCCCTGGCTGTGCCCGTGTGTTCGCCCGACACCCTGTGCAGAGTGCAAAGCCAAGTCTCCCTGCCATCCCAGCCTCAGCGCCATACATTGCTGTGTCTGTGGTGTTGCTGTGGGCTGTTAAACACCTTCCATGCCAGCCCAGAAGTGGCTGCATTTCAGTGGTTTTGTATCTGCAGGAGGCGATGGGTTCACAGGTGCTATAGAAACCTGGGATGTTGGTATTGGCATCACCCTCTCTGAGCCTCAGTTTCCCATCTGTAAAACGGGGACATGGGGGAGAGTCTGTGAAGCCACGTGAACACTGTGTGGGGGTAGCCAAGAGGGTGAAAAATCCCCTGTCACTGACTGAGCAGCATCTCTGGCCAGGCTGGGGGAGGAAGCTGGAAGCCTTGGCTCTGTGGTGGGTCTGAATGGCCAACCTCCGCCATTCCTCCCTCCAGCCAGGACCCCCCAGCCCCTGCGCCGAGGGGAACGGTCCATGCTGTAGCCCTGTCCAAGCCAGGCAGATGGCCGGATGCAGCCGGGGGCCGGGGCCTTGTGGGGTCAGCCATCTGGGGGCTGCATGAACTTGCACCTGAACTTTTGTCCCCCTCTTGCCCTGGGAGTGAGGAGAGTTTCGCCTTGACCCACAGGCCGGGCTGAGTCGGAGGGGAGGGGGCTCAGGGCTCCTGGGCGTGCCGGAGCAGCTGCCCGGAGAAGGGAAGAACGCAGCCTGTTTACAAGTTGTTTGTTCTGGAACTACAAAGAGGAACATTCCTGTACAGCCCAGCATCACTGCCGTCAGTACAGTGCGGGCACCGGGCCAGGAGGGGCGGGATGGACACAGCTCTCCTGGAGTGCACGGGCCAGACAGCAGCTCCGGGTGGGTACCCTGGCACCGCGGCTCCCGCTTAGCATGGCCGTGAGAGGAGGCTGCTTGTGCTGGGCGCTGCCCAGGCAGCGGGAGAGGTGGGCCCCGCCCCACAGAGCCTACCCAGGGGTGGGGGGAGGAAACACCCCAGCACTGACTCCCCCAAGGTCACGCAGCAGGTCCTAGCCCCCTGGTCTCCCCTGGGGCAGGCCGGGGTGCTCGCCACTGAGCCACCAGTGTAACCCCCCCCTTAAAATCAGCCCTCTGCTCTCCTGGCGACTGATAGCCCCTTCCAAGCACTCGGCGCAGGCCAGCGCACACCGGCCGGGGGCAGTGACAGAGGATCAGGCTCCTTGTCAGGCTGCTTCTCGTACTCGCCTTGGGGTGTCGGTGGAAAGTGCCGCTGGGCAGCCATGCTGCATGCCAGAGCCAAGGCACCCGCGGCGGCTGCTGGCGACTGGACTTGGCCTGTGGTGCGGACTGAGCCGAGCGCGAGTTCTGGGTCACGCCCCCCATTTGGAGTTTGCATGGACGAAGCTGAGAGCGTTTTCTGGGCGACTTGCGAGACCCAGCGGGACTGAGACGAGTGCTGGGGGTGGGGTCGCTGCCCATCGCCAGCCGAGAACCTGAGGGCGCAGGGCTGGCAAGAACCCGAGCAGTCAGGCAATGGAAGGTGCTGGGGCAGCCGGATGCAGGAACCCGGGGAATGGGGTGCTCCAGGGCACGCAGGGTGAGCACGTCCAGGGAGCTGGGAAACAGAACAGCGTGAGCTGCATGCCCTGACCACTCCCACGAACTGGGCGCCAGGGCAGATCCTTCTCTCGTGTAAACGGAGCGGCTTCGCCGTGTCTGACTCTAGACGTGTTGCAGCCACTGTTTCGCTGGGGATGGGGCGAGTTTCTGTTCTCGGGATCAGTCCTGCCAGGCGCTCAGCACCTTCCACTCCTATTGCCTGCTAAGGCAGGATAAGTCCCAGCGTGTGACAGGGTCTCTGTGTGTCCAGTTTGTCCGAGGTGAGGGGCAGCATTCCCCGGGGGCCATAGGGCAGCCGGGCTGGGATGAGCACACGCAGCTCCACGCGTGGACGCTCAGCCTGGCCTCGGATCAGCCCGGAGGTGTCTCAGGCCAGGCTCCTAGTGCACTGTCCTTTCGTTCTGTGTTTGTGCAGCTCCTGGCACGAGGGATCCTGGCCCGTGACTCAGGCGCCGAACGTCAATACAAATAAATAAAAATAATCACTTCCCCGTCACTGAAATGCGGGTACCTGAAATCCAGCGGCTTCTTAACACTACGGGGTCGAACAGTTTGGGGAAGGAACAGAAAAGGAGCTTGGACCTAGAGCACAGATCAGTGCTGCACACACAAGGCAATTGCCGAAGCGGGTGTAGCCAGGGTGCTGGAGCAAAAACCCTGGCCCCTTGCTAAAGGCACCCTGGAGCCTGTCATGCCCACAGGCCCTGACGATCTCGTTTTTACATCTCTCCAGCACAGCGCCCCCTAGGCCTCCCCTGCGGCACTGCCTGGGGGCATTACTTGGGTTCAAAGGAGAACCGCCGTGGCAGTCAGGCTTGGGGCCCTGGGCTCGCAGGCTCCACGGCAGGACTAGAAATAGCAGTGGAGACGTTCCCACGCAGGCTGGAGCCCAGGCTCTAGGACCCTGAGGGTGGGAGGGTCCACGTCTACACTGCACTGAAACAGCCCCTTCGCCAGGCTCAGTGCAGTGCAGACAGGCCCTCTGAGGCCGCCCATCCCAGGCCTGGCCCAGCTAACCCTGCCTAGCTTGTGGAAGGTAAAAGGGGCATGACACCCCAGGAGGCAGCTGCAAGGTTTCGCACCTGCCTGGCAACCTGGGGGGCTGGCTGGGGGCCGGGGTCTCCAGCCTGAAGGGGAGGCCAGTTATGAGTCCCCAGGGAGGGGGCTCTGCAGGGGGAGGGGCAGGGAGGCGTTGTTCAGAACTAGGGTCCCAGCCAGAATTCATTCCCTGGCTAGCCCTTGGCTGGGAGCTGGCGGGGGATGGGGCAGGGACCCCCGCACACGCGTTTCCTTTGGCCGGGCCAGGGGTGACTGCGGCCGCCAGTAATGAGCCCCCCACCCCTCTCGCTGCCCCACTTGTTTTCTGCTGAGCTCTTAGCAGCTGGGCTGAGAACAGGAAAAAGCTCCCCAGACACCACGGCGGGCGGGACGGGGCGAAAGCCCTGCTGGGAAACCAGAACAGGCTCAAGCAGACACCACGATAGGACACCCTGGATGTGCCAGGGCACTTCAGTCCCAACCCGCAGCCCCCTGCCAGCCCAGCCCTGGGCTGCCCCTGCCCCATAGATCTGCTGGTGCCCCTCAGTCCCAGCCTGTAGCCAGGGCCTGATTTAGTGGGGCTTGGTCCTGCTGTGAGCAGGGGGTTGGACTGGAACCTCCTGAGGTCCCTGCCAGCCCTGAGATTCTAGGATTCCATGAACCTTTCCTGGACCCGGTGCCAAACGCTCGTGGGCCCCCATGGGGGCAATGGAGCATGGTGCGGGGCTTCCTGGAGCGAGGGGCCAGCCAAGGGCAATGGGGCCTGGCAGGGGCGGCCCCGCTCTGCCCAGCCCAGTGCAGGGCACTATTTACAAGCCGGCAGTTGCCGGAGGCACAGTGGCCCGCCCGGCCCGGTGCTGCCAGCATGTCCCTTCCCCTTGGGGGTGGGCCCATGCCGCGCCACACAGCCCCACACACCCAACGCTGGAACAGCCCTCCGATTCCCTATGGCCAGCGCCCCCCCGACCCTGCCTCAAATGCACAGCGCCCTGCACACCACCACCCCTGGCCAGCACCCCCCCACACAGCCCCACCACAACTGCCCAGCACCCCCCCTGGAACCCCACTCCCAAGTGCCCCAACGCACGTCTTCCCCTCCCGAGTCACAGCCCAGCACCCCCCAGCCCAAGGCCCTCCAGAGACCCCCTGCCCCACACCCTGCCTCCTGCCCGCACTCCCTGGCCCTCTGGCAGGGGCTCTGGAGGGGCGCGATCAGCCAGGCCAGGGCCTGCCCGGCTGGGCCCCCTCAGGACCCACTTGCCTGGAGGGGCCCAGCCAAGCCCCCCCCCGACCCCCCGACTGGCTGAGACTGGCCAGGCTTCTGCCCCAGACCCAGGTGGCTCGGCTCCGGGGAGACAGGCGGGGCCCCATGTGTGGTGGGAAGCAGAGGCTGCCCGGAGCTGGAGGTTGCCTGGGGTCTGGCCGGGGGCAGAGAGGACCGAGCGTGTGGGGCCAGGGGGTGGAGAGGAGCCCTTGGCCAGCCGAGAGGAGCAAGTGATGGGAGGGGGGAGCCAGCAGGCTGGCGGGGTGTCGGGGTGCAGGGCAAGCAGAGCAGGCCAGGGCCCCTTCTGAGCATCGGCCCAGCTCCATGGCACCATTTTAACCTGGTACTGCCCGCAGCCCCTGCTGTCCCGGCCCTGGGCCCCCACTGCCCCACATCTCTGCCGGTGCCCCTCAAACCCGACTCACAGCCCCTGCTGTCCCAGCCCTGGGCTCCCCCTGCCCCACAGCTCTGCCGGTGCCCCTCACTCCCAACCCGCAGCCCCTGCTGTCCTGGCCCTGGGCTGCCCCCTGCCCCCCAGCTCTGCTGGTGCCCCTCACTCCCAACCCGCAGCCCCTGCCGTCCTGGCCCTGGGCTGCCCTCTGCCCCCCAGCTCTGCTGGTGCCCCTCACTCCCAACCCGCAGCCCCCCACTGTCTCGGCCCTGGGCTGCCCCCTGCCCCCCAGCTCTGCTGGTGCCCCTCACTCCCAACCCGCAGCCCCTGCCGTCCTGGCCCTGGGCTGCCCTCTGCCCCCCAGCTCTGCTGGTGCCCCTCACTCCCAACCCGCAGCCCCCCACTGTCTCGGCCCTGGGCTGCCCCCTGCCCCCCAGCTCTGCTGGTGCCCCTCACTCCCAACCCGCAGCCCCTGCCGTCCTGGCCCTGGGCTGCCCTCTGCCCCCCAGCTCTGCTGGTGCTCCTCACTCCCAACCCGCAGCCCCTGCCGTCCTGGCCCTGGGCTGCCCTCTGCACACACTCTGCTGATGCCCTTCCAGCAGCCAGAGGGGACTGCTCAGTGTTTTAATCCCATGGTGCCACATGCAGCTCCCCACTTCCCCACAAGGAAACACAACAACCCCCCTCTCCTCCCCAACACTTTTGTGTCTTTGGTCAGTGCCACATGACCAGCTCCCTGGGCATCACTCACTGGCGGGAACCAAACTCAGGGCAGCCCCATGACACTGGCCAAGCTGGCACAAAGGCCCCCGAGGGGACAACCTGTCGGCCATTGGGCCTGCCCAGAGGCAGGGATGGTGTCAGAGGAGGGACGGGGGCTGGTCAGGGGCAGGAGAGGGTGATGCCAGGGTATTCTTGCACCCCAGCGGTTCTGTGCCCCAGCAAAGCCCCAGTGGGGCCATTGCAGCAGCTACACAATTTAAGGCAGCCTTGGGGCTGCTCTAGCCTATGCTGCGGCCACATTGGCCCTCACAGTCCTCTGACGGGGACCCCACCAGCCTCCTCTCAGGCCCTCCTGGGGATGAATCTTTCCCATTACGTTGAATCTTTCCCATTACGATGAATCTTTCCCATTACAGGCACAGTGGGGGAAGGACCCTGAAACCTTGTGAACCCAAAGGCCGAGGCCCCTCCGCACCAGCCTTTCCTCCAGGGAGCGGTGCCCCCGGGCAGCAGGGGCCACTCTCCTAGGCAACAACATTGGGACAATCTGCTCCCCCCCACAGCGTCTCTGCAAACAAACACATGTACACTGACAGCCTGCACGCCTCTCACACAGCCCCAGACGCCTGACCCCAACAATGGCCTCCCACCCACCGGCAGCCATGACAGGTTTCAGAGGAACAGCCGTGTTAGTCTGTATTCGCAAAAAGAAAAGGAGTACTTGTGGCACCTTAGAGACTAACCAAGTCCAGCCCGGTCCTCTCTCACACACCCTAGACAGTCACATACACACTCCCAGTGTCACACCCTCTGCCCGGGGCACACAACCACGCACAGTCTGTCCGACACAGTCACGTCACCCCTCCCCCCAGACGCCGATGCCCTCGCACACATTTGCCCCCTCACACACACAGTTGCTCGCTCGCACGTTCACAGTGCACACTCGTCTTTCAGCCTGGCCAGATAGGTTTGTTCCAAAGAGGAAAAGCTGGAGCCCTTTCCGGCCGGTGCTAATTAAAACCAGCTTTGTTTGCCTGTGAGATCAAAGATGTGTGGGTTGGGGGTGTCACAAGGCCTTTGGGGCAAACCTCACCGCAGCCCCTTGCGTGCCGGGTGTCTGTGCTGGGTAAATGAGCCGCACCCGGGGGCTGCCTGGTGCTGCTGTATGGGCCCCGAACAGTGGGGCAGGGCACAGAGCTGAGCCCTGTGAGCGTGAGGCTGGGCTGGCTCCCTGAGCTGTCTCAGAGCTCTGCAAATGTGCGGCCAGCACCGGCCTCTCTCGCAGACAAGGGGCCATAGAGATCTGAGCAGCTGGATGAGGCAGACAAGAGCATAGGGAGAGCGGGGTGTCGCTGGCCGGGAAAGGCTCTCTGGCGCAGGGCACTTCCTCTCCAGGGCCGGCATGGCCAGTTCAACTGCAGTTTGGAAGCAGATGCCCTGGATTCCTGGGTTCAATTCGCGCAGGGTGAGGGTGTAATTTTACTGGCAGAGAGTGTCCCATCTTCCCCTCTAGTAGTTGATCCACTGATGGGTAAGAGCCTACTACCACTGACAGCTAACAGAGTCTCCCCTAGGGCTCAGGTAGAGGTGTGGGGCTGCAGATTCAAGCCCTCATGAGGTTAGGCTGCAGCTCACCACCCTTCTCCAGGAGTCACCTGTGTGGGGATGGGGCCCCGGGGGGCCTACAGCTGCAGCTCACCGTCCCTCTCCAGGGTCACTCCGAGCTCTTTCCTGGGCCAGGCCTTTTCTGGCCTCGTCTGCTCTGCATGGACAGTTCAGCTCTTCTGGGCTTTGCTGCTGTGTATGCTGCCTGCTGCCCTCCCCCAGAGGTGGCTGCATTTCAGAGCACTGTGTACCGGGTGCTGTGGTAGGTGCCAGCCACACCCCAGCTCTGCCCATGCAGGGTCTCTGTGAGGTGCCCTGGGGCGAGGCACTGACTGCGCTGACGGGGTGGCTCAGTGCAGTGAGATGGGGGGACACGTTGGGGGTGTGGGAGCCAAGGGGGGTCATTTGGGCTGAACGGAGGGGAGATGGAGGACCCAGAGCACAGTGGAGAAGGAAGGAAGCAGCCCGGGGCGAGGAGCTGCTGGGGTCTGTTCCAGGGCTTTTCTCCCTCCCCCAGGAGCTGCTGGTGGTTTATTTTCCTTGGGAAGCTTCCTGAAATGGGAGACTGGTTTTCCTGACACATGAAAGGCCATCAGAGAGTCAGTCTGACCCGGCCGCACCCCCAGCCAGCTCTGCCTCCCCCACCGCTCGGCATTGCACACCCCCCCACGCCACCCAGCTGTGCACACCAAACACGCTCCATGGCACTGCATGCACACCCCCTGCACAGCACTGAACACACACGCACCTCGACCATGTGGCACTCCACGTCCACCGACCGCATGGCACTGCGCACACCCCCCCACCCCCCACCGCTCTGCACACACAAAACCACCACATGGCACTGCCTGTACACCCACTGCTCGCATTGCACACACACACTGCGTGGCACTCCACACCCACCGACCGCATAGCACACCCACCACACACCACAAGGCACCCACTGAGCACACCTGCTCACTGCACAGCCCGGTGCACACGCACACACATATTGTACGGCACTGCGCACACACACACCCCACCTAGTACTGCGCACACCCACCATGTGGCACTGTGTGCATTCACTGCACGGCACTGCACGCACACACTGAACACACACTGTATCGTGCTGCACGCACCAACAGACAGCACTTCGTGCAAACACCTGGCACTGCACTGACCACACACACGGCTTGGCACTGCATGCACAGAGATAGCACTGTTCACACACATCACATTGCATGGTTACACACGTACCCCCACACACTGCACCGGCACTGCCCACACACACACGCCCTGTCGGCTGCTGCATGCACACTCACTGCATGCCACCGTGAACACTGAGCCATTGCATGGCCACCCACACTGCACACCCCTGCACACCCTCCCGGCATGCACACTCACTGCACAATGCGGCACATACCACCCCGCGGCACTGCACAAACACACACACTGCCAAGCACAACATGAACATCCACCAGGTGGCACTGCATGCACACCCCTGCAAGGCACCGCACCCGTCCCCATACTATCCTGCACACACATGGATCTGCACTGAACACACATGGCATGGCACTGCATGCACCCGCAGAGATAGCCCTGTGCGCGCACGCCGCACTGCACCCTACACACAAATGGTACTGCACGCACTGCAATCAACCCCCGCACTTCACAACGCTGCAAACGCACACAGAGATGGCCCATTGCACTGCGCACGTGCACACACACACACATATGTTGTGCAACTCTCCTGCATGGCACTGTGGATGTGCCAAACCCTTCAGTGTACACAACCACACTGCATTGCATATACACACTTCACTGCACACACACATACATAAAGCACTGTACACATATACACCATGCTGCAAACTCACACCCTGCACTGCACGCACACACCCTGCACTGCATACACATACACTGCGCTATACACAGAGAGAGAGAGAGAGAGAGAGAGCTGGCCCTGCACACATATACACCACGCCGCACACACTACATTGTACCCACGGGCAGGCACACACAAACCCTGCATAACACACACAGAACACTGTACACATTTATGCCACACTGCACCCACACCCCGAACGGCAGGCACATGCACTGATTTCCATGTCCCGTCCCCCCCCCGCACTGCATACATGGACACACACACACACGGCACTGTACAGACTGCTGGGCACAAGAAGCTTAAACCCCATCTCACCCTTTCTGCACTGAGTGCATGTCAGCCAGACGAGCAAATCAGGTGCTCTGGGTTCTCCCCTCCCGCCCTCCTTCCCCTTTGCTCTCTCCGACCCAAAATGGAGATTTAAACCCTCCCTGTCCCAGCACAGTCCCAGCAAAATGGGGTCCCAACCCCCGCCTAAGTTACAGGCTCCAATGTCTCACGGTCCATGGACACGTTTTGTGGGGGCGCCCACCTCAGGAAATGAGACAATCCCACTTTAGGGTGCTTTGGGGGTCTGAGGCTCTATGGCCCTGCAGCCCACGAGGTGGTTTAGACCCAGTATAACGTGGCTTTGCACTGGTGCGAATGGGGAAGCAGCCCCGTCATGTCTGGGGAAGACACGTGGGTTCATTGATGTTCCCCACACTTCCCCCAGGAAGCCGCACGTATAAATATCAGTATGGGGCCGGGAGCCAGGAGGCCTGGGCTCTATTCCTGGCGCTGCCATGGATTCTCCTGACCCCTCTCACTGCTTTAGTTTCCCCTGTAGACTGACCCCACAGGATGCAGGAGCTGAGGGGAAGTTAAGCAAGGTCTGTAAAGTGCTTGGAGACTCTTGCATTCCATCCGGATCTTGTACTGAGCCCATCACCGTGACACCTGGGACAGATGGGGCCAGGCAAGAGCAGAGTGGTTTATTATTGTTTGTTCCTGGCTGTAGCTGAACCCAATGAATAGGCAGTGAGCCAGGCAATCTACCCACTTACCATAGAGATCACAGCATGAGTGGCTAGAGGGGCCCAGAAGTTGAAGGGTTTGTTTCTCCTGAGGCTTTGGTTCCTTTGTAGATCCCTGTCTCTCTGGAGCAGGCGAGTGACCCAGGAATGACCAGCAGCAGTTCTGGGGCCCAGCCAGAGTGGGGCAGGTGTGACCCCAGCTGTGGGGCGGGGTAGCCCGTGTGTTGTCTGGACTATGTCACCGCTTGGTCTCTGCGGCCGGCTGTGTGAAGGGTCCCAGGTGCGATGTGGCCGTGCTGGGAGCTGGAGCGCTAGTCGGGGACCGTGAGGGGAGTGTCTGGAGGGGGCAGGTTCATTATTTGAGGCGGGCTCAGGTTCAGCTCCAGGTGTTGGAATCCTGCAGGATTTCAGCCCCAAATCACCAGAGTCCCTCACAGGCAGAGTCCTGGCCGAAGCTGACCGGGAACCAGGCTGCACCTTGGGATCAGACCCAGAACTCAGATCACCCACTCCAGCCCCCTCCTTCCAAAAAGCCAAAGGAGGCCGGCTGAAGTGAGAAATATGAAGTATTACTCTGAAGTCCTATTGTAACTATGCAAAGTGTGGGCCATTAATGCTGGCTTGGAATCTTGATGGCTCCCATTAACTAGGACAATTGGTTGTAAATGGCTCTATTTACTTGTAAGCCTTCCTGTATACCTGTGTGCCAGCCAGTGGGTAATGAAGTCTCACAGGACATGTGAATCTAATACTCGAATCCATCTTAAACCTGGTGCTTTTCCATTTAGAGGGAGGGGTGGGAACCCAGAGAGAGACAAAGAATTCCCGCCTTGTGCCAAAGCTATAAAAGGGGGTGGAACAGAACAAAGCGAGAGGCTGCAGTCATGAGAAAGCCCCTAGTTACCACCTGAGCTGGAACTAACAAGCACTGTACCGGGGAAAGGATTGGGCCCAGACTAAGAAGGAGTCTAGTCTGTGAAAGAAGCTTATTGGAACATCTCTGAGGGTGAGATTTACCTGTATGCAGTTTCCTACTGTATTAGGCTAAGACTTCCATGTTTTGTTTTATTTTGCTTGGTGACTTACTTTGTTCTGTCTGTTATTACTTGAAACCACTTAAATCCTACTTTTTATATTTAATAAAATCACTTTTGTTTATTAATTAACCCAGAGTATGTGATTAATACCTGGGAGAGCAAACAGCTGTGCATATCTCTCTATCAGTGTTATAGAGGGCGGACAATTTATGAGTTTAACCTGTATAAGCTTTATACAGAGTAAAACAGATTTATTTGGGGTTTGGATCCCATTGGGAGCTGGGTGTCTGAGTGCTGGAGATAGGTGATCTGTTGAGTGGTTTTCAGTTAAAGCATGCAGCTTTGGTGGCGTGGTTCAGACCCTGAGTCTGTGTTGCAGCAGTGTAGTTTGTCTGGCTCAACGAGGCAGGGTTCTGGAGTCCCAAGCCATCGGGGAAAACAGGCTCAGAGATAATTTCAGTACATCAGGTGACAGTCCCAAGGGGGGTCTCTGTGACCAAACCCATCACAGGGGTCATACCAGGCAGAGGCAGGGGCAGGGGTGAGTGAGGATGGAGGCTCTCCCTATGACAAGGGCTGGTGTCCCATCATGCAGTGCTTACAGTGGGGGACTGGGAGACAGGACTCCTGGATTCTACTTTCCATTGCTGGGTGAGGCTTTTCCCAGCTCTGGGCCTCTGTTTTCACGTATATGTTGGGGGACAATGGGGATTTGTACAGGTTTTGGGGTCTCTGGGGAAAGGTTCCACCCTGCTGACACTCCAACCCCAACCAGCAGGGATGTCCCCACACACACACACACACACACATGCCCTTCCACCAGCGTCACACCCTGTCTGCTCGAACTCAGAGCCTGCCACGCCCCAACCCGGGTGTCTCATGCTGGAACCAAGCCCGGTCTTTTGGCCACAGACTGGCTGGGGGCGAGGGGATGTTGCTGGGGGCTCTGATCTCCCGGTGCTGATGTTCACGTGGCTGTATCCATCTGTCTGCAGCTCCAGCTGCATGTCTGGCCCTTTGCTGCAAGGGGCGTAGGGCAAAGCCATGGCCCTTGGAGGGCACTTGGGAAACAGAATGAAAATGGGGGGCACAGTGGGACTAGCCAATCCACAGGAGCTGCACAGACCGAGGAGTAATGGCCAGAAATGGGGAGCAGGGAATTCATTTGTCTGTGTGCTGGGGGGCGGGGCATGGGGCAAACGTAATGCTAACCCTGCTGCTCCACCCTCTCCTCCACCCCTCTCCCCTGCAGCTCCAGCACACCCCATGCCCCTTCCTCCTGCCCTCACTCCAACCTCTATGCCCACACCTCTCCTCCCAGTTCCACCCCACCCTAGTCCTCATGCTCTCCATGCCCCACCCTTCCATCCCTGCCACCTGTACACCCATGTCCCACCCCACCTCGCATCCCCATGCCCACCCCCCGAGGTTGTGTGGCCACAGGAATGCCTGTCCCCTCCCACACTGATCATGTCTCTGCCAGCACATGCAGGGCCTCTCTGTGCCACCCGGGCACTCAGCAGGCAGGGCACGTGGGCACCAGGAGCACCAGCCCGGCAGAAACTCCCCGAATGCTTGGCGTATGGGGTCCGGGACTAACTGTCAGAGATGAAAAACAAACAATCAGTCAGTGCCTGCTCTGGCCGTACTGGCTTCCTGCCGGGGAGTCGGGCTGCGCTGTGTCTCACTGACTTATAAATACACCAAGCCCAGCCCCAGATGCAGGCTCTGCTCCCCTGGTCAGTCGGAGTCCCCAGGTTGACCGAAGAGGGCACCTGCTCTGGGATAAGGGTGGCCAGCAGCCGAGTGCTCGTTACAGACTGGGGAGTAGGTGCAGAGCACAGAGCATGGCCATCAGGGAGGGAGCAGTATTTAGAGCCCGCTGCAGAGATGGGTACCTCCAGGATAAGGAGGCATGAACACAGGATGTAGGCACATGGCCCACCTCCAATGAGATCTCTGTATTGCATCACTGCAATGCACCCGCAAACCCCCATAATGTACCCAGAGCCCCTGTACCTCATAAACCCTGTTACAATGCACCCAACCAGCCCCATAATACACCCATAAACCCTGTGATGTGCCCCATAATCCCCCATCATGGGTCCCATAGCCCCTTGTAATGTGCTGCGATAACCCATCATGAGGCCCACCACATCCATAATACATCCCATATTCATTCTGTGATGTACACCGTAACTCCCCCACCCAGTGCACCCCACAGCCCCCTGTATTTCACTCCATAACCCCTCATGCACCTTATTCTATTGGAATAAACCAGGCAATGGCACCTAAGCGTGGGCAGCCAAGTCATGGCGGATACATGGCTGTGAGAGGACAGACGCTGGAGGATCCAGGCCCTAGGGAGGGGAGCATTGTGGCTGCAGTGTGACTGGGAGGGGGGTGGTGAGTTTCCCCCAGGGTGCCACTTGGAACTGGGGTACCACTGAGCCTGCCTGACCCACCAACCTGGGCTCCCTTTCACACTTTGGTGCTGTGGTAAGTTGCCAAACTCTCCAAGCTTCCTCTTTCACCAGCATACACACAGATAGGGACACACCCAGCTGCAGCTTCACACTCAGATGCTGAAATCAGTTCTGCATGGGAAGGCTCAGCTAAGGCACCTCTCAATTGTTAAGGCACGCACCCCCCTCTGGAGTGTAAACTCAAAATTATGCCGTCTTGCACTGCACAGGGAACTGTACATCATAAGCTCATACAATTCACCCTCTCCCTCTGGAGAGAGATATGTAACAGCTTTCTCCCCCAAATAGGGTTTTACACACACTGGTTTTAGACAAAACAAAAACAAGTTTATTAACTACAAAAAATAGATTTCAAGTTATTATAAGTGGTGGGCAAACAGATCAAAGCAGATTATCTTAGCAAATAAACAAAACCGCAAACTGAGCTTAACACACTAGATAGGTCGGATATGAATTAGCAAATTCTCACCCTGAGTGATAAACAGGCTGGCAGATTCTTAAGGTACAAGTTGCCTTGGCTTTTCCAGGTTTTCATACGCAGGCTAAAAATCCCTCTAGCTTGGGACCATCGCTTCCCACAGTTCAATCCTTGCCCCTCAGGTGTTTCCAGGTGTGTTGTTGTCGGGAGAGTGAGGTCCCCTCATGATGTCATTGTCCCCCTTTTATGTCTTCTTCCCATTTGCTGGAAAGCTCTTTTGCTGTGACTTGGATCAAATAGTTCCCATTGTGAGGCGCTATCTCGGAGAGGTTCCTATTGCTCACAGTCCCTGGGGTAACCCTGGTGCTTGTGCACATTTCCTCCATGAGCCTTTCACATTGTTTGGCCTTTTTATGTTGTACCTAAAAGGCGGCTTGTGGGTGTTTTCAACCTCACAACAAGTTTCAGTAACACACACATAGACAAACTTCATAACTTCAACTGCGACGACAGCACGTACAATCCAACGAGATATTACTGTCGAGCAGATCAAGACTTTTAGAATGACACCTCACAAGGCATACTTTGTACAAAACGCATCCTCATTACATGACAGTGGTAAATATTGGGGTGCCAGGTGTCACAGGGGTATCTGTGGAGGAACAACAGGCTCTGTTGCTCTGGGTTTGGGGAAAGGGGGGCTGAGGGTGAGCGCTTTGGACAGACGCTTGCATGTCCCGAGGGCAGGCTAAGGAGCAGCACCCCACCCGTCTCGGGGTCTGGATCCAGCAGCTACCTCCCCAGGCTAGCACATCTCAGCTCTACGGGCACCACCAGCGGGATATCATTGGGGGCCTCGGGAATGGGTCAGAGGGGATGGCTTTGGGCACCTCCAGCAGTAGGGCAGGGGAATGTGCTGTTCTTTCCCTGTTGCTGTTAAATTCCCTGAGCTTCCTGGCCCCATCCAGCCAGTTGGGCTGAGCCCATTCCCTTGCCCAGTGTTTTCTGGTTACAAAACTCCTCTGGGCATCACTGGATTTTGTGTCAGGCTTTTCCAGACCCACGTAAGTGCCCAGCCTGGAGAGGAAGAGCTGCAGGCTTGCTACTTTAGGACATCAACCAGCGCCAGTGTCCAGCACCATGTGTGTGTGTGTGTGGCAGGGCGGTGGCACAAACTGGCGGTAACTGTGGGGTCTCAGGCAAGAGGGAGTCTGTGGCCCAGGCCATAAAGTGGAAGATGAGCTGCTTTGTCAAGTGTGGAGATGTTTTTGTTAGACATCTGAAGGGAAGAAAATGAATGCTGGGGAGGAGGAGGTACCTTGGGTGGGAGGGTCAGATACACCAGCTCCGAAAAGGGCACCATGGCCCGTATTTAAGCCAGCACCTTATAATGGGGAACAACAGGAGTGGAGTTATTGGCATGAGCCATTTGAAATGGCCGCTGAGCTGAATTTTCTGAGCCCACAGCTCATAGGGGAGGCTGGGGAGGCCGATCGAGGGCTCAGCAGTAAGGTTTGGCAGGGCTATAAGTGCTTAGCAGATGCCCTCAGTTGTTCTCTGGAGCCTGCAGCACGCACTGCTGGGGATCGGGTGATTTTCTGCTGCAGGGAGAAGCCAGAGGAGTCGGTTTGGGATTTTGAGGACGCTGGTCATGAAGGATTTCCCGCTGGCTGGCGTGGAGACACAAGATATGCTGGTGCCAGCCCAGTTCATCAGCCATGATTCTAGCGGGCCGATGCAAAGACCAGCCCGGATGGGGGCATCAGATGGCTACAGAGCTGGAACTGGGCAGGAGACTGGAAGTGTTAGAGGTTCCAGGCATGGGCGCTAGGAGGCAGGCCCATTCTGCAGAAGAAAAGATGGGGATGGAGGCACCATCCCGTGAATGACCGGTCACACGAGCCGTGCTGGGAGTGTTAGGAGAACCACAGTGAGAGCTGGCTAAGCGTAAGCAGGCTGTGAAGACCCAGGCCCAGGGCAGTTCCCACAGAACAGCCAGCCCTGGAGGCAGCATCAGCGGGACAGGAGCCAGCGAAAAAAGCTGTAAACAGGGGAGTTCTGTTGGAGGAGAAGGTATTTGTAGGACTTAGGTGGGAAGACGATGACAGGCTCAGAGGCAGCAGCGGTAGCAACCCAATCAGTGGAAGACACAATGAGGATGACTGGATGAGGAAGGTGCGGCATGTACATGATCCTGGAGGGGGGACCTGAAAAGAATTTCATCTGCATGAAGTGCCACCTGATAGAGCAGATGGAAGAGAAGATCCGAGGAATCGAGATGCAGGTGGAAACTCTGATCGAGTTTAGAAGGGGGTTAGAGAGGATGATGGAGGCTGAAGAGAAAAGCTCAGAATTGCAGATGGAAGCAGGACAGAAGAACTCTGAGGGGAGACTGCTGGGTGAGGAAAGTGGACAGTGGAAGCATGTGACTAAGAGAAACAGGCAGAGGAAAAGACGGGCTAGTGAAGGAGAAACAGAGCTCAGGAACAGGTTTGCGGAGTTGGAAAATGAAGAAGGGGCACAGCAGGTGGTCACTAAAGGTGAGAGGGCAAGGAAGAAGAGAAGAGCAGCTAGTCCTATAGGAAGAGGGCAAGAGTCAATGGAGATAACAACACCAAATATGAGCCCCAGGAGGATACGGGATGGGTTGCAGAGGATTGCAAGGGACAATAGGAATCAAGAGGACCTGCGGCCAGAGGGAACAGGGGATAGACTGGAGAATTGCACCATCACCAGGAAAAGGCAGGTCTATGTGACTGGGGACTCCTTACTGAGAAGAATAGACAGGCCTGTAACCAGAGCTGATCCAGAGCACAGAAGGGTGTGCTGTCTGCCAGGTGCTAAGATACGGGATGTGGACCTGAGGCTGAAGAGGATCCTAAAGGGAGCAGGAAAGAATCCACTGATTATCCTTCATGTGGGAACAAATGATACAGCTAGATTCTTGCTGGAATGTATCAAGGGAGACTATGCTAGGCTTAAGGAAATTGAGGCTCAGGTGATCTTCAGTGGGATTCTGCCTGTTCCTAGAGAAGGGCAACAAAGGTGTGACAAGATTATGACTATCAACAGATGGCTCAGGCAGTGGTACTATAAGGAGGGCTCTGGGATCTATGGCCACTGAGAGGCATTCATGGACAGAGGACAGTTCTCTCGGGATGGACTTCATCTGAGTAGGGAAGGAAATAGACTTCTAGGATGGAAGCTGGCACAACTGATCAAGAGAGCTTTAAACTAGGAATCTGGGGGAGATGGTTGGGAGATGTCCAGGTAATCTCCATGCCAGATTTTAACATTGAGAGGGAAGAAAATAAAGTAAGAAAGGATGCAGCTGTGAGGAGGAGAATGCACATAAGGAGGAAGGACAGTGTAGATACCAGTCTAACAGGTCACAATGGCGGTAGAATGACCGTGCCTAATTGGGTGCAGAATGTGAGCAAGGCCAAATAGCAAAAATTAAGATGTTTGTACACCAATGCGAGGAGCCTAGGTAACAAAATGGAGGAACTAGAGCTACTGGTGCAGGAAGTGAAACCAGATATTGTAGTGATAACAGAAACACGGTGGAATAGTCGTCATGACTGGAGTTCAGGTATTGAAGGGTATGTGCTGTTTAGGAAAGACCGAAATAAAGGCAAAGGTGGGGGAGTAGCATTGTATATCAATGATGAGGTAGAATGTAAAGAAATAAGAAGCGATGGAATGGATAAAACCGAGTCCGTCTGGGCAAAAATCACATTGGGGAAGAAAACTACTAGATCCTCCCCTGGATAGTGCTTGGGGTGTGCTAGAGACCGCCGGGATCCGGTTGGGATATGGATAGAGCCCTCTTTAGTGTTTTTAAAGAAGTAAATACTAATGGGAACTGTGTGATCATGGGAGACTTTAACTTCCCAGATATAGACTGGAGGACGAGTGCTAGTCATAATAATAGGGCTCAGATTTTCCTGGATAAGATAGCTGATGGATTCCTTCACCAAGTAGTTGCTGAACCGACTACAGGGGATGTCATTTTAGATTTGGCTTTGGTGAGTAGTGAGGACCTCATAGAAGAAATGGTTGTAGGGGACAACCTTGGTTCAAGTGATCATGAGCTAATTCAGTTCAAATTGAATGGAAGGATAAACAAAAATAGATCTGTGACTAGGGGTTTGATTTCAAAAGGGCTGACTTTCAAAAATTAAGGAAATTAGTTAGGGAAGTGGATTGGACTGAAGAACTTGTGGATCTAAAGGCAGAGGAGGCCTGGAATTACTTCAAGTCAAAGCTGCAGCAGCTATCAGAAACCTGCATCCCAAGAAAGGGGAAAAAATTCAGTCAGGAGTTGTAGACCAAGCTGGATGAGCAAGCATCTCAGAGAGGTGATTAAGAAAAAGCAGAAAGCCTACAGGGAGTGGAAGATGGGAGGGATCAGCAAGGAAAGCTACCTTACAGACTAGGGACCGAATGGCTAGGCAGCAGTTCTGCGGAAAAGGACCTAGGGGTGACAGTGGACAAGAAGCTGGATATGAGCCAGCAGTGTGCCCTTGTTGCCAAGAAGGCCAATGGCATTTTGGGATGTATAAGTAGGGGCATAGCGAGCAGATCGAGGGACGTGATCGTCCCCCTCTATTCGACATTGGTAAGGCCTCATCTGGAGTACTGTGTCCAGTTTTGGGCCCCACACTACAAGAAGGATGTGGATAAATTGGAGAGAGTCCAGCGAAGGGCAACAAAAATGATTAGGGGTCTGGAACACATGAGTTATGAGGAGAGGCTGAGGGAACTGGGATTGTTTAGTCTGCAGAAGAGAAGAATGAGGGGGGATTTGATAGCTGCTTTCAACTACCTGAGAGGTAGTTCCAGAGAGGATGGTTCTAGACTATTCTCAGTGGTAGAAGAGGACAGGACAAGGAGTAATGGTCTCAAGTTGCAGTGGGGGAGGTTTAGGTTGGATATTAGGAAAAACTTTTTCACTAGGAGGGTGGTGAAACACTGGAATGCGTTGCCTAGGGAGGTGGTGGAATCTCCTTCCTTAGAAGTTTTTAAGGTCAGGCTTGACAAAGCCCTGGCTGGGATGATTTAATTGGGTATGGGTCCTGCTTTTGAGCAGGGGGTTGGACTAGATGACCTCCTGAGGTCCCTTCCAACCCTGATATTCTATGATTCTATGATTCTATGATTATTAAGGTCAGAACACGTAGGGATAAAGTGAGAAAGGCTAAAAGTCAAGTAGAGTTGGACCTCACAAAGGGAATTAAAACCAATAGTAAAAGCTTCTTATTTGTATGGCTATAGAATAAAACAAAGAAAGAAGAAGTGGGACTGCTTAACACTGAGGATGGAGTAGAGATTAAGGATAATCTAGGCATGGCCCAATATCTAAACCAATACTTTGCTTCACTCTTTAATGAGGCTAATGAGGAGCGTAGGGATAATGGTAGGACGACGAATGGGAAGGAGGATATGGAGGTAGATATTACCACATCTCAGGTAGAAGCCAAACTCTAACAGCTTAATGGAACTAAATCAGGGGCCCAGATAATCTTCATCCAAGAATATTAAAGGAACTGGCACATGAAATTGCAAGCCTATTAGCAAAATTTTTTAATGAATCTGTAAACTCAGGGGTTGTACCATATGACTGGAGAATTGCTAACATAGTTCCTATTTTTAAGAAAGGAAAAAAAAAGTGATGCCGATAACTACAGGCCTGTTAGTTTGACATCTGTAGTATGCAAGGTCTTGGAAAAATATTTGAAGGAGAAAGTAGTTAAGGACATTGAGGTAATTGGGACAAAATACAACATGGTTTTACAAAAGGCAGATTGTGTCAAACCAACCTGATCTCCTTCTTTGAGAAGGTAACAGATTTTTTAGACAAAGGAAACGCAGTGGATCCAATTTACCTCGATTTCAGTAGGCATTTGATACAGTTCCACATGGGGAATTATTAGCTAAATTGGAAAAGATGGGGATCAATATAAAAATTGAAAGGTGGATAAGGAACTGGTTAAAGGGGAGACTACAACGGGTCACACTGAAAGGTGAACTGTCAGGCTGGAAGGAGGTTACTAGTGGAGTTCCTCAGGGATTGGTTTTGGGACCAATCTTATTTAATGTTTTTATTACTGACCCTGGCACAAAAAGCAGGAATGTGCTAATAAAGTTTGCAGATGACACAAAGCTGGGAGGTATTGCCAATACAGAGAATCATAGAATCATAGAATTTCAGGGTTGGAAGGGACCTCAGGAGGTCATCTAGTCCAACCCCCTGCCCGAAGCAGGACCAATCCCCAACTAAATCATCCCAGACAGGGCTTTGTCAAGCTGGGCCTTAAAAACCTCTAAGGAAGGAGATTCCACCACCTCCCTAGGCAACCCATTCCAGTGTTTCACCACCCTCCTCGTGAAAAAGTTTTTCCTAATATCCAACCTAAACCTCCCCCACTGCAACTTGAGACCATTACTCCTCGTTCTGTCATCCGCTACCACTGAGAACAGTCTAGAGCCATCCTCTTTGGAACCCCCTTTCAGGTAGTTGAAAGCAGCTGTCAAATCCCCCCTCATTCTTCTCTTCTGCAGACTAAATAATCCCAGTTCCTTCAGCCTCTCCTCATAAGTCATGTGTTCCAGTCCCCTAATCATTTTTGTTGCCCTCCGCTGGACATTTTCCATTTTTTCCACATCCTTCTTGTAGTGTGGGGCCCCAAACTGGACACAGTACTCCAGATGAGGCCTCACCAATGTCGAATAGAGGGGAACGATCACGCCCCTCTATATGCTGGCAGTGCCCCTACTTATACATCCCGAAATGCCATTGGCCTTCTTGGCAACAAGGGCACACTGTTGACTCATATCCAGCTTCTCGTCCACTGTAACCCCTAGGTCCTTTTCTGCAGAACTGCTGCCTAGCCATTCGGGACCGGGATATCATACAGGAAGATCTGGATGACCTTGTAAACTGGAGTAATTGTAATTGGATGAAATTTAATAGTGAAAAGTGCAAGGTCATGGATTTAGGGATTAATAAGAATTTTTGTTATAAACTGGGGACACATCCCTTGGAAGTGACAGAGGAGGAGAAGGTCCTTGGAGTATTGGTTGATCACAGGATGACTATGAGCCACCAGTGTGACGTCCAGAAGAAGAAAGGGGAGCATCCATGTACGAGCAGTGCAGATACAGATAAGCAACCTTTTTCGTGTTCTCTCCACAGGTACGAATGCTGGACTAGATGATTCATCTGAGGGAAGGGAACAGAAGGAGACTCCACCGATTGGAAGGCATGAGATGCACTGTCCTGGGGATGGGGGTTCCATGACCACCGCTCCCAAGAGAAGGAGGAGGGTGGTGGTGGTCGGGGACTCTCTTCTCAGGGGGACTGAGTCATCTATCTGCCGCCCAACTGGGAAAACCGAGAAGTCTGCTGCTTGCCAGGAGCTAGGATTCACAATGTGATGGAGAGACTGCCGAGTCTCATCAAGCCCTCGGATCGCTGCCCCTTCCTGCTTCTCCACGTGGGCACCAATGATACTGCCAAGAATGACCTTGAACGGATCACTGCGGACTATGTGGCTCTGGGAAGAAAGATAAAGGAGTTTGAGGTGCAAGTGGTCTTCTCGTCCATCCTCCCCGTGGTAGAGATTGTGGAAGTCAATGAATGGCTATGCAGGTGGTGTCGGAGAGAAGGCTTTGGGTTCTTTGACCATGGGATGGTGTTCCAAGAAGGAGGAGTGCTAGGCAGAGACGGACTCCACCTAACGAAGAGAGGGAAGAGCATCTTCGCAAGCAGGCTGGCTAACCTAGTGAGCAGGGCTTTAAACTAGGTTCACCAGGGGAAGGAGACCAAAGCTCTGAGGTAAGTGGGGAAGTGGGATACCGGGAGGAAGCACGAGCAGAAGAATGCGAGATGGGAGGACTCCTGCCTCATACTGATGTAAGCAGAGTCAGGATGAGCTCCACCCTGACATCTGGTGGTGAGTTGTGGCAAGTTGTGGAAAAGAAATTCAGGGGCTGATCTCATTTGCATAGGCACACCCACCCAGCCTAGCATGAGCCCATAGCTGCCCAAATGGTCACTTTGGCTGCTGTGGGATCCCCAGTTTCTCTGTTATTGGGGCAGGAAGAATAAACTGTTATTATCCTGATTATGTGAATCAAGGACAGTGGAACTGTGCTTGGCCTTTTGTTATGGTGGAGGGACTTGCCATCAACTAAGTAGCACTCGCTAGGCAAGGGTCATGGGTTCCAAAACCCAGTGAGGGCAGGGCAGGGCAGGGCAGGGCACCTGGTGGTATGGGGCCCCATATGCTAATTGCACCTTCTCCTCTCTTGGGAATATCAGAGCTAATTTTGATTCTATTAGGAGTCTAGTTACAGGCTGCTGAGCTGAATGCACTTTGGGCCAATGGTGCACCAGCACCAAGGCTCCCCTACTACAAGTTGAAATCATAAAAGAGCTAAAATTACTGAGAGCTGAGTGTTGTGTTAAGTGTGGGGGGGCCTGAAGATATATTGCAGAGCAGTTCATGGGACGGCTGGAGCAGCTCATGGGGGGGCGGAGCTGGCAGAGCAGAGCGATTCGTGGGACAGCTGGTAGAACGGAGCAGAGTGGAGCAGAGCCCCATGGAGAGGTGGGGCAATCGGCTTCGGACCATGTAAGGTGCCCCTTAAACCCCTCCCCCCCCATTTCCACCCAGGTTGGGAAATAAAACTCTGCAGATAAACTTTCAAACTCTGGGGCTGCCCTGACCAGGGGCAGAGACTTTTGGATTGTTGGACTTTTGGGACTTTGGGTGACTTTTTGGGTTGCTGGACTCAAGAACCAAAGGGAAAGGACATGGCCCAATTTGCTTGGGGTGGGTTTTTTGCTCATGTTGTGTTATGAACCCTGTTGGTGGTGTTTCCCCAACATAATGCCACATTGTTTCTCTCTGTTATTAAAACGCTTTTGCTACACTCAGACTCTGTGCTTGGGAGAGGGGAAGTATTGCCTCTTAGAGGCACCCAGTCAGTGCCAGGTCACATATTTGTCCCAGGTCACTGGATGGGGGCTTGAGCCGGTTTTGCATTGTGTTATTGGAATGGAACCCCTAGATACTGAACCCGGCCCTTGTTGCTGCCAACTCTGATGGGCAGAAGGGTTACACTGAGAAAGCAGGACCATCAGCGAGTTATCTTAAGTGCCTATACACAAATGCAAGAAGCCTGGGAAACAAGCAGGGAGAACTGGAAGTCCTGGCACAGTCAAGGAATTATGATGTGATTGGAATAACAGAGACTTGGTGGGATAACTCACATGATTAGAGTACGGTCATGGATGGACACAAACTGTTCAGGAAGGAGAGGCAGGGCAGAAAAGATGGGGGAGTTGCACTGTATGTAAGAGAGCAGTATGACTGCTCAGAGCTCCAGTATGAAACTGCAGAAAAACCTGAGAGTCTCTGGATTAAGTTTAGAAGTGTGAGCAACAAGGGTGATGTCGTGGTGGGAGTCTGCTATAGACCACCAGACCAGGGGCAGAGCTCTTCTTGACCTGCTGCTCACAAACCAGGAAGAATTAGTAGGGGAAGCAAAAGTGGATGGGAACCTGGCAGGCAGTGACCATAAGATGGTTGAGTTCAGGATTCTGACACAAGGAAGAAAGGAAAGCAGCAGAATATGGACCCTGGACTTCAGAAAAGCAGACTTTGACTCCCTCCAGGAACGGATGGGCAGGATCCCCTGGGAGAATAACATGAGGGGGAAAGGAGTCCAGGAGAGTTGGCTGTATTTTAAAGAATCTTATTGAGGTTACAGGAACAAACCATCCCAATGTGTAGAAAGAATAGTAAATATGGCAGGCGACCAGCTTGGCTTAACAGTGAAATCCTTGCTGATCTTAAACACAAAAACGAAGCTTACAAGAAGTGGAAGATTGGACAAATGACCAGGGAGGAGTATAAAAATATTGCTCAAGCATGCAAGAGTAAAATCAGGAAGGCCAAATGACAATTGGAGTTGCAGCTAGCAAGAGATGTTAAGAGTAACAAGAAGGGTTTCTTCAGGTATGTTAGCAACAGGAAGAATGTCAAGGAAATTGTGGTCCTCTTACTGAATGAGGGAGGCAACCTAATGACCGAGGATGTGGGAAAAGCTAATGTACTCAATGCGTTTTTTGCCTCTGTCTTCACGAACAAGGTGAGCTCCCAGATTGCTGCACTGGGCAGCACAGCATGGGGAGGAGGTGACCAGCCCTCTGTGAAGAAAGAAGTGGTTTGGGACTATTTAGAAAAGCTGGACGAGTACAAGTCCATGGGGCTGGATGCGCTGCATCCGAGAGTGCTAAAGGAGTTGGTGGATGTGATTGCAGAGCCATTGGCCATTATCTTTGAAAACTCATGGCGAACGGGGGAGCTCCCGGATGACTGGAAAAAGGTTAAGGTAGTGCCCATCTTTAAAAAAGGGAAGAAGGAGGATCTGGGGAACTACAGGCCAGTCAGCCTCACCTCAGTCCCTGGAAAAATCATGGAGCAGGTCCTCAAGAAATCAATTCTGAAGCATTTCAAGGAGAGGAAAGTGATCAGGAACAGTCAGCATGGATTCACCAAGGGCAAGTCATGCCTGACAAATCTAACTGCCTTCTATGATGAGACAACTGGCTCTGTGGATGAAGGGAAAGCAGTGGACATGTTGTTCCTTGACTTTAGCAAAGCTTTTGACACGGTCTCCCACAGTATTCTTGCCAACAAGTTAAAGAAGTATGGGCTGGATGAGTGGACTATAAGGTGGATAGAAAGCTGGCTAGATCATCAGGCTCAACGGGTAGTGATCAATGGCTCCATGTCTAGTTGGCAGCCAGTATCAAGTGGAGTGCCCCAAGGGTCGGTCCTGGGGCCGGTTTTGTTCAATATCTTCATTAATGATCTGGAGGATAGCGTGGACTGCACCCTCAGCAAGTTTGCAGATGACACTAAGCTGGGAGGAGAGGTAGATACACTGGAGGGTAGGGATAGGATACAGAGGGACCTAGACAAATTAGAGGATTGGGCCAAAAGAAATCTGATGAGGTTCAACAAGGACAAGTGCAGAGTCCTGCACTTAGGACGGAAGAATCCCATGCACCACTACAGACTAGGGACCAAATGGCTAGGCAGCAGAAAAGGACCTAGGGGTGACAGTGGACGAGAAGCTGGATATGAGTCAACAGAGTGCCCTTGTTTGCCAAGAAGGCCAATGGCATTTTGGGATGTATATGTAAAGACATTGCCAGCAGATCGAGGGACGTGATCGTTCCCCTCTATTCGACATTGGTGAGGCCTCATCTGGAGTACTGTGTCCAGTTTTGGGCCCCACACTACAAGGAGGATATGGAAAAATTGGAAAGCGTCTAGCAGAGGGCAACAAAAATGATTAGGGGACTGGAACACATGACTTATGAGAAGAGGCTGAGGGAACTGGGATTGTTTAGTCTGCAGAAGAGAAGAATGAGGGGGGATTTGACAGCTGCTTTCAACTATCTGAAAGAGAGTTCCAAAGAGGATGGATCTAGACTGTTCTCAATGGTAGCAGATGACAGGAAAAGGAGTAATGGTCTCAAGTTGCAGTGGGGAAGGTTTAGGTTGGATATTAGGAAAAACTTTTTCACGAGGAGGGTGGTGAAACACTGGAATGCGTTACCTAGGGAGGTGGTGGAATCTCATTCCTTTGAGGTTTTAAGGTCAGGCTTGACAAAGCCCTGGCTGGGATGATTTAGTTGGGGATTGGTCCTGCTTTGAGCAGGGGTTGGACTAGATGACTTCCTGAGGTCCCTTCCAGCCCTGATATTCTATGATTCTGTGTGATATGGCGGTGAAAAAATTTAATGCGGTCTTGGGATGCATCAGGAGAGGTATTTCCAGTAGAGATAAGGAGGTGTCAGTACCGTTATATGGGGCACTGGTGAGACCTCACCTGGAATACTGTGTGCAGTTCTGGACTCCCATGTTTAAGAAAGATGAATTCACACTGGAACAGGTACAGAGAAGGGCTACTAGGATGATGCGAGGAATGGAAAACCTGTCTTATGAAAGGAGACTCAAAGAGCTTGGCTTGTTTAGCCTAACCAAAAGAAGGCTGAGGGAAGGTATGATTGCTCTTTATAAATATATCAGAGGGATAAATACCAGGGAGGGAGAAGAATTATTTAAGCTCAGTACCAATGTGGACACAAGAACAAATGGATATAAACTGGCCATCAGGAAGTTTAGACTTGAAATTAGACGAAGGTTTCTAACCATCAGAGGAGTGAAGTTCTGGAACAGCCTTCCAAGGGGAGCAGTGGGGGCAAAAGACATATCTGGCTTCAAGACTCAGCTTGATAAGTTTATGGAAGGGATGATATGATGGGATAGCCTAATTTTGGCATTTAATTGATCTTCAACTATTAGCAGTAGATATGCCCAATGGATGTTAGATGGGGTGGGATCTGAGTTACTACAGAGAATTCTTTCCTGGGTGACTGGCTGGTAAGTCTTGCCCACATGCTCAGGGTTTAACTGATCACCATATTTGGGGTCAGGAAAGAATTTTCCTCCAGGGCAGATTGACAGAGGCCCTGAGGGTTTTTCACCTTCCTCTGCAGTGTGGGGCACGGGTCACTTGCTGGAGGATTCTCTGCACCTCAAATTCTTTAAACCACAATTTGAGGACTTCAGTAACTCAGACATAGGTTAAAGGTTTGTTACAGGAGTGGGTGGGTGAGATTATGTGGCCTGCATTGTGCAGGAGGTCAGACTAGACGATCATGATGATTCCTTCTGACCTTAAAGTCTATGAGTATATGAGCAGGGAGGATGACGACTGCTGGCACTGGGGGAGCCCCGGCCACTTTCAGGATTCCCCAAAGAGAAGAGGCATTGGTGACAGGTTGGGTCACAGAGACCCCCTGGGACTGCCACCTGATGTGCTGGGACTGCCTCTGAGCCCATTTTCCCTGGCAGCCTGGGACTTCAGTACCCTGCCTGGTTGTGCCAGACACACTAGCCTGATACAGAGACCCAGGTCTGAACAATGTTCCCCAAAAACCGCAGGCTTAACTGAAAACAGCTTAAGAAGTGCTCCTGTCTCCAACACCCAGATACCCAGTTCCCAGTGGGGTCCAAACCCCAAATAAATCCATTTTATTCTGTATAAAACTTATACATGGCAAACTCATAGAGGGTGAACAATTTATAACACTGATAGAGAGAAATTCACAGCTGTTTGTTCCCCCAGGAATTAATTATTTGCTCTGGGTTAATTAATAAGTAAAAAGTGATTTTATTAAATACAGAAAGTAGGATTTAAGTAGTTTCAAGTAGTAACTGACAGAACAAAGTGAATTACTAAGCAAAAATAAAATAAAACACACAAGTCTAAGCCTAATACAGTAGGAAACTAAATGCAGGTAAATCTCGCCCTCAGAGATGTTCCAATAAGCTTCTTTTACAGACTAGACTCCTTCCTAGTCTGGGTCCAGCAATCACTGACACCCCCGTAGTTACTATCCTTTGTTCCAGTTTCTTTCAGGTATCTCTTTGGGGTGGAGAGGCTATCTTCTGAGCCATCTGAAGACAAAATGGAGGTGTTTTCAGGACCTTATATAGTCTTTCTCTTGGGCGACATCACAGCCACAAGATGGGGTCTCTAGCCACCTGGGCAAGTCACATGTCTATGTCTACACTCTCCTTACAGTGTGTATGATAACACCCATTTTTTCATGTTCTGTGTGTATATAAATCTCCTCACTATATTTTCCACTGAATGCATCCGATGAAGTGAGCTGTAGCTCACGAAAGCTTATGCTCAAATAAATTGGTTAGTCTCTAAGGTACCACTAGTACTCCTTTTCTTTTTATGTCTATGAATGATTCAGCTTTTTGAAGGCCAACACCATTGTTTACATGTTAGTTTGAATGTTCCCAGGAGAGCTCAGATGTGGATTGGCGTCTCCCAAAGTCCATTGTTAGTTAAGTACTCTCAATTACTTCAATAACCCCTTCACACTATGTTGACCAAATCTGTCTTATGTGCTCCCTACAGCAAACACTTTAAATACAAGCATAGAGCCAACACTCATAATTTCAGATATAAAAATGATACATGTATAAAAATAGGATGAATATATTCAGTGGATCATAACCTTTGCAAAGATATGTTACATGGCATATCTAGCATAAAACATATTCCAGTTATGTCATATTTACACTCATAACCATATTTCTATAAAGCATTATGGGATGCAACATCACAGTGTTCGGGGCAGAGAAACTGAAGAGGGCAGGAGATCAGGGCTCACCCACTGCCCCATAACACTGGGGCTCAAGGGAGGAGGTGGGAATTGCTGGTGCAGTAGAGTTGGGAACTACCTGGAAGGAGCAATTAGAGATGTCTGGTGCTGGCTTCTCCTGGACTCAGGTGCCCAAATAGCCCTTGCACGTAGCGGATTGTGGAAGCAAGCTACAGCTGAGAGTCTCTGAGTGCAGTCCTCAGCCCTGTCAGTTAGCTGCCAAAATAAATTTGTTAGTCTCTAAGGCCACAAGTACTCCCTAGAAGAGAGGTGATTGCCCCAGGCAGATTGAAGGGCTGGGGCTGTGAATATGAGGAGGGCCTGTATGAGCCCAATCCTTCAAGTAGGCAGGAGCTCCAGTCCTGGTGGGACACTCGATTGGCAGGAGCCAATGGGGCAAAGTGGAGGGAGCCAACATGTCAGTGGAGCCATGGGCCACTTATCCCAGGATGGTGACTGGCACATTTGAGATGGGTGCATCGGTCACGCAGGAAGCTCCCAAAACTGAGACCCCAGCTGATATGGGGGAGTTGAGACTGGACCAGGGTCAAGGTTGCAAACGACTGGGAAGAAAGGCCCAGAGGGGGGCGGAGAAGTTGGGACTTGAGAATAAGCTAAACCAACACAGTCTGGAGCTGTAGAGGTGCGAGCAGAACAGGAAGTTGTGTTCAAATGCGCAGATGGACTTACTCATGGCATCCTAGATCCCTTTGACCAGGATCTAGGATGCACCAGGGCAACGAACCAATGGATTAACCCTGAAAATGCCAGACCTAATAACAAGGACCATGAAGTGTCATAGAATCATAGAATCATAGACCCATAGAATATTAGGGTTGGAAGAGACTTCAGGAGGTCATCTAGTCCAATCCCCTGCTCAAAGCAGGACCAACCCCAACTAAATCATCCCAGCCAGGGCTTTGTCAAGCTGGGCCTTAAAAACCTCTAAGGAAGGAGATTCCACCACCTCCCTAGGTAACCCATTCCAGTGCTTCACCACCCTCCTAGTGAAATAGTTTTTCCTACTATCCAACCTAGACGACGCCTGCTGCAACTGGAGACCATTGCTTCTTGTTCTGTCATCTGCCACCACTGAGAAGAGCTGAGCTCCATCCTCTTTGGAACCCCCCTTCAGGGAGTTGAAGGCTGATATTGAATCCCCCATCACTCTTCTCTTCTGCAGATTAAATAAGCCCAGTTCCCTCAGCCTCTCCTCGTAAGTCATGTGCCCCAGCCCCCTAATTATTTTCGTTGCCCTCTGCTGGACTCTCTCCAATTTATCCACATCACTTCTGTAGTGTGGGGCCCAAAACTGGACGCAATACTCCAGGTGTGGCCTCACCAGTGCCGAATAGAGGGGAATAATCACTTCCCTCGATCTGCTGGCAATGCTCCTACTAATTCAGCCCAATATGCTATTGGCCTTCTTGGCAACAAGGGCACACTGCTGACTCATATCCAGCTTCTCGTCCACTGTAATCCCCAGGTCCTTTTCTGCAGAATTGCTGCTTCGCCAGTTGGTCCCCAGCCTGTAGCGGTGTATGGGATTCTTCCTTCCTAAGTGCAGGACTTTGCATTTGTCTTTGATGAACCTCATCAGATTTTTTTTGGCTCAATCCTCCAATTTGTCTAGGTCACTCTGGACCCTATGTACCTCTCCCCACAGCTTAGTGTCATCTGCGAATTTGCTGAGGGTGCAATCCATCCCATCATCCAGATCATTAATAAAGATGTTGAACAAAAGCAGTCCGAGGACCAGCCCCTGGGGAACTCTGCTTGATACTAGCTGCCAACTAGACATCGAGCTGTTGTTCACTACCTGTTGAGCCCGACAATCTAGCCAGCTTTCTATCCACCATTCATCCTCAGCAGGAGTTCAAGCAACAGCTGTGAGATGTAGGTGAGAGGGGCTATTAGGCCCTCTTTGAGCCCGTGGGCTGCCTGTGATGGGGCGCGTTCACTTCTTGTGAGCACCTCCTGTTGGGTTGGTGCAAACCTGCACTCTCTCTTTCACAGTGCCCCCGTCGGCTGCTGCCCTTGTCCAGTTTTCAGTGGCTCATCCCTCAGGCCAAGTCACACAAAATCTAAAATGGTGTCTCTGGCCCTGTCTCTGGACTCAGGTCTCAGCCCCTCCTGGGATAGCATTAAGTCCGTCCCCTGCCCACGTATGGAGCAGTGTCCCAGGGCTTTCTCCCTGGAGACTTTGTCCTCAGCGGTTCTCACTGACCCAGTGCTGCAGCCGGGCCACCTCTCATATTCTGTCCCGTTCCAGGGAGGGTCCCCTCTCTAGGGTCTTCAGCCCCATCCTTCAGCCCTTTTAAATTCTAGACCCTTTCTTGGACTTCTAAACAACACTTGTCCCCTTTTCGGGGCTTTGGCCATTTTCCCAGTGGCCAGTGTGGGAGGACCTGGGCCCACCCACTAGTCCGGGTCCTGACCCAGGGACCCTGCAATTAGCTGTCACGTGCTGCTTCCTTTAATAATTGCTATTGGTATTCCCTGGGCCACTTCCCACACAGCCCCTTCCTCTTCACCCTGGCCCCAGGGCTGAAGTTCTTCCTCACGGAATGCCAGTGCCAGCAAACCCGTCTTCTGGTTTTCCCTTGAGTTCCAGCCACCAGCAAGGAGCCCCTTCCTTGCTCCTCCGGTCCCTGCCAGGAGCTGATCATTCTGCTCAGGCCCTGCAGCTCTTTTAAACTGAGCCTGCTGGGCTCTGATTGGCTGCTTCCCAGTGGCCTTCCTAGGCAGGCCTGGAGGACCCACCTTCACTGCCCCTTTTCTGGGGCAGGGTGTGGTAGGACCACAAGGCCTCAAAGGGCCCAGTACGTCCCCTCACACTGCCCCCGTGGTGTTGGTGCCGAAAACATGTGGAGACGGGTGGGACTGCATGGATTATCGCAGACAGAATGATGTCCCTGTTAGAGGCCTATCTCATGCCCAGGCTGCAGACGCATTGGATCCCCTGGCTAGCGCCCCACGGCTGCCCACCCTTGGCCTGGCCAGTGGGGACTGGCAAATGGTGCATCCAGACGACATAGCTGAAACAGCTTCCTGCCCCAAGCAAGGACTTGCCAGGTGCAAGGTGGTGCCGTTTGGTCCCTGTAACACGTCTGGTACGTTCCAAAGGCTCGTGGACATCTTGATAGCAGACTGGCAGGGGACATCCTGACCAGGGGACCTGGATGCAGGGGTGACAGGAAGGCAGGAGGGGCTGGTAAGGCCTACCAGCCCCTCCCGCCTTACTTGAAACTGCTGCCGCAGCAGTGCTTTATCATTGCTGCCCTTTTGCCCTGCCAATGGGGGTGGGGGCAAAAGGAGCAGCTGCCCCGGGAGCCCTGGGCGGCGTGGGCCAGGCAGCGTGGAAGGGCTGGCTGGGGAACACTGATCCCCAGCCCGCCCCTTCCAGGAGGGCCGGAGCCGGCCCCCGTACCAGTAAGTTTTCAGTTGTACTTTCACCCCTGCCTGGATGACACCATTTTGAAGAACACCCGCAGAAGTGTCAAGGAGTGTCAAGACGCCTTCCCGGAGCTGAAGCAGCGGCTGATGGCAGCTCCCATCCTAGCATATCCACACCCGCAGCCGCCTTTCCTGCTGGACACGGACACAAGTGAGGTCGTCGCTGGGGTGTTTTGTGGTAGGCCGTGCTCACCGAGCCCAGGACGGCAAGAAGGAGCTGCTCACTGTGGTGATCGTCACCAAACGTTTCCAGCACGTCCCTCTAGGCAGACAAGTCACACTGAGGACAGCTCACTGTTCTCTCTGCGGGCTGCACAATTCCCACCCACCGAAAGGGCCGTGAGCCAGATGGTTGGCACCGTTGGCTCAGTCTGACTACCAGACTGCACAGCGCCCAGGGAAGCAACACCAGGCTGCCAGAGCCCCGCCCGGGAGGGCTGATTTGAGAGGAGCTGCACCAGAGGCTGAGGTGCTGGAAGTGCTGGCATTCTCCACAGGGGGCCAGCCAGGGGGGTAACACTCAGAGGGTCAGAAAAGGCCAGTGGGTCAGTTTCCCATCCCCATTTCGGCCCACTGCTCTGTGCCCATTCCCTTGCCTACCGTTCTGTTATATAAATGGTTGCAAAACTCCTCAGTGTCTAATTGGGTTTTGTGTCAGGAATTTCCAGACCCACATAAGCAAAAGGGGCAGATGCCCAACCTGGAGAGGAAGAGGTGCAAGCCTGTTACCTTGGGACATCTACCAGCACCTGTGTCCAACTCAGCGGGTGTTTGGCACAATAGAGACCGGCCCCAATAAAACACCCCCCTGCAATTCACCCCACAACCCTCACCAGTACACTTTTAATGCCCTCTCACAGGAGGCAGGGGTGAGTTTGTGTCCCCTTCGTATGTTGGCTGACTGGGGGTGGGTTGGGATCAGTGCGGCCCTAGGGCTGCCCTAATATCACTGCTTGCATTGGCTCCCTATGGCACTGCCTGGCAGCCAAGAATATCAGAAGCGCAGAGAGAAACACGCTCTCCTGCCCAGGGCCCCAGACATGCCCCATGTCCTGTGCAGGAGTGGCCTACTTGCCAGACCCTTTATGCCAGAACCTGACTGCCAGTCCCTGTGGTGACACTGCACCCCCACTCCCACGGGTCACAGCACCGGCCCAGCTCTGGGCTGTCCCCTTGCCCTCGCTGTCTGTCCCTCCCACCACCAGGGCTGCTTGGCACTAAGGGGATAGGCAGGGCATGCAGGGCTGCAGTGTCCAGATGTGGGAACTGGCTGCACTGTTTATTAAAGCTGGGCCCAGACCAGAGCACTGGACCTGCCCTGCCCCGCAAACTTCAAACTTTGGGGAACTTTGGATCTGGTTCTAGCTCCACAGTCCAGATCTAACTCCACTAGGGACCGAACTGGAGACGCTGATCTGATGTCAGACTCCTCCCGACTGTGGGGCCAGAATCACAACCAAACTTTCCATTTTGGGGCCATTGCTGCTCTGTAGGGCCCCGGGCTAGCCTGCTAGAGAGCAGTTCCCCCTGGGGAAACAGCTGGCACTTTGATCCAGAGCCAGGAGCTTTAGCAAAACCATAGCCAGAGAGACAGGCAGATCATCTGGCTGAAACACCCACTGGTTCCTGACTCATCTCTAAATCACTGTCCTTTTACGTCCGTTTAGGTTTAATGAAATGAATATTGTCTCCCGTACTGGCCAACACTGTTCCCTCTAAGCTGTGCATGTGTGTGCTTGCACACAGATCCTAAACCCCGTGCACACGGCGAAACACCGCGTGCACAAACATTTCCACAGAAGCACAAAAATTTGCACAGAAGAAATTTTTTGCGCACACGGCTTGTCAAAAATTAGAGGGAACATTGCTGGCCAATGGTCATATAATTGCCTGGAAGAAAAGGCTCTGAGCTTTCCTTTTTGTTCTCACCCTCAATGACCCCGTGTTAATACCCACCTGTCCCTGGAGAGCTCATCAGCGCCACCCTTGCAAAGGCCAGAGGGGTTACCTCTGCTTCACCGCCAGCCCCGGGGCTGAAGGGACATAGTGCAAAGCTCTCCCTGGTCAGCAGTGCACTGAGCTAGGCCCAGGCTGGCTGGCTGGCCCCCAGACAGATCGATTAGTAGAAACATATTCACTGAAGATTAACAACCAAACAAGGAATGAAACAGCTGCTGAGTCTCAATGAATGTGGTTTTAATCATCAACTGCTATTACTATGCTAACAAATAATTCCCTGGTTAAATCGACACGTGTTGCCCGACTGCTGCTGACTGCGCCCCCGGAATCCCAGGCGAGCAAAGTCCTGGTGCACGACACGCCCGCTGTGTGCAGGTCGAATGCACCCGGTGCATAGCACTGCTGGACGCTCCAGGCCAGGCCTGTCAGAATACACCTGCGGGCTGCTGAACTGGCCGCACATCCCAGTGGAACGGACCTGCCGTGCTGCCCAGTATGTCCTGTTCTGCACTGATCCGATGGAACCATGATGGTCCCCAGACCCAAGTCTGTGCAGCCGGCCCATTGGGAGTTACCTCCCAGGGCAGTTTGCAGCTGACCCTGCTCTAAGCTGTGTTTGGGGGCGAGGGGTTCTGGCCCCATCCCCACCCGCACCTGCCCCTGGAAGTGCCCCGGTTGGGAAGCTCTTTGGATTGGATGTGTTTGCGAGGCCCCCTTTCCCACCTGGCCCAGGGAGATGCCGCAGAATAACTCAGCCCTCATCTGTCTGCACCACCCAACTCCTTTCCTGCTGGCAGCAGGGCAGGAACGGAGCTCCTGGCCTCAGCAGGAAGGCCCCTAATCCTGCTTCAAGCCCCTGGGATGTTCAGGGCATTTCAGCAGCAACTCACCTTGGGAGTGGGGGTGTCCCTCAGTCAGCCCAAAAGTGCAGTCATTAGGAGCAGCCAAACTTTGCTTTTCTCGGGGGGCTGGGGGGCTTTGGGTTCAAATTCAGACCCTGAGGAGGCCATGACTAGGGACACCTGGACCTGCCAGCTTGGGAAACAGTTTCTGGGGAGTGGCTCCCCAAAAGACCCGTGTCATGTCCTTGGGGTGAGGGTGGAATGAAATCTTGTGCATGGGAGGGACTCCCCAGTGGGGGGAGGCAGGTAAGCACAAGAGTGGGCCAGTTGTTCTCCACACCCACTGGCGGTAGGGCAAGGAGTGAGAGGCTTAATCTGCAGCCAGGGAGAGTTAGGTGAGCTAGTAGGAAAAGCTTTCTGACTCTAAGGACAGTTGAGCCCTGGACCAGGCTCCGCAGGGCAGTGGGGAGTCCCCGTCACTGCAGGTGTGTAAGAACAGGCTGGACAAACCCCCGTCAGGGAAGGGCCAAGAGGTTTACTTTGTCCTGCCTCAGTGCAGGGAGCTGGACACGCTGCCCTCTGGAGATCCCTTCCAGCCCCACATCTCTGTCAGCAGGAAGCCTGAAACAAGGGCTCAAAGAGATGTAAATGGCCTCCTTCACCTCAGCTTAGCTGGCGTCATTGTTAACCATTTCATTGCTGTTCAGAGCAGGCGAGAAAGGAGGAGGAGGAGCAAGCCCTGAAGATCTGCACCATCTACAAAGAGGTGAGTTGGCTCAGTGTCGCAGGGAGCTGGGGCGGGTATGTCCTGCCAAGCACACGTGCTCCTCAGTGTGGGCAGGGGGAACAGGGTGACACAAGCCAGAGAAGCTTTCTAGGCAATCACGGGTTTGAAGCCTCAAACCTGCATATCTGCTGCAGAGGTCTGAGCTTCCCCTGCCTAGCGGGGAAAGGGGAGGGGTAAATCCACAGGCAGTCTCCAGACGGATTTGGGGAGACGGGTAGGGCCAGCCCTGATTTGCGGGGTCCTGGGCAAAGGGACCATCCATTTCAGACCAGGTTCCCCGCAACACCCATAACTACTGCCCCACCCCTACCTCCCGCGGCTGCCTCCTGGCTGCCTAAGATTCACCCAGGCTGTAGGGACTGCCTGTGTGTGAGGCTCTGCACGCACACTAACCCCTGGATGCCCTGCCCCCCAGGGCAATGCCCCGCCTGAGCTAGGTGCCCAGGCTCTAGGGTGACCAGATGGCCCGATTTTATAGGGACAGTCCCGATATTCAGGGCTTTTTCTTATATAGGTGCCTATTGCCCCCACCTCCTGTCCCAGTTTTTCACACTTTCTGTCTGGTCTCCCTACCAGGCTCCCCACCCACTGTGTAGGGCGAGGTAGGGACGACGCTCCCCAGGGGTCTCCAGGCTTGTGAGCACCTCGCTCCCATCTGCCCTTAGCATGAAGAAGCCTTAGCTGGGCCTGCCGGGGTCAGCTCCCCAGCTTCCCCAGCCACAGGCAACACAAGCCCTGCCCGCTAGGCCTCGCTGGCCCTGCCTTCTCTCTCCAGGTTAGCGATAGACACGGCCCACCCCCTAGCCCGCCCTGGAGTATCCAGCCCCTGGCCCATTGGAGACTCACAGTAGTCACAGATTCCGGGCTCCCGGAGAAGCCGTGCACCCCTGCTTTCACTCCAGCTCGGTCCTTTGCTTCACGCAGGGCACTTAGATACGTCTATAGTGGAAACAGGGAGATGTTTATCGAACAAAGGGCAGAGGTTCAAATGACAGCACATAGCCGTATTGGAAAAAAATACATATGAAATAAAATCAACCCGCATTCTAGAGCCTAGGCTTGCTTAACTGCCACTTTCCTGCCTTCCCGAGCAATGCTCACCCGAAGTGTTACAGCCGGGCCAGGCTGGGGTCTCCCGTTCACAAGACAGCCTTGCTATCGCTGGCCTCCTTGGCGAATGACCCAGGGATGGGTGCAGCCCCAGATATACCCCAACAATCCACTGTCTTTAGCTGGTTTCAGAGTAGCAGCCGTGTTAGTCTGTATCCGCAAAAAGAAAAGGAGGACTTGTGGCACCTTAGGGACTAACCAATTTATCTGAGCATCAGCTTTCGTGAGCTACAGCTCACTTCATCTTTAGCAGTGACCGGATTCCGTCCTGTTGTTTATTTCTTCCTGACAATTTCCTCTCTTGAAGATTTCACAATCTCTTCATCAGCATTTGGCTGAGTGTGCAACCAGGCGTCCACTGGGAGACACGCAACACCCACTACACACACAGCCAGACGGGAATAAATGCCTGTTCCTGCCTGCTTAAAAAGAACCTGCCCAAGACAAGTCAACCCCACCCTCCCGCCGCCCCATCACTGGCTGGAAGAACAGCATTTCCAGTATAGACACATAACTCCTGCAATATGAGCTGTATATGCGTTTCACCGTGACTGTGACAACTTCTGGCTCCCCGTGCCCGCCTTCAGTGAAGTGCTATCCGACCCAGGGCCCTTTGCCAGTCAGCACCCAGTGGGCCTGGGTCATGCGAGGCAACTACGACCGGGATTCTCAGAAGCGAGCCAGCTGGGCAGGGGTGAATTGCTGAGGAGAGGGGTGAGGCTTAAACCCCAATCCTCAAAGGTATTTCCCGTTGATCTGGACCTTCAGTACTTCAGTACCTCCCTCTGCTTGGGATTCTCCATCCTTAACCCCCTCCTGCAACTCCTCTGGGCTCTTCCAGCTGAGCCCCAGCCTTTGTAAGAACTGGGAGAGAGATCGAGCCCTGCCCTGGACCACTCCCGGCATGTGGGAGACCTAGGGCTTGGCTACACTTGCAGATGTAGAGCGCTTTGAGTTAAACCCGCCTTGGGGGAGCGCAGCAGGGGGGAAGCGCTGCAGTCTGTCCACACGGACAGGAACAAGCGCACCGGTGTGGCCACATTTGCGGCACTTGCAGCGGCATCGGGAGCGGTGCATTGTGGGCAGCCATCCCCCAGAGCACCTCTTCCCAGTCGGGCGCTGTGGCTTGTGGGAAGGGGGCAGGGGTGCAGGGCACTCTGGGTCCTGTCCCAACGCCCCGTGATGCATCGGTTCGCATCCCAGCAATCCCTGGGCTTCCGTCCACATTTGGCGCCATCTGTCAACGTTTTTGCACTGCGTGCTGTCTTCCCTTTCGGTCTGCGGGAATGGAGCCCGAACGGCGGAGGAGTCTGCTGACGAGTCTCGCCAGCACGTCACGTTTGGCGGTCGAGTTACTCCTTACGATCCAAAGTGACCGTGAGGAGTCCGACGATGATATCGACTCGAATAACGCTTGTGGCATTCACGGACATGCTCACCGCCGTGGAACGCTGCTTTTGGGCTCGGGAACAAGCACTGAGCGGTGGGATCACATCGTCAGGCACATCTGGGATAACGGGCAGTCGCTGCAGAACCTTCGGCTGAGAAAAGGCACTTTCATGGGACTGTGTGAGGAGCTCGCCCCCGCCCTGCAGCGCAAGGACACAAGATTGAGAGCTGCCCTGAGGGTGGAGAAGCGGGTGGCTGTTGCAATCTGGAAGCTGGCAACTCCAGACAGCTACCGATCAGTTGCTAACCAGTTTGGAGTGGGAAAGTCGACCGTTGGAATCATGTTGATGCAAATTTGCAGGGCCATTAATCACATCCTGCTCAGAAGAACCGTGACTCTGGGTAATGTGCATGAAATGGGTTTCCCTAACTGCGGAGAGGCGATAGATGACACACACATTCCAATTCCGGCACCAGCCCACCTAGCCTCCGAGTACGTTAATCGGAAGGGGTATTTCTCTATGGTCTCCAGGCGCTTGTGGATCACCGTGGGCGTTTCATTGACATTAACGCAGGCTGGCCCGGAAAGGTGCATGACGCACGCATCTTTCGGAACACTGGCCTGTTCAGGAAGCTGCAAGATGGGACTTTCTTCCCAGACCAGAAGATCACCGTAGGGGAAATCGAAATGCCCATTGTGATCCTTGGAGACCTTGCTTACACTTTAATGCCATGGCTCATGAAACCCTACACAGGGAGCCTTGACAGCACCAAGGAGCGGTGCAACAACACGCTGAGCCAGTGCAGAATGACTGTGGAGTGTGCTTCTGGCCATTTAAAGGGCCGCTGGTGCTCTCTGTATGGGAAGCTGGACCTGGCCGATGACAGCATCCCCGCGGTTATATCTGTGTGCTGTACCCTCCATAACATTTGTGAAGGGAAGGGTGAAAGCTTCACTCAGGCATGGAACTTGAAAGTTCAACACCTGGAGGCTGAATTTGAACAGCCAGAGAGCAGGGCTATTAGAGGGGCCCAGCGCGGGGCTGCAAGAATTAGGGATGCCTCGAGGGAGCAATTTGAGGCTGAAAGCCACCAGTAATGTCTGGTGCCCTGCACGGGCGTGAAGTGCAGTGGTTCCAACGTTAGTAGGAATCTGTGTTTGCTCCGCTGACTTGTGGTGCCTGTTGCTTTCCTGGGCTAAGTATCTTTTACTTTATGCAATAATAAAGAATGTTTTTAAAGCCAAAAAATCCATTTTTTGAAAAGAAACACGACCGCTTGGGAAACAGAAAGGGCAAGGGGGTGGGGTGGGGAACGGTACAATCACAGATTTGCGTATGTCCTGTTCTCATACTCAGCCTTCCTGCCTGGAGTGCTGTGCAACGAGTGCTGCACTTCGGGCTGGCTCTACTGCCTGGTGACGGGGGCTGAGTGCGGTGGGCAGTTTGCAGGGCTGGGTGGTGAAGCTACAGGTGTTGGAGGCAGCTGGTGGCGGTAAGAACCGAGATGTTGGGGAAAGTGGGTTGGAGGTGACATGGGGGCACAAGGGAAGGAGTTTTGGGACAAGGGCGGCGGGGGTGGGGGGTCGGTGCTCTGCCTGCATGGCTACGAGCGCCTGGATCGAGTCCGCTTGGTGCTCCATTATGCTTATCAGCCGATCCGGGCTTTGCTGCCGGAGCACCGCGCTTTTGTGCCGGCGTGCCGCATTCTGCTGGCGGATCCTCCTTTCACTGTCCCGCGAGTCCGGGACTTTTCAATTTTCATGACTTGAATGCTGCATTACTTCAAGCAACATGACTTCCTTGCTTCTACGTGGCCTCTTTCTGATTATTTGGAGTCTTTCGGCCGGTGATAACACGGAGGGCTGAGATCTCAAGGTTGCATCTGTAAAGGCAAAAGGCAACACTTGACAGAGGCAGCAGTGTTCACAGCAGACAGAGCAATGATTCCCCCGTACTTAAGGGCAAGCACAGTCTACACAATAGCATAATTTGCCCATCCCAAAGCGAGCGCACATAACCCACAGGAGCCCCCAAATGGTGAGTAAGCACAGGGGCAAGGGGGACTGATTGCCCTCTGGGTTTCTGTGCCTTGGGGAGAGCCCCTACACTGAACACGGTCCCCACATTTTCCACAGGAGTCCGTCCTGGAAGGTTTCAGAGTAGCAGCCGTGTTAGTCTGTATTTGCAAAAAGAAAAGGAGGACTTGTGGCACCTGAGAGACTAACCAATTTATTTGAGCATCAGCTTTCGTGAGCTACAGCTCACTTCATCTTATGCTCAAATAAATTGGTTAGTCTCTAAGGTGCCACAAGTCCTCCTTTTCTTTTTGGGTCCTGGAAGAGATCTCGCTGCTGAGGGTGACCTGGGAAGCAAGGGAGGGTCTTCTACTGCAATGGGCTTCCGCCCGGGCCCATCTGCAGCTTGCCTGTGTGCAGCAATGGTCCCCCCGCCCCTCCTGGCACGGTGGAGGCATGGTCACCTGGACAGATGCACAGAGAGCACTCCACGCCTGGCTGAGCAAACAGGAAGGGGATTTTCAAAATTCCCAGAGAATTTAAAGGGCGGGTGTGACGGGTGGTCACCTGAGGCCAGGGCAGTAGAGTTCAAAGTGATGACCAGAGTGGCTAGCACAGGCATCGTGGGACACGTCTGGAGGCCGGTCAGAGCGCACTATAGGACCAGGGCGTCCACACTGGCGCCATGGCGCTCCAGCGGGGGGCGCACAAGACGCTCTTCCACTCGCCGAGGTGGCGTACCAGCAGCGCTGTAGCTGCGGAGACAGAGCGCTCCACGTGCCTTGCCAGTGTGGACGGGGAGTGAGCTAGTGCGCCCGGGGCTCCCTTAATGCGCTGTGAGAAAACCTGGATTTGTGCTGGAAATGGCCCAACTTGATGATCACTTTAGATAAGCTATTACCAGCAGGACAGTGGGGTGGGAGGAGGTATTGTTTCATATTCTCTGTGTATATATAAAGTCTGCTGCAGTTTCCACGTGTCACGGAGTCCCTGGGCGATGCTCTGGAACTGCTCCCCATGAAGCCAGTCAGGACTCTGGGGTAGTCGCCTTTCTGTGAGCAGCCTGTCTTCAGGACACACAGCTCACACAGCTTCCACCTTCCTGGGTCTGACCTCGGAGCATTCAGCATCCTCTGCCTCTCCGTGTGCTTCCCCCAGCGAGTCCGCTCAGGCGGTGCTCCTGGGGAAGCCAGAGGGTCCTGCACCCCAACTTCGCAGTCAGACGTGACTCTCAGCCAGCCAGTAAAACAGAAGGTTTATTAGACGACAGGAACATGGTCTAAAACAGAGCTTGCAGGTGCAGAGAACGGGACCCCTCAGCTGGGTCCATTCTGGGGGGCAGTGAGCCAGACAACCACGTCTGCACTTCACTCCATGTCCCAGCCAGCCCCAAACTGAAAACCCCCTCCAGCCCCTCCTCCTCTGGGCTTTGTTCCTTTCCCAGGCCAGGTGGTCACCTGATTCCTTTGTTCTCCAACCCTTTAGCTTTCACCTTGCAGGGGGGAAGGGCCCAGGCCATCAGTTGCCAGGAAACAGGGTGTCGGCCATTCTCTGTGTCCAGACTCCTGCACACACCTGCCCTCTAGGGCTCTGCAATGATCATACACCCTTACCCCACCCCCTAGATACTTAAGAACTGCCTAGGGGAAACTGAGGCACCCCCACACTATTCAGAGGAAACATTAAGAACAGTCCCACTTCGTCACATCTCTCCCCCCTTCGAGATCGAACTGAGCGGGGTCACTTTAGCCGGTGACCTGGGGAAGTTCGAAGCCACCAACGTTCCCATGGATGCCCCAGCATCTCTCCCGTTCCTTGGTAGGAGTTACACCAGGCCCTTCCATTTTCACACCCTCCCTTAGGTCAGGGGTGGTCGATAGCACTCGCAGGCCGCATGTGGGAAGGTTTATGCAGCCCATGCCCTTTGGCCACCCCAAGAATGTCTCCCCATTGACCATCACCTTCTGCTCCCACTGGAGGTCCGAGGGGCCTGGCCCCAGGAAACTCCACACAGACATATAGGTTGGGGTCAGGAGTGGGAGCCTGTCCACATCCCCAACCATCTGGCTGACGGAGTCTATGGCCTTGGGACCCAGCAAGGGAGCTAGACACCGGGGCTTTTCCGCAGGGTCCCCTTGGTTCAAATTGCCAGCCTGCTCAAAGGCAGTGAGGTGGGCATCCACACACCCCCCCCGTCCTTAACCAGGGGCAGCAATTTAGTCTCGAGGTTCCCTGCGGAACTGGCCCCCCAGGGTCTATCCCCACTCACCCCGGGGAGGTCCCCTAGGCCTCTCCGCTCCCCCACCGCCAGTTCATGCTGCTGCTGCTTCTGCAGCTCTTTCTCGGGCTCTCGCTGTCTCCCAGGGTCCTCTTGCTCTCTCGGACTCAGCTCCAATCCCGTCCATCTCGATCCTCCGATGGGGAACCCGATCGTGAAGACCCCCGTCTGGTCGGGGACAGGAGTCTTGGCGATGCCTGGCTCCCGCTCCAGCTGCTCCCAGATCCTGCTATAGCCCCAGTTGGGGTCAGGAATCTGTTCCTTAGAGCGGTCATCCTCCTCCAGCTGCACGATTAACTCTGCTTTGGTGAACTTTCCAACGCTCAACCCTCTCTTTTTGCACAGGGTTACAATGTCCTTCTTAAGGAGACGGTGACAGGCCATCACTCTGCTCCTCCCAAGTTGTTGTGGACTCACAGGCGCGTGTGTTCTCAGCTCCCCATGGTTTCCAGGGAGAACCCCTAGTGTGCCAGCCCTTCTCGAGGTCACCACCTCTTTGCCAGGGTCGAGCTGCAGACTCCTCCGCCCCTGAGACTGCTCGCTGCAGTCCCCAGGGGAACCCTGTTACTGCAAAAGTCCTTCTCGCTGGTCACACACTCCCAGGGGTTAACCGCCCCCCGAAACCGCTCCTCTCTGAGCCTTCAGCAGGCCTGGTCCTCGGCAATCCCCCTTCGTGTTACTGCTCCCGAGTCACTTACTGCAGGAAGCGCCATCCACGGGGTGCAGTACATCCCACCGCTGCCACCAGTTGTCACGGAGTCCCTGGGCGATGCTCTGGAACTGCTCCCCATGAAGCCAGTCAGGACTCTGGGGTAGTCGCCTTTCTGTGAGCAGCCTGTCTTCAGGACACACAGCTCACACAGCTTCCACCTTCCTGGGTCTGACCTCGGAGCATTCAGCATCCTCTGCCTCTCCGTGTGCTTCCCCCAGCGAGTCCGCTCAGGCGGTGCTCCTGGGGAAGCCAGAGCGTCCTGCACCCCAACTTCGCAGTCAGACGTGACTCTCAGCCAGCCAGTAAAACAGAAGGTTTATTAGACGACAGGAACATGGTCTAAAACAGAGCTTGCAGGTGCAGAGAACGGGACCCCTCAGCTGGGTCCATTCTGGGGGGCAGTGAGCCAGACAACCACGTCTGCACTTCACTCCATGTCCCAGCCAGCCCCAAACTGAAACTCCCTCCAGCCCCTCCTCCTCTGGGCTTTTCTCCTTTCCCGGGCCAGGAGGTCACCTGATTCCTTTGTTCTCCAACCCTTCAGCTCTCACCTTGCAGGGGGGGAAGGGCCCAGGCCATTAGTTGCCAGGAAACAGGGTGTCGGCCATTCTCTGTGTCCAGACTCCTGCACACACCTGCCCTCTAGGGCTCTGCAATGATCATACACCCTTACCCCACCCCCTAGATACTTAAGAACTGCCTAGGGGAAACTGAGGCACCCCCACACTATTCAGAGGAAACATTAAGAACAGTCCCACTTCATCACACCACGGTATGCATCCGATGAAGTGAGCTGTAGCTCACGAAAGCTCATGCTCAAATAAATTGGTTAGTCTCTAAGGTGCCACAAGTACTCCTTTTCTTTTTGTAACTCGCAAGTGGAGCCAAGCCCCTAGTTTGCAGTCCGTGCTCTGCCTGATTGGGATCAGAGCCTTTAATCCAGGTCTCCTAGCCCCAGGGCATGCCTTGAGCTGCAGGCTGGTGGGTATTCATAGAATCATAGAAACTCAGGGGGTCATCTAGTCCAACCCCCTGCTCAAAGCAGGACCAATCCCCAAAAGGAATTCCTTCCCTGACTGGGAATCAAACCCAGGCCGTGGCGGTGAGAGCACCAAATCCTAACCACTAGACCACCAGGGAGGTGATATCCTGGGGCAGGGCTCTGCCAAGCTCTCCTGCTGAAGTCATTCCACCTTGTACAAATAATTAGTGAGTCTTTGGAGCAGAGAGAGCGCAAATGAGGGGCTGTATCACCGGGGCTCAGGGCTGTGGCTGGAATGTGGGTTCCAGTCCCTGCTCCAAATCAGGCAAAGTGGGGTAGCCCATGCCTGCTCCCAGCTGCCTTTTGTGGGGGCTGGATGCGCTCAGAGCTCAGGCTCCACTGGCGAGATAGCCGGGGGACAGGACACCCAGTGTGAGAACCCTGCTCCCCTGGGGGCTCCAGGCAGCTCCTTAGCTGCGGGGTTGGCCAGCAGCTGAGCTTAAATGTTCGACGTAGGCAACTAAAGAGCGTTGCAGGTCTAGCCCCATGGGAGTTCGCCCTGAGCTGGGGAGGTGGCAGGTTGCGTGAAGCAGAGGGCTCCCAGAAGCGTGCAGGGGGCCCTGTACAGCCGCACGGGTCACCCACTCTGCTGTCGGGGCATGGGGAGGCTGGTGGAACCCGAGTGCGTTTCCCCTCTGCTGTGGTCGGACCCTGCGCAGGAACCCGTGGCCTTGCGCCTGTTCCACGTCCAGCGGGAGTCTGCTGGGGACAAATATTTGCCGTGTTTCCATGGCAACACGCTGGTGGGCCTGTTGCGGAGCACAGCCCCGTGGATTAACATCCCTACCTCGGGAACCCCCTTGCTCAGCCCCTCCCCCTCCCCGCCCCCGAAAAATAAACACCAGATAAGAGCAACAGTGGGAATTTTAGCAAGACAGCGGAGTCAGCTTTGAGGTTCAGGCCAAGGATTAGGCCGAGCGGCCATCGGGCGGTTTAAACCAAAGGTCCGGTTGTTCTCAGCAGTGTTGTGCAAACCACCCCGAGTCCTTGGGACATCCTTGCCCCTGCCCCGCCACACTCCCCCACCCCAGTGCAGAGACTCAGGTCTCCTCTCCTCTGAGCTGCTGCAGGGACTTCTCCAGGGCGAAGTGAGACAGGGCACCAGCCTTTAGAGCTCTAGCCGGGGGGGCTGAGTCCACTGGAGACAGATCCGCTACAGGCCCAGTGACAGCGGTTGCCAGCCTGCCCCACACTGGATGATGGAAGGGACCTGCAGATTCCTTTGGGGCTGGGAGGAAGTCAGTCGCTCCTCATCCTCTACCAAGCTCCCTTGTCCTCGCACAAGCAACATCTGGGGTCAGGGAGGCAGGGAGGGGCATTCTCCGCTCTGTACAGAGCCGATGCCCAGTACGGTACCAGTAGGGGGCACTGCAGTGACAGAGGGGCCATCTTTCAGATGAGAAATATGAAGCAAGGTGGTGCCCCCCTCCCATGCACAGGGGGAGGGGGTGTTCTGTTCCCAACTCTGTCATTGCCTGTTGAGTGACATCCCCTCCTTCTAGCACAGGGAGGATGATCCCTATTACTCTCTATTAGGTGTATTAGGGTAGTGCCTTGGAGCCCCAGTCATGAACCGGGGCCCAATTGCGCTAGGTGCTGTACGAACATGGAACAGAACCCCAAAGAGCTTGTTCCCAAAGATGCAATGAAGCTTCGTTGATTCATGGCTCATGGGCCAGAGACAGACACAGGGTTATTAGCTGCTGTTGTGTTACTCAGAACCCCAGTGGCTCTTTCCCTAATAACATGGGAGACCTGGCCAAATTCGAACAGACAGAATGACATCCTGAGCCCTGAATGCCCCCTGCACTGCCATTTGGATAGGGTACTCTCCATTTCTTCATAGAGACAACACTGCTGGTAAGCAGCTGCAGCACCCCACCCCAGAGGAGGCTGCATTTCATTGGTGGGTGATGCAATCTCTATATATAGTGTGTATATCATATTTGCATACTCTGCTCTCCTTGTATGCTCCTGCAGTGCCCTGACACAAGGTGAACTGTTTTAAACCAATCCTCATTAATAATGGTGTGGATTCCATTGGGATCCAGGGGAGCTGTAAATGTAAATTACAATGCAGACTGCAAGACTAATCCCATGGCTCAAGGAGGCTTGTGCGTCAAGGAGGCAGCCATGTAGGGTACCTTTATGTGACCACACAGCTCATGGCTGAATCCTGACTGATGAGTGCTGGGTTTGCCCTCCCCCCATCCCAGCCAGGGGTCTGGTCACAGCCTCTTGCCATGGGGAGGGGGACGGTGCGTGGCAGCCTAGTCATAGAGTTTAAGGCCAGAAGGGAGCCCCAGCTCATCGGCTCCTCTGACGTTCTGTATGTCACAGGTCACCGGCAAACTCAGCAACAACACACACATCCCAACCCCCGAAATAAGACCAAAGTATCACAGTGCTCAGTGAACTAGTGTGTGCCACAGGCAGAGACCAGGAGGGACCAAGGGGCACCAGTGCCCAAGGCCCCCGCAATGGCAGGAAATTGATTAAGTGAGATACACCTAGACAATCCTGGCAAGTGACCCACGCCCCATGCTGCCGAGGAGGTGGAAACCACCCCCACCCCCACCGAAGGTTCCTGCCAAACTGACCTGGGAGAAATTCCTTCCGGCCCCCACCCCGATTCTACTCTGGAAAGCAGCGACTCTGAACGAGATTTGGGGGCTGTGGTGGATAATGAGCTGAACGCAAGCTCCCAGTGCGACGCTGTGGCCAAAAGGGCTCGTGTCATTCGTGGAGGCATAAACAGGGGAATCTCAAGGAGGAGCAGAGAGGTGATTTTACCTCTGGATTGGGCTCTGGTGCAGTCACGGCTGGAATCCTGTGTCCAGTTCTGGTGTCCGCAATTCCAGAAGGATGTTGATAAATTGGAGAGCATTCAGAGAAGAGCCATGAGAAAGATTAAAGGATTAGAAACCAGGTCTTAGTGACAGACTCAAACAGTTCAGTCTATTTAGCTTAACAAAGAGAAGGGTCAGGGTGACTTGAAGCTATACAAATTTAGACAGGAAACAAGGCATGCATTTTTAACAGTGAAAGTAATTAACTATTGGGACAACTGACCAATTGTTGTGGGGGATTCTCCATCACAGACAATTCATAAATCAAGCTAGGATGTTTTTCTAACAGACCTGCTCTAGGCATTACCTCGCCTGAGACAAGGTCTCATTTGCCTTTTTCACAGCAGCATCACATTGATGGCCATAATCATCCTGTGATCGACCCACACTCAGGTCTCTCTCCTCTGTTGCTTCTGACTGATGAGTTCCCAGCTTATAACAAACATTTTTATTGTTAGACATGAAGACCTTGCACCTCGTACTGTTACATTTCATCCCATTTCTGTCACTCCAGTCTTCAAGGTCATCCTGATCTTCCGGTGTGATATTCTGATCATCTATGGTCACAGTTGCATGACATGCTGCACCCCCTGCTTCTGAATTCTCTCTCTATGGACCAGAAGGCGGCCCATGGACTGCCATATAGATCAGGGGGCTCTATATGGACCAAGTTAGGATGTGCATACCAGACCCTTCACCTAGCCCTGTGTTCTGCACCTGCCCTTACTTTTCCTTCGGCATCTGGAGTTGCCAATCCGAGCTGAGCTGGGGCAGATGCTGTGGGTGCAATGGAAGGATTCCACGCCCCAGAGCACACCACAAAGCAGATGTGCAAAGCCCTACCCCGGGGAAAACTCTCCCCGCAAAGCATCCACCCCAAGGCTGTGATCCAGCTGGGCTATTACTAATGTTGAGTTTATCCTTAATCAATAAGCCCAGGGTGGGAGGCTCTCAAAGGGTTTGCTGGGTCTATCTCAGGCTGGATGAACCTTGCAGAGAGGAAGGGCAGGAGCAGAAAGGCCCCGCACGGGGAATGATGGCTGTGTTTCAGACACCTCCCTGCCCGAGCCAGAAAAGCTGTTTCCAATTACCCAGGCTGCATGAGGAGCAACAGGAAATTCAGGATGGCGTGTGCTTGGCTGATGGGGACACTGGCCTTGGTATTCACTTCCGGGTGCTAACCAGACTCCCCTCCCAGCAAAACTGGCCACCAGGCATGGGAGCAGGAGGGCAGGGCCAGGCCCACAGGGGAGGAGCAGAGGGTAGTAATGCAGGACTGGGCATAGGGGTGCTTAAAGGGATGCCCTTTATTGTCCTTTGTTATTGTTTCAGTTAGTGAATTTGTGCTCTGTTGTTGCAACCTCTGCATGCAGCAGTTGGTGCCACGGGGAATGGGGCTTGGCTGTGGGGAACTCCCAGCTGGGGGCACTATGGGGAGTGGGGCAGGAGAGCTGGCTGTGGGGGGAGCTCCCAGCTACTCCAGTCCCAGCCTCTCTTGGCAGGGGGCATTGTAGGGATCCCATTCACCCTTAATTCCACTCTCTTGTGCATATGCACTCTGATACTGATTTAATTACATGATTGCGTACTATTGATCCAGGGGACCTTGCCTCATTCCGTGCTCCGAGGGATGTATGTGCAGGTACTTGTCATTTTACAGCACTTCTATATTCCCACAAGGAGAGAGTTCTTGACAAGCCCACAGCCGTGGTGTGGAATATCATCCTGCAAGCCTGATGTAGAACAGCAGTTTGTGAAATGTTTACCCTAGAGTTAAATATTTGTTTGAAATAGTAAAGGCTGGAACAGCTGGCAAGGAACAGCTCACATGGGGAATCCGAGTGTGTTTGTGATCAACTTCCCCCCAAGCCAACCAAAGCCAGGGAAGTTGGACCTTGCAGATTTGGAAGGTGCACACAAAAGATACAAACAGATTTCACTTGGCAACAAAGAATGTCGAGCAAAGAAGGAAGCTGGCGTTCAAAGCAAATCAAAGGGAAACGGCTCATTAGGGTTGAGAAAAAGTTTTCAGTCCAGCCCCTTCCTTGGAGATTTCAGAGGTTAGGCAGGAGGGATGAGGTGAAGCAGGACTGGGGTGGGAGTGGGAGGAAGAACTGGAGTGCTGGCTTCAGCTTGTAGTCACAGATCCATTTGGAAAGAGACACAAAGAGCAACATCAAAAAATAACCCACGAGACAAGAGAATGGAAAATGCCTGGAATGCATTAAGGAACTCGGATCACAGTGGGGAAGGCAGGCCAAGCCGTTCGGATTGGAGATAGAAGAGGTGAACTGCAAGGGCTGGAGGAAGCATGCCAGGAGCTAGTGGCAGCTGGTGGCAATTACGGAAATAGGGACACACCTGGATTGCCCCTCCTACAGGCAAGAGGGAGGAAATCTCAGAGAGGGCCTCCCTCGTGGTCAACTGAGGAAGTGGAACAAGCCTCACCAACCCCACGGAGCCCAGGGATTCAGACTGCGGCTGGGGCTGCCTGCAATGCCGACTGGAAATAAGACTCATGTTTTCATCAGGGAGGGCAATTAACTACTGGACCAATTTCCCAAGGGTTATGGTGGATTCTCCATCTCTGGCCATTTTTAGGATTGGGTGAAGATCTGCTGTAGTTCCAGCAGAGCTTAATCCAGGGAAATCCTCTGACCTGTGCTGTACAGGAAGCCAGTCGATCACAGCGATTCCTTCTGGCCTTAGGATCTATGAGTCTAGGGAGGCATTGTGTCTCTGCAGCAGTTCAGCCTGCTCCTTGGCACCCTGGCTCCAGAGCCATGCTCCCTGGGACTCCCCTGCCTGCACTTGCGTCAAAGATCTCCTTTAAAGAGATCTCCACCATGGGGGGCAGGAGGGAGAGGCTGGTCTCTGCAGAGCCAGCAGGGGGCGATGCTTCCCACTTGCCCATCTCCGCTCAGAAAAACCCTCCACAGGGCCTGGGAGAAGTGGGGGATTGTGATGGGGAAGCAGCTGAGCCAAACAGGGAGATTGGGGTGTATGGGGATAGATAGATAGATAGAGGGTATGTGTGGAGATAGATAGATAGATAGATAGATAGATAGATAGATGATGGGAGGGGGTGTATGGGGATAGAGAGAGAGAGAGAGAGAGAGATGGGAGGGGGTGTATGGGGATAGATAGATAGATAGATAGATAGATAGATAGATAGATAGATGGCAGGGGGTGTATGGAGATAGAGAGATAGATGGGAGGGGGTGTATGGGGATAGATAGATAGATAGATAGATAGATAGATAGATAGATAGATAGATAGATAGATAGATAGATAGATAGGAGGGGGTGTATGGGGATAGAGAGAGAGAGAGAGAGATGGGAGGGGGTGTATGGGGATAGATAGATAGATAGATAGATAGATAGATAGATAGATAGATAGATGGGAGGGGGTGTATGGAGATAGAGAGATAGATGGGAGGGGGTGTATGGGGATAGATATTACATTTCAACTCATAATTTGAAATCCAATGGGTTTCAAAGCCCCATGTTTTCAGAACCTTTTTGAACATCTACTGAGGATGCCAAAAGGAGCCTTGGAAATTAAACCCAAATAAGGAAAGACATCTGCCTGCCCTTCCTTTGGGTCCCCCTAGGACTTTGCCTGCAGCACCCTCTGCTGCCCGTTTGGAGTCACAGCAACAGGTTGTAGCTCTAGCAGAAACAAACCCTAAGGCCAAAAGAAATGTTTCCACAATAATAAAATAAGAATAATCATAGTGGATGGATGAGGCGTTTCTAGAACAAATAACAGAAGTATTGAAAACAAAAGACCTGATGGTAACGGGGGACTGTAACGACCCAGCCATCTGTTAGAAAAGTGAATATGGCAAAACACAAAATCTCAAACAAGTTATTGGAATGTGTTTGGGACAACTTCTTGTTTCCGATGGTGGAGGCAGTAACCGGTGGGCAGCCATTTTAGATTTGGTTCTGACTTCTTCTTCTTTGTAAGGCTGATGTAGAGAAACAACTACAATTTTACATTCTGACTAAGAGGGAGGAATTAGTTGCGATTCTGAAGGTGGAAGGGAACTTGGGTGAAAGCGATAAGCCACCTATCTTCGATGGTTTAGACACAGTAAATCCTGCATCTTGACAGGCGGTTAGACTAGATGACCCTTGCGGTCCCTTCTTACCCTGTGATTCTATGATTCAGAGGAAAGGAAGGAGTGGGAGCAGAATAAGGACAATGGATTTCGAACAAGCAAAAACAGCGAGGAGTCCGGTGGCACCTTAAAGACTAACAGATTTATTTGGGCATAAGCTTTCAGGGGTAAAAACCCCACTTCTTCAGATGTTTTTTACCCACGAAAGCTTATGCCCAAATAAATCTGTTAGTCTTTAAGGTGCCACCGGACTCCTCCTCGTTTTTGTGGATAAGACTAACACAGCTACCCCCTGATACGTTGACAAATTCAGAGACTTTAACAAATTCAGAGAAGTGGTAGGTAAGGTCCCATGGGAAGAAAATCTAAGGGAAAAAGGAGTTCAAAAAAGCTGGCAGTTTCTCAGAGACAGTATTAAAAGGCACAGCAGCAAACTGAAAGTCAAATGAAAACAGGAAGTCAAATCCTAGTGAGGTAAATAGAAAGGAGCATAAAGACTGCCAAATTAAATTTAAAAATATAATAAGAAAAGCCAAAAAGGAGTTTGAAGAACAGCTAGCCAAAAACTCAAAAGGTAATAACAAAATGTTTTTTAAGTACATCAGAAGCAGGAAGCCTGCTAAACAACCAGTGGGGCCCCTGGACGATCGAGATACAAAAGGAGCACTTAAAAATGATAAAGTCATCACAGAGAAACTAAATGAATTCTTTGCTTCAGTCTTCATGGCTGAGGCTGTTAGGGAGATTCCCAAACCTGAGCTGTTTTTTGCAGGTGACAAATCTGAGGGATTGTCACAGATTGAAGTGTCACTAGAGGAGGTTTTGGCATTAATTGATAAACTTAACAGTAACAAGTCACTGAGACCAGATGGCATTCACCCAAGAGTTCTGAAAGAACTCAGATGTGAACTATGGTTTGTAACCTGTCCTTTAAATCAGCTACTGTACCAAATGACTGGAAAATAGCTAATGTAACACCAATATTTAAGAAGGGCTCTAGAGGGGATCCTGGCAATTACAGACCGGTAAATCTAGCATCAGTACCGGGCAAATTAGTTGAAACAATAGTAAAGAATAAAATTGTCAGACACATAGAAGAACATAAATTGTTGGGCAAAAGTCAAACGTCAACATGGTTTCTGTAAAGGGAGATCATGTCTTACTAATCTATTAGAGTTCTTTGAGGGGGTCAACAAACATGTGGACCAGGGGGGTCCAGTGGACATAGTGTACTTAGATTTCCAGAAAGCCTTTGACAAGGTCCCTCACCAAAGGCTCTTACGTAAATTAAGTTGTCATGGGATAAGAGGGAAGATCCTTTCATGGATTGAGAACTGGTTAAAAGACAGGGAACAAAGGGTAGGAATAAATGGTAAATTTTCAGAATGGAGAGGGGTAACTAGTGGTGTTCCCCAAAGGTCAGTCCTAGGACCAATCCTATTCAACTTCTTCATAAATGATCTGGAGAAAGGGGTAAACAGCGAGGTGGCAAAGTCTGCAGATGATACTAAACTGCTCAAGATAGTTAAGACTAAAGCAGACTGTGAAGAACGTCAAAAAAGATCTCCCAAAACTAAGTGATTGGGCAACAAAATGACAAATGAAATTTAATGTGGATAAATGTAAAGTAATGCACATTGGAAAAAATAACCCCAACTATACATACAATATGATGGGGGCTAATTTAGCTAAAGCTAATCAGGAGAAAGATCTTGGAGTCATCGTGGATAGTTCTCTGAAGACGTCCACGCAGTGTGCAGCGGCAGTCAGAAAAGCAAACAGGATGTTAGGAATCATTACAAAAGGGATAGAGAATAAGACGGAGAATATCTTATTGCCCTTGTATAAATCCATGGTACACCCACATCTTGAATACTGCATACAGATGTGGTCCCCTCATCTCAAAACAGATAGCCTGGCATTAGAAAAGTTTCAGAAAAGGGCAACTAAAATGATTAGGGGTTTGGAAAGGGTCCCATATGAGGAGAGATTAAAGAGTCTCGGACTTTTCAGCTTGGAAAAGAGGAGACTAAGGGGGGATATGATAGAGGTCTATAAAATCATGCGTGGTGTGGAGAAAGTGAATAAGGAAAAGTTATTTACTTGTTCCCATAATATAAGAACTAGGGGCCACCAAATAAAATTGATGGGCAACAGGTTTAAAACAAATAAAAGGACGTTCTTCTTCACTCAGCGCACAGTCAACCTGTGGAACTCCTTGCCTGAGGAGGTTGTGAAGGCTAGGACTATAACAGGGTTTAAAAGAGAACTGGATGAATTCATGGAGGTTAAGTCCATTCATGGCTATTAGCCAGGATGGGTAAGGAATGGTGCCTCTAGCCTCTGTTTGTCAGAGGGTGGAGATGGATGGCAGGAGGGAGATCACTCAATCATTACCTGTCAGGTTCACTCCCTCTGGGGCACCTGGCATTGGCCGCTGTCGGCAGACAGGATACTGGGCTGGATGGACCTTTGGTCTGACCCAGTGTGGCCGGTCTTATGTTCTTATGTTAAACTACCCCAATATGAAGCAAAGAGAGGAAGAATAGCAAGAGACCAATATGGCTCCCTCAGGACTTTGCTAATGAAATGAAAATCAAAAAGAAATCCTACAGAAAGCGGAAACACAGATAAGTTGCTAAGGGGGAGTAAAAAAGAGCACCGCAAGTATGTAGGGACAAAATCAGACAGGCTAAGGCTATGTCTACATTGGCACTGAATGACAAAACATTTGTCTTTCAGAGGTGTTTAAAAAAAAAAACCCGGAAAGACTAAAGTTTTGCCACAAGTGCCGGTGTGAAGAGCGTGCTGTCGGCAGGAGCGCTCTCCTGCCGACAAGGCAAACGCCACTCGCGGGGGATGGAAGTTTTTGTCGGCAGGAGAGCCGGCAAACAGCGGCTACACTGCGTGACTTTTAGCAGCACGGCCGTAGCGACACAGACATGTTGCTAAAAGCTGTGTAGTGTAGACACAGCCTGAGGCTCAAAATGAGTTACACCTGGCAAGGGACGTAAAGGGTAGTAAGAAGAGGATCTATAAATACACTAGGGGAAGAATAAGAGAAAGGCATGTGTAGATCCACTGCTTAGCAGGGCAGGAGAGCTAATCACAGAGGACACCAAGAAGGTTGAGATGTTCAGTGCCTAGTTTGCTTCAGTCTTCTCTAAAAAGGTTAATTGTGACCAGATGCTTAACACAATTAATAATTTTATTGAGGTAATGTTGAAATAAGGAACGGTACAGAGTTCAAGCATAGGAGTTTCTGGTTGTCAGGGGATAAGGTACAGATTATCAAGGGGTGCAAAATTCGATTTAGGAGCTGGTGGAGCAAGGATCACATAATAATCTGCAATCTCCCCGACTGGGGGAAAAGTTTAACCGGTCAGAGTACAGACATCGAGATAAGGGGTAAGTTATCCACACAACAGCTATGTTCAGTATGCTGGGTATAGTGAGTGAATACGGGGGTGGGGATGGGTCTACCGTCATTTGGTGGGGTTTAATGTTCAGCGGGTTTACGGTTCCAATTCATACGGTCCGATGGGGAAGGCCTCTCAGTCTCATTCCCACAGTGTGTGCACAGTGTCGTACCGGCTCACTCCTCCTGGTACTGTGGGTGGCTGGTGATGTGCTCGATATAGATGTCCCTGGACCATCGGATGGTGTCCGAGACCATGAGGCGCCGCAAATCAATCAGGGCAAAAGACCACAAGCCAGACTAGGGGAAAAAAAGATTAAAGAATAGTTAATTAACTCTGATGTATTCACGTCAGCAGGGCCTGATGAAATTCACCTGAGGGCACTTCAGGAACTAGCTGAATTGGAGCCATTAGCAAGTATCTTTGAGCCAGGGAGCCGCCTCTTTTCGTCAAGGATGCTCAAATAAATTTGTTAGTCTCTAACAAGGTGCCACAAGTCCTCCTTATCTTTAAAAGGAGGAACAAAAAGGATCTGGAGGGTTACAGACTAGTCAGCCTGACTTTGATACCTGGAAAGATCTGGAACAAATAATCAATCAGTTTGTCAGCACTTAAAAGATAATAGGGTTATAAGGAATAGCCAGCATGGATTTGTCAGGAACAAATCATGCCAAACCAACCTGCCTTCTTTGACAGGGTTACTGGCTTAGTGGAGAGGGGAAGCAGTAGATGTGATACATCTGGATTTTATTAAGGTTTTGACACAATCCCACATGACATTCTCATAAGCAAACAAGGGAAAGGTGGTCTAGATGAAATTACTGTCAGGGCTTTGTCACAGTTCAGAGAACCACACCTGTGTTTCCCCGCCGTGGCTCAGCAAGGGCACCTGCTCTCAAGCTTCTGTCTCCCACACCATCGCCTTTCTTGGGGGTGGAGACCTACATCTCTCTTCCTCCTGAGCGGGGTATCCCCAGGCTGAACAAGTCCCTGCTTCCACTGTCTAGTTACCAGCAAAAGACCATCTGCCTTAGAGGGCCTGCTTGCTTTCTCTGCCAATAGTAAGAACAGAATAATTGCCAGCTGCTACACGTTACTGCACAGCACTCTGATTCTGAAGGTAAACGCATTATGGAGAAAACATATTAAGAACAATAAAAGAATGACCCACATGCTAATAAGTTCACCAGAGATCCCTGCAAATATCTCCAACATTCACTCTGGCAGGTGAATCCTTCCATACCCCTGCTCCCCCCAGAGCGTTCTCTTGTGTGGTGATGAGTTCATAACAGCCTCAGCTCAGAACTAGCATCCAGTTTTATGGGGCCTCAGCAGGCCAAGTGCTTCCAACCCTTCCCTAAGGATTGGGGCCCTCCGTGGACCAGGGGTCCTGTCCGTTTGCTGGATCAGGAAGAAGGCCCTGAGGCCAGCTTCAACTCAGGCTATTTATCCAAAAGTCCTTTCTTTGTTTGTGAGTCCCTGGGGAATCCAGGCTCGGTCTTTGACCTGTCTGCCTATAACAGGGGAACAGCAGACAAACAGTCCCCACTCAGGGCGAAGCCTCAAAGGCTGAATCTCTAGGTGGGGTGCACAACCCTGTCCCCCAGAACATCCGAGGAATTCCACTTTGCACATATGGTCCCCAAAGGGCAGCCCTGTCTGCTGTATTGTTCAACATAGTCTTTCAAAGCTCCCACTGTAAGGATACAAACAGTCTATGATTCTACCAGGTAAACACTGGCTTGTAAACAAATACAACCCCCTGCTGGTTGTTACCAATACTTGTTGTCTAAGATGAGCAGATAGCTCAGTGGTTTGAGCAGTGGCCTGCTAAACCCAGGGTTGAGAGTTCAATCCTTGAGGGGTTTATTTATTTATTTTAATTATTTTTTTATTTTTTATTTTACTTTATTTTGGGGAGGAAGAGATAGCTCAGTGGTTTGAGCAGTGGCCTGCTAAACCCAGGGTTGTGAGCTCAATCCTTGAGGGGGTCATTTAGGGATCTGGGGCAAAAATTGGCGATTGGTCCTGCTTTGAGCAGGGGGTTGGACTAGATGACCTCCTGAGGTCCCTTCCAACCCTGATATTTTATGAGTCTATGATAGAAACACAACCAGCTAAAAATGGGTCTAGTTAATAACAGGTAAACTGTGTTTGTAAGTTTCCCACCTTAGCACTAATCTGAGATATTCTCAGCAGCAGGCATGAAGAAATGTGTTTGTTGATACTGTTTACTAATTCAGTCCCAGTGATCATCCCGGAACGCAGTACAATGGAACCATTACAGCCAGGGCTGTTCCCAAGCACAGTGTATAAATCACCCTGGTTATCCCATGGAAGTGGCGAACCGGTACAGAGTTCATGCCCTCCCATATGCTCTTGTCACCCAATACTAACTGATTGGATGGGCACCAGGAGCGGTGCAGTCCCTGCAGGATGGGGCCAGGAATGGCAGTGCTGTGAGAAATGCAGCCCTCATGCTGGGGTGATGTGGAATCTCCCCACTTCCCCCCGAGGCTTCCGCCCCCACCCCCTCAGGTACCATTACATCATGACTGATCACCTGGAAAACATAGACCGGGTGGCCAAACGTACTGACCCTCTGAGCCGCATGCAGCAACTCAGAAGTTTGAGAGCGGGGCGTGCCTGCCAAGGCTGAAGCCCCGAGCCTCCTCTCCCTGGCAGAGGTGATGCGAGGGGCGGCACATGGGGCACAAGGAGCCGGCAAGCTGCGAGCTGCAGCCATGCGGAGGGACAGTGGTCAAAGCAGCTGCCCCCTCCTTGCAGCTCCCAGCTGTTTGCTGCTGCCTCTCCATGAGGAGCTAGGACCCTGGGAGCTGCAGCGAGGAGCTGCTGAGGGTAAGGGGCGGGGGGCGAGACTCAAACAGTTGGGGGGCCGAACCTTTAAATTGTATCCCCCCACTCTCAGCAGGCACCAGTCATCTCTGGCAGAAGCTCCTAGCCCCACCACCCCACCACCGGGAAGCCCTGAGCTTGTGGCTCCCAGTCTGGTAGGTGGAGAATGGGGGGGGACATGGGGAGCTCCGCAAGCTGCACTTTAAATGTAAAAGAGCCACCTGCGGCTCACAAGCCACAGTTTGGTCACCCCGACATAGACCACATAGACTTACCACCCTGCCTTTCCCCACGCCCAGAGTGCTGACCCACGGCATTGTGCAGCTGTGCCTCAGTTTCCCCACTCCCGGCAGGAATTTTGACCACAGACACAGCCAGCACTGACTTAATATCCCCAAACAGGGTAGAACTCACCCTTTGGCCACTGGGTCTGGTCTTGGCATGTTTACATCTGAGCTCTCTGGAGTTAACCTCCTTCCATCATTCGCCAAGAACACTTCAAACAGAACCCTCCAAGACCCTACCGCCAGCATCCCAGACCTCCTTTGGTGTCTATTCTGGCTCAGGTTACAGGCAGACTGATGGGGCTCTGGCAGAAACTTTTATTCACATCTGTTTGCCTCCCAGAACCTGTTTGGGGTCCACCACATGGTCTGGTTGTTCTGGTGTCCTGCCACCCCAGGAAGGTCCTGCCATTGAGTCACAACTCCGGTTTCCAGTGGGGTCTGGCTGTATTCGACACTCTAGGATACAGCATGACATATGCACAGAGGGCTGGGGTGTGAATTCAGCAGCATGCACATTATAGCTCCCCCCATATATGTACTCATAGGATTAGCCTGCTATGCCTGTGGGGCAGCTTCCCAGCCCCCCTCTGGATGGACTACCACAAAATTAATCTGCTGTGGGGCAAAGCCAGCCAGCCCTGGCCATGGGGAAACTCTGCGAGATGAAGCTGCTGGGGACTCCAAGGCCAGGAACAGCATGGAGGAAGCAAGCCCTGGTCTCAGGAGACTGTGTGGAGGGCAGAGAACTATCCCTGAACCTTCACTGAGTAAAGTGGCCAGTATTGGAGAGTAGAGCCTCGATGATGGCCCCCGGCCCTGAAGGCTGCAGGGTGAATCTCAAAGCCATGCCAGGGCTCTCAGAGGCAGAATAAGGGGTTTCCCCTTTGCTGGCTGACACAGCAGAGCTGAGGGTGGCTTAGCCGCTGAGGGGATGTCCCCAGACCGTTTCCTTGTGATACTTCTAGATGCGGTAACGTCGTATGTTTAGGGGATGGTTCCTGGGGCACTGGGGCCAGGCATGTCCCAAAAGGGAGGTGTGTGCAGCCCTGCCCCACGGCTCAGCAGCAGTGGGTGAATGCTGGAGCCCTGACTGGCATGGGGCGAGCACCTAGGAGAGACTGGTCTCCAGCCCCGTCCCTACCAATTATGGTGCCCTACGTACCCCGAGCACCTGCTCCCCCTACCCCGCGTGGAGGGTCTGGGCTGTGCTCCAGGCCTGCGGGGCCGTGGAGGCAGGAGCTGTGGGTTAGGGTTGGGCCCCAGCCCGCTCCGCTCCCCCTGCCCCAGCCGTGTCGCTCTGGGGAAGGGGCGTGGGGGGAAGGATGTCCCCCCCGCACTCACCGGCGGCGGGAAGCGGAGCGACACAGCGGGGAGCCAGCGGAGCGGAGCGGGCTGGGTTGCTCTTCCTCCCGCCACCACCACCGAGTGCGGGGGCAGGCCTGACCCCTGCTGCCAGCGCCAGGCCCCGCGGCTAATCCCCGGGCCGTGTCCGTCGCCGGGGGAGCGGGCTTGGGAGAAGGGGTGGAAAATGGGGGCGGGGTGGGGGCAGGAAGAGGCAGGGCAGGGGCGGAGGGAGTTGTCCCGAGCCCCGCACCCCCCTAGAAACGTCCCTGCCGGGGGGCCAGCTGGGGAATGGGGCCGGCCGCCGGCACTGCTGCACACGAAGCACACAGCTGTGCAGGGCACTGTGACGGGGCAGAGTGGCCCCGCACTGGTATCGCGGGGGTTAACCCTTCCTGCCCCGGAAGCCCGGCTGGGCATGTGCCAACTGGGGAATCAGCATAAAAGCCTGCAAAGGTGCTCAGTCCGGGCTGGCCGCCGGAGGAGAAGGAGGTGCACTGCCGGCTCCGGAGGAGGGACAGCCAAAGCTCCTGGATCCAGGGGCCAGCCAAGCTGGGACGCACCCGACATCCAAGACGGAGGTTTTGGCCAGAGGGGACGGACCGGAGGACCCCCCCCACTCCGGAGTGGAGAAGGCGACATTGAGAGTAGGAAGTGACCCAGGGGCATCTTAGAGACAGGCAGCGTCAAAGCTCAGGGCTGGCGCACAGGCCCCGGGGGCTGCCTGGACGTGTGGCCCCTGGCAGTGGGCCCCTGCCCTGCATTGCATGTGAGGATCAGCCAGAGCCCCCAGGGAAGGAGGGCGCTGGGGCTGGGTGTTGCTGATCAGGGTTGCTGCTGCTAACGCTGATTGGGCCTGATAACCGGGGAGCAGGGACCTCCTCCTGCCACCCCGCTCCCCGCCAAGGGTGGAGGAGGGGTCGCCACCCCCAGGTAGAGGTGGCAGTTTGGAACTGAACTCGCTGCCAGCCAGGGGGCAGCCACCTCCCCACGCCGGTTACGAAGGAAGCTGGAGATCTCCTCCAGCAGAGGCTGAAAGACACCTGTGGAGGCATCACCACGCAATGCACAGACCATCGAGGGATGCGCTACCCTCTTGTGAGCCGCGGCCACGGCCACCTGCGTGCCAGCCAGCTGGCTGGCACGCAGGTGGCCGTGGCCGCGGCTCACAAGAGGGTATTAGGGCTTCTCAGTTAGCAGGGGAAACAAATTGTCCCAGCTCTCCTACTCTGTACCTCAATCCCAGGGCAGAATTAAAGCAGTAAGTTATTGAAGATGGTTTAGGGACATTCTTAATGCTGGTGAGTTTCAGAGTCACGATTTCTAGGCCTTATTTTTGTCCCTAGAATGTGCTCTTCATGTAACTGACATGTACAAGTTTCTTCTGGTGGGTAGCAAGGGAAATGTTCTTATCCTACACCCTTGCAGAGCTATTTGCTTGGCTTTTTTAGAGGCAGGATCCCACACTGGTTCAGAGTAGCTAACTGCTACATCATTAAAGGAAAGCATCCACAAAAAGGAAGCTTACAAGAAGTGGAATCTTGGACAGATGACTAGGGAAGAGTATAAAGATATTGGTCGCGCATGCAGGGGTGTAATCAGGAAGGCCAAAGCACAATTGGAGTTGCAATTAGCAAGGGATGTGAAGGGTAACAAGAAGGGTTTCTACAGGTATGTTAGCAACAAGGTGGTGGTCAGGGAAAGTGTGGAACCCTTACTGAATGGGGGAGGCAACCTAGTGACAGATGTGGAAAAAGCTGAAGTACTCAATGCTTTTTTTGCCTCTGTCTTCACAGACAAGGCCAGCTCCCAGACTGTAGCACTAGGCAGCACAGCATGGGGAGGAGGTGAGCAGCCTTCAGAGGTGAAAGAACAGGTTAAGGACTATTTAGAAAAGCTGGACATGCACAAGTCCATGGGTCTGGATCTAATGCATCCGAGAGTGCTGAGGGAGTTGGCTGATGTGATTGCAGAGCCATTGGCCATTATCTTTGAAACTCAGGGGATGTCCAGGACAATTGGAAAAAGGCAAATATAGTGCCATCTTTAAAAAAGGTAAGGAGGAGAAAATCTGGAGAACTACAGTCTGGGGAACTACAGCCTCACCTCAGTCCCCAGAAACGTCATGGAGCAGGTCCTCAAGGAATCCATTTTGAAGCACTTGGAGGAGAGGAAGGTGATCAAGAACAGTCCACATGAACTCACCAAGGGCAAGTGATGTTTGACCAACCTGATTGCCTTCTATGATGAGATAACTGACTCTGTGGACATGGGGAAAGCAGTGGATTTGATATCTTGACTTTAGCAAAGCTTTTGACACGGTCTCCCACAGTATTCTTACCATCAAGTTAAAGACGTATGGATTGGATAAATGGACTATAAGGTGGATAGAAAACTGGCTAGATCTTTGGGCTCAATGGGTAGTGATTGACTGCTTGATGTCTAGTTGGCAGCCGATATCAAGTGGAGTGTCCCAGGGGTCGGTTCTGAGGCTGGTTTTGTTCAACACCTTCATTAATGATCTGGATGATGGGATGGATTGCACCCTCAGCAAGTTCGCAGATGACACTTGTTAGGGAGTTTATTCCTTCACCCACTTAGTTCCCTGGTCCTTCTCGCATGAACAGAGAGCAACAATACCTGAAGTCCAAAGGTGCAAACAATTCGATGTTTATTGGGGTGAACTTCCAGCAAACATGATTCCAGTTTCCTTTCTTAGTGTCCCCCTTCCCAGCTCTGACACCACAGAGCCTTACACCTGTGTCCCTGTTCCCATTCCTGCCCTTAGCCAAACATGATTCCAATTTCCCCACCCCCATTCCCTGTTCCCATTCTCCCCCCCCCCCCAACACTTCCTGATTGACTGCAGACTATATAGTAAAACTTGAGTTCTGCTTGGCTATACCTTAACCAATCATTTTACTGACATTTAACTAACCAATCCTAACATTGTAACATGATTATTTAACCAATATATCCCACCACCTTAGTTTACACCCAGCAAAATTAATTATACAGCAGACAGAAACAATCACAGAACCAGACAGAGATTATACAGACCAACAATAGCAAAGTGGGAACTATAATGACAAAACAATACAGAAGTGAGGATTTCACATCCCAGCTCTTGATAAGTGAGTTCTTGCCAGACAGGATGCTATCAAACTAAGTTTCCTTTTACATCTTCTAGGCACTTCCCTTTCTCTGGAGGCGATAGGCATTTTCAGGACAGGATTGTATCCTAACAGCCCAATAGCACCTTCTTTCAGTGCAACTAGTTTGGGATGTGAGGAGGTGACCGGTCACTTCCCAGCTTATGGCTGCCTCTGCTGTTTAGCCAAAGGCGTTAGCCTAAGCACAGGGCCTCAGACTGTCACAGTAAGAGAAGGATCTTACACTGCAGACAGTGATTTTGATTCTTTCTTTTATACCTCTATAACTAGCCAAGTGAAAAGAATACATGTAAATTCTTAGAGTATAGGCCTTTACAGACAGGCCTGACTATCTATATCCTAACAACACTAAGCTGTGGGGAGAGGTAGATATGCTGAAGGACAGGGATAGGGTCCAGAGTGACCTAGACAAATTGGAGGATTTGGACAAAATAAATCTGAGGTTCAACAAGGACAAGTGCAGAGACCTGTACCTAGGACAGAAGAACCCCATGCACCGCTACCGGCTGGGGACTGACTGGCTAAGCGGCAGATCTGCAGAAAAGGACCTGGGGATTACAGTGGATGAGAAGCTGGATATGAGTCAGCAGTGTGCCCTTGTTGCCAAGAAGGCTAATGGCATATTGGGCTCTATTAGTAGGAGCATTGCCAGCAGATCGAGGGACGTGATTATTTCCCTCTATTCAGCACTGGTGAGGCCACATCTGGAGTACTGTGTCCAGTTTTGGTCCCTCCACTACGGAAGGGATGTGGATAAATTGGAGAGAGTCCAGCGGAGGGCAGTGAAAATGATCAGGGGGCTGGGGCACATGACTTATGAGGAGAGGCTGAGGGAACTGGGCTTGTTTAGTCTACAGAAGAGAAGAGTGAGGGGGGATTTGATAGCAGCCTTCAACTATCTGAAGGGGGATTCCAAAGAGGATGGAGCTCGGCTGTTCTCAGTGGTGGCAGATGACAGAACAAGGAGCAATGGTCTAGGTTGGATATTAGGAAACACCATTTCACTAGGAGGGTGGTGAAGCACTGGAATGCGTTACCTAGGGAGGTGGTGGAATCTCCTTCCTTAGAAGTCTTTAAGGTCAGGCTTGACAAAGCCCTGGCTGGGATGATTTAGTTGGGGTTGGTCCCGCTTTGAGCAGGGGGTTGGACTAGATGACCTCCTGAGGTCTCTTCCAACGCTAATCTTCTATGATTCCATGATTAATAACCTGCATGTTCATAAAGTGCAGCTTTTCCATTTTCTTGTTGTATTGGAGCTCATATTGACCTTAGATTTGGTCACCCATTAGTTTAAGAAAAAGTGGTGGTTTTTATGGACCCTCCGGATTGTTTGGTGCCCCTTGGCTTTCTTTGGAAAAGCAAGAGGGGAGAAGAAAACATCCTTGTATTCTTTTTTTAGAAGAATAATGAACATGAGCTGCATTAAAAGCAAAGCCGACTAATTTCTTAATATCTCCAGCTAGCCCATGTTCTCAGCATAGGGCCAGCCCCCCTCTAGGGCTGACTCCTGGGGCCATCAGTGCAGGTACATGTGGCAGGAATTTGGCCTAGACTGCTTTATACCTACAGGAATCCTCCTCAGTGAATGGCTACGGCTATCCCTTCCCGAACAGTACGTTAGAGGCCTTGTTTTTAGTCTTCCTCCCGCCAGTGAAGAATAAGCACCCAGTGAAAAAGGAGGGCTTGAGTCCCCGGTTCAGCCAGGCCTGGCTAACTCTCTAGTGCAAGGGAGAGTTCAGTCTCTTTGGCCAATGTGGGGCCAGGTTTTCAAGGGCTCAGGATCCAATGTGCATCCAAGGTGCTGAGCAATTCTGATATCCTGGCCAGTAGTATCCAATCCTGTGGTAATGAAGCCAATGCAAGCTTTACTATTGACTGCAGTAGGCACAGGATTAAGCTCTTAATGAGGCCAGTCAGACCCCAGTCCTGCTTGGGCACAGAGCTCCACCATGCCAAACCATTTGCAGAGTCGGAGTCCAAGTTAGTACCAACTGGGGTATTGGCTCCTTTTGTGATTGGGCACTTTTCCACTGGGAATTGAGCTTAGACTCCCCAAATTCAGTTCACTAATGCCAGCAGATGCTAACACACTTTGGACAATGTTGGTCTTTTCTGCACTAACTCCAACAGATCCTGCAGTGAAAGTGCCAAAAGGAAAAGTGAGTGTGGGATGAAATAAAATCCTTCTCAAAACTGTATCCCTTGTATAAATACATAAAATGAAAGCACACAGGTGCTTTATTCAGAAATGAAATACAATCCTGTGTCAGCCATATGCCTTATGGATTCTCTGAAATACCAGACTGGTTTCCTCTGACCTCATCAGACTTACAGCCTCAAATGACCTTTTCCAGCTCATATTTTCATGGAGAAAAATAACTATAAACCAGTCACACTCGCTTATTGAAACTGGACTTTGGAAATGGAGCTACTCAGTGGGATTTTTTCGAACATCCCAAGAGAAACATTTTGAGTTTCTTCAGGCCTTCAGCAGATCAACATGTGTTTTATACAAGCACCAGTGTGCTAAGGATGGAAGTCCAATGCTTTGTGCATCAAGCCATGTAGGAGACTTGGAATCATGTACAGCTTTGTGTTATTATTAGCAAGATTCCTAATTGGATAATAACCTGGACTCACAGGGTGAGCCCCAAGGGAGAACAGTCATTTCTTTAAAAGAAGTCTCCTCTGAGTGAAATATTCAATTGGAGTTGTATTTATATCTACTAGGAGAGTCATCTAGGCTAGTGACTCTCAGCCTTTCCAACTGGGGCCTAAAAACTAGCTGTGATGTCTTGCCATGACCCCAAATCCCACAATCCTTGGTGTCTGAAAAGGATTGTGGGATTGAAGTCATGGCAAGAAACTCTGGCGGGTTTGGGGCTGCTGGGAAGGGAGGTTCTCGGTAGGAATGTACTGGGTGGTGATGCTGGGAGGGGCTGGTGAAGTGCGCAGAGTGGAACGGTTGTTGGGTGTGTCTCATACTTCCCCCGACCACTCAGCTCCGGGGCATGAGCTGCTTCAGGGCGCTCTATGCGAGGGACATGGAGATGAACCTAGGCACAGAGAGAAGTGGTTCCAAGATACTTTACTGAATACCCTATGACCTGGGAAGGCATTCTCATGACCCTTGCTGCAGTCTTGAAAGAAAACCCAGCTCTATTATTTTTATGGATTTTGTTACAAATTAATAAAAAGCAAATTTAAAATTAAACACATTTCTAACTACTAAAACTTTGACTAATAAATGAACCACAACTATGTTTTAAAATCCATCGGAAGCAGGAAGCCTGCCAAATAATCCAGGGTGTCACTGGATGATCGAAGTGCTAAAGGGGAATCCTAAGAAGATAAGGCCATTACGGGGAAGCTACATGAATTCTTTGCATCGGTCTTCACTGCAGAGGATGTGTGTCAATCTCACCCTTTTAGTCTCAAGAGAACAAACCTGCACACACGATACTACAATCCCCAGAGTCCAATTTCCTTACAGTGGTGTTAATACAAATATCTATTTCGTTTAGGAACAACAAGCACAGAATTCATGTCCCCCACAGATTCCACCCCCTTGCCCCACAGAATAATTATTCTGCTGAGGAGGTGCTGCAATTACACCCTTTCCCCACCAGGGGCTGCTGTAGCACCAGAAGACAAGGCAGCTGACTCACTGTTGGAGTAGCCAGCCATGCCCCCCCCCCACTTGCTCCCAAGTTCCTTAATACACCTTCCTGCTGCCTACTCTGAACCCCTTCCCAAGGGGGGAATGCTGGACCGTCGCCACCCTTATCGCCCGCACCACCCAACTATAATGCCTGCCTCAGCCCTGACCTCACAAGGTCCGCAGCCAGGTGAAGAAGATGCTCAGGGATCCCACCGTGCTGTAGCACATCCCACAGATACTCATGCTGCACTCAGTCAATGGTCTTGTTTTGATCCAAGGAATATGCGTATCCTGGCCAGGCCCCTGCTGCCCTGCCTCAGACGTCTCCCAAAGATAGCACAGCAAGTCTGCTAGCAGCCAGCCCTTGCTGGCCCTGGCTGGAGCCAGACGGATCAGCATGGGAGCCACCCCCACCAAGCCGCTTTGCCAAGGCCCTACAGTCTGTATTCAGTCGGGGCAGGGGTCTCCAGTTTTCTCACAACAACCTGGCCTGCCCTTTACTCAGTAGGGTCAGCAAACCCTCATTAAATAATCTCGCCAACTCCCTCCTTTCCAATGCCTAAGCAAAGACCAGTGGGAAAGTCTGATACAATTCACTCGTCAGCCAGTCTCTACCTGGGAACGCCCCTTTCTTTAAAGCGTGAATTGCTTCCAAAGCGTCCGGACATGGAATAGGGGTGCACAGACTTTCTGCCTGGTCTATCGTGACTTCAGATCAGATCATCATGACGAGCAGATCGAGGGACGTGATCGTTCCCCTCTATTCGACATTGGTGAGGCCTCATCTGGAGTACTGTGTCCAGTTTTGGGCCCCACACTACAAGAAGGATGTGGAGAAATTGGAGAGAGTCCAGCAAAGGGCAACAAAAATGATTAGGGGTCTAGAACACATGACTTATGAGGAGAGGCTGAGGGAGCTGGGATTGTTTAGCCTGCAGAAGAGAAGAATGAGGGGGGATTTGATAGCTGCTTTCAACTACCTGAAAGGGGGTTCCAAAGAGGATGGCTCTAGACTGTTCTCAATGGTAGCAGATGACAGAACGAGGAGTAATGGTCTCAAGTTGCAGTGGGGGAGGTTTAGATTGGATATTAGGAAAAACTTTTTCACTAGGAGGGTGGTGAAACACTGGAATGCGTTACCTAGGGAGGTGGTAGAATCTCCTTCCTTAGAGGTTTTTAAGGTCAGGCTTGACAAAGCCCTGGCTGGGATGATTTAACTGGGAATTGGTCCTGCTTCGAGCAGGGGGTTGGACTAGATGACCTTCAGGGGTCCCTTCCAACCCTGATATTCTATGATTCTGTGATTCTATGATTCAGGGCCTACCCCGGAACCCAGAAATGCTCTCCTGTCCCTCTGCACTGAAGTCTGCTGTTGTTGCTCTTCTCATAGAATCATAGAATAACAGAGTTGCAAGGGACCTCTGGAGGCCATCTAGTCCAACCCCCTGCCCAGAGCAGGACCAATCCCAACTAAATCATCCCAGCCAGGGCTTTGTCAAGCCTGACCTTAAAAACCTCAAAGGAAGGAGATTCTACCACCTCCCTAGGTAACGCATTCCAGTGTTTCACCACCCTCCTAGTGAAAAAGTTTTTCCTAATATCCAACCTAAATCTCCCCCACTGCAACTTGAGACCATTACTCCTTTTCCTGTCATCTGCTATCACTGAGAATAGTCTAGAGCCATCCTCTTTGGATCCACCTTTCAGGTAGTTAAAAGCAGCTATCAAATCCCCCCTCATTCTTCTCTTCCGTAGTCTAAACAATCCCAGTTCCCTCAGCCTCTCCTCATAAGTCATGTGTTCCAGACCCCTAATCATTTTTGTTGCCCTTCGCTGGACTCTCTCCAATTTCTCCACATCCTTCTTGTAGTGTGGGGCCCAAAACTGGACACAGTACTCCAGATGAGACCTCACCAATGTCGAATAGAGGGGAACGATCACGTCCCTCGATCTGCTGGCAATGCCCCTACTTATACATCCCAAAATTCCATTGGCCTTCTTGGCAACAAGGCCACGCTGTTGACTCATATCCAGCTTCTCGTCCACTGTTACCCCTAGGTCCTTCTCTGCAGAACTGCTGCCTAGCCATTCGGTCCCTAGTCTGTAGCGGTTCATTGGATTCTTCCGTCCTAAGTGCAGGACTCTGCACTTGTCCTTGTTGAACCTCATCAGATTTCTTTTGGCCCAATCCTCCAATTTGTCTAGGTCCCTCTGTATCCTATCCCTACCCTCCAGCGTATCTACCAGTCCTCCCAGTTTAGTGTCATCCGCAAACTTGCTGAGGGTGCAATCCACACCATCCTCCAGATCATTAATGAAGATATTGAACAAAACCGGCCCCAGGACCGACCCTTGGGGCACTCCGCTAGATACCGGCTGCCAGCTAGACATGGAGCCATTGATCACTACCCGTTGAGCCCGACAATCTAGCCAACTTTCTACCCACCTTGTAGTGCATCCATCCAGCCCATACTTCTTTAACTTGCTGGCAAGAATACTGTGGGAGACCGTGCCAAAAGCTTTGCTAAAGTCGAGGAATAACACGTCCACTGCTTTCCCTTCATCCACAGAACCAGTTATCTCATCATAGAAGGCAATTAGATTAGTCAGGCATGACTTTCCCTTGGTGAATCCATGCTGACTGTTCCTGATCACTTTCCTCTCCTCTAAGTGCTTCAGAATTGATTCCTTGAGGACCTGCTCCATGATTTTTCCGGTGACTGAGGTGAGGCTGACTGGCCTGTAGTTCCCAGGATCATCCTTCTTCCCTTTTTTAAAGATGGGCATTACATTAGCCTTTTTCCAGTCTTCCGGGACTTCCCCCGATCGCCATGAGTTTTCAAAGATAATGACCAATGTCTCTGCAATCACATCCGCCAATTCCTTTAGCACTCTCGGATGCAACGCATCCGGCCCCATGGACTTGTGCATGTCCAGTTTTTCTAAATAGTCCCGAACCCCTTCTTTCTCCACAGAGGGCTGGCTACCTCCTCCCCATGCTGTGCTGCCCAGTGCAGCAGTCTGGGAGCTGACCTTGTTCGTGAAGACAGAGGCAAAAAAAGCATTGAGTACATTAGCTTTTTCCACATCCTCTGTCACTAGGTTGCCTCCCTCATTTAGTAAGGGGCCCACACTTTCCTTGGCTTTCTTCTTATTGCCAACATACCTGAAGAAACCCTTCTTGTTACTCTTAACATCCCTCGCTAGCTGCAACTCCAGGTGTGATTTAGCCTTCCTGATATCATTCCTACATGCCCAAGCAATATTTATATACTCATCCCTGGTCATTTGTCCAATCTTCCACTTCTTGTTAGCTTCTTTTTTGTGTTTAAGATCAGCAAGGATTTCACTGTTAAGCCAAGCTGGTCGCCTGCCATATTTACTATTCTTTCTACACATTGGGATGGTTCGTCCCTGTAACCTCAATAAGGCTTCTTTAAAATACAGCCAGCTCTCCTGGACTCCTTTCCCCCTCATGTTATTCTCCCAGGGGATCTTGCCCATCAGTTCCCTGAGGGAGTCAAAGTCTGCTTTTCTGAAGTCCAGGGTCCGTATTCTGCTGTTCTCCTTTCTTCCCTGCGTCAGGATCCTGAACTCAACCATCTCATGGTCACTGCCTCCCAGGTTCCCATCCACTTTTGCTTCCCCCACTAATTCTTCCCGGTTTGTGAGCCGCAGGTCAAGAAGACCTCTGCCCCTAGTTCTCCCCAAGCAACTGGGCATAATAAACTTGGATCACATCCAGCATCTCCTCAAGGCTTCTGTACCTCCCTTCTGCATTTCTCAAACCACCGTGTCCCTGGCCTCCTCCCTCTCATTGGGATAGGCAGAAATCTGGTGCCAGTTGGTCTTTACTTTCACTCCAGCAGCGACTGCTTTCCCTTGACTATTAGTCTCCTCCCTCTTCCTGAGATGATTGCTCTTCCTCCTGACAGCTGCATCAGGAGGCTTCTGCTCCTTCCCTGCCATCTCCCACCCCACCCCACCCCACCCTGTGTCCCTGGTCAAGGCTGTGGCTCTGAAGGGTTCCCTCTCCTAGAGCATGGCTGCTCGGAGACTCTGCAGCCGCCCTTGATGACACAAGCTCAACACGTCTTTTTAACTCCCTCATTTCCTGCTGTCCCCATTTCCTTCTCCTCGGCCTTGCTGCCTCTTCTGTGCCAAAGCGTTCAGTTGCTGCCTCTCCGTTTTCAGAGTCCGCCTCTTCTTGGCCTGATACTTGAACGCCGGCTTCACTTCCTCTCTGCCTTCCAGCTTGCCACGGAGGGATAAACCCCCATTACTGACTCTGAATCCTCAAACTGAGCAAGGAAGTGAAAAAAACCAGGCCTCTTTCCCCCGCCCACCTGACTGCCAGCACTCATTACTTCCAAGATCCTCGGATTCTACTTCTAAGCCCCCCACCCTCTTCACACCGAATGGCCATATCCAAATGCAAAGCAACCTGCCCCAATAAGTGACCCAATATCTCAAGCAGGATGGCCTGGAACGTACACACTTCACTCTCTTCTGCATGTACAGCTTGTGAATTCTACTCCTCCTTGCCCCTCTAAAAATATATGTCCACCATTCTTCCCATGCCCCTGCTTCCGAGTCATGCCCTCCAAATCCTCTTCCAAAAACCAGCTTTCAAGTCAGCTTTTCACACTAATGTAAATAGCATTTGAACATCTGCTCCCCTGGTCCATTAATGCCCCTTCCCACCCACTCCCTGCTCACACGCTCCTGTACCTGACCACAAGACTTAAAGTCACCTCCAGAAATAACAATCCAAGAGGTAAAAAGAAACAGAACAATTGTTCTCCCAGGCTTTACCTCCCAAAGCTGCGGCTGAGGGATCTTAAAGGTGTGAAGTAACAGCACCATACCTGGCTACAGGGGGCTCAGCAGGGTGACCTCCATGCCAGCCCTAAGCCCCTCATCGACTGGCCCCACCCCAAAGCCTGCACCCCCAGCCCCATGCATCCCAACCCTCGGCCCCAGCCCTGAGCCCTCTCCCACACTCTGAACGCCTCGGCCCCAGGCCCACCACATGACTTTTGTTATGTGCACCAATATGAAGGTAATGTGTCACACTTCACCTCCATATTGGTGCACATAACAAAATTTATTCCGTGCACATGTGGAAAAAATTAGAGGGAACACTGGTGGTGGGATCACCTTCTTAACAGCCCAATATTACATTGTTTTAATTTAATATTATGTTGTTGTAATTTAGGTGGAACATGAGATGTAACTTTCTGCTTCTTGGATCATGGCTGCTGCTCTCCTAATATGGCTGCAGAAAAAGACCTCAGACATTACAGACTCCGCTATTTACCTCTCTCCACTGTGAAAACTGACCATTTATTCATACCCTTTGTTTCCTATCTTTTAACCAGTTACTGATCCTTGATAGGCCTTTCCCTCTTATCTCATGACTACCTACTTTGCTTAAGAGTCTTTGGTGAGAGACCTCATCAAAAGCTTTCAAACATCCAAAAGCTTTCAAACAGTATACACGATATCCACATGCTCGTTGACACCCTCAAAGAATTCTACTACATTTCCCTTTACAAAAGGTGTGTTGACTCTTCCACAACTTATTGTATTTACCTATGTGTCTCACAATTCTGTTCTTTACTGTAGATTCAATCAGTTTGCCTGGTACTGAAGTTAGGCTTACAACCTGTAATTGCCAGGATCACCCCTTTTTTAAAAATCGGCATCACATTCGCTCTCTGTCAGTCACCTGGAACAAAGGCTGATTTAAGCACGAAATTAGAAATTCTTCAATTTCATATTTTAGTTCTTTCAGAACTCTCGGGTGAATCCCATCTGGTCCTTGTGACTTACTCGTTTATCAATGTATTCCAAACTCTCCTCTATTGACACCTCACTCTGGGACAGTTCCTCAGATTTGTCACCTAAAAAGAATGGCTCAGCTGTAGTGGGTTCTCCTCCTTTTACTCTGCAGTGAAGATCAATGCAAATAATTCATTTTTGCTTCTCCACAATGACCTTGACTTCTTGAGTGCTCTTCTAGTCCCTTGATCATCCAGGGGCCCCGCTGACTGTTTGGCAGGCTTCCTGCTTCTGATGTACTTATTTTTATTTTATTTTTTGTTTGCTGTTAGTTTTTGTTGCCTTAGCTAGCTGCTCTTCAAATTCTTTCTTGGCCTTCCTTATTATACTTTTACACTTGCCAGACTTTATGCTCTTATTTTCCTCACTAGAATTTGACTTCCAATTTTTAAAGGATGCCTTTTTTCCTCTAAATGCCTCTTTTACTCCACTGTTTAGCTACGGTGGCACCTTTTTTTGGTCCTCTTACTGATTTTTTTTTTATTTGGGGTATACATTTATAATAGTCTCCAGGCATTTTGCAGACATTTCACCCTTGTGACTGTTCCTTTTAATTTCCATTTACCTAATTTCCTCATTTTGAAAGTTAAATGCTACTGTAGTGGATTTCTTTGCCACTTTTCCCCTTTTAAGAATGTTACATTTAATTACATGATGGTTGCTGTCACCAAGCAGATCGGCTATGCCCAACTCCTAGTCTGGATCCTGTGCTCCATTTAGGACTACATTAAGAATTGCCTCTCCCCTTGTGGGTTCCAGGACAGCACTCAATTAGGGTGTCTAGAAATTTTCTCTCTTCATCCCTTCCTGAAGCAATGCAACCCACACAATATGAGGATAGTTAAAATCCCATTATTATTGCATTTTCTGCCCTTGCAGCCTCTCTGATCTCCCTGAGCATTTCACAATCACTGTCACTACCCTGGTCAGGCGGCTGGTGGCAAGGCGGGACCCAGTGGGGCTCGGGGCTGCTACCCAGACAGCCTTGCATGGCAAAGTCCGGGGCTGCCCACCTGGACAGTCCCACAGAGGTTCCAGGGTCAGCGTCGGGGTTGCCAGCTGGCCCTAGGGTCAGGGTCCAGGCTGCCACCCAACTGCCTTGCCAGCTGGCCCAGCATGGCCGGGTCCAGTATTGGGGCTGCTGCCCAGTTCCATACAGTGGGGTCCAGGGTCCCTGATGCTGGGTCCCAACCCAGGGCCCCACTTTGTGGAGGGGTCTCTGGGCAGGAGGCGCTGGGCATAGGGGTCTGTGGGGGCATGCTTTGGTTCTCAACCTGTGGCCCAGGTAACCCATTGTGGGCTGATTGGTTGAGAACCACTGACATAGAGTCTTGTCTCATTTAATCACGACTCTTCCTTCAAAGCCACCAAACCCCTTCCCTTATCCCTTATAGACTCATCGACTTTAAGGCCAGAAGAGACCATCTAGTCTGATCTCCTGCACAACACAGGCCACAGATCCTCACCCATTCCCTCCTTTAACAGGCCTGTAATCTCTGACTGAGTTACTGAAGTCCTCAAATCCTGGTTTAAAGACTTCAAGTTACAGAGAATCCACCATTTATTCTGGTTTTAACCTACAAGTGATCCATTCCCTATGCTGTAGCGGAAGGTGAAAACCCCCCCAGGGTCTCCGCCAATCTGACCTGGGGGAAAATTCCTTCCTGACCCCAAATATGGTGATCAGTAGGACCCCGAGCACGTGGGCAAGACCCAGCAGCAAGACACCTGGGAAAGAATTCCCCATAGTAACTCAGAAGGAATCCACGGGAACTGAAACAATCGCTCAGTCGACCTCCAAAGAGATGGGATTCGTGTGAAGATTTTATCATGAAAAGGACTGGCCACATGGGGAGAAGGAAGGTCAGGATAAGCAAAGACTGGAAGATGTGTGTGATTGGCGCAATCTATACGAGGGCTGAAGGACGGATTGAACAACGTGATCAAACTGAACTCAGAACCCTCCACAACTAGTGCCCCATCTCCAGCTGTTGGAGAGATGGGCTACTATCAGCCATACATGGGCCACATGCCATTGCAGGCAGTCTCATCATACCACCCCTTCATAAATGTATCACGCTCAGTCTTCCCAAGTCCCTCCCACAGCCCCATACCAGCGCCCCACATGGCCCATCTCACCCAGCCCCACACCAGTGCCCCACAAAGCCCCTCCCCTGACCCCATACCAGCGCCCCACATGGCCCCAGCCCCATACCAGCGCCCCACATGGCCCGTCTCACCCAGCCCCACACCAGTGCCCCACAAAGCCCCTCCCCTGACCCCATACCAGCGCCCCTCATGGCCCCAGCCCCATACCAGCGCCCCACATGGCCCCAGCCCCATACCAGCGCCCCACATGGCCCGTCTCACCCAGCCCCACACCAGTGCCCCACAAAGCCCCTCCCCTGACCCCATACCAGCGCCCCTCATGGCCCCAGCCCCATACCAGCGCCCCACATGGCCCCAGCCCCATACCAGCGCCCCACATGGCCCATCTCACCCAGCCCCACACCAGTGCCCCACAAAGCCCCTCCCCTGACCCCATACCAGCGCCCCACATGGCCCCAGCCCCATACCAGCGCCCCACATGGCCCCAGCCCCATACCAGCGCCCCACATGGCCCCAGCCCCATACCAGCGCCCCCACATGGCCCATCTCACCCAGCCCCACACCAGTGCCCCACAAAGCCCCTCCCCTGACCCCATACCAGCGCCCCACATGGCCCCAGCCCCATACCAGCGCCCCACATGGCCCCAGCCCCATACCAGCGCCCCACATGGCCCATCTCACCCAGCCCCACACCAGTGCCCCACAAAGCCCCTCCCCTGACCCCATACCAGCGCCCCACATGGCCCCAGCCCCATACCAGCGCCCCACATGGCCCCAGCCCCATACCAGCGCCCCACATGGCCCCAGCCCCATACCAGCGCCCCCACATGGCCCATCTCACCCAGCCCCACACCAGTGCCCCACAAAGCCCCTCCCCTGACCCCATACCAGCGCCCCACATGGCCCCAGCCCCATACCAGCGCCCCACATGGCCCCAGCCCCATACCAGCGCCCCCACATGGCCCATCTCACCCAGCCCCACACCAGTGCCCCACAAAGCCCCTCCCCTGACCCCATACCAGCGCCCCACATGGCCCCAGCCCCATACCAGCGCCCCACATGGCCCCAGCCCCATACCAGCGCCCCACATGGCCCATCTCACCCAGCCCCACACCAGTGCCCCACAAAGCCCCTCCCCTGACCCCATACCAGCGCCCCACATGGCCCCAGCCCCATACCAGCGCCCCACATGGCCCCAGCCCCATACCAGCGCCCCACATGGCCCATCTCACCCAGCCCCACACCAGTGCCCCACAAAGCCCCTCCCCTGACCCCATACCAGCGCCCCACATGGCCCCAGCCCCATACCAGCGCCCCACATGGCCCCAGCCCCATACCAGCGCCCCACATGGCCCCAGCCCCATACCAGCGCCCCCACATGGCCCATCTCACCAGCCCCACACCAGTGCCCCACAAAGCCCCTCCCCTGACCCCATACCAGCGCCCCACATGGCCCCAGCCCCATACCAGCGCCCCACATGGCCCCAGCCCCATACCAGCGCCCCCACATGGCCCATCTCACCCAGCCCCACACCAGTGCCCCACAAAGCCCCTCCCCTGACCCCATACCAGCGCCCCACATGGCCCCAGCCCCATACCAGCGCCCCACATGGCCCCAGCCCCATACCAGCGCCCCACATGGCCCATCTCACCCAGCCCCACACCAGTGCCCCACAAAGCCCCTCCCCTGACCCCATACCAGCGCCCCACATGGCCCCAGCCCCATACCAGCGCCCCACATGGCCCCAGCCCCATACCAGCGCCCCACATGGCCCATCTCACCCAGCCCCACACCAGTGCCCCACAAAGCCCCTCCCCTGACCCCATACCAGCGCCCCACATGGCCCCAGCCCCATACCAGCCCCCCACATGGCCCCAGCCCCATACCAGCCCCCCACATGGCCCCAGCCCCATACCAGCGCCCCCACATGGCCCATCTCACCCAGCCCCACACCAGTGCCCCACAAACCCCCTCCCCTGACCCCATACCAGCGCCCCACATGGCCCCAGCCCCATACCAGCGCCCCACAAAGCCCCTCCCCTGACCCCATACCACCACCCCACATGGCCCCAGCCCCATACCAGCGCCCCACATGGCCCCAGCCCCATACCAGCGCCCCACGTGGCCCCTCTCTCCCATCAGACCCCTCCAGGCCGGCCCGCGCGCCCCTTCCGCCCAGCGCGGCCTACAGGTCCCGGCATGCCCCGCGCGCCCCTTCCGCCCAGCGCGGCCTACAGGTCCCGGCATGCCCCGCGCGCCCCTTTCGCCCGGCGCGGCCTACAGGTCCCGGCATGCCCCGCGCGCCCCTTTCGCCCGGCGCGGCCTACAGGTCCCGGCATGCCCCGCTGCAGGAAGGGGCGGCGCGCCCGGCCGCCTCTTTCCGGCCTCGGCGTGAGGAGCGAGCGAGCGAGCGGCTAAGATGGCGGCTGCGGCGGTGTTGGAGTTCCAGCGAGCCCAGTCCCTGCTCTCCACCGACCGCGAGGCCTCCATCGGGATCCTGCACTCCATCGGTGAGCGGCCCGGGGCCGGCGGCGGGGCCGGCCCGCGGCCCGCGCTCCTCGGCCCGGCGGCGGCGCGGGGGACCGGCCGTGCCGGCTGCTGACTCACCGTGGGAGCCGGGGGGGCGCAAGGCCGCAGCCCGCGGCGGGAGCGAGGCCCCCGGCCGCTGCTGACTCACGCTGGGCCCGGGGGGCAGGGCCGGGGCGCCGGCCCTGCTTCGCCCTCCCGGGCAGCGCGTGGGGCTCGGGCCTGGGGTCCCGGCTCGGCGGGGGCTTAAAGAGGCTCCGGTCTTTGCCGTCAGCGGGGGGGGGCTACCCCCCCGGGCGCGCTCCCCATGGCGGTCAGGGGCAGCCCCCCTCCGCTGCCGGCCGGGACTGGCCTTTCTCCTCCCCCGGGCAAGCCAGCGAGGCTCTGGGAAGGGGGGTGACACCCCCCCGCAGCCCGCCGTGGCGTGGAGCCCGCGCAGTGTCTCTCCCGGTCCGGGGGAGACTTGGGGGGTGACCCTGCTGTCAGCCCGCTCTCCCCGGGGCACGGCGCCGACCCTCTCCGCTCCCTTCAGCTGGGGGTCTCTGAACAGCGCCTCCCTGCTGTGGGGCCTGCGGATCTGGTCTCTGCCGCTCTCCCCGTTGCGGGGTCTGGGGTTGAGCGTGACGCGGGGTCTGTTTCTGTCTCGCTTCCACCCGCTGCTTGCTCGGGTAAGCGGCTCTGAAGTGCCACGGGCTTCTGAGGCCACGGTTGGTGGCGTGTAGTTGTTCTTGTGCGGCAGTCCTGTTAGGGCGGCATGGCCGGATCTCGGGTTACCGGCCAGGCGGGAGGATGACCGCCTCAGCTGACGAGTAACCTAGAGATCAGAGGGGTGTGAATGATTCCAAACAGCGCACTTGAACCCAGGGTGGGAAACTGCCCTTGCCTTGGAGTGCTGGCCAGACTTGCAGTCCCTTCTGTGGAGGGGGGAGAGAGAATACAATTTGTGGATTAAGCACTAATGGGTTACAGAGCATTTTTTTCATAGTTGTGCAAATTTAATTTGAGTTTGGGTGGGGAGCAGATGGTGTTTTGCTGCATCTCTCCATGCTTGAAAGTTTTCTTTAATAGAAAGAGGGTAAGCTGTTGCTTACCCCTTGGATGTTACTATTCAGCTCATGCTATGGTGGCATACCGTAGAACTGGGAAAGCCATACAATTGTCAGATTGGAAAAATCCATGAACACTGCTTCGTACTGAGTGTCATGAACAGTGCATCCCAATAGCAACCAGTGAGAGTCCACTTAGGATACGGTCTGTTTGGGGTTCAGTAGTTTCCATGACTGTAGCATGTGAGTGGTATAGTAAGTTAGGTCAGCAGAGGGAGGTCTGTAGTAGTTGTCTAGTGTTTGCCACCCTTAAGGTCTCAGGAGTTCTGCTGAAAGTATGTTTTTCTTGTATAGTATCAAACATAATGCTACTTGAATTGCCTTTTAGGGTACATGAATGTTTTGCAGTGCAAAAATAACCTCAGGTGAAAGTGTTGGTAATGCTGAGTGCTAAACAAAGCATACGTAAAAACAGTTGAACTGGAATCCTAGATTCTGGCTGAAGAAGTCCTACAGAAATCTTCAGTGTAACTTTTTTTGTTTCAGGAATCCACTTTGTTTTTATTTGTGCTACCTTCCTGCACTACAAATGTCATGGGGGACTGTCTCAAGGATTTAGCAGTGTCAGGGACATGCAAAAACTACAAAATGGAGCAGTGGCCTAGTTATGTCAGGGGACAACCATGTTTAATTCAGGTCCTCAGAATGTATTTGTAATGTAGATCATGGGATGGGGAGAGAAGAAGCCCTAGAAATGAACAGCCAAATAAATCAGTAATTCTGGATTCTTTGTAATAGGTGACTTATTTCTGAGGATAGGCTTTGAACAAATACTGGTGCTGTGTGTTTGGCAGTTAAATGTCTCCTTGGCTACTGTATAATCTCAAAATAGACCTCTCAGGTGGCTATTCTGCAGGTGGTGAACTACATATTAAAAAAAGAGACACTATGGAAGGAAACACATGAAAACATAATATGTCTTGCTGTTGCATTGGTGGCCTGGGGCAAACAATGAGGTCCACGCTGTAAACTAAATAATATACACATTTGTGTGGTCTGATTTTTAGGGTTAGGGTTCCTGAGAAGCTTGCTTATTCTGTGAAGTTAACTAGAGATGTGACGCACTAGCTCAGGGGTCGGCAACCTTTCAGAAGTGGTGTGCTGAGTCTTCATTTGTTCACTCTAAGGTTTCGCATGCCAGTAATACATTTTAATGTTTTTAGAAGGTCTCCTTCTATAAGTCTTTAATATATAACTGAACTATTGTTGTATGTAAAGTAAATAAGGTTCTTAAAATGTTTAAGAAGCTTCATTTAAAATTAAATTAAATGCAGAGCCCCCCGGACCGGTGGCCAGGACCCTGGCAGTGTGAGTGCCACTGAAAATCCACTCGTGCGCTGCCTTTGGGACGCGTGCCATAGGTTGCCTACCCCTGCACTAGTTAAGGTACTGCTTGGCATCTTCCAGATCTGTTAAGCATACCTATTACTTCTTGTCAAGTCAGTCCTAGTCAAAAGTAATAGTTTGTGGTACCATTGGTAATCAGCTGAGAGATGTGACAAGCTATAGTAGGCTATTTTTTTAAGGCAGTGGGTATTTCTTTTACTATAATTAGACCTTCTGTGGTGGGGAAAACAAAATGACTTTGCTTATGATACTGAGCATATTAAGTTACTGGGGCATAAGGTCTTGTTCTGTGGAGTGAGAAGTAGGAACTTCTGAATTCTAATCCTAGCTGTAGTGCTGCACAAGTAAGCAAGGAATCCCAACTCAAGTCTCAGTCAAGTAAATTTCTTCATATTTCTGTTCTTCTGTTTCCTCATCTGAAAGATGGGGATACTTGCTTGTCTCACAGTTGTTGATTTAATATTTGTAAAGCACTAAGTAGTAGCAAAAGGTATGAAAACCTTTGAGGAGAGACAGCTCCAACTTTTGCAGCTGAGAGCCTGTAATGCCTGCAGTATCTGACATGGAAGTGCAAACAGATTAATTTCACAGCTTCATGCAGCCTTAGCGTTATTTTTTTTGTGGCGCTTTGGCCAAGCGATTGCAACATTACACACAACAGCAGTAAAAACAAGGATCCTAACACCAAGCAATAAGGGAGTATTTTTTTACCCAGCTTGCAGGTTCTACGCTTGATGTCAACATTTAGAAGATGTCATTTATTAGAGCACTCCTTATGGTGCAACAATAGATGCTTGTTTTAGAACAGTCCTTGTTGAACAGCTGGAAAGGTCTTAGTGATGCTTTATGAATCTGAAATCTGACCTGTTTTCAGGACACGAGAAACTTTGTCCGCTAGATGCAACTGTTTGTAAAGTCTAGATAATTAACTGTTTTTAAGCTTTCTAAACCTAACATTTCTATGTAATAAATTTTCCAGCCATATTGACTCCATTGTTACCTGACACACTAGTTAGTTTTCTGGAAAGAAGTGAAAAACTTAACTAATTATGTAGATTCTGTGTTTTGATTGAAATGGTATTGTTCCACTTTCTTCTAGTGAAGCGTGATGTCCAGGAAAATGATGAGGAGGCAGTACAAGTTAAAGAGCAGAGCATCCTGGAACTGGGGGCACTTCTTGCTAAGACCGGACAGGCGGAAGGTAAGCCCAAATTCTGACTAATTGGAATTCTTGTAACATGCATGTACACGCAAGTTCATGGGTCTGTAGGGAGATGCAAACATAAGAGTAGAGCTGGGGAGGAGGGAGCTACTTCCTATCCCGTGAGTCTTTGAAATTTGGAAACTTTTTTTTCCTGTTCTGAAGTTAATCTGAAATTTTTGCAAACCAATAAATCTTTAAAAAAAACCTAGGCCCCCCCCCCCACACACACACACATACTCCCCTAGCTCCCCCTTTACACTGGGGACTTCAGCCTTTTTAAAAAGAAACCTGCACTTAGCAGAAATTAACCAGTTCAACATTAAAAGTTGATTTGTTTTTTTATTCAAAACTTTTCATTGAGGAAAACGTTGAAACGGGACACCTCAAGAATTTAAATTATTTTTCAAAAGCTTTTGAATTGGGTGATTGTTTTGAAAAAATTAACATTTACTGATGGAAAAATGTGTTGGGAAATTCCCAACCAGCTCTACATAAGAGAAGATGTGACAGTCTTTCTTTTGGAGATGTATGAAAGGAGAGGAATGGGTGAAACGTCTCTAATTGGTAATTGTTTGGTTCAGTTTATATTCCTATCTTCGGTTTCCCTGGAAAGTTCTAAGATAGCATGCTTGTTACAGTGAAAGTTCAGCAGTTTTTTGCTGGAGAATAATGATCTTGCATTTATTGAGCACTTTTCATCCAAAAGGACTTCACAAATTGATACACCAACTTCAGACAAAGTTCACTCCGTCCGCTGCAGATGTAGCCAGGCAGCAGTTTAGCCGTATGCAACCATAATTCAGGACATAATGTGGAACATGTACTTTTTAAAAACAAACTGAAGTTGTTTGGAAAGTGTAAGAGACCAGAATGTAATGAACCAATGGAGTTTAATTCTGCTGTCCTGGTCAACACCGCAGTCTCTCTTAAAAAGTGCCGAGGGGTCTTAAATAATAATTGATCAGTTTTAGGTCTGTTCTGAAAGTCAGATGCTTTATTCCCCACTTAACATAAATAAGTACATATTTTAGCTTTTTGGTTTATATGTGGGTACTAAATTAGGTATGTCTGAGTATTCTAGACATTCTGATTTGCAATTGAACATAGCTTGTGGCAGAGTGGATTGTTTCCAGTGTTGCCCTAAATGCAAAGAAACTGTTCCTTTCTGAACTGGTAACTTAAGATGACACCAATACAAAATTAGTTCCCTCCTTTAAAAATAAATCAGTTAGTTGTAGAGAAAATGGAATAAACTGTTCTAGGTGTTGTTGATTCATAAAAGTTGAAGACCGGAGACTTTACAAACAACGTAATGCACTTTGGGTGACCTCCTAGGATCGCTGGTTAACAAGAGTATCACCAAACCAAAACACTTCTCAATTGAGACTAGTACAAATTCTATAAATTGGTGCTTGATTGAAAGTCAACATTTTATGTACCAGATGCCCACTAGTGAGAACTGCAAGGATGTTCTGAAAGATTGGGAAGGAAGAGAGGATTTACTAGCACTCAGAGAAGCTCATTTAATACATACACCGGATCAGGACAGGCTGAAGGTTTTGGGCTTCCCAGAGCTCTGCTGGCAGGCTGAGGTAGGAAGAAAGAGGTGATGCCTCTTTCTACTCCTCAACCTGGTGGAAGTGACGCGGCCACTTTTTCTGTCATCCACGGTGTGAAGATAGCAAAATCGGAAGGGTGCATGTAAATTACTCTTAGGCTAGATCAGGGGTCTCAAACTCAAATGACCATGAGGGCCACATGAGGACTAGTGCATTGGACCGAGGGCTACATCACTGACACTCTCCCCTTGCTGCCCTTGGCCCTGCCCCCACGCCACCCCTTTCATGAGGCCCCGCCTCTTCCCACCCCTTCCCTGCCCCCATTCCAAACCCTTCCCCAAAGGGGCAGGGAGTTGGGATGTGGGGTGCAGGAGGTGTGCGGAGTGCAGCAGGGCGCTCAGGGCAGGGAGTGCAGGAGGTGTGTGGGGTGCGGCAGGGGCTCAGGGCAGGGAGTTGGGATGCGGGGTTCAGGAGGGGTTTGGGGTGCGGGCTCTGGCCCAGTGCCGCTTACCTAGAGTGGCTCTGAGGTGGCAGTGGCAGGTGCCAGGGCAGGCTCACTGCCTGCCTGCCCTGGCCCCGCACCACTCTGCTCCGCTCCAGGAAGCAGCTGGAACCATGTCCCGGGGGGCGGGGGGTACAGGGCTCCAAGTACTGCTCTTGTTGCTCCTCCAGGTACCTCCCCCGAAGCTCCCATTGGCTGCGGTTCCCCGTTCCCGGCCAATGGGAGCTGTGGAGGGCGGTGCCTGGAAGCAAGAGCAACACATGGAGCCCTCTTCCCCCACCCGGGGCCGCAGGGGCATGTTTCCCGCTGCTTCAGGGAGCGGCGCCGGGCTTGCAGCGCCACAGGTAGGCAGAGGGGCGGTGGAGACGCGTGGCTGGGGGGTGCGGGGAGCTTGGCGGGCCTCACGAAAGAACCCTGCGGGCCGTGTGTATGAGACCCCTGGGCTAGATCCTAAATTGTCATATCTTGTGCCTTCTTCCAGGTCCTTTGTAAGTGAGTTACGCTCACTTTCACATCAGGCTGGGGTAAAATACTCCCTGCAGTTTAAGGGTCTACGCTTATACCTCTGAATTTGACCTCCACATTTCTGTTCTGCTGCCTAAAAATTGATGAGTTTCTTGAAAATTTCACTGTTTCATTGTGTTATAAACAGCAGGAATGAAACTGATTAAACTTATAAATTTTGCTCTGCTACTGGTATTTTCCAGAGGACATTTTCCTCTTGTCACTGGTATTGCTCTTTAGTCCTCCCAAAAGCCTTGGTGAAAAGAGGATTTTAAAAGCAGGCAGGGAATTAGTTATAACTACTGCAAAACAAATTGAGTCAAAGATTTATAGCATTTCAGCCATACTGATTGTCTCCTCTAAATCCCCTAAGGATCAAAGCTTCCTAGTTTCCCGACTGAGAACCCAACACTGTGCTGTAAAGTTTGTGGAGAGTCGCACTCAAAATGTCTCCAGTACTACAGTTGGGAGTGTTATGCGAAGTTTGCAGTATAGATTCTAGCAAGCGGGATGTCTCCTGCAAATTCTGGACAATAATTAAAAATTCTAGGGGTGGAGTGAAGTGATCTTAATTTCCTAGAGAAGAAAGGTTCTGTAAGTCAGACACAACAACAGTTTAGGAAAGGAAGATAAAGCCTGATTTGATAGGGCTTGAAGGTTAAAACTGTCCCTCATGCCACTAAACTGCTGTTAACATGAAATAAATTGGTAGTCTGTTCCTAATGGACAAATGTTCTTGTTACAAAAAGCATTGCTGCAATTGATCCATTGTCATCTGTCTTGGCAGAGGCTAAGAAATAAACTGGCATAGGGACTAATTTACCCCTTCATCAATCCAATCTTATACTGTTGCTCATCACCGTAGGATTGGCATTGTTCCCTCAGGTCAGGGATTTGGTGAATGGCATTGTAGTGTGTGATTGCCTTTTTCCTGTGATGGAGCAGCAGACTTAATATTTCATGGCAGCTGTTCCAGTTGTCTAGGGCTGTCAGTCAGTCCCTCCTTACCAACACTACACTTACTTAAAAAATACTAAAAATAGTTATCAGTAATTCCAATGGGAAAGAAATTTCTGTTGGAACTCGCAGCTTGTGGGCATGAATTTATAATCCCTCAGCCACAAATTAGTAAAATGTATGGATTTATTGTCTTGCTCCCAGTGACATTCTAGGCCTCCTTTTGAGTCAGATCTCTAGTGAAATAAAACTTGACGAATTACCTGGCAGGGTTGGGCAAGGCTATTTAAATCAGGTGCAATATTTATGTTCTCTGAATGTTTAACCTGAAAATCCTGTTTTTTTAGGAATTTTGGCCTATTAGCATTCTGCATCTTTGTGCAGAAGACCTATGTTTGAGTTGGTCCTGACCAGCCAGGGGATGCTGCAGAGGCATTGTGCCCAGGAGATGAGGTAGTGCCTTGTGTTACTTGAGAAACTGATGGATTTTGAAAGGGGGGTGGGGGGGGCCTGAAGAAGACAAGAAATTACTAGCTAATTTAGTAATATGACCCAAAGCTAAGTATGCAGGATCATGTCTGGAGGGAAACAAGCCTTGCCCGATATGTTCAGTGGGAAAACAGGCTGCGTCAGGGAGCAAGGAAGAACATAGTGTCTTCATGTCATCATTGCATCTGCTGTGTCACTTCAGCCTATATGCTCCCTTCCTCCTAAGTCCAATGGGCCGATCCAGAGGCAGCCCTTTTAACTGCAGGAGGGAAGGTTGTTAGAGGTTTTATTCTATATTTGGCAAACTTCTTATTTGTTAAAAGAAAGAGTGGTGCTTGTGGCACCTTAGAGACCAACAAATTTATTTGAGCGTAAGGTTTCGTGAGCTGTCTCTAAGGTGCCACGAGTACTCCTTTTCTTTTTGCGGATGCAGACTAACACGGCTGCTACTCTGAAACCTGTTCTTATTTGTTGTGGCACTGGGAGAAAAGGCCATTGTCAGTTTGTTGCTGTCATGATGGGTTGCATTCGTTATGAGACAAGCCATTGAAGAGATGTCTTTGCCTTCTCCCTATAATGACAAGTACTTTTACCTCTCTTAGGTAGCTTATAAAGTTTAGGAGCTTTCAGTGGAATGAGTGTTTTAAGAATGAATGCCACCAAAATCATGGTCCGTTAAAGCTGTAATCTCTCGTTACTTCCACTGCTGGCCTGTGAAGTAGTAGTAATGTTATTTGCTTTTATGGAAAGGTCAGGACACTAATGAAAGTTCCTGGTCACTGTAGATTCAAACGTAGGAGAAATACAGTCAATAATAACTCCTAAATTGGAAGGATCTTGAGCAAAGTGATCTCAGGCAGGGTGCGATTGAGATTAACTGCTGCTTTGTCATGCTCCCCATATAAATCCTAGCAGTGCGTTGTGAACATACTCATGACTTGTGGTTCTCAAGTATTATTACAAGTTACAAAATAGCCTCCATTGAACTCGAAGGGACACTTAAGATTAATAGGTTTCATTTGTGCTAAAATGATTGCTTCCCGTACATGGAAATGGTAACACACCACCTTTACCAAGTGGGATAGAATACTTTTAAATTAAGCATGGGGTAGGATTCAAAATGTTAATCTGGTTTGTGATGTAATTATTGATTAAAGGTTTAAAAATAAACAAATGTGCACTCCTCCAAAAGTATGAGGAAACAATCTGCACATTCTTATAGAGCTGGGAGAATTTTTGTGCAATAACACAAAATATGGTAATACATACAATATTAAAGAATATTGTTTCTTGACTGTCTTTACTGGACTCCCAAAAAAACTGAAATGTATGAGAAGCAACAAGAACTTAATGCATTTTGTATAGTAATTTCAATAAAGAGATTAAAAAAACCAAACCTTCATCCAATTCTTGGATTTAAGTTTTCTCCTTTTTTGGTTTAAAGTAAGAATTGTGAAGTGATTATCAGGTAACTTAAGCAAATTATGCAAACGTAGCATACTATTGATAGTCCATAGCTGTGTCATTTTGTACTGTCATCCTGTCGGATTGGGTAAGCTAAGCAGTGTTGGGTGTCGTTAATACCTGATGGGAGATTGTGCAGGAAATAAGGACACACTTCCTTAAGTGTTGAGCCAATGCTTTAGCTTTCTGCTAGGGGGTGCTGTGCTGCTGGAAACGTCATCTTTCTGATGGAATGTAATCGGACACCAGAACAACTTGTCACTATAGATCCCGTGATTACCTCAAGAGCAGTGCTGTTAACTCTGAGTCCTGGCAAAATTCTAATGGCTCTGCCTTCCTAAATCCTCCAGGTAGTTCAGTTGGGTACATCTTCTCTTCTGTTCCTAAACTGGTGTGGTGGTGTGGGCAGCATTGAATGCTCTCGCTGCCACATTCTATCACAGTGTAGGATTAAGAGCTCTGTATTGTATAGCCCATATCTGTTGGGGATTCACTACACTAAGCTGAGATGCACTACATAAGTGTAAATTAAGGTACAAACTAATAAGCAGAGCAGAAAATTAGTTTACTGGAAAATAAGTTAAGATCTAAAATAATGTACATGATGGAAAATGTATGGAAAATTTCATGTTCATAACTATTCTTCCTGTTGAGAATGTATATTATGTTGTGAATCTGACCTATCTCTTGTGAAGGTGGGTGAGGGAGGGTACATTAAAATATTAAACCAGAGCAGACAAAGAATACACTTGCATTACAAACTCCATTGCCCCTCTTATCCAAAAATCTCAAAGCACTTTTCAAACATTAAGAGCCTTAAAACACACTTGAGGTAAGTATTATTATATGCTTTTATAAATAGGCAAATGGAGTGGTTTGCCAGAGGTCCCATAATTGGTCAGCATCAGAGCCACTAATAAAACCCAGAAGTCTTGGCTTCCAGTCTCTAATCTATCTACTATATACTCTTCCTTGGGAGTCATCATTTACCACTGACTTACAGGATATGCTGTTTTTCAAGTATTTGGTATAATAAATACCAATGTGTAGACCTAGTGAGTACCCAGATTGCAATATAACATTAGATTACTGTGTGTCTTGTAGTTTGAATACCCAAATGTTGTTCTTTCATGGCTCATTTGTCCTGAATACAGAACTTGGAGGACTTCTGAAGTATGTTCGACCCTTCTTGAATTCCATCAGCAAAGCAAAGGCAGCCCGTTTAGTCCGATCTCTCCTTGATCTGTTCCTCGATATGGAGGCAGCTACAGGACAGGAGGTGAGACCCCTTGAATTCAGACATGAGCTCATTCCTCAAAGGCTTACAGCACTACTGTCTGATTTGTTCTGCTGTACAGTGAAGAATAATTTGTAATGTGTCACAAGACATGCTCACTATGTAATGCATCTGATTATATTCTGATAATAAAATATTGGCTACTCTCAATCTAATTCATGCATAACTGTGTAAACTGAAAGAAATTACTTGATTTTCTAGAAACCTCAGTATGCTAGGAATGAAGTACTTCTTAGCTTGGACTATCTAAACTTCTGAGAATCATGTTGCCTGCTATTAAATGTACAGTTTTAGTAATTTTATATAGTGTGATCAGGGTACAGAATGCTAGATGAGGTGCAATATACCTGCTCCAAAGAGCTCAGTCTGTAGGTGCAATATGTCACAACACATGACCAGAGTGGTGAGTGTGTTAAGTCTGGAATGGTTCATAGAATAATTGGGTTTTATAAAATTAAGAAGGTGGATGGAACTTGGTGTATATTACTTACCATTTTTCAGCTTATGATCTCAAAGCACCCCATATTGCAACACCTCTTTCAGGCAAGTATTACTCCATACTACAGATTGCTCAATTGAGGCACTGTGATTTGCCCACAGTGGCAGAGCAAGGAATGGAGCCCAGGAGTCCTGCCTTTGTTTCCTTCTCTAATCAATGGATGACTCCATCAAGCATAGTCAATTCTCTATTTAATGTAGCTTTCATCTTTTCCCTGAGGAGACTACCTCAGCCAAATAGATCTCACCAGGAGGAAAGGTTTCACAACATTCAGTCTAAATTAAGCCTTTGGTTAAGTTTCATCCCGTTTGCCTTAGCTCTGCAGGCTGGGTTTCTTGGGCAAAGTAGCTAATTCAGGCTGTTTTAGGGGGTGTGCGCAACCAGCTTATGAGTATCCTCAAACTAGGTGACTGTAGATTTTGGTATAGCTGACACTTTCTGCTGGTGTGGGATAGGAAGTGAGGATGAGGGGGACTCGGGGAAAAATCTGAGCAACTTTTATGGAAAGACTAGTATATGTTCAAATAGTTGGAAAAATAAGTCCAGAAAGATGGACACACTGAAAGGCAGACATCACCCTGCTGATTAAGCTAGCACAGTACTGTACCAGCATCAGAGTAATGGCTGGGATACATCACCAAATTCAGTCAAAAGATTCAGCTCCAGACATACTTGGAAGCCAGTGCTTAATTTGTAATGAAAGAGGTGCCAGACCATAGGCAGTTAGGTGCCGGGGCTCAAGCGATCTTTTTTTTTACTTTCATAACTGATGCAGCAAGCCCAGAGGTGCCGGGGCTATGAACTGCTGAGCAAGCCACAAAAACTTAGTGAATTATTACTTCAGAGATCTTCAGTGCAACACCAGTAGATACATATGGCACCTTTTAAACACTCAGAGCCAGCACATCACTTCCACAATATAACCTATTTTCAGCTGGTGAGCAACGAGGAGAGAAGTTACTCCCGTACCAATTCTTCTGCTATTACAATGAAGTGAACTGCTGCCTCATACTGACTTTAGGTGAACTTTTCTACCCTTGATCTGAAGTGACAACCAACTGTTCCTGCCCTTGTAGAAGATTCCATTTGTGCAATGTTGCTGTACTCTGTTAGGCAGCTTCTCTTTTACTTCAGAGGTAGCTGCAGAGATCCTTGTGCATAGTTTGTAAGTTCTGCATCCTTCGGGATAAGATGTGCTCCAATCAGAGGTGCTAACTTTATAATCTGTTCTGATTGGGATGGGACTCTAATGCTGGTGAGGGTGCCTTGGTGTAAACAATTGGTTCTCATGTTATTCCATCTTGAGATTGTAGGTACAATTTTCAAAAGTGCCTAAATGACTTAGGCTGCAAGTGACCATGTCACTTGAAAATGCGACTTGGGCTTCTACATCACTTACGCACTTTTGAAAATGTTACCCAGTGTTTATATGAAGACCTCACTTTATTATGCATAAACAGTTTGGTTAATGTTTGGGACCTAAAATGTACTTCATTTTCATTTTTAGTTCACTGTCTGAATGATCTAAAAGTTTGGGATTTTTTTTTTTTTGCATATGCTTAATGGCAATTGGCGGTGTTAAATCTTATGTAACTCTTTTAAAGCACCTTAATCATTATACACAGGATCACTTCACTCCCTTAGGTATAGTCAGTCACTTCTAGAGTGAAACATGCAACTGTTTAACAATGCACCACTACACTTAAGACAGGAAACTTGGGAACCTACAGATGAATTCAAGAGTCATGTCTCTCTACGACCAAATAGTTCTCTATATCCAGACATTTTCATTTAAAATTAAAATAGCTCTGTATAGGGAAGAATACCACCAGGACTCCAACAATAAAAGTATTTTATTGGTGATTCTTTGCAAGCCAGAAGAACCATACTGTCTGACCCCAGGATGGTAGAGTCTGTGTGATTGGCAGTTAGAAAGTATTTATAAGCCAAATATGCTTGATAGGGAGGCACAGAGAAATGAAACCCTATGATGCCAGTTGCACAGTCATCTTAGAGATCAGGACAAGGAGTCAAGAAACCTAGATTCTGTTCCCAGCACCTCTACATAACTTGTGTGAGTGACAAAATGTCACTTTTCTGCCTCTGCTTCCTTTATCTCTGACATAGGGATGTTTGTTTATGAAGTCCTCTTGGATGGAAGGAGCTGGAGCAGTGCAGATAACTGTGAAGCATTTTATTAGTGTGCTGTAGAGGTCGTTTCAGCGCTACAGGAATCCTGCTGCTTCTTTGATGGAATACAGTAGCTGCATTGCTGCTCCAGAGCTAATTGGCAGCGATTCGTGGTGGGAAAGGGATTCTTGAGTTGACGTTCTGGCTCTGATACTTTATCCTCCTCTGGTCTCGGGTAACTCCTGTAACTAAGGGATTGAAAAACTTCAGACCTCTACAAGCCAGAGGCCCATATCATTTGGGGCACTACCAGAAATGGCCGTGGCAGTGTCTCCGTGAGAAACCCAGTGATCCAGATCCCAGCTGATAGGAAAGGCAGGGATTGCTGATCTCGGATACTGCTCAGGGGTGCCATCCTTTGTCTCAGCCACTGGCTCTATCTCTGTGTGATTAAACTGGGCTGTTGGAAAAGAGAGCTTGCTTTCTCATGTGCCAGAGCCTCTTGCCTGCTGAGGTGGCTTCTGCCCTCCTTTAGTCTCCATTTGTAATTGATCCTTGCCCCTGAATATCTCCCAGGCCTGTCTCTGCTACTGATCATAGCTTTCTCCAGCAGCAGATATGACACTGTTCTTGTCAGTTTCACAACTGCTCCTGAGTAGCCGAGCTGAGACTGCCTAGAGTCGCCTTGATTTCATGCCACGGCTTTTTGAGAGAGCTAGGAGCAACAGTAATAGCATTGAAGCCAGGAAGATATGTTAACACCTGGGGTTTTCTTCATAACCATAAGATCTAGATGCTTAATTTTCTGCTCTGTCTGTGACCACACAGACCATGTGGAGTTCCTCCTCACGTATCTGACAGGATGACACTTCAGCAGTTGACTGGCTGTTATTTTGTGTTCTCAAATTTTGTTTGAATCAATATAATTAAAGTCTAAAATCAAAGGAAAACCACCTCAACTGTGCCTTTCGCAGCAGTGGGCTTACCTGTAGGAACAAGTGCATGTTGCTCTCACGAGGAGAAACCGCCACTAGTGCAGTGGAGTGAGGAGGTCCTGTTTTATTTCTGGTGTAGTCCTATCGGGGCTACAAGAGACTTACGCTAGAGAGAAACTCCTGCTTATCCTCTGGGTTTTTAAAATACATGTAATATACAGTAACAGACAGGTTTCAGAGTAACAGCCGTGTTGGTCTGGATTCGCAAAAAGAAAAGGAGTACTTGTGGCACCTTAGAGACTAACCAATTTATTTGAGCATAAGCTTTCGTGAGCTACAGCTCACTTCATCGGATGCAATGCACTTCATCCGATGAAGTGAGCTGTAGCTCACGAAAGCTTATGCTCAAATAAATTGGTTAGTCTCTAAGGTGCCACAAGTAACAGACAGTGATTAGCAATCACGACATGAGATTAAATTAGTGATATTAAATAGTTTATATTCTAAACATAGCCCTTTTATCTCCATTCTCGTAACATTCCCATGAGGTTATAACATCAGGCTTAAATGCATACCTTCTGCTTGGTTCCTGCTACAGTCCTCATTTTACAGAAGTCTCACAAGTTTGATACCCTTGAGGTGGGATGTGCATTAAGTTGTATCTAATGTGAGGCTGTGTTTTAGCTGTATATGATCCCAAGATTGACTGAAACACAGAGGATAAGTATGTCATAATTGACTGTACTGTGAAATCTCTGCTTCTGAGGCTACTGACTTCAACCTGCGCCTCAGTCAGGTTAGTATTAGTCTGTAATTGTTAAGGAAAAGTTAGCACACATGACTCCATTTTGGTTGGGGCCCACCATTGTCTAAAAGCAAGCACATCATGCACCAGGAGGAGTGTTCCTTAGATACTGCATTCCTGTGAAAATCCTCCTTGTCTCCAGCCTGCCTTGACTCCCGGTATCTGTTCTTAGGGAGTTTAGGGACTGACGATCTCCTGGCCTTTGATGTGAGGCCTCCCATCCTGATAATAAAAGTTGCTGATGCATGGCTTTAGGACCATGCTGTGTAATTAAGATACTAGTTTAGCACGAGGAATGCACCAAGCAGGGATAGGTGGTAAATAAGAAAAGGGCTTGTTTATTGGTTAAGGTTTCCGATGCACGAGGGCAACATACTTTGCTAAAGAGTATATAACCTTTGTATAATCTGTATTTGGGGTCCCCTCCTGGCTAGCACGGGGGCACCACGCTCGAGCGTAATAAGCTTGGTGTTTTTTGGGAACTCGGCAGTTGTGGACTTTGTTTATGTGCCTCAGCCTAGATTCGAACTGTGTGTGACCTACCAGGTGTAATTCGTAGCATTTGTGTGCGTGTCCTACCAGGTGTAATTCATAACATAATGGATAACTTGGTGTTTAGCACAGGCCTTTGGATCTATGTGGTAAGATTCGCCTTATAGGCCTAAACAGCGCAGTTGAAATCAGCACCACCTTCTCCCCATTTTATTTTGCTTGTCACTGCTGTGTATCAAACAGTGATTTCGTTGTTTTGGTTGGATCATCTTCCTGTAACAAAGAGAATGGAAGATGATTTTCTTTTTGTTCCCCCTAAGGTCGACCTGTGCTTAGAGTGTATTGAATGGGCCAAATCAGAGAAGAGGACTTTCCTACGCCAGGCTCTAGAGGTATGGGGTGTGTGTGTGGGGGGGGGGGGGGGGCTTGTATTTTCCACTTGACTGTATTCAGTGTTTTGTAAATGCAGAGAGCTTTTTTTTATGTTCCCCAGATCTGCACAAGTGACAGGGCAACATGATGATGCTAAGATTTGTTGCACTTTTTGCGGCAACTTGGCCAGAGATTTTTCTTGGTGGGAGAGTATTTTCCCAGTTCTGTTTAGATCCAGCAGAGCTTCCTGACAGCATTTGGAATTAGACAATACAAAGCAGAACACTAACATAGCCAATAAGTGCAAATTAATGAGAATACAAAGTTTCATTTTGCAAAATCAGTTACTTTTCTCTGACTTCCCTCTCAGCAATTCCTTTTCTCTTCTCCAGGCAAGGCTGGTGTCTTTGTACTTTGATACAAAGAGGTACCAAGAGGCATTGCAGCTTGGTAAGTTGCCACTTGGTGGCAATAGTTCACTGCTTCCAAATTAAAAATGAGGCTAATATGGGGAACGATGAGTTGCATTATGTACGAGGACACTTTGATCAACCTAGTAGGGACCCAAAGACTTTACATTCTCAGTGTTGTATCAAGTCTGCCATCTTAATAACTGGTCTCCTGTCTGTAATGCAGAACTGTCCCTAGTTTTTTCATATCTCACTTTGATCCAAGACTACTGTACTCTGGATCCAGACTGAACTATTATGCTTCCCGTCCATTTTTTTTTTTTCTTTTTTCCTTAGAACCACAGAATGTGGGCATGAGCACCCTGAACTCTTCCAGGCACTGAATGCATGTCTGAAAAGCAGCATTACTTTGGGGAAGGAGGTGCTGTCCACAGTGATCTTGATTTGCTCCCACTGACCAAAGAGCGGTTTGGAGCAAGTTACAAATGCTATTGTTCATGTCTCTTGTCAGGATCTCAGCTCCTGCGGGAGTTGAAAAAGATGGATGACAAGGCTCTGTTGGTTGAAGTGCAGCTATTAGAAAGCAAGACCTACCATGCCCTGAGCAATCTGCCAAAAGCAAGAGCAGCTTTAACCTCTGCACGAACTACAGCCAATGCAATCTACTGCCCACCCAAACTGCAGGCAGCACTGGACATGCAGTCAGGTAAAGCCCTTCAAGAGAAAGGGAGGGTTGACCATCAGTGGACTGTGATATGGCTCCTCTGTCTGTAGTGACATTGTGGTAATTCATGTTACCACAATTGTCATGCTGTCAATGTGACCCAGTTTACAAACATTTGAGAGGTGCTCACAACTGATCTAGATAACTATTCCTCAGCCCTCTGATCTCCTCAGTTTGTTCATGGAGACTCATGCTTGCTTTCTTTCTTAACCCACTTTCATTGCTGTGATGTTTTTGAGAGCGGCAACACTGTATACACATCAAACCCCAAAATGAATGGTTTAAAAATCATTAGATTTTAAAAATAAATTATGGGTTTTTTCTTTGCCTTCTGGCTCTCAAGCCTTCTGGGTGCACTTGGGTCATATTTTCAAGCTTTCCTCTGCAGCCATAAGGGTCAGAAACTCTTTAAATGAAAGGTTAGAATCTCTTGTACTCACTTGATTTCAGGAGGTAGAACTTTAAGTAAAACACAGAGTATCCTGAGAGTCATAATAAAATCTCACAAGTTGGCAACAGTGAAAGCACTAGCTCCGCCGCTATTCAGGGAAAAGCAAACAGCCATTTGTTGCAGCTGTAAATTTTCCCTATTTCAATCTGATGGTAAATTTATGCAGTAGTTCAGTTGCTCACAATCTCTGTCTGACCAGGCAAAACTGATTAAGCGATCATTTTTACTAATGAGCTTGGGAAGATGCCTTTAACTTGCAGTTCCAGTGGTCCCATAACTTTTCTTATGTATGTCATTTGGAGAAGCTAGTACTGTAGACATTATCTGAACAGACAGAGGAGGTGCAACGTATGTTTCAGCACTTTATTGCTTTTATCTTGCTAGAGCCACAACTTTTGTGCGTGTTTTTCTGGGCTTGCTATCTATCTGTTTTGCTCTACTTGGAAGAGAGAATGAGGGTTTAGAGGACTTCAGGAATAAGTGAGTTTAAAGGGAAAGTATCCCTTGCAGTAAAGTGCAACATACAGCATTAAGCAGCCACACTTTCCATCTGCCTCCAGCTGAATGCAGAACTGAGTTTGACTTCTGCCTGTTTTTCACTCTCTCAACAGGCATTATCCATGCAGCAGAAGAAAAGGACTGGAAAACAGCCTACTCCTACTTTTATGAGGCATTTGAGGGATACGATTCAATTGACAGCCCAAAAGCCATCACTGCATTGAAATACATGTTGCTGTGCAAAATCATGCTCAACACGTAGGTGGCACGTAGGTTGTGGGACGAACACTTACATTGAAACAGGAATGGAATTGCCTATTCCAGTCTCACAGCTGACCACACTCGGCCAATGCTGTTTTTCTTTTTTTAAACTAATTCCGTGCTTCTATTTCTTTAATATTAGAGCCTTGGTAATCTCATGTCTCCTGGGAATGCCCAGGTTCTTATTAGAAATTAAGTCCAAGACATTTTAGTTTTATAATGGAAAACTTGAGTGAGATGATTTTGTTCAGCACTTTTGTGGAGGCATGTGAGAGTCAGGAAGGTTGTGGCTCAGCTGGAAAAGGTAACTGTTAATACCTGTATTTAGAACCACAGTGACACTTGTTTCCTTCCCTTCTCTCTCCAGCCCAGAGGATGTGCAGGCATTAGTGAGTGGGAAGCTTGCTCTGCGGTATGCAGGAAGACAGGTATAGAAAACTCTCTCAGCCTTTCAGTCTTCCTTCATTGTCTCTCTCCCTACTTCAGCTGAGGCCTGATCCTGTAATGGAAGCTGAGCACACTCAGCACATTGATGTAGCATCTTGCAGGCTTGGGCCCAGCACGTACGGCTGAATTGTGTCATGCTTTTGCTTGTGTTAGCTCACTTTGAAAGTCCCTCTGCATACAGAGATAGCTGAGCAGTTCTTGAGAGATCCAGAAGAGTGTAAGGTGAAGCCGAGCAACTAATATCTTAGAACAAACAGGATTTTTTTATTGAAATGAAACCGCTTGCAATTTCCATGTAATTCTTTAAATATGGAGGCCCTTTCTTCAAAGCAAATGATCTCCAGGGCGCTTGCTTAGTCTTAAAATAACCCATCCTTGGTACACAGGAGTGATCCTCCAGTAACAAACCAGCTCGTGCTTTTAATGAGGTGTAGGCTGAACCTGGGACTAAGCCAGGAAGTCCTAAAGACTGATCGAGGCTTAACCATTTACACCCTCTGTGGTCTTGATTAATCATATAACTGTTCTGGCTCAGTTTCTCCATCAAAGCACCAGGGATTATGAGGTCTAGCTAATAAGAGGATTGTGGTAAGCACTGATTATTGATAAGATAGAGTACCCATTTCAGGAAGGATGAGTGAACAGTGAATGAATGAATGGTGTCTTGTCTGTACCATATTTCTAAATAAACCCTGGTCTTTCCTACCCAGCTATTGTATTGGGCCGGTCTGTTTCATTGCACACGATACTGCTGGATACTTGTATTTGTTGTTCCCTCTCTCTCTCTCCTCCTCCCCCGACAGTCATGGTATCTGAGCACTTCAAATATTACTTCTCGACCTCACAGGGGGATGTTATTCCCATTTAATAGATGAGAAAATGAAGTGCCCAACACCGCGCACTAAGTTAGCGGCATGTGAGAACACAACCCCATGTCCCCTGACTCCCAACCAGTGCCCTAACCACTAGACCACACTGCCTTTCTAATGCATCTACGCTGCTTGAGTAATGCTGATTAACTTTAAAAGTAGTGTATCCAGCTTTCCCACAGTATAAAGTATCCATTTGTTTGGGAGAGTCTGCTGAAATGTTCTCAGTTAAGTGGGATTGGGAGGGAGCAAAGCACATTGTTAATCATGATGGGGTGATTGGAAAGTCTGAATTCTTGCAATATGCCAGGCCTAGCAAATCTTTACCAGAGCCATTTTAGCTCTTTATTAGTACTGATCCTCAACTCTAACATGCCAGGTAATGTTTCAGTCCTTGTTTCTGTTTACAGTTCTCCTTCTTCTCTACAATTATTAGGAAGATTAGATACAAAATTCTCTTTCATGCAGGAAATGCTTCCTGTAATACAGCCCATGTCACTAGTACATCTAGTGACACCCCTCTTCCCCGCACCAACCTGAGACAGCGTAACTGAGGTGTGAAATGTGATTTTAATTGGCTAAAAATACCTAAATTTGCAGCTTCTGAAGGCAGTTCTGAAATGTGTACGTTGCAGAACTGCAACTGAAGTTACTCCCTACATTCAGCCTTGATAGGAACTGCATCCTTTTGCTGCAGCTCTCAAACATTACAGAACTCCAATTCTTTGTCAGCATGAAGCTGTTCTGATACTAGATGACCTGCAACTGTTGGGTTTTCTCCTTCCTTTGTGGTCAGCTGATGTTCTTGTTCTGTGTATATGGAATTAAACAGACATGAGACTTTGTTGCAAAGGAAACATTCCTTCTTTTTGTAGTTAAGAACTTTCTCTATGCTCCATTCAACTGGCATAGTATTTGGTGGTGTCCAGAAAAATGTTAACACTAGCTCCATTTTCTCTTTGCAGACAGAAGCTCTAAAGTGTGTGGCACAGGCCAGTAAGAATCGATCACTGGCAGACTTTGAAAAGGTAAGTGTGCAGGAAGACTCCAGATGGGAAGAGGTTGCATTTTAAGTGTCCGGAGGACTGTGTGAAAAGGTGGAAGTTTTAGTGCTCATGATGGAGACAAGCTATAGCAGAAAGAGTGTTCTTGTGGTATTTGCTTGAGTTCAAAAACTAATACCATTTTGACCATATCTGCTTTCCGTGAACAATTAAGTGGTCTAGTTCTTCTAGCACAGATTTGTGGGGAAAAAATGAAGCTGGAATATATGAATCTTTCACCTTTTACTGAACGTTTTAAATTGCTTAGTTGATTGATTGTAGCAATTGTGCTGTTCTGGCTCAATACCACATGATTTGCATAACAACACGAAGTTTGAAGCCTGAATACTCTTAACAAAGCATTTGCTATTAATATGAAAAGGGAGAAAATTTGGGAACACTTGAGAATTTTGCCACTACATGCATCCGACGAAGTAGGTATTCACCCACGAAAGCTTATGCTCCAATACGTCCGTTAGCCTATAAGGTGCCACAGGACACTCTGCCACTTTTTGAGAATTTTGCGTTATTCAGAATTTACCAACAGAAGTGAAACTTGACAGATTACCACATTAGAGCAGAACAGAGCAAATTCCTATGCTGAGGGACAGAGCAGTGGCCCTGGTGCTCTGTAAAGCCAAGAGAGGTACATTTTAACTGTGATCTTCAGTACCCTGCTGCTATTCATGTAGTTGGCCTTTTTTGAGCAGGGAGCTACTAAATTATGGAAGATGGGAACTTGTGTTCACTGCAGATTCGGCTGAAGCCTATAGACTCAAGTCACTAGTACTCTAAAAATGCCACTTTTTACTCTTCAGGGATTCTGTGCAAAAAATTAAAAATTCTGTGCACAATGTTTTAAAACGCTACAAAATTTTGCATATTTTGTGTGTCAAAATAACACAATATAATCACACAACTTTTAATTATTTTGGTAATTTATTTCAAAATACCTGTCAGCAAGTATGTGAATAACAAAAAAAGATTCAAGAAATGTGGGTTTTTGTGGTTTTTTGACAAATTCCTTAGTAGACATATTAGCACATCTATATGGCTCCACAGCAAGTGATAGGGACAGAATCTTGCATGCCCAACCCTGCCCTCCTAATCCAGGTGTGGGGCTGGCAGGCTCAGCCCAGCAGGATCCAGGTGTGGAGGTGCTCAGTGTGTGGGTATCCAGGTGTGGGGTGAGAAGGTTCTGTGTGGCACAGTCTGGGTGTGGGTGGCTCTGTGGGGAGTCTGGATGTGGTGGTGGGTGGGGGAGCAGATTTGGATGCACAGGGCCTTATCGGAGGGTTCATTGTGGGGACTGGGACTCTGTGGGTGGGGGTGGGCAGGCAGTTCAAGTGAAGGTGGCTTGTGCTCAGCAGAGGGCTTTGGGTTGCAGGGCTGGGGAATGGGGCTCAGCATGGGTCTGGGCGCAGGGGACTGAGGAAGGATGTCCACGGGGTGGGATGGTCTGGGTGTAGCTGGTTGGGGCTCGGTGGGGTAGGTGTCCAGGTGTTGGGGGGGGGGGGGTTTGATGGGGTGGAGCTTGGCGGGGTGAGGGTTTGAATGCAAGGGGCTCAGCAGGGAGTGGTCTGGTTGCGAGAATGGGGGTTTGCAGGGAAGTCGGGGTCCAGATGCAGGGGCTGTGGCTCAGCGGGGGAGGTCTGGGTGTGGGGGTTTGGGCAGATCCCCCCACAGTGACTCTCCCCCTGCGGCTGGGGAGCGATGGGGGCAGGCAGCAGGGCTGCAGTACGGGTTTCCTGAAACTGGAGGAGGTTCCCGGGCGTGGGTTCCTTGTCCCTACCTGCCCAGCCGGCCGGGACTTGCAGCTGGAGCCCGGTGCACAGTAGGAGCCACCAGTCAAAGTATCCCCAGCTCCGGATGCACCATGAGAGGGACAGAGTCTTGTTCGCACACCTGCCCTGCCCCCCTGAGGTGGTGATTTACATCTCCCCTGGCTGCTCCTGATGTCCTAACCAGATATTTTCTCTTTTTCCACCTCCCCCCCCCCCCCCCCCAACCCCCACTGCCTGGGTGGGATGCATGAATCAGTTTTTCTGCATGGAGAAAGTAAAATCTGCAGGGGGCATTAATTCTGCTCTTGCACAGTGGGGCAGAATTCCCCCAGGAATAAATTCTGTGGCTAGTATCCCCTTCCTTTCTTCACTCTCCTCACTCCTGCATAAAATATTCCTCCTTATAAGCCTGAAGAAATCCGCTGCCTGCTCAGATTTTCATTCGTTTGAAATGATTTCCCATTTGGATACTTCCATTGCTTTTTAAACATTTTTATCTGGACTGAAGCCTTTTAAAAGATTCTTCAGGAAGAAAACACAAGTTGAGGGGAGAAACCCTGTTATGCCAAACCTCTCAAAGAAGCGAACAAATGCATTTGCTTACCTAGGCCTCTGGGTCACATCGTTATAAAGAATGTGAAGAAAGATACTAATCAGCAAAATCATTAGGGTGAGGTGCTGGACACTGACCTTCTGGCTACGTAATACGTAGTAGCAGTTTAACATCTGATACCATGCTGGGGGCAAGGGAGGCTATAGTCTGCCCTGACAGGAGACCTGCTGGGCCAAGTCCAACTACCTGTCTTCACTACCATCTCCAAGCTTAATTATTTTTTCCCGGCATATCTTCTGTAGGCTCTGACAGATTATAAGGTGGAGCTCAGGGACGACCCCATCATCAACACTCATTTGGCTAAACTCTATGATAACTTATTGGAACAAAATCTGATCCGAGTCATTGAACCCTTTTCCAGAGTACAGGTAAGTGTTTCTTTACTTCTGGCAGCTTCCTCCTCCACCCCCACCCCGCCCCATCCTTGGCGTGTGAGCTTCTTTAGACCTAAGCAGGAGGCTGGTAGGTGAAGTAATCTGCCGTGGTAGGGAGTGTTTTGACTCCCTCAAATAAGTTCTGCTGACCACTTGGTGGACTGGCACTTGAGTCCATAAGTCATCATCTTCAGCTCAAAACGACTGGCTGTCAAAGGGCTGATGGGGGAACCTCCAGAACTGTCAAAAGCATGCTCTTTCATTTTTTTCATTATGCTCTAGATAGGCATGTTTGTACCACGTTGATTGACAGTGCTTGGCTCTAAGGGGTCTTCCAAGGCAGGGGTGAGGCTGGACTAATACCAATCTTAAATCTGGACTGAAGCAGTGAAATGATGACTCAGCTGTTCAGTTTGTGGCCTGTCCACCTTTAATTAGAATTTTATTGTGGTCCAAATTCTAAATGAGATGAAGCAAAGGAAGCCATCTGGGGTAGATGGCTGGAATATTGAGTTGTCATGTAGAAAGAACCCATACCTTCTTGTTCTGTAGTAAAGTCAAAACTAAAGCTTGACTTCCCGTATCTGTATTAGTTTTTCCTCTCCCTTTATAGATGGAACACATATCCAGCCTCATCAAGCTCTCAAAGGTAAGAACATTGCTAGAAATCTGTGGGTTGGTTTAGTAAAGAGGGCAAAGAAACCAAGGAGTCAGATGACCACCAGAAATAACTCCGTGCATTGAATCTCCAGGTGTGGGCAGCTCCACAAGCAGAGCAGATGCCACTGTTGGCAAATCCCTCCTGTGACGGTTGCACTCACCTCTCTCAATTTTCTCCTGGTGCCCCTTGTAGGCTGCTGACCTCACTAGAACTCAGCCCACCGGCCACGTCGCACACAGTCAGTAGGCATGAGTTGAACCCCTTCTGCGGTAACAGAGGTCCAGCAAGGACGGTCATTGTGCCCTTGGTAGTGTCTTCAGCCCCGTCTCTGGGCTCGGTTCTCGGGCTCTTCTGGGCTAACTTTAAGTTCTTCTGTGCTCTGTTATAGAGCACTGCCCCAGGACTTTCTTCCTGGAGATTTTGTCTTCACTGATTCTCACTGCCCCAGCTGTCCAGCCAGGTCATCTCTCAAGTTCAGTCCCCTTGGGGGGGCATAACAAAGAGCTCACCAGACAGTCTGCCTTTGTCAGAGCCCTGAGCCCTTTCAATTCCAGCCCTTTGCTTGGGCTTCTGAATGAGCCGTATCTCCTTCTCAGGGCTTAGGCCACTTCCCCAGTGGCCGGTGGGGGAACCTGGGCCCACCCACTACTCCGGGTCCCAACCCAGGGACCCTATAGGTATCAGCCATCTACTGCTTCCTTCACTTGGTTGCTGCTATGTTCCCTGGTTCCCTTCCCACCTGGCCTCTTCACCTCTGTCCGTTACCTTAGGACTAGAATCCTCAGGTCCTCCTGCTCCCAGGTTCAACTAATGCAGCCCATCAAGCTCCCATTGGCCAGAGTGGAACATCCTTCCTTGCACCTTTGGCCCCAGCCAGGAACTGACTTGCTCAGGCCCTGCAGCTGCATTTATCTGAGACTTCTGGGCTCTAGTTGGCTGCAAGGGGCCTCAAAGGGCCTGGTTCACCCTGTCACACACCCCCTTGAGGGCAAGGGTTCGTGTAAGATGCTTGCAGTGTACGTTTTGCTTAGGGAGAGATGGGCTTCCCTACAAAACCCTTCTCCTGTCCCCAGGTCCTGCCCCTGCTACTTCCACCACTTGCTAACTCTTCTACATTTGAAGAGTCTGAAGGAGCCTCCCTATAAAGTGCTGTAGAGTTTTCCATGCTCAGTAACCACCTCACTGAATCCGTCTTAGTCCTTTTTAATCCAGGTGGGCAGCAAATGGCAGTCCAGGATATAACAGTCATGAAACAGCTGGGACAAAGCCTTCTAGAAAGGTCCTTGACTTGACTTGAAAAGTTCTTAAAAGGTAGTGGGCCAAACTAGTTGCTCCCTTGGCTGGAGTTTCACCAGGGATGAACTTGGCACAGTGACTGTACAGACCCCCACTCTGTCAACTTCCCACAGTGAATAAAGGAGACTCTCAGCTGGTGTAAGTCTTAATAAAAATACTCCTGTTGCTCTCAGGAGCACCTAGAAATGTCCTTGCCCCAAACTGTCAGAGAGGCTCTAAACCCAGAGCTGCCATGTTGGGTGATGGAGAGTATCTTACTCGTGGCCATATGGTTGCTTCCACTATACAACCTCATTTCCAAATGGTGCACTCTCTGACTCAGCCCTTGGGCGCTAGCATACACTGGGAGCACAAACATTCCTTAATTGTGAGTTTTACCAACATAGCAGAGTGTGGAGAACAAAGGCCTGACGCCCAGTGGGCCACTTGGTAGCTGTAGCAGGTCATCAAAGACTGAGGCATGGTGAAGCTTAGTTAACTAGATGCTTGCTGAGTCAAGCAGGAATGCTCCAAATCCCCTGCTGATTCCAGTATGTATGAAATGCACGTTGTGCTGTATTTCATGACGTGAAAAGACAACAGGTCACTTGAGAACTCTGATTGTTAAAAGCTGGTTCCTGGTCATGGCTGCTCTGACATCCTGCTTTGCCTAAAACTGACTGTAATTGCAAGCTAGTCTGTATGTGAGATCTGGCTTGCAAAGATATTCAATTACAAGTGCTGAAATGTTGCTTGGAAGCAGCTATCTTTATATCCTGTCGGGTCTGTGGGTTGAGGGTGGTAAAATCCACTGCTCTGCGGTTTGCTTCAAGAGATTATTTCAATTTCAATTTCAGGCTGATGTGGAAAGGAAACTGTCACAGATGATCCTGGACAAGAAATTTCATGGTGAGTCTCTGCACCCTGTTGGATCTTTCCCCACCTTTCACTCCATTTTCAGATGAACAAGTGAAAGAAGCTTGTGCACGTTCTCCTCTTAACTGCTGTCTCTCCAAGTCTTAAGCACATGCCCTGGAGTGTTGTCACTCTAACTCCAGATGATGCTGACAGGCCTAGAAAGCAAATAGAGGTACATGGGGAAAATACTGAAAGGATTATGGGCTGTACCCTGGAGGACCTGAGCATTTGCTATTTTGGGAGCTATGGCTGTTCAGCCTCTCTCTGACCCCACCTTCCTCTGACTTACCTTGTGACACCAACTGACCAATGGGAGCTTCCACTGGTGCCCTGCATGCTCAGTAACGGCTTCCACTTGAAACCAGAACTTCTTTGCCAGCTCCTAGCAAAGAGCTGAGGGTCATGCTTCCATCCACCTCATGCTGGAGGACTAGTGTCTAGTACAGGGGTGGGCAAACTTTTTGGCCTGAGGGCCACATCTGGGTGGGGAAATTGCATTCAGGGCCAAGAATGTAGGGCTGGGGCAGGAGGTTGGGGTGCAGAAGGGACTGCAGGGTGTGGGAGGGGGTGTGGTGTGCAGGAAGGGGCTCAGGGCAAGGGGCTGGGGTGCAGGAAGGGGCTCAGGGCAAGGGGTTGGGGTGCAGGAGGGGTGCGGCAGGGGGCTCAGGGCAGGAGGTTGGGCTGCAGGAGGGTTGCAGAGTGTGGGATGGGGCTCAGGGCAGGGAGTTGAGGGCTCAGGCTAGGGTGTCAGGGTGCAGGAGAGGTTTGGGGTGCGGGCTCCAGAAGTCCCTGTGGCTCCTTCGGGAGGGGGAGCAGAGGGTTCCATGCGCTGCTGTCGCCTGCAGGCACCACCCCCCGCAGCTTCCATTGGCCAGGAATGGGGAATTGCGGCCAGTGGGAGCTTTGGGGGGAGGGCAGCACGTGGAGCCCTCTGGTAAGCAGCTGTGCTCTCCTTTCCTGAGTGCCCAGCACAGAAATCCAGTCGTCCTAGCTTAGCTGGGCAGAATGAACATGAGAGAGGTCAGTGGGACAATCATGTTGATTAGAGAATGATTAAAGCATTGCAGAGACCCAATACAAAAGGGGTAGAAAATACCTTTTATTGGTAATGGGATCAAGAAAATGAAAGGTAAATCTCCCAGCTGCTGGACTCGCCATCAGAGAATCCCACCCACTATACAGATGATTGGAGATGGGTTGGAGATCCCCCTGAGTAAGATTTCCCCCACCCCCCTTTTTGAAGGGTGCTCTCGCACAAAGCGGGTTTCCAAAGTGCTGCCTTCTGGCGCCCCTGTTCCACATCCCCTGCAGTGTTGGTTGCAAAGAGCATGTTAGCCAGGTGCTGGGGTTGTACTGGTAAGCCCGGGTCAGAGGAAGTCCTGACACCTTTCCTCCATACGTGCTGTGATAGACTTACTGTTCTCTCAAGCATGTGCCTAGCTAAAACGCAGGAAACCATTTTTATAAATAAAATGTTTCCACCAAAGCACTTGTTTTGTGTTGTAGAAACACTCCCCAAACCCTAAAACCACCCTTCTCTAATATGTGGCTCTAGGGGTGAGAGAGATGCTAGGGGAGCAGTGGTCACAGACCCCCCTGGAGGGGCAAGGGCCAGATGTTTAATGTAGGGAGATGGCTGGATAAATGTCAATGGAAATGAATTCCACACGACCAGCACAGCAAAGGCACAAGGTCCGACCTGGAACTCGATGGCTGGATCTGACAGAAGAAGGCCCTCGGAAGTCTGTCTAGCTCACATATGCACTGCTGGGTAACCAGAGCTTTGTGTTTGTAGGGATCCTCGACCAAGGGGAGGGAGTCCTGATTATCTTTGATGAGCCACCAGTAGACAAAACGTACGAAGCTGCCCTTGAGACTATTCAGAATATGAGTAAAGTAGTGGATTCGCTCTACAACAAAGCCAAGAAGCTAACATAGGTGAGTGGGTTTGAGGAGCTGAAGCACACGACTGCTTGGGTCCATTTCTTTTGGCTCCCAAGCCTAGGTACAGCATGTGCCTATGCTTCTCGCTTCCTTCCCCTTGATTGACAGCGGCTCTTTTCTCTTGCAGAGTTGACTTTGGTAGCTGTCATTTGGAGAGTGTGTGTGACAGGAGAGTGAAACCTTTGGGAAAATGCTCGGAGACTTTTTTCTTTGTTCTACTTTTCGCTCGGAAAGTTTTTAAACGTCCTCATCCGGTGCATCTTGTATTCCATACGATGCGTGTTCCAGTTTCCATGTAACGTTTACTGGCCAAACTTTGTATCGGGGGGGAAATATTGTTTAAAAAAAGAGGGATCCTAAATAAAAGGAAAAAGGCTTACACTACCTAAACATGTGCTTTCCACTTCCTGAGGGATGGCAGAGAGAGTAAAGCAGGGGCAAGGTTTTATCCTCAATAGCTACCCAGCTGCCGAGGAAACAGTTCCATTTCTTCCCTCTACTCTGAAATTGGAGACTTACTGACAGTGTATAAGAAGCCACATTTTATTCCATTTGTACTGAACCAAAAAACCCTTATGTACAGACTGCTGGTTTATTTTTAAATCTTAACTAACCCCTTTAATACCCCCCCAAAGCAACTCCATATTGACTCCCAGAAGCCCACACATAGGGAACCCACGTCAGAATTGCCACTGTGCTAGATCAGCTCAAAGGGTAGAAGTAACGGCGGCAACTGGCTAGATTGTGAGGCCAGTTTCTGGCAAAGGGAACAGCACAGGGCTCCCCAGGAGGCCTGTATTGCATGCTGGTGTTTTGAAATAGACTAGACTCTAAATGTTTTAAACCCCCCGCACCCCACATTGTTGGGAAAAACAAGTGAGCAGGTGTTAGCTCTAAGTGTTCACCTCCCTGTGAGAGCCAAACAACCAAGTGGGAAGGCAGCCTGCTAGCATAGGCACTGATCGGATTGTTATTATTCACCTCTGCTGTTTGGTATATTTCCTTAAACATCTGATGTAAGACAAATCAGCCCCTCTGGAATGAGCTTGTGTAGCACTGGCTAGTTACTGTTTCAAAGTGATATACATGGGAGGTGGAGCACTGTGTATTCCAGCATGTTTCATTTTATGGTGAGATTACTAGCAAGGTTTTAATGCAATTTGGGCAGTGTAAGCTTCTGTATCTCTGTCGTGCTGATCTTTATTTTCCTTCCCCTCTGTCTCCCTTTCTCTCTCCTTCTCCATGTTTTCTTACTAAATTTATATTTTATAAAAGGATTCTGTTTTATCAAGAGATTTTGCCTTCACACTAAATCTTAGACTGGCAGATTTTTTTTTCTTTCTTTTTTTTTTTTTTCCTGCTTTCTTATCCACATATTTTAACTTTTTCTGGTATTTTTTTTTAAACTCTCCATCTCATCCAGTCGGTCACTGTTTGGGTTTTTGGCACCATCAATATCAAATGTACAAACGGTTCATGCTAACCAACACCAGGTATATCTGATGTTCAGATGAGTTCCAATAAAGTAATTTTTTTTTTCAAAATCTGTCTCCTGTCTTCAGCTATTGAGGCAGAGAACATGCATATTTGGTGGTGGTTCTTTTGGCCAAGGGGAGTACAGCTTACAAAGCAAGCTGCATATCCATCCAAAGTGCACTACATTGGGTGATGGGATATTATTTATTTCTGAACACTAAAGCTTTAGAGAGCATGTTTTAAGAAGCATCACACAGGTCTGCAAAGCAAAATAACTTTGTTTACCTGGAATTGTTTGACCATGACCTTTTAACCTTCCTGGAAAATGTTCCAACACCTTGCAGCTTTAAAGAAATGGAGCCAAGCTTTGGAAAGCGTAGTCATGCAGTTCACAGGCCTTTTTAAAGCTCAGAAAAGATCTTTATTATGATCTCATGTGATCTGCATAACACAGCATGGATTTACGGGTCAAATACTTGCACCAGGCCCATCACATTTGGTTGAGCTAGAGCATCCCTCTTAGGAGGGGACACCCAGTCTTGGTTTACAGACTGCTGCTGGATCCACCATATCCATAGGTAAGTGGTTTAATTACCCTAATTGTTAAAAATTTGCTGCTTTCGTTTTGGCTGAATTTCAGCTTCCCATTGTTGGCTCCTGTTAGGCCTTTCTCTGCTTGATTAGAGAGTATTCTACTGCCGTAACTTCTCATGTATGTATTTCTAGAGTGTGATCAAATATCTCTTATCTTTTTTTGCATACGCTAAATAGCTTGAGGTTCCCAAGTCTGTCACTGAGGCAAGCTTTCTGGACTTCAGATCGCTCTCGTGGCGCTTTTCTGAACCCTTTCCAGTATTCACACTTTAAAACAGATGTTGGTGCATCCAGAACTAGATACAGCTCATCAGTGCCCCATAGTTAATGCTACCTCCCTATTCCTACTTAGCATTCCCTTGCTTATACATCCAGGGATCACACTCGCTCGCTTCGCCAGTGCATCAGACTAAGAGCTTCCTTTAGGTAGTTTTAGGCTTGACAACCCTCCCGGGTTTTCCTGGAGTCTCCAGGAATTAAAGATGAATCTTTAATTAAAGATTGAGATGTGATGAAACCTCCAGGAACACGTCCCATCAAAACTGGCAGCCCTAGTTGGTTCCCCACCATGAGATTTTTAGAGTCCCTGCTTTCCAGAATATAGTTCTCCATGTGGAAGGTCATCCCACCAGCCTGAACTCTTACCACACACACACACACACACACACACACACCTGCTCTACAACATTAGTGTAACTGCACCTCATCTGCAAGGTTTCAGTGGGTTTTTTTTGAGTGAAACCTTGAATCTGTATTTCCAGGATCTCCAAAGGAGTTTGTAGATTGTAACGTTCTCTTAAAGCACTTCCCAAAAAGCCCAGTGACCTGCTATCTACTGCACTGCCAGTTGCATGAAGCTTTTCCCCTGGGAGTATTGTAGTTTTGATTTGCTGCAGGACACTCTTAAGCAGATAACCCACAAATTGGGGTGTCTTTGGAAAACTAAACCTACCAATAGAAATTCATTCATGCGAGAGGATCATAGAATATAGGGTTGGAAGGGACCTCAGGAGGTCATCTTGTCCAACCCCCTGCTCAAAGCAGGTCTAACCCCAACTAAATCATCCCAGCCCGGGCTTTGTCAAGCCTGACCTTAAAAACCTCTAAGGAAGGAGATTCCACCACCTCCCTAGGTAACCCATTCCAGTGCTTCACCACCCTCCCAGTGAAAGTTTTTCCTAATATCCAACCTAAACCTCCTCCACTGCAACTTGAGACCATTACTCCTTGTTCTATCAGCACCTCTGCTCAGTGTGCAGCAGCAATCAAAAACAACATTCAGATGTGTAAAGAATGGAATAGGAAATACTGAGGTGTTATAAAATCCATGGTCTGCCCTCACCTGGGTTACAGTATTCAATTCTAGTCATCCCATCGACTCATAGGACTGGAAGAGACCTCGAGAGGTCATCTAGTCCCATCCTCTGCATGCATGGTAGGACTAAGTATTAGCTAGACCAGTGGTTCTCAAACTTTTTATACTGGTAACCCATTTCATAGTGCAACCCCCCCTATAAATTAAAAACACTTTTTTTAATGTATTTAACACAATTATAACTGCTGGAGGCGAAGCGGGGTTTGGGGTGGAGGTTAACAGCTCACGATTCCCCATGTAATAACCTTCTGACCCCCCCAACCCCCAGTTTGAGAACCCCTGAGCTAGACCATCCCTGACAGGTGTTTGTCTAACCTGCTCTTAAAAACCTCCAATGATGGAGATTCCACAACCTCCCTAGGCAATTTATTACAGTGCTTAACTTCCTCCCCGTCAGGGTAGTTTTTTCTAATGTCAAACCTAAACCTCCCTTGAAGCAATTTAAGCCCATTGCTTCTTGTCCTACCCTCAGAGGTTAAGAACAATTTTTCTCCCTCCTCCTTGTAACAACCTTATATGTACTTGAAAACTGTTACCATGTCCCCTCTCAGTCTTCTCTTCTCCAGACTAAACAAACCCAATTTTTTCAATCTTCCCTCATAGCTCATGTTTTCTAGACCTTGAATCAGTTTTGTTGCTCTTGTTTGGACTTTCTCCAGTTTGTCCACATCTTTCCTGAAATGTGGCGCCCAGAACTGGACACAACACTCCAGTTGAGACCTAATTAGCGCAGAGTAGAGCGGAAGAGTTACTTCTCGTGTCTTGCTTACAATGCTCCTGCTAATACATCCCAGAATGATGTTCGCTTTTTTTTTGCAACAGTGTTACACTGTTGACTCTCATTTAGCTTGTGGTCCTCTGTGACCCCCCCAGGTCCGTTTCCGTAGTACTTTTTGCTAGGCAGTCATTTCCCATTTTGTATGTGTGCAACTGATTGTTCCTTCCTAAGTACACTACTTTGCATTTGTTCGTATTGAATTTCAATCTATTGACTTCAGACCATTTCTCCAGTTTGTCCAGATCCTTTTGAATTTTAATCCTATCCTCCAAAGCACTCGCAACCCCTCCCAGCTTGGTATCCTCTGCAAACTTTATAAGTGTATTCTCGATGCCATTATCTAAAGGATAAAAAATAAAAGGGGTCCAAAGTTGACAAGTGATTAGAGGAACAGAAATACATCTGTGTGAAGAAGCTGAAAAAGTCAAGAGTCTCTTTAAGTGACAGAAATTCTGGTAGAGCCAGTGGGATGGCGTTGTTAAAGTTTTGCATACACAAGGGGGGGGGGAGTTGCTCTGCTGTGAGTGTGTAAAAACCTCATTGCGTTGTGCACCAATACTTGGGGCAAAATCTGGCGAACTCTTGAATTTTCTGAAGAGTTTCAAGAAGCCTCTTGGCTTCTCAGTTCCAATAAATAAAAATTAACCTCACAGCTTAGTTTTCATTTTTTCCCAAGCTTCTTTGGCTAAACTACACACTATAGAAAGTAAAGGGACTGGCCAGCGCAAGTGCAGTGCTTGCCTGGATTACATAATTTTGCTACACCCAAGAATACTTTTTTCATTTATCTAATTTTCTGTGCTCTCATCAAGCCATTGAATGGCTTAAGAATTCTTGAATCAGCTGAAAGGCAGGTGTTTTTGAAAAAACATTTTTCATGTGTGGGGAAAAACTCTCTCCTTCCAAAAAATCCTGTTGAGAACTTCTTCAGAAAGAAGTTCATGTTTAGAGAACAATTTTTGACACCAGCTTTGTTAATCATCTTCCAAGCCAGCTGCGTTCTGTGGGATCTTGGTCTGGGTGTAAATCGTTACTTAGTATTTTAGTCCATTTAAAAACGCAACAACCACAGTTCCCCAGCAAATGAACATACAAACACGGAGCTATGTCAGGTCCTGTTGCTCTCTCTCATACCTAACACAACTCCTAAAAAGCGAGGAAATGAAAAGTTAATACTGCCAACAGTATGTTCCCTTTACTCCCCATCCCTAGATGTGCACTTCAACCTTAGTGTCGGTGCCATACACCACAACCTGGGTTCCCTCCTTCCAGCGCCATTCCTGTGCCCAGGATGTTGGAGGCGAGAGGTGGAATTTAGGGAAGGGGCCTTTTACTGACGCACAGTGCAGTGTTTGTGTTTTAATTAATAGAGAATAAAGAAGGCACTCCTATTCTTCGAGTGCTTGTTTCATGTCCATTCCAATCAGGTGCGTGCATGTGCACGATGGCCAGAAGATTTTTCCCTTAGCCACATGCGTCGGGTCAGCCTAGGCGCCCCCGAAGTCATGCCTACATAGTGCTCTATATAGAGCCCTGCCGACCTGCCACCCCCTCAGTTCCTTCTTTCCACCAGTGACGGTTGGCTGGAACTTCCCGTAGCCCTTGCTTAGCAAGCACGTTCTGTAGTCATTAGTGTCATCTTAATATTAGAGTTCTTAGAGTTGTTCTCCCCCACATCCAGCCTCCCCAGAGCCATGGTATGCCGCAGTCCCCGGGGTTTAAAAACTGTGGCCTGTGCAAAGCACATGCCAAAGAGCGATCCACACTCGTGTTTACGGTGCCTAGGGGAGGGTCATCAAAAGGATTGTTGTAAGATCTGCTGCGAGTTCTGCCCTAGAACTCTTAAAGAAAGGGAACAGCGGCTTAAGGTGATCCTCATGGAGGCAGCAGAACCGACAGGACGGTTCTCGGAGGAGGGATAGGAGTGGCAGGAGGAGGCAACACCCATCCTCAGGCCAGGGCTCTGGCCAGCCCAAGCCGTCCTCTGGCCCTAAACCAGCCTTTTGAAGGTGTGGTCAAGGACGGTGCACCAGATCACAGACTGGATCTAACCAGCCTTACCTTTTCCTCCCACTGTCCCCTTTCTACCATGCATGGTCCCGTATCACTTCAGACCACTAGGTGCTCCGCACAGTAGAGAGGGGATACTCCATCCAATTCTGTGCCCTTCCCCGTCCCTCTTCAGGGACTCTTCTCACAAGCATCTACTCATCCAGGAGGTGCAGTTGCTCCTATTGCTAGGGGCAGTGGAGGAGTTTCCTCTGGAGCACAGGGGCGAGGGATTCTATTCCTGGTATTTCCTAATACCGAAAGCCAAAGGCGGCCTCAGGTCTATCCTGGACCTGCGAGACCTCAACAAGTTTGTAAAGAAACTCAAGTTCTGCATGGACTCCTTGTTCTCCATCGTCCCCTCACTAGATCCAGCAGACTGGTATGCTGCCTTCAACTTGAAGGGTGCGTACTTTCACACTGCAATGACTCAGTCCCACAGAAAGTACCTCAGGTGTGTGGTCAACGGTACCCACTACCAACTTTCTGTCCTCCTGTTCGCCCTGTCAGCAGCACCTCGAGTATTTACCAAGTGCACAGCAGTCGTGGCTATGCTCGTGCGGAGATAGCAGGTACAGGTGTTCCCGTGCCTCAGTGACTAGCTGATCAAAGGCCGCTCCAGGACCCAAGTGGAATCTCAGGTCGTATTTATCAGAGCCACCTTCAAGAGCCTGGGTCTGCTCTAAAGGAAGCAAAATCTCCTGTCCAGAGGATGGAGTTCATAGGGGCAGTACTGGACTCGACCCAAGCCAGGGCATACCTGCCACAGGCACGGTTTCAGGCCCTCAACAACATAATCAGGGGTCTCATGCAGTTCCCCACCACTACAGCGAGAAACTGCCTGAAACTTCTCAGGCACATGGCTGCCTGTACCTACACACCAGACTTAGGCTTCGACCACTCCAGTTGTGGCTTGCATCAGTGTATCGCCCAGCTTGGACAGGATCGGGACCCTGCCTCGCCCGGTCCTCGACTCCCTCCGGTGGTGGATCAACGCTCAGCAGGTCCCCTTTGCTGCCCCACAGCCATCTCTGTCATTGGTGATGGACGCATCAGACTTGGGCCTGGGGAGCTCAGCTGGGAGACCGCAGAACTCAAGGCCTCTGGTCGCAAGCAGATCTACGCTTCAACATCAATGTCAGAGTGCGGAGAGCAGTGTGCCTAGCATGCCCCGCGTTGCCCGGTTAGACAAGGACAGAATGTCCATCATGACGGCCAAGATGACGGCCATGCTCTAAATCAACAAACAGGGGTGCACGCTCTTCTCCCCTGTGCCTCTCATGGCGTGGGACTCCTGTGTAGAACATTCAATTCACCGGCAGGCTCATACCTCCCCGGGGTTCAGAACGAGTTGGCGGACCACCTCAGCAGATCCTTCCACAGTCACAAGTGATCCCTTCTCATGGAAGTTGCATTTTCAATCTTCCAGAAGTGGGGGGGTTTCCCCTGATAGACCTCTTTGCCAGGCGACACAACAGGAAGTGCCTGCCGTTCTGTTCCTTCCAGAATCACGGCCCGGGCTCCAGCGCGAATGCGCGCCGCCTCCATTGGGGGAGTTCTCTCCTATACGCCTTTCCACCGATACCGCTTGTTCACAAGGTGCTGTTCCAGTTCCGCAGAGACTGAACTCGGGTCATACTGATAGCACCGGCCTGGCCCCATCAGCGCTGGTACACATCCCTCCTAGACATGTCCGTGGGAGCCCCCATTACCTTGCCGCTTTCCCAGACCTTCTCACAGAAGATCACAGATGTCTCCAACATCCAAACCTCTAGTCGCTCCATCTTACAGTGCACCATGGATGCTCCATGGTTAAATCCGTTGGAGCTTTCCTGTTCAGACCCAGTTAGACAGGTTCTCCTGGGCAGTGGGAGAGCCACGTACCTTGCCAAGCGGAAGAGATTTTCAATCTGCTCGGTGCAGTGCCATTTACCACCGATGCTGGCTTCAGTGCTGCACGTTCTGGACTACCTCCTCCATCTACGGGGGGGGGTCTCTTGTTGTCTTCTATACGGGTGCGCTTAGCTGCTATCTTGGCCTTCCACCCGGGCATGCAGGGCCGCTTGGTATTTACTAACCCCATGTCAGCTGATTCCTAAAGGGCCTCGTCAGGCTATGCCCTCACGTCCGTCAGCCGGTCCCTGCCTGGGATCTCAACTTGGTCCTTTCTAGGCTCATGGGGGGGGGGGGCCCTTTTTGAGCCTCTAGCAACCTGCTCCCTGCTCTCTCTCTCTTACAAGGTCACGTTCCTGGTAGCAATAACCTCGGTCAGGAGGGCGTCGGAGCTTAGGGCCTTGACATCAGACCCTCCCTACACTGTGTTCTATAAGGACAAGGTTCAGCTCAGATCTCACCCTGCTTTCCTCCCAAAGGTTGTCTTGCAGTTTCACATCAACCAGGACATCTTCCTCCCGGCTTTCTATCCTAAACCTCATTCCAGCGGCAGGGAGCAGAGACTCCACTCTCTGGATGTCCGCAGGGTGCTGGTCTTTTACATCGAGAGAATGAAACCGTTCAGAAAGTCGGTCCAGTTGTTCATAGCAGTGGCAGACAGGATGAAAGGTCAGCCGGTTTCATCCCAATGCATCTCATCATGGATAGTGTCTATGAGTGCTATGGCCTGGCTGGTGTTCCCACATCTCCTATCACTCCACACTCTGCCAGGGCACAGGCTTCATCTACAGCATTCCTGGCTCTGGTTCTCACCCAGGAAATCTGCTGCGTGGTGATGTGGTCCTCCATAAACACTTTCGCTGCACGTGATATGATTACCTAGCAGGCCAGAGACTATGCGGCCTTCGGAAGAGCCGTTCTCCAATCAGTGGACGGCTCCAATCCCACCTCCTGAACTTGGCTTGGTCATCCCCTGATTGGAACGGACATGAGCAAGCACTCGAAGAAAAAACAGTTACTTGCTTCTCGTAACTGTTCTTTGAGATGTGGTGTTCATGTCCATTCCAATACTTAACCTTCTACCCCTCTGTCAGAGTAGCCGGCAAGAAGGAACTGAGGGGGTGGTGGGTCGGCAGGGCTCTATATTGGGCGCCATGAAGGTGCAACTCCCGAGGGATGCTGCTAAGGGAAAAAACTTCCAGCCACCATGCCCGTGTGCGCGCACATACCTGATTGGAATGGACGTGAACAACATACCTCGAAGAACAACAGTTACAAGAAGTGAGTGTGAATACAGACTAACACGGCTGCTACTCTGAAAGAAGTGAGTAACCGTTTTTTTCTTCCTCATCACCTGAGAACAGGACGTTTGTCAGTTGAAAAGCAGCCTGGTTAAACCATGTCTGACGCAGGGAGCTCCTTGCTATACAATGGTAAGGCCGAGAGTTTAGCCTTTCCCTTGGTGTCTGCCCATGAATCATAGAATCATAGAATATAAGGGTTGGAAGGGACCCCAGAAGGTCATCTAGTCCAACCCCCTGCTCGAAGCAGGACCAAATCCCAGTTAAATCATCCCAGCCAGGGCTTTGTCAAGCCGGACCTTAAAAACCTCTAAGGAAGGAGATTCTACCACCTCCCTAGGTAACGCATTCCAGTGTTTCACCACCCTCTTAGTGAAAACGTTTTTCCTAATATCCAATCTAAACCTCCCCCACTTGCAACATGCTGGCTCTCCTTTTGGAAGTGAGTGGTGTATGCAATTCCTTCAAGTGGCCCCCCTACGCAGCCTACCTGTGCCCAGTTTGGTAGGCAGACCAGTGTCCGAGAGATGGAGCCTGGTATTGGAGGCTGGGGAGAACTGGGCGGCTCCAGGAGGGACTTGCTGCTACGTTGCAACTGAGAGGCAGAGGTGGGAGTCCCAGCCAGGATGAAGTGGTTCTGTGCTGGGAGAGGCTCACTGCACTGCCAGGCAGCATTAGGCACCCCAGTGCATTGTCCAGACCACTCCTGGGGTGCATCCCCCCCCCAGGCACACAGTGCTGAGAGTAGGGGACAGCCCCCAGTGAGATGGATGGGGCAGGTCACACCCCTGCAACCCTCCTGGGCCGCAGTGGGGTGGCAAGTGCCCCTTCCTACACTAGGTCCCCAGGTGCTACCAGCGTCCCTCGTCCCCATGGCCTGCCAGCCTGTCCAGGAGGGAGGAGTTGGGGGCAAGCTGTGTCCAGGAATTTCTCCGGTACCACCTGTGCACAGACACCTGATGAGTCTTTGAGGGTGGCTGCAGAGGTGACATGATCTGCCCAACATTTGCTAAAGCCAAGCTACACTTCTCTCCTAGGCCTGACAAGGTCAGTGTGTTCCCCCCACGCTATTCTTGTGACCCTTCTTCCACATGTGTATGAAGGAGACAGACTATGTCTCTGACAGGAAGGGGTTGGTGCATGGCTCAAAGGGGGCAGAGTTAAGGTGGAGCAGGAGATGTTAGATTAACTCTGTTTCCTGGTTTCAGAGGCTTTTAAGTTTAGCCACCCCCCATGCTCCTGGAAGGGTATAGGGCAGAAGAGGCAACCCTACAGGCATATATGAGGGTTCTAAACTCTCCTCCTTCAGGGCCTCAGTCAATCAGTATCTTACAGGGTCAGGGAGGAACTTTCGCCTGTGGACATGTTAGTCCATTAAAGTGTTTCTTGCACCCTCCTCTGAAGCAACTGCTGCTGACTATCATTGGAGACAAGGAAACAGGGCTAAATGGAGCCCTGGGACCCAGCTGGTATGGCAATTCCTAATTAAGATAGGAGGAAGGATTTAAACCTTCCCCCGCAGTATCTTCAACCTGACGCCAGCAGCATTTGCTAGTGCATAAAAACAAGCATGATGCTGCCCAAGCAGAACGAGACGCAAAGAGTTCAAATGGTGCAAAGGAAATATTAAAAAAGTGTGGTCTGGCTGGTAACGCACCATCAGGCTGTTCCTGCAGAACACAGAGTAACCTGATGCTTTAGTCTAAATTGAAATGATTACATAAGCTGCAGTGCTGTAACTGGCCTCTCGATGTCGCTACAATTCAATGCACACTAGGCGTGGAACAAAATGTCTCCAGACTATGGCACAGGCTGGACAGAATCAGCTGGTTGGTGCTGTTTCTGGGAGGGCCTGAGCCTGGCCATTGAGTGCAGTGAGGGGATAAGCACCACGCTGCTCTGCAAGGTGCTCCTTCCATTCACTGGCTGACAAAACAGCAAAGATGTTCTGGGCAGGGAGCCAGACCCTGACTCCCCTTGATTATCCTACCCCCCCTGCTGTGTAAAGGGTTTGAGCCTCCCCTTGAGTGTTTGAAACTTAGCCCCACTTGAAAAAGGGAGAGATCAAGTGCTTTAAGCCTAAAACAGACCTCTTGTAAAGCCTGCTAGGTCTCTGGCAAGTGTGTGTCCTAAGGTCTGAAAAGCAGGAGATAAAACTGACCCACTGCAGAGTCCAAGCTGCAAGAACCAGACACAGACAGTCACAGCATCAGCTTTCCGGAAGTGCTGGTGTGATGCACGGGGGCGGTGCCTGCCCTGAGCGGTTTAAATCTCACCTTCTGAAACCCTGTTCGCCTCAGGCACGCCGGCTTCCAGGGCATTAGTGCCAAGAGCCCCTGAAGGCTGTTGCTGGGGGCCTGGTTCAGCCCTTTGCTGCATCCTGGGCCTGGCACGTGCTCTCGTAAGAAAGCTGCAGTAGTAGGTTGTCTTTCAGGGCCTAAAACATTACACAAGCAGCACAATGCCTGTTCAGTGCCCAGCGCCTAAGGGCTGGCTCCCTCGCGGATGCTTTATTGCATGTGCGCTGGTGGCTAGAAATGCCTGTCTGGACTAAGGAACACGCAGGCCCATCGACACACAGCTGCACTGGAAACCCTGCTCGCCTACCTCTCGTTCTACTGGCAGAAAAGTCCTTTGGCCGGTATCGCTTACTTCTCTTGGGCAACTTGCCCAAGCCCTAGCAGTTCCCTGAGTGAAATGAGCAATGCCAGCAAAAGGCCATTTCTGTCCGTCTAACTACATCTAGCCTAGGCCTTGTGCCCCTTATAGAACTGTCACCCAGAAATCCCGCCCCAACTTATGTTACTGCCGCAAGGGTCTAGTGTAGCCCTGGCCCCACCCTGGTAGCACCGTAGGGCAGTGATGGGTAGCCCTGCTCATCTGCAATGAACCCAGAACCAGTAATGTCTGCAAGGAATCAAACCCTCCCCTCAGGGGGAGCTGGCTGGGGCTTGCTGGGCACCAGGAGGAAACGGTGGCTCCAGGCAGTTTGGCCTCAGCAGGAGCTGGAGGAAGCTGCTGTTCATGTGCCCATGTGTTTTGCTTTAGCTGGGGTGGGGCTAAGGATTGGCTGTTGTCTCATCCTAAACTACCCCCCCTCCACAAGTCTGGGCTCAAACCAAAGCACAGTGGTCCTGTGTTGACCTCTGCCTTTGTCCCAGGAGAGCCCCGACCACCAGATAGCGCAGGCAGGAAACCTTGTGTCTCAAGGGGTGTTTGTGCAACTCTTGTGTAATGCTCTGGGGCTGTGGTTGAACGACATTTGCAGGAACTTCCCTCGTCCCGTTAAATGCCTTGGGTTTGCTCTGGCCTTTACTCTTGGTCGTCTTCTTGTTTTCTGCTGGGCATGTGACCCAGCCTTGTCAGATGTGTAATATGTATCTGTGGTCACGCGGCACAGGGCTACAGGAAACCGCCCAGGGAGCTCGACCAAGGCCGGGCGTGTATCCTTTCTAGGTCACGTCTCGTGTTCCTGCTACTGGCGGCTGGGCTGGTCAGGGAAGAGGCTGTAACGTACAGCAGCAGTTCAGGCAGCAGCGCTGCTTGCTTGCGGCCCTAGGAAAACGAGGGGCTGTCGGGCTCTGCTTGGGTAGCGGGGGCGGAGGCATTTCAACCACTAGAATTTCCTCCATTCAGCACAGGCTGTTGACATTGCACAGTTGGGAAAACTCCAGTGGCCTGTCTACACTATAGTGACCACTCAGGCCGAGCTCGAGTGCCTAATTCTCCGACTGTAAAGGCCCCGATTTGAAAATCGGGAAGACCCACTGAGCAGCTCCTCTTGATGCCAGTGAGGCTGGGCTTGTTTCATAGACTCACAGATACTAAGGTCAGAAGGGACCATTATGATCGTCTAGTCCGATCTCCTGCACAATGCAGGCCCCAGAATCTCACCCACCCACTCCTGCGATAAACCTCTCACCTGTGTCTGAGCTACTGAAGTCCTCAAATTGTGGTTGGCTGATTCGTCAGCCGATGTGGCGTTAGGCCAGGGTGGCACTAGACACTTCTGCCAGTGTTGTTATGTCAGACTGGGGGGTTGGGTTTTTGTTTTGTTTAAATGACACGGCTATCCCAGCACCTGCCCTGGCTAGCTGTGGTTATGCTGCCATAAAAGTCCTTTTGCTGGGCTAGCTTATTGAACGGGGGGAGCCAGCATAAACTATGCACCAAAAGCACGTTTTTGCCAGTATAATATGCAGCTCCCCGGGGCAGGGTGGCAGGCGTACTATGGGCAAACCGTGGCCAGTGTAGAGATGGTCTTCATCTCTCGTGCTCCTGGTCACCCTACAGAGCCGAAGGAGCTCAACTCCTCTGGGATTCGTCCATGAGCTTTGGCTAAAGTTTGACTGGATCAACCCAAGTAATGAAGATTCTGCAATGGCTGCAGGGCGAAGACGTGATTGTAACATTCTGGCTTTTCTGGGGGAAGGTGCAGTTAGAATAAACAGTTTTTGTGTTGTCGCTGGAGGCCATTTTGATCTGGACTAACTGGGAATGAACTCAGGGCCGCACCTTCGCTCCTAGTCACTCCTTGGGCTGTAGTTTCATTCTGGTATTGCACACCTACAAGGAGCGTGATGCCTTAGAAATGGGAGGGGGGTGGTTGTGTTAAAACTTTGCCCGCTGGTGGTTTCCACCTAGGATGGCGAATAGCGATCCCCTCGCTTCCCCCACTGCTGGGCTGTCCCTACTGCTGCTTCCCAGAACCAGTTATCGCTGACAACGTTGTATGAGTCAGCTGCCTGCCTGAGGCACGCCAGGCCTTGGGATTTTGCAAGTCACACAAGCGTTTAATCCAGTTCAGATTGGGGCTTTGTTTTCATAATAAACAAGTTTCCTTGTCTGACAGCCTATGGGAGTGGCTGTAGCCGTGTCCCTCCTGTGATGGGAGCGAGACAAGGTGGGTGAGGGATTAGGGCTGGGCATGTTAACATTAGCGAACGGGGGGCTCCTGCTGTTACCTAGTCCCCAGTCCCGCTGCAGTTCGGTTCAGTTTGCAGTTCTCGTGCATAAAGTCTATTCAGTGCGTCCTTACCGAAAGGAAGAAAACGGATCACGGGCTAGTATCCTCTCCCTCAGTAAGAGAGCAGGGCAGGGCAGGGGCCTGTGACCATGCGCCGTGTTAATTAAAACCGCTGAGGTCATTCCATCAACGCACATTAACTGGGCGGAAAGTTGTAGAGGTAAAAGAAGGTGGAGAGAGAGCAAGGGTGAGGGGGTTGGGACAGGAGTTTGGGGGGCAGGATGGAGAGGGGAATAGTTATGGAAAGAGATTCCAGGTTCCTTTAAAAGCCATGCAGCTCTGGTGCTTCAGGGAGAGGCCCACCAGACGCAGTAACAGTCACGGGCGATTGCTGTTAAAAAAAAAACCTGGCCTCCTCTGCGCACATGCTTGGCGAGGGGGGTCCGGGGCCTGTCTACATGGGTAATTCCATGAAGAGCAGCTGTGAATTTAAGGCCCACTGGCCATTCCGGAATTGCGTCCCCACACGTGGCGTTAGCAGAGTTGCTCTGGAATCGCTTGTAGCCAAACTCTTTGGTACCTGCCCCTCCTGGAAAACCTTGCCGGGGGGGGGAAGGGGGGGTAGCAGGTGAGCGGCTGAGCTACTGGAGGTGACTGATGAGGGCGGCCGCTGCATGGCCACAGGGCTTGGCCCCGCCTGGACTGATTCCAGAACGGTTCCAGACTTTACCTTACTCTGAATTCGTTTGCAAGTGTGGTGAAGGCTGCAGGGGCTCCCGCTCAGAGGGGTGGAAAGCAGCCGCTCAGCTTCCCCCGGGGTGAGACCAGGTGCATGTGAGCATCAGGCTGAGGTGGTGACTGTCCCCTTGCTGAGCACCCGCTGCGCCAGGGACGCAGGACCCCCTGCCCGTTGGACGCAGACGACGTGGAGCCACCCCAGCAATGAGCCCCCCCCCCCAGGGTTCTGGGGCCCTTTCCAGTGTCTCGCCCTGGGGGGCTAGAGGGGGCGAGCTGGGCCGGGGCTTTCGCCCAAGGGCCCCCTGGCTGCCCAGGGCCTGGCGGGCGCCCTGCGGCCCTTGGGGACACTAACCCCCGGCAGGCCGCCAGCTCCAGAAACCGGCCCCCCAGTGTAGAGGAGCAAAGCCAGGGGCTGCACCCAGCACCCCCCGCCCCGCAGCTGGTCGGCTCGCCCTGCCGGGCCCTGACCGGCCTCCTCTTACAGCTGCCCCGGGCCGCCCCCTCCCCCGCCCGCTCCCTGCCGCCCACGGGCGCTGCGCGGCGGCTCCGCGGGGCAGGGGCCGACCCCCCCGGCCGGGCTCCGCGGCGCCCGGCTCGGCCGGCGGGCGGGCGGCGGGCGGGGCCGGGGCGGGGCCAGGCGCCGCGTGGGGCTGGCTCCGGCTCGCAGCCTCGGCCGGCGCGACACCGAGCGCAGCCGCCGCCGCCGGAGCGTCCCGCGGACACGGAGCCCAGCGGCCGCTGCTGCCGCGGGCGGGGCCGGGCCGGCGCGGGGGCCGGAGCTGCGGCGCGTCCGGCGGGGCCCCTCTGCGGGCGCCCCCGGCCCCGGGGCCCTGCGCCGCCCGCCGGGGCCCGCTCGGCCGGGGCGCGGGGCGCGGGGCGCGGGGCGCGGGGCGGGAGCCGGGGCCGGGGCGGGCCCGGCGCTGCAGAACCTTGGACAGAAGCGGAGCCGCCGCCGGGTCGCGCAGGGCGGAGCTGAGCGCAGCGCCCCGGGCACCGGCCCCCGGTAGGCGGGGGGGCGGCGTGGGGGGGGCGGGGGCCCGGTGGGGCCGGGGGGCGCTGGGGGGGGCGAGCGGAGGGGGGATGACGGCCGGGGCGGGCGGGAATGAGTGCCCGGGGGGGGGGCTGGTGGGGGTGAGAGCTGGGGGGTCGGGGGCGAGGGCCCGGGGGGGGCCCGGGATGACGGCTGGGGGGGGCCGGGATGTCGGCCGGGGTGGCGCCGGGGGGCGCGGCGGAGCGGGAGGGGAGGCTGCGGTGCGGGGCCGGGATGACGGCTGGGGAGGTCCTGGGGGGGCGCTGGGGATGACGGCCGGGGGGGGCGCTGGGGGAAGCCCTGGGGGGCCGGGATGACGGCTGGGGGGGCCCTGGGGATTACGGCCGGGGGGGCGCCGGGGGGCGCGGCGGAGCGGGAGGGGAGGCTGCGGCGCGGGGCCGGGCGGGGGGCCGTGATGACGGCCGGGAGAGTCCTGGGGGGGCTCCGGAGGGCGGGGATGACGGCCGGGGGGGTTCTGGGGGGGCGCTGGGGGAAGCCCTGGGGGGGCGGGGATGACGGAAGGGGGGCCTGGGGGTCCGGGATGACGGCCGGGGGGGGGGGCGCCCTGGGGGGCCGGGATGACGGCCGGGGGGGCCCTGGGGGGGCGGGGATGACGGCCGGGGGGCTCCTGGGGGGCCGGGATGACGGCCGGGGGGGCGCCGGGGGGCCCTGGGGGGGCGGGGATGACGGCCGGGGGGGGGCGCCCTGGGGGGCCGGGATGACGGCCGGGGGGCTCCTGGGGGGGCGCCGGGGGGCGCGGCGGAGCCGGAGGGGAGGCTGCGGCGCGGGGCCGGTCGGGGGGCCGGGCGCCGCGGACCCACCGGGCGTTGTGTCCCCGCTGCAGGGCCGGAGGCGGCGGGCGCCCGGCGGCGCCATGGGCACGGTGCTGTCGCTGTCCCCGAGCTACCGCAAGGCGCCGCTGTGCGAGGACGGCGCGGCCGGGCTGGGGCCCTACGGCGCGGCGCCCGGCGGCCGGAGCGCCAAGGAGCGCGGCCTGCGGCGCCACCCGATCCTGGCCGCGCTGCCCTGGAAGCGCATCGCCGCCGTCTCGGCCAGGAAGAAGAAGCACTCGCAGAAGGTGCAGCCCGGCGGCTGCCCGAGCAGCGTCGCCCACCGCAACAGCGAGAACCTGAGGAAGTCGCTGTCCTGCGCCAACCTCGCCGGCTTCGCGCCGCCCGCCGCGCCGCCGCTCTCCGCGGCCAAGAGCGCAGCGCCCGCGGGGCGCAAGGCGCCGCCCCAGCCCGGCGCCGCCGGCACCCCGCGGCGGGTCATCGTCCAGGCCTCCACCGGCGAGCTGCTGCGCTGCCTGGGCGACTTCCTCTGCCGCCGCTGCTACCGCCTGAAGCACCTCTCGCCCACGGAGCCGGTGCTGTGGCTGCGCAGCGTGGACCGGGCGCTGCTCCTGCAGGGCTGGCAGGACCAGGGCTTCATCACGCCGGCCAACGTGGTCTTCCTCTACATGCTGTGCAGGGACGTCATCGCCGCCGAGGTGGCCACCGACCACGACCTGCAGGCCAGCTTGCTGACCTGCCTGTACCTCTCCTACTCCTACATGGGCAACGAGATCTCCTACCCGCTCAAGCCCTTCCTGGTGGAGAGCTGCAAGGAGGCCTTTTGGGACCGCTGCCTCTCCATCATCAACCTCATGAGCCCCAAGATGCTGCAGATCAACGCGGACCCGCACTACTTCACCCAGGTGTTTGCTGACCTGAAGAACGAGTGCAGCCAGGAGGAGAAGAGCCGGCTCCTCATCGGGCTGGACCGGTGAGCACCCCCCGCCGCTGGGACTGGGGCACCTTCCTGGTGCTTTGATTTGTCAGACACAGGTGGAGGTTGGGCGGACCTTGGAAAGGGCAGCGGGGCCCCCAGCTGGCAGCACTGACCTTGGAACACTAGCCGCCTGCCTCGGCCTCCAGCAGGGCTGCAGCCACGGGGGTGGGTTGGAAGCTCTTGTTGTGGCTAGTGTCTGTTCGGTTTCTGTAACTGCCTGGAGATCCATTGCTCCCTCCACTTCAGTGCTCAGTGGGGGCTTGGCTGTCCTTTTGCCCAGACAGTATCTGCCGGAGGGATTATCCACGCAGAAGTCTTCACCCTTGTGAGCAGGCGGCTTCAAGAAATGACTTGAAGGAAATGTTGGCCTTTACTTTCTCGAAGGGCCTGGTGGTGTGGGAATGGGGTAATTCAATGGAGTCTTGAGCATCTGGCATTTCACAAAGGGATCCAATGCTTTAAAGCTGGCAGGGGTTCAGAGCTGCACAAAACTTAAGAAAATTAACCTTAAAAACAATCAGTATCAAACTCCAAAAGGGACTTATTGCATGTAACATGTAGTTAGCTGGGAAGGCGAGTGGGGGAGAGGTGGAATTGCACACACCTTTGACTCTGCATTGGTGGCTCACATGTTTAATTCTCAAAATTCCCAGATTTGGGAAAGCCCAACTTTGAGCAGGCAAAACAGTTCCTCACAGGCTTAGAAGTATCATTCGTGATCAATGCTGCAGCCTGTGGTCTAAGGTGAGTTTGGAATGCTGTCTCACCAGCCAAGGCACCCAAGAGGTGAGGTGGCCAGGTTGGGATTGGTGTGAGACCACACTGTGGCTACTTGGCTATTGTTTTGGTTTGCGACGGCAAATAATTCTGTGCTAGTCAGTAACATGACTATCTGCAGCCCACCCTGGTCCTGTCACGAGTGGTGGCCATTACTCTGTTCATGTTTTCTGAACTGCAGCAGTAGTGGTCTGTTCTGATGTGTCTTACTGTAGGGTTTAATGGCACTATCAATTGCTTTCCCTAGTCTACCGGATCACTCTGTGTGGAATGGGGCCTATTTAGCATTCTGCCCACTGCAGCTGCCGTCATGGCCAACCTCTGATGTTAGCGTGCGGGTACAGTGTATTTATTGAAACGTAGGGGGAAAAGAGGTTGTTAAAATAATTTCAGAAAGAAAAAGCTCATCACCAAGTGGGCAGAGGGGACTGGGCCTTACAGCCTACACTAGAAATATTAATGCATCTTTCCTTGGCTTAGCATCCTACTGATTGAGTTTGATGATGTCATTTAAAAGACCAAGGTCCCTGGTTCTAGATGCTAACACGCACGTTAATGCTACTGAAAAGTGAATTCACTTTTGGGTTGACGCTCACAGGTAATATCATCCTCTGACTTTAGAGCTTCCTACAGTGCCAGATGTTGAGGAAAACCAAGACTAGGGTTTCATTGCATGTAATATGGCTGCAGACACAGACTAGTTAGAAATCTCTATCTGCTTCTTCAAATCCAACAGTAGGTTTAAGGATGCTGGCATTCTGGCGGGGGGGGGGGGGAGGAGAGGGTGGGATTTGTATTTAACTGGGTTAGAACAGATTGTGTTTGCTTCTCAAATTAGCATCAAGCACATTTTGAAAGGCAGAGGAACAAAGCTGTGAAATTAAAGGTCTGGATTTGAGAGGAGCTGGTCTTGCAATAGTGAAGGCTGCTGGACTTGCAAATGAAGGGAGAGCTTGCATCGCCTCTAAAGCTAGGCCGAAATCTGAGCCATTAAGAAACACCGACCACAAGCTAACACTTCTTCAGACAGAGCTGGAAAGAAAGGAAACCTGCAGCCACTTGATCAGTGATGGGTGGGAGGGGAAAGGAAGATCTATTAGCAAAAGCAGGGGGAAAAATAAATTCTCCTCTTGGTCTTTGTACATATTTGTCTCAGCTCCCTCCATTGCAGAGTTGCTGTTCTAAATGGATGGTGTAAAATGTGGCAATGTGATGTCACCTTGTTCCTAAGGTGGACTGAACAGGTCAGATCCTATACGTCTCTTGAGGCATTGAATAACTGACTGGATTCCAGCTTTGTGTCTGGGAGAGGCGTTTTCTTCTCTCTCCTCCCTCCCCCCCTCTATTTATTTTGAAACGAGATTCAAGTTTTGTGAGTGGTTCTGGATTAAGGGAAATAAATGCTACTGTATCATGACATCAATGTGAAATGTATTGTTCCCATTGTGCACTGATCATAAGTATTGTGTTAAGGATCAACTGATATACTTGAGTGTGCAAGCAATGAAATACATTTACATGCTGCTATAAAGAAAACTTTTAGAACAAAAAAATACTAAACTTACAAAAAACCCTTCTTTATTCTTTCATCATTGCTTTGACAGTGATATTGTGCATGCAAACAGAAGCATTGTGTGTCTTCAGCAAACAATCTTACAACTGATGGCTGTAAAAATTACACTCATGCACAAAAACAAACAAAAAAACCCCCCACAACACAAAACTAGTTCAGTATTTGAGTTGGCATTTTCTCATCGGAGCTGGGGATTGATAGGTTCTTCTTACTGTGCACAGTTCTTAGGTTAGTTCTGTTCCAACAGTTGTTAAAATTGCAAATGAAAACAAGGAAACAACGTGCCATTTTTTCACTTGAAATTCTTCATAGATGTACATTTGAAACTGCTAATGATACATGTATCTGTATGTTGTTTTTTTAGTGCAATCTCTTCTGTAGATCTTGGTTGACCAAACTGGTGGGTATAGTTACTTATTAATTTATATTTGTCTCATTCTGTATGTATGTGCGCAGTGTGTTTGTAAGTACGTGTGGTTTATAATCTGACAGACTGTCATAAAGCTCAGTGTGCCTGTAATTTAGCCCCCTTCCCTTATTTTTATTTATTTTTGTACTGTGCTGATGAAATAAAATGCACTGACCATCCATTACATGGAAGCCTTTTGTAGCAGAGTCTTTTGTGCAGCAGCCCATGTGTGTAAGACACCTTTCACAAACGATTCATGCTATTGGAAAATAATTGGATTTGCCTTAACGAAAGAGGGCTTAACACATTTGCCGTGCTAGAATCTTAATCATGTTAAAGTCACTGGGTTCATGGCTTTGCTGGTGGTTGTCGCACAATCTCCTGTGAAGTGAGGAGACTAGAGAGCGCTCTCTTTTGAAGGAAATTAGCCAGACAGGCAGAGGAGAGACATGGCCTTCCTGACGCGGCCCATCAGAAGCCGGGCAAGGATGCCTGCCTCCCTGTACACGTGCATAGGGGGAGTAAACAAGGATAAGGACTGTACGGGTCAGAGGCTGAGGAATGTCCTGAATCATACGGCAAGGCTGTCGCGCTCATCCGGCTGTCCTCCTGCAAATGCACTTTGGGTCTCTGGTCTCGGTAGTCGCACAGTATGAGTATGAATTTGTTTGGCCTCTCAGATTCAGTTTAATTAGGGCAAGTCACTGATAGAAATCCTCCCATTTCCTGTTCTGTGTGATGGTCTCAGACAATGGCAGTTTGTTGAGGGGTGCTCTGTCTGGGTTATTCCCCTCATTTGTCACCTAAATTCAGATAAACCCCAATGAGCAGCAGACGTTGAGAAAGTGGTGAAGAAATGAGCAAGACGGGAAATGAAAACCTCATTTCAGTCCCTAGCTCCACCGAGGCCTGTTTAACAAAACAGCTTCTGTATCGTCAAGCCCTATACTAAGGACTCCAGGGCACCCCCCGGAGCAGTATTCAGCATTTTCACTTAACCAAAGGTCCCACCCAACTGTGCAGGAAACACAGGGAGCTTTGACGGCAGTATGTGAAACATCACTCTTCTTCAATAAACTTTTCAGGGAAAACCCTGCAGAAAAACAAATGCTTATCTCCAGTGTGACTTTTATCTCCACTATAAGAAAGGGAGACCAGAAATATCAGGGTGCAACTAATAGTGTTTTTATTTATTACTTTGAATTATGTAAACAAAAACCCCCAATTACATAATAGCAGGGCTTTTCCCTTTAATATCTTACAGTATCAACTACTTAAAAAAGGGTCATTGCATTATTGCCCCAGGCTTAAAATCAGAATACAATTTAGAAATAATTAATTTATGGGAAAAACAGGGTTATATATATAAACCAGACCAGGCACAAATAATGTATTTCATTTAATAAAGACACATACTTCATCACATACAATATCCCCACCTCGCACTGTTTGAGATTTCCTAAACCCATCCATCATGATTCTATACAACCATTTCGTCGGAGGGATACTGTACGAAAGTGCTAATTAAAACTCTTCCCACTAACGTGGCTACTACACTAGTGATACTGGGGAGGCACTTGGGCAATTACATAAAAAAGCAAAAAGTGCAAATGGAACGGCACAGCGGCTGGGGGGGCGGGCTCCCCTTTTCTTCTTCTGCTTTATAGGGATTAGTGACAAATCAAATCTTCCTTCCTAGCACAAATTACAAGACAGCTTGAGAACTGGCATTCTCCTGCTGAGGAGCTGCGAAAGCCAGGGAATAAGCAGAATGAGAGGTAAAGGCCCCTTATTGATAACCTATCTGCGCGTGCGTACGCACATCCACCCACCACGTGTAGGAGCAATTGCTTGGCTGGGTAGTCGCTTCCATGCTCCTTAGTGCTCTCAGGGTTTTAGGCTCTGGTAAAGCAGCCGCCAACAGTTAACCTGCATTGGCCAACAGCCATAATTGTGTCTTCCCAAAGGATCGGGGGGAATCCAAAAAGGCCGTGAGAGTCCCAGGCTGCAGGATCTTTCCTTGCCATCCAGTACAGCAAACAATGAAAGTGAGCAGGTGACAGGGTGGCTTTGGAGACTCCTGCTCCTTAATGACACTGGGCTGCTCTCGGTGGGTCCTGGCTAGAGGCCACGCGCTGCAATTGTGCGATGTACATCAGGGGAAGGGACGGAGCAGCCATAGGAAGGGGCTATGCCACAGGGACTCTAGCAAACACAAAACGGGAAATTAAGCTTGTCCTAATTAAACACAGCTCTGTAGCTTCTCGCCTCTATTCCAGATACCACTTAACCTCAGAGTCTCCCTAGCAGTGGCTGGGCAGAGACACTGTTGTGACCCACATACCCTCCCCTCTGTCCATAGGGTGGCTTTGTATTCACTATGGAGCTGGATTGCTACCATGCCCTTGAATAGGGGAAGTGCCTCTTCGGGCCCCTCCCCCCTGCTTTTTTTGGGCTGCTAAAACATATAGATCTGAGAGCTAAACAACTGCTACAATGAGGCCAGGGACTGGAGATCCCTAAAATGGGCTCATTGGGACAGTTCCCCCAGGCAGGCCTTGTACAGCATGGAAGACTGGAATCCTGACCTGACCAGCAGTGCCAGAATTGAAGAGCTATCGTTGCAATAGCCCCATAATGTCCCTGTCTCCCCCATTAAAGTACCACGGTAGAAGCCTGACATACCATCCACTGACATTAAATAAAAAGCTGGTTAGTAATTCTGGAGAGGACAATGGAGAGATGGTAAAGACCGCACTTTATTGAACCCAGTGCCCTATTACCAACCTGGAGCATGGAACACAAGGGTACGGTGGCCAGACACATGCAGGCTACGCACCAGCTGCTAAGTATGATGCTAACAGAAAGGCAAGAGAGGAACAGAGGGGGTTCCACTGGCTTGTGCTGAAGGTGTCCAATGCATGGCTAAGGAGGGTTTCTATTCAGCTGCAGAAGAGGAAGTCTCTCCATTTAAGAACAGGGTTTGTGGATTTCCCTCTATGCTTGGACGGAATTGCCCAGAGTTAGTGTTCACATAGTGCAAGACTTGGGAGCTGTGGGCTGGGTCTCCTCAGACTCACCGCTCCCATGTTTCCAGGGCCCCTGCGCAGACTCTGGGAAGGAAACCTCTCCTTAACCGGGCAGAGAGCTCAGCTGCACTGCACCATGTTGCTGGGGCTGAGAAACCACATGGGTCATGCAAGGAGAATGCAGGGTGGGAATCCGGAGGGTTTAGGAAGCAGTTACCACTTAGGAAAGACAACAGCTATGCTCTATACAGCAAAGGCAGCTTAAAGCCCTCCACACCTTTCATTCCACCTCCTTGATGCTAGCATAGCTTCCCCATGCCCTCCCTCCTCACAGGCCAATAGACTTCTTACAGGAAAAGCAGCAGGCTTATTTTAGAGATGCATTTATAGGTACCCGCAACAGTCACATGAGCTCTGACGGAGAGGGGCTGGGAGGAGTGTGGGATCTGTGCCTTCCCTCAAGGGAATCCAGCCCTTTGCAAATATGGTTCCCTTCTTAAGGGAGATTTGGTCTTTCCAATTCAACTCACGTTACTGCTGGACTCCTTTTCCGAGCCCTAGTCTTTGGTCCCTCCAACAGAGGCTGCACAATATTGTAAAATTGAGACATGGAGATAAACTCAGAGGGGAATATGGGAGAGGGTTAGAAGAGTGAGGGGGAAGGGAGGAAGCCAGGCGTAGCAGTGCCCATAAGTAAATGCTCTCGGCTGAATAGCTCAGAAGCAGTTTCAGGAGTCCAGGCCTGCTAAGCTGGGCACATCCGATTGGCTATTTTAAACTCTAGTGGATGTGGCAGAGAAACTTTCTCTTGTATTTGGGCTGGATAAACCTCTAGCTTTAGAGATCTGTTTAGGTGCATGACTGCAAGTCACAGCTAAGCATTTCTAAATTAATTCGCTTGAAAAGTTCAAGGCACAGGGAGGGCAACCGAAGCCCGGGTCTGTCTCCTTTCCCATGCTCCTTTCAAGGCTCTCTGCTCTAGTGGAGGGGATGCTAATTTCCTGGCACACAGAGGATGAAACCTGAACGATTCTTGGTGAAGTCTGGCTGTGTCTGGTTGATCCTGGTTTCCACAGAGACTGTGCATTTCCTGCCATGCATGCTGCACTGGACTGGATTGGTAACACTGACTTGCAGATGGCGTTTCTCACTGTTGGGCAAAAAGAAAACAAGCGCATTAAGAGATGGAACCAGAAACTGACTAGATTACCTGCTGAAGAGCCTTTGCCAGGACTATTGTGTAGTTACATGATTAGCAACAAGCTTCCTTGACCCGTTAGCTCCTCTGTCACCATGTCCAATGCAGACCTGTGCAGGTCACCTCAGCAGCAGCTTTGAGGCCCCTAATCAGAACAGCCATGGAAAACAACAGCTAGTCACTTCCTTTTCGCTCGATTCTATCAGAGCAGACAGTGGCCTGACCCATTAATCGGAGCACAGAGCTGATCTACACCGTTCTAATCTGAGAATGGCTCCCTTGGGGGTGCAGCAAGTCCCCCTATACCTATCCCATTTTACTTCTAATTTAACTCTCACTCAAATCTCACCTGTTTGCATGGAACACTCCAGATATTTGTATATAGAAAAAAGGAAGAGCTCTCAGGAAAAAACCCTGCCAGGGTTCTCCCACCATGTCATGCCTGTTCAGGGGATCATGCTGAGCTGATCTCAGTCCAGTCCAGACAAGAGTCTGCAGTACAAAAATCACCAGCACTATCAGTATCCCCTTTGTTGCGCGATTTAGCAGAGAGGCCAAGAATGAACCAGAGATAGGAAAATTATGGCATACTGGTTAGAGCACAGGGCAGGGACTCAGGTGACTTGGGGTCTATTCCTGGCTTTGTCACTGGCCTGCCAGATGACCTTGGGCAAGTCACTTCACTGCTCCATGCCTCAGTTTCCCTATCTGTAAAACAGGAATAATGATATGAACCTCATTCGTGAAGTGCTTTGAGATCTATGGATAAAGGCACTAGAAAACCAAGGGATTATTACCCCCTATGAATTTTCTTTCTGGTACCCTGCATGTCCAACATGTGAGGTGTGCCCCTTCTTCCCGGGGCATGGAGGCAGACCAATAGATTTTGGCTGCATTTAGGCACCAGAACCAGCCCTTCCTGGAATTCGCCAGCATTCTCTGCCCCATAAGCCATGCAGGAGCCCAGACCACCCGCTCCTGGATATCACCAGATCACTAGCTTCCAAAGCTGACAATGTTTTACCCAGAAAGGTGTGCACGCAACCACCGAGTAGAGATACTTGTCACAGAATGTTGGGGATACAAGAACTCTCCCAGCTTTTTAATTCTAAACTCTGCATTGATGTAAAAGACCATTCAGTACAGAAGCAAGTATTAAGACTCCAACGCAAAAACTGCTCCCTGGACAGGGAGGACAGACTGTTGGGCATGAAGACCAAGTTCTCTCTCCCGTCCCCTCTGTGCCGGGTGGTCAGAGCTGTGGGATGTACAAAGCAGTCTGTACGTGTGGGAGGAGAATCCCAACCACATCCAAAAGGAGGAGACCCTGCCTGCTGTTAATGCAGCACATTCTGCAACGCCCTGGTGTTGCTCCTCCCATGCTTTGTCCATGTGTGGCTCAAGGCCCACATCGCTGCCTTACAGGAACTCTTCTCCCGGGCAAGGTGCCTGATCCCCTTGGAGAGTGGTGGATCTGCCTGAGGTCTCACAGGCCCCTGCAATGCTTTTATCCCTGTTGCTCGATGCACAGACCCACAGGATATGCTGTGCCTCCATTTATTTTTTTGCAGGGGACAGCCCCCATTGGCTTTGCTTCTCTGAGACTGGGGCTCTGGCTTCACCACCTCTTTCTCACTGTGCTTCTCCAGTGGGGCCAAATGAGTGTAGAGGCTTCTTGGAGACCCTGGGAGCCATACAACCAGCAGAGGTTTGCTGCAACTCAGGCTTGTGCTCTGGGATCTCGTCTCTGCAAAGAACCTTTCAGATGGCTTGTGGGACAAAAGGCCCAGAATGAGAAAGCTGCATGTTTGGAGGGACTTGGGGGAACAGAGTCTGGATCCCATGACATTTTTCAAAGTGACAGTCTGCTCACCTGCTTCCCTTGAGGTGGGTGGCTCTGCTGGAGCTTAGAGGCTGCTCCGCCCATGTCAGGAGTCACGTCTTTGCCGAGTGTGGGTGCGCCGCCCCCACTGGTGGTTGTCATGCCCTGGCTGTGGCACTGATGGTGGCATGGCTGGGACATGGTAGTTACAGGCGGCTTGTTGAGAGTAACGAGCTAGCCTGAGGGCACACAGCCCCAGCTAAATTTATACATTCTTTGCTTTCTCCCTCCCCCACCCAGACTGTGGGCTAGGTTGGAGCTGGAGTCAGCCCCCAGCCCTGGAGACTGGTGTCCTCTCTGGTTCTGTCACTAGAGAACCTCACTGGAACTTTGAGGGGCAAGCCCGCCACTTGAGGGAGGTATGAACCAGTTTTGAACACTAACCCATATATCCTGGTTGGATGAAATTTCCTTCTGGTGAGAAAGGAGAAGCTTTGGGAGGGACCTCATGGATGTGGGCCCATTGCAGAGTGTCCTGCTTGCCCAGGAGCTGAGCTAAGGCCTGAAGGGAGAATTCCTGATGAATCATCCAAAAAGACTTTTTGCTTTCTGTCCTCTGAAATGAAGTCCTTGACCTGGCCAATGTCTAGGATCGCTCCCAGGTGGGGAAGTGCTGATATGGCTAAGGATGACTCTTCTCTATGCTGATCAGGACCCTGTGCTTCTGCAGAATAGAGTCTGTCAGATAGGCCTTGAAGGGCTGCATTCTGAATCTGGGATTAGATGAGAGGGTTGTCCAAAAACGATAAATCTAGAACCCTCTCTCTCCGAGGTAGGACACAAGCGCTACTAGGATGTTTGTGACTATTCAAGGGAATTTTCCTGCAGTGGCATACCCTCTTTCACTGTCTCCAATACCCAGTGGTGTGAAGTGGTGAGTTCGCCCACACACCAGAGAATCTTGGAAGCCTCCCTATGTTGGGAGATTGTTTTGGATTTAGGACATCTGATGTCAAGTGAGGACCTCTGGCTGGAAAGCCTTCCAGAACAGCCCTATCTGTAGTTCCAGGGCTTGCTGAAATCAGACCACCTACCTCTTCCAGGTTTGCAATCTCTTTGCTGCTCTCTGTAGGACAGACAGCCTCGAAAGGAGGAGTTAAAACCAAAGGAGGGCTTTTGTAATTCTTCCTGGGCTGATCTTAAGGAAGAGATCTCTTCGCTTTCTCCACTCCTGTCCCCAGTACGGAGGGGAGAGTTGTGTGCCTGACCCAGCAGTTCGGCGAGGACCGGGCCCTCTCAGTGGCCAAGGATGCTGCCCTCCTCCTTCGCAGGGCTGCAGGGGGACCGAGCATGCTTGTGCCTCAAGGCTGCCTGGCGCTGTGCCTGAGGAGCTCCAGCCTGTGGAGCACTCTGTGCCATGGAGCACTGCACCACATGGCTCTGGCTGGAACGTGCAGGAGCAAGAAGGGCAGCTGCAGCAATTCTTCCTGTCCCCTCAGCCATCGCCCAACTGGGGGAAGTGGATGAAGGTGTCGGAAGGAGCTGGACCTAAAAAGACCCCGGAATATCAGCCTTAAAAACCAGTTGCTCCTATTCCCAAGCAGGCAAGTTTTCCAATTGATTTGAAGGGTTTAAAAAGACTCCCCGAAGCCCTGACACAAGCAGAGCCCCTTGGTCTGCTCCTGGCAAAGACTGCAGAGGGACAGAATTCCAGGAAGGGGTGGTTCTGGTCCCTGCCCACAGCCAGCATCTAGTTGTCAGCCTCCACAGTCTGTGCCAGGAGCACACCAAGGGACTCTGCTTGAGACAGGGCCTTGGGGAGCTGATACTGAGTGGGTTGCAGGGGAGGGTGCCTGCAAGGATTGTCCATTAGTTCCCCTGAGCACGTCACTTTTTTATTGAAGTACAGTTTGGGAGAAAATAGAAAAAACAAGTATAAGTTTTTAAAAAAATCAGAGATATTAACATGTCAAATGACTAGAACTGATCGTCACTGAATCTTGCCTTTATACACTGAGCACCCACCCATGCACCGGACAAATGATACATCAAACAGGGCACTGCCTGAGATCCTGAAGGATGAGAGATCTGGATTCATTCTATGTGACATCATTGCACATGTCACTTTTGGCCTTAAAACCTATGAATCTAAGAAACTGATTGGTCTGACCTCCAGTACAACGCAGCCCAGAGAATTGCACCTCGTGATTCCTGCAGTGATTCTGTTTGAGTTAGAGTGTCCAATCTTCATTTAAAGACTTTTAGTGACAGAGAATCCACCAAACCCTTGAGAAGTGGTTTCAATGGTTACTAATCCTCACTTAAAACCTTCTGCCTTGTTTCTAGCCATTGGCAATTGTTAGGCCTTTGTCTGCTTGACTAAAAAGTCCCAACCTAGGCTATTAACCCCTTTGCTGCCACAACTTCTGTTCAAAGAGGATTTCCCCAGTGCACCTGAAAGAGCACCTTGTCCCAGGAACCACATGAGTTAGAGCGCACCCATGTGATTAATGTGTGAATGACTTTTTAAAAAAATATATAGTCATTCTATTTAGGGGAGTCACATTAGCAGGACAACTGGAAGCAGCACGCGAACGGGTATTTAATACTTATTTAGTCGTGACTCAGTGAGAAGCAGCTGAAGTCCCTACTTAATTTGCTATTTTTACCATGGCTTAGCAGAACCAGCTGTACACAGGGAAAAGCCAATCAGAGGTTCCAACAGACTCTCGCCAACGTGCGCGGGGAAGGTGGGTTTAACAGGAAGCAGTTGTAGAAAAGGAGAAGGGCTCCTGACTTTCATTCTCCTCAGCCGTATTCCTCAAACCAGTAGGGTAAGACAGGCTATTAACAGCTATCAGATACCTTGGCCTCTAACTCTGTGGACCCTCATGGAGGAGCAACCCACCCCAAATGGGGCAGAAGGACTCTCATTAGCCCTCCTCTCCACGGGAAAGGAAGGATGATTTTGTGAACAGGGCTCCAGGCCTGAGAGTCAGAAGACCTGGGTTCTATTCCAAGCTCCATCAGAATTCCTGCATGACCTTCAAAAAGAGACTTAGCCATCCCGTTCCTCAGTTTCCCCTATGGAAAATGGGGATAATGACACCTATCTCAGAGGGGTACCATGAGGCTAAACTAACAGTTGTTCATACAACATGTTGCTCTGCTTGGATGAGAGAAACCAGAGAAGCATACTCGAGACAGATTCCTGTGGAGCGCTCGAAGCAGCTGGTTTTGGTTTTTTTTTGCAGTCCAGTAAATTTTTCCCTCCCAGGGATCCAATCTGCTCCGCTCCCTACAATAGCAGTCCCCATGAAATAGTGTTTCCAGCCTTTCCAACTGGCTTCACACAAATGCTTTCAGATCAATATAACCTCCTGGTGATGATCACGAATCCTCAGTACTTTGGCTGGTATTGTATGGTCAGAAGAGACTGCAGGCTCTTCCAGGAGATGTGTGTCGGGAGGAGTCAGCCAAAGCATCCACTTTTGTGAGTCCAAAGAAGGACTGTCCAACCCCATCCTCAGCCTCCCTGCTGGGCAAAGCAGCCCTGAGAATCCCCCTAAAGCAGTACGAACAGGTCAGTGTGCCAATGCACCAAGGCTCTCAGATAATACTCCAGTGGTCTGTCAATATGCTGACGAGTAAGAAGGTGAAAAATGTCAACTTGGTTTTCATTCCATCCATCAAAGCAGCATCACACCTGTTATGGCAGTGGCAGAAAGGGGAGATGACAGATGCTAGTAGCCCTGAGGTAAGATGGTATATTCACGGACTTGAAAGGCAGAAAACAGCTGTCTGCTTTAGCCAAAAAACCAAAGCATCTTCCAGAGCCCATTGGTACAACTCGAATTTATCAGCATGCATGTTATTGACTGATCTAAATACTGCATACTAGGGCACGGGGGAAGGTAAATCCACTATTCCCCAGTCTCCTGCAGGCTCTCAAAAAGAGAGGAGAGACTGAAATGGAGATCCGCTGTAAGTCTTTAGTGGTACGGGTGGACAATGCGATTTCACAGGCTAATGCAACACCTAATGAAAATACCCTTTGGGGTGGCTGGTGTTTGGCAGGTCAGATTGAGCTAGGACACAGATGTTATCCAGGCTAGTGAAAGGTCTCACTTCCACAGTCATTCTCTGGCTAATGGATTAGTCAGTCCTTCAAATAGGAAAGCCTAACTCTAAACCCCATGCTTCATTTCTCCCAGCCTTCCATAGTAATAAAATAATTCACACATGAAAAGCTCCAGTAAGACGGAAGAGAACTCACACTAGTAAAACTCAAATTTACAATCTGGCAATACAGAGGTGAGGTCATAACCCTGTCTCAAAGTCCATCCTCATTTCAGTTCTTCCATGTTGGCAGCATTTTCAGTGATTGAGGAATGCTCCTGAATTTGTTCATTATTTAAAAAAATAAATCACCTAGTCCATAGACAAGTTTTAGAAACAACTGTGCTTAATAAAATTCCCTTGTGTTCTCTAGTGTTATCCAAGGACTTGGAAGTGCTTTATAACTATCCCACTCCACCGGGGGGAAAACAGATGCAACATAGAGAAGTCAAGCACCCTGCCCAAGCTCACACAAGTCAGTGGCAGTGTCAAAAACTGAGCCCGGGCCTCTTGACTCCAGTTGTGTGCCTTATTCACAGGATCCTTCTGTATCTTTGGCCAGTGAGAGAGCACATAACTCATCTGGGGCTCAAACATTAGTTTACAATTGTGAAGTACTATATGGGTGCTAATGCCATAGTCTCTGTTTCATTTGGTTCAAGTCAGGCCACTGGACTCAAATATATCACATATAATTACTGAAACCTAGTTTCTTAGTGAGAATGACTTCAAAGCTAATATCCTCTGCTCTAGGTAACTGAATTAACCTCTACTTTGTGTTCTCAAGGGGAACTGTAAAGCTGGCGCAAACCAAAAGCCGATTTAAAGCTACGCCTTTCATCAGAACCCACTTTCTGCCTTACATCCATCCTGCAACTGTTCTCCATTTCTACCACTCTCCATCCATGATCAGCTTGTGTCTGCAGAAAGCATGTACCCCAGAGGTCAGAGAGCAGGAGAAGTGGCAGATTTCACAGCCAAGAGTAGGCTGATCATTACTGTGCACTGATCTGCAAGGAAAAGATTGCTCCAAAGCACCTTCTTCTGGGTCACTATCCATTCCACAGGCCTCTTGGACAGTTTCTCCCTCAGATCCTACACTTTCTGTACACCAAAAAGAAAAGGAGTACTTGTGGCACCTTAGAGACTAACCAATTTATTAGCCTCTAAGGTGCCACAAGTACTCCTGTTCTTTTTGCGAATACAGACTAACACGGCTGTTACTCTGAAACCTTTCTATACACCGTGACTCCCTTACTAGCCCACATACTGTGACAAAAGTCTGTCCCAAAATATCTCCAAACATCGCTAGTAGAATTCTGCTCCACCTTTATGGAATTAGTTCTGGCTTTCAGCCAGCTCCTTGAGTGGCTAGTTAAGGCGGGTTTGGCCGTGTACCATGAGGTTTAACTCAAGTGTGGATGGAAGTAATACCATGGCATTTTCTTCGCCATGAGAAGACACTGCTGATGAGGAAGAAGTGTAGGATGCTGCTGCTGTGCATCTTTCACCTTTTGGGGAATAAAAACAATGTGGTTATTGGAGAATGTGAGGGGAATGCAATTCCCTGAAATCTGGGCATGAAGTAATCCTGCATGAGTGTGAAGGAAGAAAGGGAGCTCTCATGGGCAACAGAGAACAAAACCAGCAACGTTCCAGCCTTGGCAAGAAGACCACAAGATAAATTTTATCTTTGGAGTCAGATGAAGGTCTTGGTGTTTTGCGAAAACACTGAGGTCCTTCTGTATAATGGCAGACAGTATTTTTGGATAGAGACACTCTTTTTCGTCACATCTTGGCAGTACAAGTGACAGCTACTGATCTCGGCTGGTTGTGTGAGGGCTTTCTTATTTCTATTTGGATTTAATGGCTCAGTGAACTCTGCAGGATTCAGTGACTTTTCCTGCATCTGCTCCAAACCATCATGGCATGCGAAGTGCCTTTATCAGATTACTTCCCTTCATCTTTGCACTAGCCTCTATTGCCTTGTGCTCATTAGAGAAACTAATGGCAAAGAGAGTCAATTGCTCTCTGGATGAAAGCACATATATGTACCATATGAGTAGTAGCTGTATTTTTATTTAAAGATCAGATTCTAAACTCAGTGTGTGGTTGAGACTATAGCGTACAGAAAAGAGGTTTAAACTTCTTAGGCGCCTTGGAATATTTTGGGGAAGAGGGAGCCTACGTGGAAGGGATGGGGCTCCATTTTAATGAAAGTGAAACCAGATCGCTGGCATGTGAAATTAAGGTTTTGACTGAGGGTTTAACTTGGGAGCTGGGGAGAAAACAGACATGAGCCAAAGAGCACATAAATCAGACAGAGATATCTGTCAACAATGTTAATAATACAAAGATATCCAATAAAGGGTAGGAAACAAAACTGAGCAAGAGCAGGGGTAGGGAAAGATCAGATGAAATTTCTGTGTGAACAGCAGTGTCAGACTGAGTTAAATAAAAAGAGGAACATGATAAAATGAATGTGAGAAGCTTAAAAGCAAAAATAGGTGAACTAGAATGCGTGGCCATGAATGAAGCTCTTCATATAACAGGCATTATGGAAACATGGTGGAATAACAAAAAATAAACGAGCTATTGTAATTCCTGGCTATAAACTATACAGGAAGGACAGACTAGGCCACAGAGACAGGGGAACAGTGTGGTGTCTAAAAGATTCTATAGAATATAGCAAGATAAAAATTCTAAGTGGAGAAGATCACACAGCTGAATCCGTATGGATACAAATTCCAAGCTGAAAGAATGTAAATATCCGAGTAGGACCATTCTACGGGCCTCCAGACAGAGAAAGAAATCGAGTGCACAATGCTCAGAGAGATACAAGAGGCAGCAAAGTCTAACAAAATAATAATAATGGGGAAAATTCAACTACCTGCCTTTAAGCTAGTCAAAAAGCACAATGGGACAAAGTTTAGAGAAGCAATTCCTTGACACCTATAATTAGGTTCAATGATCTAGAGGAGAGGGAAGGTGTCAGAACATGATAGTGACACTGAACTTCAGAGAAGGAGAGTCCAATATAGTGAGGGAGCTAGTCAAAAAGGGCTCAAAGGCAAAAGTAAAGGAAGTAAAATCCTTAGATGTGGCATGAATGCAGCCTAAGGAACCAGAGTCTTAGAAGGCTGGCAAACCTCTGGACAAAAAAGGAACTTGGAAGGCAAGGAATGAGCCAGTCTGGCTTACTAAATAGCAAGGTTGGGAGGTTATTCAAATCAGAGTTCCTTCAAAATTCAAAAATGTAACTCCAGGGAAAGAGATAAACAAGAGCAGAAATACAGCAGGTGACATGCAAGAGGGAAATTGGGAGAGCCAAGACGGATTTCAAAGAGCAGATAGCTAAAGTATATCAGAAACAGGAAGCCTGCAAAAGAAGCCCTGGGCCTGCTGGTTCACCAGCAGGGAGCAATTAAAGGAAGATAAGGACATTGCTGAGAAACTAAAGGACATCTTTACAAAAGTCTTCATCATAGAGAATGTTGGGAGAGCCCTACACTAGACCTGCTCTTTTCTGGTAATAAAGATAAGCTGCTATCAGAGTTTGAGAGGTCAGAAGAGGAGGTTCTGGAACAACTGACTATTTAAAAAGCAATAAAAGTCACCAGGCCCAGATGGTCCATCCGAGAGTTCTAAAGAAGATTAAGTATGAGGTCACTGAGCTACTAGCAAAAATATGCACTATAATTAGAAAGAGCTACTGTACCAGAGGACTTGAAAATAAAATAATATACCTGTATTTAAAATAGGCTCCAGGGGTGGTCCAAAAAATTACAGACCATGAAGCCTTATATATACACCTGGTAAATTGGTTGAAATCATAGTTAGAAAGTGGCATATTCAGACACCTAGAAGGTCATGATACGATAGGGTCTAATCAATACAATTTCTGCAAAGGAAAATACTGCCTCACTAAGTTATCAGACTTCTCTGAATGTATTAGCAAAGTAGAGGAAAAGGACAAGGGGTTGACATTTTAGACTTTGAAGAGTCCTTGGACAAGTTTCCATAAAAGAGGCTTGTAGTCATCATGGGAAGTCATCAAAGTATTGCCATGCATCAAAATCTGGCTAGGAGATGGGAAACAAAAACTAGGAATAAATGGCCAATTTTAATCATAGCGAATGGTAAACAGTGGGTGTCCCCCTTACAGGGTTCTAAGATAACTGCATCAACTTAGGAAAGAGACCTGGTCAAGGCTGTAGACAGCTCAATTAAGACCTCTGCCGAATGTGCAGCTGCAATTAAAAAGCAAACAAAATGTCAGGAAACAATAGGAATAGGATTGAGAATAATATGGAAAATATTATGCTGTTGTATAAGTCAATAGTGCAGCCTTATCTGCAATATGGCATGCAACACTGGAGGGGGTTCAGAGAATGGTGATGAGAATGATTCAGGGCATGGAAAAGCTTCCATATGAAGACAGAGTGAAAAGACTGGAATTGCATACCTTAGAAAGAAGTATGTATAAGAGAGGACATGCTGAAGTATATAAATAATAAATGGTCTAGAGAAGGTAGACTGGGAGCTTCTGTTCTCCCTGGCTCATAACACAAAAACAAAGGAACAAATATAAATATAGTGAAACTGAAAGGTGGAAAATTCAAAACTGAAACAAAAATACTTTTTTCAAACAGCATGCGAATAGACGGTGGAACTCTCTGTTATAGGATGTCATTAAGGTCAAAAACTTAGCAAAATTCGAAGGTGGACTGGGCAATTTTATGGATAACAAGAATATCCAGAGTTAATACAGTTAAAGCTAACAAAAAATTTGGAAGGGATATAAAACATCCTGCCTCAGAGCTAAAGCCAATTTCTAGCTATAAGGGTTAAGATGTGATTTTTTTAAAAGGGGGGGGGGAGGGAATTGTCCCACATATGACTCCTGTGGGATTTCTTGCACCTTCAGAGACAGAATATTGGCTAGTCTGGCTAAAAGGAATTCCTGTGACAAAAACAAATTCACAAAGACACTGACTGTGACAATTTAACAGTGTCACACCCATTTGAACAGATACAAGGAACTCATGGGAACTAGTGGTCTTTTGACACTGATTGTGATTTCTTGATGTGCAGTTTGTTATGTATGTATAATGTTGTGTTATTGAGATCAAAATACGTGATGGCTCATCTCTAATGTAACCCGATACTTAAGTGAGAAGAGAAAGGGTAACTCAGGAGAGGCACTCTCTGAGCTCACCTCAAATGCACCAAAAATGGCCCAGATACTTAGTTGTTTTTTTCCATGTATCTATAGTACATGGCATCTACAGCCCCCTCATCTGCTTGATTATGTAAAATATAGTCCTTTGTGTTGGCATTGAGGGGCATGAATAGTCTCACATACACATACCCCTTTATGAATATTAAATTCTGGTGAAAGGTGTGGGATTGACAGCCCTGTTGTCTAAAGGGCTCTTGCGTATTCCCAAAAGAAGTACACAGCACAGTTAACAATGCTGCAAATTTTTCCCCTCTGTTCTTTCTAGGGACAAGTAGTTAAGAGTAAAATTTTCAAAAGCTACGTGGCTCTGACAGTCAATGAGACTTAGATTATTTTAAAATTTTCCCCACATCTCCATGGCCCATTCAGTCCTTAGTGTCTTTGTTGAGACGGCCAAAGGAGGCAACATTTAGGGGCCAGTGTAATGGTAGATTTTATGACACAGATCCTTGTCCATGTGGAACTGGACTGAGAAATCAACTCATTTCACAATCATAGCCATCAGGTAATTAGCAGTGTTTGGTCACTACCACCTAGACTGGGATTTCAGCAGGCACCAAAGAAGTGAAAGGTTATATGTCCCATTAATTTCTCACTTATAGGTAATTTCTCACCAGCTTGGCTCCTGGGGATGCCAGGACTTCCAGGGTCTGCAGCAGCCCACCAGGTGGGCTGCCCTAGAGCATCCCCCCACAGACATTTCCATTTTTTTGGATTTCATTCCAAATCAGAATGAAACCAAACTTCAGAAGAGTGAAATCCTTGATGAGATGGAATACTTTTCTTCACCCAGCTCTAATTAAAATACACTGGGTAGTACAATAAGGCTTACCAGCCCACAGGAGGCTAAAGGATGTGACTGACTGGCAGCCAACTACCTTGATAGATAACTTCATGTCTTCTTTTATGCAAACTTGCCAGTCAGAATAAGGGGACGATCTCAACCTGTGAAAGCTGTAGTTTCTTGTTTCAATATCATCCAAACCAAGCCACCAACATCCTGTCTGACATTGGGTTTTGTATCATTCTAAACTTCTCCCTTGCTCTCTTTAGTTATAAATATAAGTAGTAAGAAGCCGTAGATAAGAGTGGAACAACAGAATTCATTTTTCTGGTCCAAACCACTCCTCTCCACTCACTCTTTAAATGCAACTAGGTGGCCACATTTGTTTTTGACTAATATTGTATACGTAATGTTTTGCCTACTCTGAAAGCACGCACAAGGCTGAATACACATTCACACACAGGGTTATGGTGACATCCTAAACCACATAGAGCTTTCAAAATCTGCCTTGTGAAATGCTGCTTTGAGCTTTCACAGACAGAGAGAGAGAGAGAGAAAAACAGGATGTTTTAACAAAAAGTTACTGGATTTTAGAGATAAGTACTTGCATTTTAGTGCCTTGCTCCATAAAACAATATTAGCTGACACTTGGTGTTAATGTGAGTGAAAGCTGAGAAATGGATGTGAGAATAATAAAAGGAAACTGTATCTGAATAAAGGAAAACTCATACACAGAAACTATATTTCCATTGTGGACGAGCAGAGTGGGTCCTTTCAGGCATTTTAATGCCAAGTCAGGTCAGCTGGGTTCAAAGTGACCCTAATTGGCCCTTCTGCATGGTGTGAGATTTTCTACCTGGAGCCAAGCAACACCTGAAGTTGTGTAATTCCTTTCTGTCTTTGAAAGCAGCAAAGAAACTGTTTCCAATCTGAGCTTTGCTCCCTGATCAGGCAGGTAATCTCAGCACCATAGGAAGTGGATTTGGAGCGATCTAGAGTTGAACCATCATGCTAAAAGCTGTAATTGCACATTGACTTCCACCATATGAATACGTGGTACAGTATAGCATGATTGTACGCTTTGGACAAATACAGTACCTTCCATCAGAGAATTTCAAAGCATGCCGCAAATATTAATTAATTCCGTTTCTCATTACAGATAGAGTAGGCACAGAGAGTTTAAGTGGCTTGCCCAAAGTCACACAGCAATTCAATAGCAAAGCAAGTAGCAGGAACACCAATCTGCTGGCTCCCAGGCCAATGCCTTTATCACAAGGCTCTTTCCTTTTATTCATGTATAAGCTACAAAAGTCACTTGTTCACTCTGTAGCTTGCTCTTCCTGCTGTCTAAAGAACTGTTAAACTACTTCTGTTTCAGACAGTGGTACTTAGTCTATCATGGTGGCTACAAGAAATATAGAACTCCACCATGCGTTCATCTTAGAGGCATCACAGGATGCCTGCGTCTGAAGATGTTGAAGACAGCAGCTGCCACAAGGTTGCAATGCTTTTATGTCATGTCGAATCTATGGTAGAGCCATCAGTTTTATCTGCTTGAACTTAATGCCAGATGGCACCAAAACCAAACGGAACAGACAAGACAACTGTTTTATAAATTGTGATGTTAAGTTTCATGATGCTAGAGAGAACACCAAGATGCTAGAGAGAACTAGCCAAAGGATGCTTACCTGGTGCTTAAAGAAAAGGAGGACTTGTGGCACCTTAGAGACTAACCAATTTATTTGAGCACAAGCTTTCGTGAGCTACAGTTCACTTCATCGGATGCATGTAGCTCACAAAAGCTTCTGCTCAAATAAATTGGTTAGTCTCTAAGGTGCCACAAGTCCTCCTTTTCTTTTTGCGAATACAGACTAACACGGCTGCTGCTCTGATACCTGGTGCTTGAAAGTCACAGCACTGTTAAATATTTGCAGCTATTCCAAGGAAAACTATGATTCACTTGCTTCTGGGCATAAGATGACCACCACGGGGATCAGGAAGGGGGATGCCCTGTCCTCCCCCTTCCCATTACAGCACTGGAAAGTTTACCTTTGCCTGAAGCCCCAGGCATTGGTCACAGCCAGAGGCATGCTACTGGACTAGCCATACCAATGGTCTAATCTGGTGAGGAAAGTGACAGAATACTGGAATAAGGCAGACCAACAGTCTAATCTACTATTGACATTTGAATCGGTTGGGAGGAGGAAGACGACCTCCGAAACAGTAAGGATCCAGTTCCTAATCCAGCTGTGACGGACAGATAGCATGCGCTGCGATCCCCATGTAGTTCTGCAAACCGCTTTGGAGAGCCTCCTTGAGAACAGGGTATAGATGTGTCAGTAACACAGGGGCAGTCTTTCAAAGCAGGCAAGGTCAAGCTACAGGAGAGCACATCTGAAAAAAACTCTTACTATACCTAGAGGAAGCATGGACAAGGCATTTCATTTCAAGGCAGTCCATGGATGGAATACGGGACTGCAAGCATAGGGAATGAGGAATCACATCATTTCTCTTCCCCTACCCCCCCTTGTAAACTTTGATATAGAAATCAAAATGGAATATGATCAAACTTTATTGTGTAAAATTCAGGAGGGGGTCACAAAGAGCCTAGATAAGCCTCACTCCGTCATTAAACTGAGTCAAATGCCTCATATGCTAAACTGCCAAAATGTAAGTTGAAGCAAGGACCTATCCTTATCGCTATCTCTAATCTGACTGGCAGCAGAGAGAGGCACAGTCAGATGGGAGAGATTTACTTTGGGAACCTAAGATCAGCTATAAAATATACCCTCATCTCATTACCACACTTTGGTTATTAACAAAAACTGATCGCCTGCCACCCCCCAGGTGCACATATGCTAGGTACAATAGAAGTAAAGGAGGAATTTCAGTCAGTATGTTCCATATCTGCAGAACATAAAGGCAGTGTTATGCTGAGCCATTTTTAAAATAGTACATGCCTTTTCAGACACTTACTGCTCGCTGCTCCTGTAGAACTAAAGATTCAGCTATACACTTAAGATGAAGCATCCTATATAGATTTCCTGTTTCCTGGAATATCTTCAGCACATCAGAACGTGACATAATTTAGTTCCTAACAGATGAGTGTTCAGTGGAGCTGGTCAAACATTTTTCTGTTGGAAAATGTCATTTCATTGAAGTTGACAGGTGCCTCAGCAACATCTTGATTTTGAGGTTTTGTTAAAAAATAAACAAATCCAAACTCAACACTTCAAGAAGGTTGAAATGTTCTATTTTGACCTTATCAGAATGGTAGGTATTGATTTTTCATTTTGAAATTATTTTTATTTTGAAATAAAATTTATAATATAAAGAAAATAAAAAAAAATCAAAAAGTCAAAATTGAAACGAAGTGTTATCAATTTTTTGGGGAAAAACTCTGTTTTGCAGAAAGTTTCAGCTTTTTGTTCCAATTTGGCATGGGAAAAAAATAAGTGAAAAGTCAGAATTTCCCCAGCTAGCTCTAGTGCTCACACCCAGAACCTGCCAGGTCAATTCACACCCTAGCACAGTGTTTCTCAAATGCAGCCACCAGGGGCTTTTCTTGTGGCCATAGCCTCCTGGGCTGTTATTGGGGTGGGGGCAAAGCAGCGGCCCCTCCCCCTCCCTGGTGCTCCTGGATGCGCTGCCTTGGTGTTGGTTGCTGGGGCCAACAGCAGGGACTGGGCCCTGCCCCCACCCCCACTTCCCCAGATACCTGGGGCACTTCCCCCTGGAGGAGCAGGTAGCCAGTGAAATCCCCACCTTCCTGGGGCAGCGGGGCTCAAGCTTTGGACTTCAGGCCTGGGATGGCAGGGCAGCAGGCTCTGGCTGAAGGGCTTTGGGCACCAGCCCCGGGCTCTGGCTGCCTGGCGGCAGGCTCCAGCCACGCAGCTTTGGGCTCTGATCACCAGCTGCAGAACTTCAGGCGGCAGTTGAGCTTACTCAACAACACAACATCTTTCAACCTGGCTGCAGGTTGGGAGCATAGCCAGCCCCCTGCTGCCTCCCCCGGCCACTCTTCCATCCCCATCGCCTCGGCCCCTGCTGCCTCCCCTGACCCCCCATCCAGGGCTTAATTTGTCCACAGTCTTGCCGGGGCTAAGTAAGTCTGCCGTGAAAAGTGATTCTTGTATATTTGTTAATATCACTTTTCACAACAGACTTACTAGCTAGCAATAAATAAATTACAATGATTTGGACATGTGTATGTGCATATGTATTTGTTTTTCCTAAAGCTAATTAAGTATTTTAGAGAAAAGCGTGAGAGCGGCCAGCAGCAGGAGTTGGTGGCCACACTCTGAGGCCAACAAATAATTTGTCCCGAGAACCCCTGCCCTAGTGGGCAGTAACAGCAAGACCAACAGCAATTGAGTGGGTGTGCCACCAGAAGTGATACCTGTAAGGATGGCCCCTTGTCCTATGCAGCACTCTAGTACAGCATAACATGCTAGGGAATCCATAAATATGCAGAACTGCGCCCTTTCCCTGCCATCCCCCACCCAATTCTGATCCCTTGTGTATTTTGTTTGATATTGAAATCAATTTATTTTACTCTCCCCCTAAAGATAAAAGTTGCCAACCTGCTGGAGATTAATGTATTGAAAATGAACAAAGAAATTATGGGCCTTGGTGTGCGGAAGCTGGAGGTTGAGAGAGCTGGGCCACTGCACAATAGAGGCTTCTGGCACCAAACGTGTGGGAAGTAGTTTGAGCATTGATACCAGGAAGAGTGTTTCCTCTGTCTTTCCCTTCATGTTTTGGACAACTGCTACTTATCATATGCCACTACATTTCCAACAACATGGCAAGACTCAGACATCTTGATGCTGTGTTAAAATGTTCAGCAATGAAAAAGTTAATTTTGACATTTAAATCATAATCATTAGGTTCCAGAATCAATGCCACATAGCTTGTTGTGGGACGTCTGCAGATTCACTAAGACAGTATTGCATTGTTTACACTTGATTCCATGTGGACTACAGACAAATTCTGGATCACTATTATGAAACAATAAAAAAATTATCCACAGTTATGAGACAATTTTAATGGCTGCATAACCATGTTATATCCAGGGATCTTGTTACTATTAGATCAGTGATTAGGCAGACAATGGCAGCAGGGGCACAGTTTGCACTGCCTCTGCTTGTACTGTGCTTGTTCTGTAGCTAAAGAGAGGATTTTACTCTGAAGCTGAACACAAATTTAGGTTACATATTGCAATGGCTCCTACCACATCATCTTTTCTAGCTAAATTGTCCTAATTCTTAAACCTTCTAACAACTGCCATTGGATGCAGCATAATTCCTAAACTAGTACCTCTTCTGAATTTGCAAGCTAGCATATTTTCTATTATATTTCTTTTGACTCCTAGGGAAGCATTGAGGGTCACTTCTCATCCCTACTTTCTGCTCTTTATTAGAATCAAATGTTGCAATAAGAGGCTTGATAGCAAGCCTGCTCATTCAATAAACCAGCTATACCAGGGATATATGAATCAAGACCCTTCTGTCTAGAAGGATTAAGATCAGAACATCAACTCGTTCAACTAGTATGCCAGGAACCCTGCACTATAAATGCATATACAGATAAATAAAATAAAGCCACCCAGGAAGATGAAGATGAATGAAGGTGTGTTCCCAGGCTAAGTCATAAGCCCCAATTAATATACAGGCCAGGTCTGGAATAACCTTTCAGACACGAGGCTAACAAGAGGATGACTGTGAAATAGACTGCAGCATGGATTTACAACAGGTCCAAGGAATCTATAGCATGAGAAACCCCACGTAGAAATTCTGAAAAACGACTGCAAATACCTGTGCAAATGGGCTTTCCTACCCCACGTGGGGAAACAAGAACAGTTTGACTGTACCTGGGATGTGTCATCCAACCCCTAGATGCATTGGAGGTGCTAGGCTTTGCCTTCCAAGAGCACAGGAATACAGGGCTACGCAGCCACTTGTCACCAAAGATCGCACACGGGCCAATGATTTTCCAGTATTAAACATCCACCACGGACAGTTACTGAATTCTGTGAGGCACACCACATGTGGAAGCCATCCCACATTGAAGTGCTTATATCACTGTACTTACCCAGATGATTTCCCTCTGAAGTGGGAATAATTTATGGCCCTTCTGAATGATAACTGTCACCCCAGCTTTCCCTGTCAGCAGGTGCAGAGCACTTGCTGAAATGAATGGAGCCCTTCCCAAAACCTGGCCCATTTTGACGGCCAAAATGAAAGTGATGACAGCGGCCATGCAGCCTCAGTTAAATTCTCCCTTGGAAGGGATTTGGACAGGGGCTCTGTATGACTGTTTTAACTGCATGCCAATATAAACTGGACCATGCTTTTGAAATGGTTTCCTCCCTTCACTGTTTGTATCACAACTTCTAATCCACTTCTCTGTATAAAATCCCAGGACGACATATGATAGACGGGCAGCTGGCAAACTGCTGAGGCAGAAGCTGCAAGCTGGGTTTCTGCCTATACTGTCTCTTTGGAGAGTTTAGTGTAGCGATGGCCAGGGAGTTATGAAAAACATAGGGCAGGTGTGGGGGCCAAAGCCAACACAGCTGCAGTACTGGAGTACTTTTTTGTGTGTGAAAAACTACAATACCAGTAGCCCTTTCTCTCACACGAGCACAAAAAAGGTGGGGGTGGAAAGGAGAGCAGCAGTTCTACTCCCCCCCACAAGGCTTTGAAAGCTTACAGACTGCTGGTAAATGATGTGGACTCTCAGCCTCTGTAGCTGTTATGCTGTAGGCCCTTCTTCCATGGCCTACAACGGCAGCTTCCGGACATCCTGGCTATGCTCCCAACCTGCAGCCAGCGAAACCCGGAGCTACTGTGTAAGCTAACAGCGTTGCCTCCATTATATTCTGTCCACATCTCGGTGGAGATCATTAGAGCTGAAGTAGAAAGTTTAATGGGAGAACATTTGTTGCCAGTTGAGCTTACTCAACAATACAACATCTTTCAGCTAGAAAATGATTCACGTAGCTCCCTCTAAATAACGTGTGAGTGCGCGCACAGGGGAGGGAGTCAAAATGGAGAAACCACTGCTTTTAGCACTGCAGCTCACTCGGTCACTATAGCAACCTGGATATTAATTATTACATCTGCTGCTTCATTTCTGCCAGCCAACCACAGGCTAGGGCTGACATGCTGGGAAACCACTAGAGAGATGGCTACATCGGCTGCCTCTGACTATTGTTTAGAGCATCGTTTTACGACCCCACTGCATGCTCTAATTCTGAAATTATTCTCCGCCTCCTCCTGGAGGCCCTGCCTACATTAGACTTTTCTACCCAAAGCTATTATTTATTGCTGTCACCAGTTCCGCTCCCCCCCAGCAGCAATAGCCGGAGCACTAGGAGGCATGCAGCCACAGGAGTTTTAATCCCGGTCACACTGACCTGCTTTGAGCTGGGTTAGAGGACACCATGCATAAAACAACAGTTGTCTCCTGGTGCCCTGTCTGCACTAGTATGCCCAGTGGTGAAGCTGAACCGATGATAGCACTGATGGAAAAATCTTTGGCAAAGAAATCTCAGGTAGACACCCCCTCCCCCTCTTGGACTGTCTTTTACCCGCAATGTGATGATTTTTGGTTTGACACCAGCACTGGACTTTCCCAGCAAGACTCTTTTTGGGAGGAGAGGAACTTGTTCTCGTAATGTTAAACAGAAATATGGAAAATCTGAATGCATCTCTCTGCTCTCTTCACATAGCAGTACCCCCCAAACAAACTCACCTTCCCCCTATAATGCAAAATTTCATCATCAACAGGAAGTGAACCAGTCACAGTTTAATAGAGACCAAGTAATGTAAGTGTCCATGAAGGTTGCCCCTGATGATGCAGGAAAGCCAGTATCACAGCCAGTTAGACACTAGGAGAGTCATTTCTGAAGCCTAAATGTGAAGGTTATCAAAGGCAAGTGCCAGTGGGTGTGGTGTGCCTAAGCTTTTACAGGTTTATCGAATGCATTCATGTGGGACGGGTGCGTGAGAAAGACAGCCCCTCCTTTTCTAGGAGTCTTATTACTGCACAACATTCAGCTTGCGACTGAATCACCCTTATTGGATTTAACCTAATGAGGAGGAGTCGGGATCAAGCCTCACTACTGTAAAAAATACACTCCTCTGTTTGACCAAAGTAACCATCTCTTGAAGACAATGATTTTTCAGCTTATGACTTTCAGATTTACCAGGAAGTCAGTGCTGCCCAGGATGACGTTACTGTGATGGTGACCCCCTCAGGGACCGGTCTATTACATCATATAATTCTCTGAGGCGTGGTCTACCCTGGGAACATATGTCAATATTGCTATGTGTGGACAATCCACACCCCGGAGCGACGCAGCTATATCGACCTAAACCCCGGTGTAGATAGTGCTATGTGAGTGGGAGGCCTCTAGACTTCAGGGAGGTGCAGACAAGCGCCTCCTCCGCACTACAGAGGTGCAGCTGCGCTGCTGCATGGCTGCAAGTGTAGACTGCCCTGAGTGCCCGTAATGTGCTAGGTGCCTCTCAGAACAAAGGCAGCTTCCAGAGCGAGGCAGGGGGAGGGTCAAATGGACAAGGGGATGATGACAGAGGGAGGGGAAGGAGAAGTGACAATAAACATCACGCTGTTACTCAAGGCCTGGACATGGTGACTGTTCCATTACATGTAGGTTTTTGCTTTTTAAACAACTGCTACTTTCCCTCCCCTCGTACTCTTTGGGTCTGGCCTTCGGAGGAACCTAGCGAGGTGAAGGAAGCGCTCTGGCAGAAGGATTCAGAGGAAGTCCAGGCACGGTTGCAAGGAGAAAGGCCGGTGCACTGATGGAGAAGAAAGGGTGGGAGAGAAACATGGAGCGAGGCCAGGGCCTTGGAAGGAAGGACAATATACAGCAACGGGGAAGCCAGTGAAGTGATTCTGTAGGCGTGTCTTCTGTTGAACTGTTTTGCCGCATTTCCCGCCATTGGCGAGAGTGCTGGAGTAGACGGGGATCCAGCTGGCTGCCAGTGTTTTCAGCACCAAGTTTAACCATGCTCAGAACAGGTTACACCACTTTTTAAAGGGCCATTTGCTGCTAGCACCTTGTCTATACTAAGCTCCACCAGAAGTAGCAATGAATGGAAAGCAAATGAGGGGCAGCATGAGCTTTCACATACGGACAGATTTTATGTTTATAGAAAAAAGATGACAGGGAGCACTCTATGTCTACTCCCCTGAACAATCACGGGAAATTGCTGGCCTGAGATGCATTCACCTAACCAGAGTTTCATACGGTCCCCATCACAATGGTACTGGAGTGTTGTGGTGTCGGAGCCTAACGAAGGAAACATTCTGTAATCCATTGAAATGCAGGTTATGACTATAATGTGTGATAAAGTTATTAGCACTAAAACAGAAAGTGTTAATGTGGACCAGATTCTAAGAAACACAGAAGTAAACCGATTAAATTTTTTGTAGAAGGACAAATGGGTAGGATGGAGACTGTGAAGAAAGGTTCCTCTGCAGAAACCCCGCATTGAAGGAAAATCCAGGAGCAGATAGAGAGTAGTTGTGAAACAAAGTCTTCCACAGTGCAAAACAGTGCCAATGGGGTAAGTAACACAAGGGGAAAATAATATATGTAAAACAGGAATAAAATTTTGAACTCCTATGCCGCCTTCCAAGGAATTATCACAGCAAGACAATATTAAAACAAAGTGACAGCTGGCACTCTAGGTGTTTGGTATCAGCTCTGGGCTCTCTAAAAAACAACAAACCAGACATTTTAAAAAACCCACACAGTCTCATAACTGAATCATTAAAGGTAACCAACTTCCAAGCCAAAGGACATCTAGGAATACTGAACCTGCTTCCGCATATTTCCTAAAACAAATCTCACGAATGTACAGCTCCATACAGGTAACTAATAGTTAGAGATACCATACCTACCCCTCCCCGGAACCTACAATAGCCACCTTTCAGAGGATGATCCCAAAGTATGCTTTTGGGGTTTCTACCCATCTACCTTGAAGGAGATACATTAAATCCTGATACCATGTAGATTGGTAAACTGATCTTTATGTGTCAGCAAAATTACAGCCAAGAATTTAAATGGTTCCTACGGGGAAAATACCCTCAACATGAAGTGTAGTGGGGAAAAGAATTGGGCAGAGGTATAAAGGGATTGTTTTAATTTGGGGGTCAATCAATCACAAAGATCCAATTACTTCTGCTATTGATGGTTAGTCTTCTAACTGCACTGATAAATATCTTAAATACTGCACATATAGGAGTAATGGAAAATGAAAAACTGGAGAGAGTCCAGCGAAGAGCAACAAAAATGATTGGGGTCTGGAACACATGACTTATGAGGAAAGGTTGAGGGAACTGGGATTGTTTACTCTACAGAAGAGAAGAACGAGGGGGGATTTGAAAACTGCTTTTAACTACCTGAAAGGTGGATCCAAAGAGGATGGATCTAGACTATTCTCAGTGATAGCAGATGACAGGACAAGGAGTAATGGTCTCAAGTTGCAGTGGGGGAGATTTAGGTTGGATATTAGGAAAAACTTTTTCACTAGGAGGGTGGTGAAACACTGAAATGCGTTACCTAGGGAGGTGGTGGAATCCCCTTCCTTAGAAGTTTTTAAGGTCAGGCTTGACAAAGCCCTGGCTGGGATAATTTAGTTGGGGATTGGTCCTGCTCTGGGCAGGGGATTGGACTAGATGACCTCCAGAGGTCCCTTCCAACTCTGATATTCTATGATTCTATGAAGGGAGTCTCTAAGCTGTCTAAAGAGATCTGTGCACGAATCCAGAATGGTGGATGAATGAGCCAGATTTATTTTCAGCTGTGTTTGCTGAGATGCTCCATGGTGATCCCAACATCACTTACACTGAATAAAAAAGCTGGGAAGCTATAGTCCCAGAATAAAAATTCTGGCATTTCTGCTCCAGTTATTGTTCTCTCTGCCTTCTTCGCTGATATATTAGCACAATTCACAAAGGCAGGAGAAAGGCAGCTTGCTGTGAAGAAACAACTATGTCTCATTTAAATAACTGACCTATTTCTGCTCTTGCTCTGCCTAATTTACTCAACAAGAAATTTGGATTTGCAGAAATGGCTGAAAGAAACATGCTGCGCTGACTCACATGTAAACACACTCCCCAGTGGCAAAGCCAATATGAAGCAGGGTGCACAAGACAGCAAAATGACTTTTCTGAACATGAAAGGACTTTCACTGGTGGGGAAAGTGTCATTTTTCTAAGAATCAAGCTAGTTTTTGTTGTGGGCTTGGCACCTGGTGCTGACTAAGGGATTAACTCCCAGGTTCCATTTGTCCTCCTCAGAGTTCCCCACAGTATACAGGTTTGGTTTGGGCCCATGTGAACAACCAGAATACTAAATAAAAGCAAGATACAGGCAAATCGACAATCTCCCTAAGATTTAAAGATATAAATAGAAGTCTTCTGAGAATTAATGTATCTTTTAAAACAGAAGCCCCCTCCAATCAAATGAGGTAGCTCTAAATTTTGTTGGTTTTGCAGGATTAAAACGAGGTATATTCAATATTTTTGTGCAATAGCATTGAAATGTATGCCTTTTTTATTTCAGTGTTCATGTGAATATACTTAACGATGTTACAATTTATGCATGTGTGAACAGGTGCTGTAGTTGGTTAAGTGACTTGGAAACAACATACTCCCCGCTGTCTGCAACTCTACTTCCTGTTTGGCAGGAGAGTTCACACCAAACAAGAAGTAAATATTTATATTGTCTGTGCTACTCCTCTGCTGATCAAACTTTCAAATGATCTCTAGTGCACATCACATTGCTTTACTGAAAGCAAGGGAGAAAAGACATGTCAAAATTAAATTAAGAGAAAAGTTGTACAGAGGAAAAGGTTACAATTTAGATATCCAGCTCCTAACTAAACTGTGTTGTTGTTGTCTACGTACCCGATTGCAATAGAAGAACAGGCTCCAGGATGCAAGCTTTGGAGGCCAGACACGTTACTAGGTACAGTAAAATGCCTTTAACTACCATCTGGCACAGTTTTTATGCTCAGCTGAAATAACTGATCTTTCCTCCTATCTCCACCTGCACTACAGGGGAGTTTTTAGTTAAATGCTATTTCTGCTGATGAGCCTCCCTCCTCGCCACCCCCGACCTTCTGTTTCATGTAGATTGGAACCAATGCCAAAACCTGTAATTACTGGCAGTGACAGACAGCACCACTGCTAGTTTCTCTGCAGTAAGTCACAGTGCAGCTGCTACACCTGCCTGCCATTGCAAGGTTCATTTGGGCCCACCACTCTTTTGGATTCTACCTAATTCCTATTTCCCAGATATTAACCTCTCCAAACATGGACACCCTTTGGTGGTACCACATTGATCTAAAAAACTAGACATGTCATTTTGTTCCCCTTCAGAAACCTACAGAATGAAAATATAATATTTCGGATCTGAAGTAATCAGCCTTTCTAATTCTGTACTGCAAAGGTCTGGGATATCTGGGTTTTGTTCCTAGGTTTGCTACAGACTTCCAATGTGAGCTGCGGAAATAACCTCCACCGCAAGCGTGTCTCAGCTCCCCTGTCTGTAAAGGGCTTAGCTACCTACCTCACAGGAATATGGCAAGACTTACTTCATTAATATTTGAACTCCTCAAATGGAAGAGTGCCAGACAAGGGCACAGCATTGAAGTTCCAACTATTCAGAGCTGCCAAGCAGTGGCATGCTCACCATTAATATCCATGTTTGAATGGAAGGTGCTATAGAAGTCCAAAATATCAGTGTTGCGGGGTCCATGCAGGGAGGAGGCAGCAAATTTACACAATGGGTGTTGAAGAGTTTGCTACATCAACTAAATGCCAGCAAAAATAAAGCCATTTACAAACCCAGTATCTGTAAGCCTCAAGCATTCGGTATTAATTCTTTTTACAGCAGCCATTCCAGTTGAGGAAAACATTCCCCTCCTCTGTTTCTAATCAGCTTCCACCCTCCTTTGGGCTTACCAGAGTTAAATCTTCCACATTGCTTCCTGTGATAAATGGAAAAATCAAGCCGCGAATTGGAAAAATGAAATGCAATGCAAATGTCTCCACCAATAACAGATTAACTCTTTGTTCCAAGGCTATCACAGCACATCAAGAGGCTCCCTGAAAAATGCTATGTATTTTGTGAAGAGCCATTGCAGTGACAAGATAAGATGCCACCAATTTGTGAAATAATTGCTGAGAAAAGAAACATCCCCCTCCACCTTTTGAGGCATGGTCTGTATTCACACCGACTGATGAGCTCGACTGTAGACTTACCAAAAGGGCAGTGAATCTGATCTCAATACATTGCTTGAAAAATAACTACCTTATGGTATCCAGAAAGTTGTTCAGTGTATTTTTTAAATATTTAAGCAATCTTTCTTTAAAAAAATATGGTATGTATTTCTATGTAGCAGAAAAGACCTTGCTCTTAACAATGGAGATGGGAGAGTGGAGGGAGAGGGCCAAGGATCGGAGGTGGCATTGAGCATTCACTCTCTCAGGTTCTTGGCTAGTTGGTTCCTGCTCAGCAGCTTAGGGCCATATACCCCCAGGTCAGATTGGCAGTGATTGTGCAGTTTTTTCACCTTCCTCTGCAGCGTGGGGAGCAGGTCACTGGCCAGGATTATCTGGGTGTATCTCACTTAATCATTTCCCTGCCACTGGTGCACCTCATTCCCTCTTATTCTCTGCCTGTGGCACGTAACAGTCTAATCTGCTGTGGGCTGTAATATTTTGGTTTCATTTTAGTTGTAGGGTTTAGTGCTCAAGTGCTGGGTAGTGTTGGTGATCTGTGCTATACAGAAGATCAGACCAGATAACCTGGTGGACCCTTCTGGCTTTAAATTATAAAATTTGATGACTCCAAGGTCAGAAAGCTTTTCTTTGCCGTTATGGAGGTAACACTTGGGGGCTTGCTGCAGACTGGCATGGGAATCTTAACTTTTTCATAAAGTTAAATAATCTCTGAGAACTTCCCTTACCATCCACAATTGGGTGCATTGCTGCCTTTCCCTTTTTCAGTCACAACTTTTCTAACTACAGCAATTACTTATATGGAAAAGTAATATATTTGTAGTTTCTTTTAATGCAGTTTAGCAGTTGATGCAAGAAGGAGGTGGCAGAACCATGTGACCAGAAAGCTCTCCTTCCCACAAGCAAGTGCTCCCTCGACCACAGTGGGGAACTTCAACTCTTGCACGAGGACTAACATCCACACCCTGAACACACAGACACACGAAGTTGAAGGATCAAGAGGGTTTGAGTCTACAGAAATGTCCCTTGAGGGATTTAATTGTCACAAACCCTTGGACTTCTCTTCCCTGGTCAGTTCTCTCTTGGTACATATACTGCACTCGTCACCATGGTATCGATGCACTAAAAGATGCTCACGTTCAACCAGCAGTTATGGGCTTGATGAAGGAGTCAGAAGATGAAATTCTATGGCTTGTGCTATGCTGGTGGTCAGATGTCACTAGATGATCATAATGGTCCCTTCTGGCCTTTAAATTTATGACTAACTCTGTAGAATATTTTTTTAAAAGAATATTTTTTTACAGTCCCTCTCTCATTAAAATCCTGGCATCTATACTGATAGACAACAGACCCATTCACACCATTAGCTAAAAAACAGTTTATAGCTCATACATAAGCTTCCAAGTTTTGTGCAGCTCTGTGCATGGACATTTGATTCAAGTTATTTAGTGAACTAATTTGCAAATCTACATACAACCAAAAACTTTCAGTTTGTAAAAGTGGGGATTTATTACTCCTGAAAGGTGTTGGCTTGATAGTCCTGGGATATGAAGTCCTCCGTTTATCTAAAGGACAGTAGCAGGGCAAGCTTTCTACATACTATCTGCATTCCATGCATATGAAAATGAAGAATTCTGAAAGCAGAGTCTGTTGGTCTGTGTACATGGCCTTCCTCTCCTCGAGCCTCCAACCGAGGAGATAAAGGGCAGAAGAGATTGACCACCTTCTAGTTCCTTCTCTGCTATGAATCCATGAATGATCTGAAGCAAAGAGGATGGGCAGAGGAATACAGATAGGGACCATACATCTTGAAGAACCTCTACTAATTCTAAGATAAGTAACTCTCTCTTCTTCTTCTTCAAGTACCAGTCCCTATGTATGTTCCATTGTGGGTGACTGACTGACAAGCAATACTCAAGTAGTAGGAAGGTGCAAGAATGCAGGCAGCAGAGATGTTCGAAGGACTGCTGTTCCAAAAGATGCATCAGCAGGTGAGTCCTGTACTAAAACATAATGTCTTGCGAGCATGTGAATGGAACTCTACACATCTGCTTTGCAAATGTCAAGTCAAGGTATTCCTGAAGCGAATTATTGATGACACTTGTGCTTTTGTAGAATGAGTAGGAGGAGGAAGATGAACCAACTGATACAGCCCAAGATTCATTTCGAGCTCCTCAGAGGATATGACTACTTTCCTCTATGAGAAACAGTCTAGGAGATTTTCTGACTAGTTTTGTCCTTTGCAGATAAGAGACTAAGTCTCATCACATGTTGAGGGAATGAAGTCTCCTCTCCTCTTCAAAGGTACGTGGTTTCAGAAAAAAGAAACAAACAATAAGTAGAATGACTGATTCCGATGAAACTCCAAAACAACTTTGGGGGTGAAATTAGGAAGTAGGAGTAGGTTTCTTTACTGGTGGAAAGGTTCTAACTAGGCCCTTTCAGAACCTGGTAGTCAATGGGTGAGCGAGAATTGAGTAACTATGTGAGGATGGGTGGGTGGGATGCACACAGTGATTGTTGCCATGTGGACCTGTAAAGAGTTGATGGGAAGACCAGCTGTTTTGAGCGAAAGAAGATTATCCAGAATAAGGGGAATATAAAATTTTTTTGTGTGCCCAGATAAACGCTTTCACTAGGATAAGTAGCATTTCCTTGTGGAATCTTTTTGACTATCAGTAAGTATGTTTTACATGGCTTCAGAGTGTGAAGGATCTAGAATTGATGCTTGCCCAAAAACCATGCCCGAGTAGGAGCACAAGAGAGGGAAGGCATAGTTAAGATGAGCTGACCACTGTAGGAGGAGATTGTCACCCTAAGAATGAAGCACTAGGGCTCCTTTGAAGCAGTATACGTTGTACTTCCTGTTCTTTTGGGAGGTGAACAGTTCCCTTGTGAGTGTTCCCCATAGACCAAAATACTGCTTAGCACAGAGTCAAGTAGCTCCCACTTGTGGTTGATAGCAAAGTGCCTGCTGAGGGAGGAGTCTGCCAACACATTTTGATTCCCTGGAAAGTAAACTGGTGAAAGGGTGATTCAATTGCTGATACACCAATTCCATAGACTGACTGCTTCTGCCCTTGGGTCTAGATCTCACTCTTCCCTGCCTGTTGATGCAAAAGGCAGTCATCATTTGTCTGACATTATGAGGACATGGTGACACTGATGAGTGGGAGAAAGGCTTCATAAATCTCTCAGACTGCCCACAATTCCAGAATGTTCATGTCCATCCTGGCCTCTTGGGACATCCAAGTACCCTTTGCTGTGTGGCTGTCTACATGGGCTCCCTAGCCTAAGAGGAAGGCATCTGTAATGACTGTCCTATCTGGTTAGAGGGAAAGAAAGGGAACGCTCACATACCTATTTGTGATTATTCCACCACGGTAGATATAATGTTACTTTGGTGAGAACTGTTCCTATAACATTCATGGACTGTTTGCTTGGTGAGTACATTGTGTGAAGCCACACTGGTAGGCTATTCCACTACTCCTCGCATGTCAATGTCCAGTGTACACAGTCAAAGCAGGAGTTTACAGAAGACGTTTCCAACGTTATCTGGGGAAAAAACTGAATACGCAGTTTATAACATAAACAGAGGGAAGAGTCTGGGAGTGGACAATATTCGTCTGGAATATCTCAAAGCAGGGGAAGATACTCTCTTCAAAGCATTGGCGCAATGGTTCACCATCTACATCAATAGCAAGCATGTTCCAGATGCATGGAAGAAATCGAAAACAATATTATTGATGAAGAAAGGTGATCCAGAAAAACAGAGCAACTGCTGTCTGATCATACTCCTCTCACAAGTGTATAAAGACTTTAACCACATCATACTCAATCGGATTAAGAAGGACCTCAAAATGCACAAAAGCAGAGAACAAGCTGGTTTCTGATCAGGGTATCTGACAACTGATTACATCCCCTCAGTTGGGCGGCTCATTGAAAAAAATGCAAGGGATACAAAGTACCATTGTGCACTGCATTTGTCAACTACAAAAAGGCATTCAACTCGGTGGAGAGTAACACTGTACTCAATGTGCTCAATGAAATCAGAATTGACCCGAGGTACACTGAGCTGCTGAAAGAAATTAATTGCAATTGCTCGACAGAGATAACATTATTCAATGTCCCCGGCATTATTACTATACGTAGAGGAGTCAGACAAGGCAACACAATCTCACCGAAGCTGTTTGCAGCAGAACTGGAGTCGCTGTTCAAGAAATTGAACTGGGAGGAAGGAATCAGAATTGACGGGGAAGTTAACGCTCTTCTCTTCGTCGATGACTGCATAATACTGGCAAAGGACACAGCAGAACTGGAGAACAAACTGCAGCAACTGCGAACACCTTCACATGATATCGGGTTGAAAGTGAACACATAGAAGACGAAGTGGATCTGGAATGAGCATTGTGCAGAAGGAATCATCACTATAAACGGGAAAGAAATCGAGGAGTGTAGCGGGGCAGTTACCCCGCTCCAGTGGAAAAAGGCTAGGCTGATTGGGGAAGCAGCCACAGCTGGGGCCATGCCTAATCAGGCCACAGCTGGCCCTATAAAAGGGCTGTGAGCCAGGAGCTGAGTCAGTCTCTCTCCAGCCTTGGAGGGAGAAGGGCCTAGCTGCCTGGGAGCAGGGTAGTGGAAGCAAAGCAGTGCTGGGGAAAGGCAAGAGGAGCTGGGGAGCTCCAGCCTGGCAACTCCCCAGGCTGAGGCCTTGGGTAAGGCCAAAACAGGTACTGGGGCTACAGAGGTGTAGCCTGGGGATAGGCAGAGGCAGCTGGTCCTACCCCCTTGCCAATGATGAGAGGCTTTTACAGACTGCAGTTTGCCCCAGTGAGAGGGGGCTAGATGATGACTGGCAGTAGCCACTGAGGCAAGGTGGGCATAGAGGGTTGAGGGGTTCCCCTGGGAGGGGAGACCCAGAGTGTGGGGTATTGCTGGGGGCAGAACCCCAAGGAAAGGGGCACTGGGTCCGGGAGCGACACGGGGGCCTGAGGCAGGCGAGACACCGGCCAGCAGAGGGTGCTCCGAAACTGGAAAAGAGCTAATTTCCAGATGACCAGCAGGAGGCACCGCACTGGTGAGTTTGCAGTCTGCTACAAGGAGATTGACAAATATATTTACATGGGTCAGCAGCTGAGCAGAGACAACTCATTTGAAGGAGAATGCAGTAGGAGGCGAAAGTCAGGGTGGGCAAGTTTCAAGAAAATAAAGACGTATCATAGAATATCAGGGTTGGAAGGGACCTCTGGAGGTCATCTAGTCCAACCCCCTACTCAAAGCAGGATCAATCCCCAACTAAATCATCCCAGCCAGGGCTTTGTCAAGCCTGACCTTAAAAAATTCAAAGGAAGGAGATTCCACCACCTCCCTAGGTAACGCATTCCAGTGCTTCATCACCCTCCTAGTGAAAAAGTTTTTCCTAATATCCAACCTAAACCTCCCCCACTGCAACTTGAGACCATTATTCCTCGTTCTGTCATCTGCTACCACTGAGAACAGTCTAGAGCCATCCTCTTTGGAACCCCCTTTCAGGTAGTTGAAAGCAGCTATCAAATCCCCCCTCATTCTTCTCTTCCGCAGACTAAACAATCCCAGTTCCCTCAGCCTCTCCTCATAAGTCATGTGTTCCAGTCCCCTAATCATTTTTGTTGCCCTCCGCTGGACTCTCTCCAATTTTTTCACATTCTCCTTGTAGTGTGGGGCCCAAAACTGGACACAGTACCCCAGATGAGACCTCACCAATGTCGAATAGAGGGGAACGATCACGTCCCTCGATCTGCTGGCAATGCCCCTACTTATAAAGCCCAAAATGCCATTGGACTTCTTGGCAACAAGGGCACGCTGTTGACTCATATCCAGCTTCTCGTCCACTGTAACCCCTCGGTCCTTTTCTGCAGAACTGCTGCCGAGCCATTCGGTCCCTAGTCTGTAGCGGTGCATGGGATTCTTCCGTTCTAATTGCAGGACTCTGCACTTGTCTTTGTTGAACCTCATCAGATTTCTTTTGGCCCAATCCTCCAATTTGTCTAGGTCCCTCTGTATCCTATCCCTGCCCTCCAGCGTATCTACCACTCCTCCCAGTTTAGTGTCATCCGCAAATTTGCTGAGAGTGCAATCCACACCATCCTCCAGATCTTTAATGAAGATATTGAACAAAACCAGCCCCAGGACTGACCCTTGGGACACTCCACTTGATATCGATTGCCAACTAGACATGGAGCCATTGATCACTACCTGTTGTGCCCGACAATCTAGCCAGCTTTCTATCCACCTTATAGTCCATTCATCCAGCCCATACTTCTTTAACTTGTTGGCAAGAATACTGTGGGAGACTGTGTCAAAAGCTTTGCTAAAGTCAAGGAATAACACATCCACTGCTTTCCCCTCATCCACAGAGCCAGTTATCTCATCATAGAAGTTATCATAGTTATCGCATAATCAATCATAGATCTTACACAAAAGACAATGCTGGTATCCAATTCTACAGTAAACTCACTAAATGTTTATTAGCTAAGAAAAGGAAATGAGAGCTATTGAGAGGTTGAAGCAGGTAAAATATATGTAGAGGTGAGTCACAGTTTGTAATCCCAAATAGTGGCAGTGATGCAATAAACTTCCAGATTGTCAAAAGTCTTTTCATGAGTCCCAGATTGTCTCAGGGGAGCTCTGCTTTGCATCTGGTACACTTCCCTCTAAGAGTCCAGACAGTTCAGAGATGCTGGATTTTTCCTTGAATCCACACTTCTTCTGGTTCTAGCTTCTTCTGACAGAAAACAAGCTGACAGCGTCACTACCCATGTGGGCTTTTCCTTTGATGATGGAGAGTGAGGAATGCATTTTGGGTCTTTGGCCTCCGATCATCACACACAATGACCACCTGCTTTGAAATTAGCACTTCTCTGTTAAAGTTCTTCATTTGCCTGCCACAAGGCTTCTTTTTCGTTTAATGCTCGTTTGATTGGTTATTTAGTTACAGGGGTATACATAATGTAAATGTTTGCTCCTACATTATAATGGGATGCAGATAAGTGAAAACAACTAGAGCTGTCAAGCAATTAAAAAAATTAATCGTGATTAATTGCACTTTTAAAGAATAATAGAATACCATTTATTTAAATATTTTTGGATGTTTTCTACATTTTAAAATATATTGATTTCAATTACCACACAGAATACAAAGTGTACAGTGCTCACTTTATATTATTTTTATTACAAATATTTGCACTGTAAAAAAGAAAGGAAATAGTATTTTTCAATTCACCTAATACAAATGTAGTGCAATCTCTTCATTTGGAAGTTCAGCTTTCATGATATAGAATTATGTACAAAAAACCCCTGCACTCAAAAATAAAACAATGTAAAACTTTAGCGCCTACAAGTCCCACTCAGTCCTACTTCTTGTTCACTCATGGCTCAGACAAACAAGTTTGTTTACATTTGCAGGAGATAATGCTGCCTGCTTCTTGTTTACAATGTCACCTGACACTGAGAACAGGCGTTTTCATGGCACTTTTGTAGCTGGTGTCGCAAGATATTTACATAGATATTTGCATTTTATCAAATCTGCCGTGAAAGTGTTCTTAAAGCATACAACATGTACTGGCCGAGATGGCTATAACATGAAATAGATGGTAGAATGCGGGTAAAACAGAGCAAGAGACATACAATTCTCCCCCAAAGAGTTCAGTCACAAATTTAATTAACACTTTTTTTTTTAACGAGCGTCATCAGCATGGAAGCATGTCCTCTAGAATGGTGGCCGAAGCATGTTTAGCATATCTGGCACGTAAATACGTTCTAACACCGGCTACAAAAGTGCCATGTGAATGCCTGTTCTCACTTTCAGGTGATGGTGTAAACAAGCAAGCAGCAGTATCTCCCATAAATGTAAACAAACTTGTTTGTCTTAGTGATTGGCTGAACAAGTAATAGGACCGAGTGGACTTTAGAGCCTACAAGTTTTACATTGTTTTGTTTTTGAGTGCAGTTTTGTATTTTTGTACATAATTCTACATTTGTAAGTTGCACTTTCATGATAAAGAGATTGCACTACAGTACTTGTATGAAGTGAATTGAAAAATTCTATTTCTTTTATCTTTTTTAGAGTGCAAATATTTGTAATAAAAATAATATAAAGTGAGCCCTGTACGCTTTGTATTCTGTGTTGTAACTGATCTCAATATATTTGAAAATGTAGAAAAACATCCAAAAATTTTTAATACATTTCAATTGGTATTCTATTGTTTAACAGTGTGATTAAAACTGCGATTAATCGCAATGTTTTCAATTGCAATTAATCTTTTTGAGTTAATCGCGTGAGTTAACTGCGATTAATTGACAGCCCTAAAAACAACACAAGTATCAACCGAGTATTTTTCATGAAGTTAAAACACCAAATACACTCTTATACATTTAACAATCACTTTGATCTATACTAATACACAAGTGAATTGGCCTGAGGTACTGGCATGAGCTGGGGCCTGGTCTGCCAGCATCACAAGGATGCTGACTCTATGCAGTGCTTTGAGAAAGTGTGCCTGGAAGAGCAAGTGTTAGCCTTGCAGTTATCATTTGATGTGTGCAATCTCTCCACCCAGAAAATTATTGCTCCTTTCAAGGAGTGCGCAGTAACGGGAGGAATTGTACCTGAGACTCAGTACCTCTACTTTATACACCTTTACCCCATTAATGACCTGGTCTGCACGCAACTTATGCCCTTCTACTTATCTAAAATGTTTGAATTCAGATAGGATGATGACAATACCACTTCCATATAGAACAGGCAGGTTATAGTAACCTTGGAAATGAAGGCCTGTCAAAGAATTACTATGTTTGATGAAATAGGTGCAACTGAGGTTCCGTAGCCAGCAGGCCAAACTCCAAAATCCCCCTGATTGTGGAGGTAACAAGAAGGCAAGATACTTTTAGTAACAAGGGTGTAGAGCAGGGGTGGGCAAACTTTTTGGCCGAGGGCCACATCTGGGTATGGAAATTGTATGGTGGGCCATGAATGCTCATGAAATTGGGGTTGGTTGCAGGATGCGGTGAAGACTCTGGCTGGGGGGGCGGGCTCTGGGGTGGGGCCAGAAATTAGGAGTTCAGGGTGTGGAAGGGGGCTTCGGCAGGGGGTTGGGAGTCATGAGGGTTCTGGGGTGGGGCTGGGGATGAGGGTTTGGGGTGTAGGAGGGTGCTCTGGGCTGGGATCGAGGGGTTTGGAGGGCGGGAGGGGGATCAGGGCAGGGGGTTGGGGTGCAGTAGGAGGTCAGGGGTGCAGGCTTCGGGCAGCGCTTACCTCAAGCAGCTCCCGGAAGCAGCAGTATGTCCCCCCTCCAGCTCCTATGCGGCAGCACGTGCAGGTGGCCCTGCACGCGCTGCCACCCCCGCAGCTCCCATTGGCCATGGTTACCGGCCAATGGGAGCTGCAGGGGCAGCGCTTGGGGCAGGGTCAGCGTGCGGAGCTCCCTCACTGTCCCTACGCATAGGAGCAGGAGGGGAGACATGCCGCTGCTTCCAGAAGCCATGCAGAGCGGGGCAGGCCCCAGACCCCACTCCCCGGCAGTAGCTCGAGGGCCGGATTAAAATGTCTGATGGGCTGGATGCAGCCCATAGTTTGCTCACCCTTGTGTAGAGAAATACTGACTGGTTATGCTAGAAAGGCAGTTTTATAAGGGCTTGCAGCATACAGCTCACAATCGTGACAAGAATCTGCATATTACTGGAGGATTGGTCCTCAGGAATCTTTTATGTGACGGTAATGAGTCTCGTGGATTTCTTACAGTGCAGGCAGACTTGTCTTTCCCAACTGTGACTCTGAGCTGAATAGTCAGGCCCTCTGTTCCTTCTCAGCTGGCACTTTTGGCAGCACTGGATTTTTGATTCAGACACAGGTCCCTGTTGCACTACAGGGTGGTTGTATTTTGGCACTGGAAGATGTTCTCCAGTTACGTTTCAATCAGGTCTTAGAACTAAAACCTAGGGGTCAATGAAAAGGTGACCAGAATCACCATAGTTTCTTCTTTTGCAATATTCTTTAACTCTCAGTGGTTGAAAGGGTGGGAATGGGGTTAGGATTCATATAGAAGGTTTGGAGAGTACTACTGAGGTAAACTATCCACAGCCTTCACTTGTAGTACCTTTTGATTTTCCCTTGGGACCTGGATGCAAATATGTTCATCAAATCAACCTGACCTGTGATGTTCTAAAGGATGGCTAGGCTGCATTCCCTTGGGTCTAAGTGCATCTTGATGAGCTGGGTAATCTTGACGAGCGGGGTAATCTTGACTTTCTTCTCCTTTAACATGTGGAATTAGAACAGAATGAGACCTTCTAACCCAGGGACATGATCAAGGCTGCTGCCCTGAGCAGTGAGGAAGGTTTTCTACCTTCTTAGCAGAACTGACCTGTGAAGAGGACCTAATGAGAAGGTAATCCAAATAAGGATAGACCTATACAGACATGTATCCCTTTTACATGAAGGGAGGAAGGACTACAATCTTTGTGAATACCTGTGTGATTCATAGATGTTAAGGACAGAAGGGACCATTATGATCATCTAGGCTGACAGTCTGCATAATACAAGTCACAGAATTTCACCACGTGTTCAAACATGTAACTTCTGGTTGAGCTAGAGTATCTTTTAGAAAGGTATCAAATGCTGATTTAAGGACCTCAAGTGACAGAGGATCCATCACATTCCGAGAAAAGTTGTTTCGATGGTTAATTATTAGTGCCAGCCTGATGATTCTGACTGGAAGGAAGAAAGGACTTTACTCCTTTGTCTGAATCACTTCACTCCAAGTTCCCTGCTGCTTGGTCCTAGTCAAGTGGAGGCTGACTACCCAGCATGAGGAGGAAGCCAGAGATGCTAGAGACAAATAACTTGAACCAGCTGGCTTCAGGAGCAGCTGGCACCTTTTATAACAGCTGAGGCAGTGAAGGTAAACAGTTTGGGGGTGGGGGAGAATCTGCAACCTTTAACCGTCTCAGTATGGATCTTGCCAACAAACCAGCTGAGAGCAGAATTCCCCTGAAGCCTCCTCAATTGCCTTATCCCATACCCTGCCAGTGCACTGGCTGAGCACCTCACCTGTGCCCTGGGAGTTTGCCGTGTGTGTGTGTGAGAGGGAGAGTGAGAATATTTCACCTTGCTTCCCCTGGCTGTCTGCTGGCCATTTCTGAGAGCAAAGGGCTACCTTCAAACCTTCCTCAGGAAGCCAAAAAACAATTTGAGTTTTGCAATTCTGAGGAGAAAAATGGCAAAGCCAATAAAGGAATTTAGTTAAGTCTTTACAAAGTTTTGATCCAAAGGGAGAACAGGAGACTGCTGCCTGTGAAGTCGTTGAGACAGACAATTCTGGAGAGCTCTTCCACAGGTGGGCCTAAAACCAGGCTCACAGCAAAGATCTGGTCTGTCCCTGTTGCTTTGGAGACAAGGCACAACCACTGGAAAGAATGACTTGGAGAAAGTGCATCTTTTGTCAATGTAAACCCCCTCCTCACTAGAATTAACAACATCCATTTTGATTGGGTTTCATTCCACAGATGCTACTGCCATACAACAATGTCCTAAATATACCAGGCCACTTTGATCAGCTGCAATGGTCAGGCACATGGAGATTTGCAGCTTCTGACAAAGTGGTACTTTTTATTTCCAGTTGCTTTATTTTTAAACATGCACAGATCTGCCACACCACCTGCTGTTCCCTTTCTGACTGTAGAACAACAGGTGGGTGGTAGGGTTCAATGAGCAACTATCCGTTGCTTACACTATTTCATTTCCGTTTGTGCACATTCCCTCACCCCCACAAACCATGTGTCAAGGCGTTCAATCATACTAACACATACTTCTATTTTTTCTGAGAGTGGTGGAGGGAAGGAAGGGCAGAAGGAAATGGGAAAACGAGAAATTAATATTAAGTTTTGACATTTGCTGAAAAACAGCAACAGCGAGAAATCATGGAGCCCATCTACCATCAGCTGTTTCTTGCATTCACTCATCTTTTGCTAGAAAGTTTCTTATATTATTGAAGCCTCCTTCATTCTATGGCTGGGGACTGCCTGTTCTCTTTTCTAAAGCAAGAACTTCCCCTTAGAAAGTCTCTCCCCATTTCAGTTCACATTACTAGAAGGTGCCATTTAATTACCTGAATACTTTGCATTTAGAGCAACAGTGCAAAGAGACTGGTTTCCATGGCATGTTTCTTCCGGCATTTTAATCCACTGACATTTATTAGGCACCTCAGTTCTTCTTTGGGTTACACAGATTGTTTTCAGTTCCATATTTTGACGTTCAGCCTTAGTGTTCATTATATTAAATGCACAAAGCTAGAGGAGGTCCAATGTTGTGCCTGACAGTTCCAACTCTCAGATCAGGAAATGGAAGAGTCAAGGTTATTGTGGCAACACTAAATGTCCCACACTGAAAAACCTAGGTATTTAATAGCATAATAAACAGAGAATGATCTGTTGGCAACAAGAAGAAAGCCAAGGAATGTGTGGGCCCCTTACTGAATGAGGGAGGCAAACTAGTGACAGAGGATGTGGAAAAAGCTAATGTACTCAATGCTTTTTTTGCCTCTGTCTTCACTAATAAGGTCAGCTCCCAGACTGCTACGCTGGGCATCACAAAATGGGGAAGAGATGGCCAGCCCTCTGTGGAGATAGAGGTGGTTAGGGACTTTTTAGAAAAGCTGGACGTGCACAAGTCCATGGGGCCGGACGAGTTGCATCCGAGAGTGCTGAAGGAACTGGCGGCTGTGATTGCAGAGTCATTGGCCATTATCTTTGAAAACTCGTGGCGAACCGGGGAAGTCCCGGATGACTGGAAAAAGGCTAATGTAGTGCCAATCTTTAAAAAAGGGAAGAAGGAGGATCCTGGGAACTACAGGCCAGTCAGCCTCACTTCAGTCCCTGGAAAAATCATGGAGCAGGTCCTCAAAGAATCAATCCTGAAGCACTTGCATGAGAGGAAAGTGATCAGGAACAGCCAGCATGGATTCACCAAGGGAAGGTCATGCCTGACTAATCTAATCGCCTTCTATGATGAGATTACTGGTTCTGTGGATGAAGGGAAAGCAGTGGATGTATTGTTTCTTGACTTTAGCAAAGCTTTTGACACTGTCTCCCACAGTATTCTTGTCAGCAAGTTAAGGAAGTATGGGCTGGATGAATGCACTACAAGGTGGGTAGAAAGCTGGCTAGATTGTCGGGCTCAACGGGTAGTGATCAATGGCTCCATGTCTAGTTGGCAGCCGGTATCAAGTGGAGTGCCCCAAGGGTCGGTCCTGGGGCCGGTTTTGTTCAATATCTTCATAAATGATCTGGAGGATGGTGTGGATTGCACTCTCAGCAAATTTGCGGATGATACTAAACTGGGAGGAGTGGTAGATACGCTGGAGGGGAGGGATAGGATACAGAAGGACCTAGACAAATTGGAGGATTGGGCCAAAAGAAATCTGATGAGGTTCAATAAGGATAAGTGCAGGGTCCTGCACTTAGGACGGAAGAACCCAATGCACAGCTACAGACTAGGGACCGAATGGCTAGGCAGCAGTTCTGCGGAAAAGGACCTAGGGGTGACAGTGGACGAGAAGCTGGATATGAGTCAGCAGTGTGCCCTTGTTGCCAAGAAGGCCAATGGCATTTTGGGATGTATAAGTAGGGGCATAGCGAGCAGATCGAGGGACGTGATCGTTCCCCTCTATTCGACATTGGTGAGGCCTCATCTGGAGTACTGTGTCCAGTTTTGGGCCCCACACTTCAAGAAGGATGTGGATAAATTGGAGAGAGTCCAGCGAAGGGCAACAAAAATGATTAGGGGTCTGGAACACATGAGTTATGAGGAGAGGCTGAGGGAGCTGGGATTGTTTAGCCTGCAGAAGAGAAGAATGAGGGGGGATTTGATAGCTGTTTTCAACTACCTGAAAGGGGGTTCCAAAGAGGATGGCTCTAGACTGTTCTCAATGGTAGCAGATGACAGAACGAGGAGTAATGGTCTCAAGCTGCAGTGGGGGAGGTTTAGATTGGATATTAGGAAAAACTTTTTCACTATGAGGGTGGTGAAACACTGGAATGCGTTACCTAGGGAGGTGGTAGAATCTCCTTCCTTAGAGGTTTTTAAGGTCAGGCTTGACAAAGCCCTGGCTGGGATGATTTAACTGGGAATTGGTCCTGCTTCGAGCAGGGGGTTGGACTAGATGACCTTCTGGGGTCCCTTCCAACCCTTATATTCTATGATTCTATGATTCTATGTAAGTGTTCCATTTAACAAGGGAGGAAGAAAAAAAACCAAGATACAGGCACATGCTCTGTGGCTGAGTTAATGCTGCTAGAGCAGCCTTATGTTATGCATCTCATACACACCTGCGTGTCGCATTTTCTTTATGTATTTTTCTTTTAATTATGGATGTATACCACAAAACGTAAAAGATGAGCAATGTGGAACAGATATCATCACAGCACCTTAACTGTTGAACTTTTGTGGTCTGACCTGACTGTTTACATTTCATCTTATTGCATTAACCCTAGTTTTTCACATTTAAAGAAAAGAAAATATGAAGCTACTTACCTTGGGTAACTTATAAGATCCTCTGGCTCTACCAGTAGACATTGTAAGTTTATTGAGTTCACAAATGGACACTTAGCCAACTGCACATATTCATGCAGGGCATTGTTAAATGTGCCCCTACATACCTTATGAAAAATAATCTACTGTGGACGCACTATGTGCAGTTAAACAAAAACTCGTTTGTAACCAAGCAAGCATCAGTCATGAACTACTGACATGCAAAGTTTTAGAACTCGAGCTGGTACTGCTCTAGCCTGATGCAAATATATATATTTTCCCTCTATCTTAAAAGAGGTCTTCAGGCCGAAACGAAGCATAGAAAATTCAGTCTAAAGTTGAATGTTTCATAAAAGTCCCAAGAAATACTGATGTAAAAATTTGTTGACAGAGCAGAATTAGTGGAAGAAAGATCAATACAGTGTTTCAGACAACCATATTAGGAAGCTTTTTCTTTCAAACAATCTGTATAGCACAGGTGCAGTTCTTGCTGAAATGCTTAGCTGAAAATCCAAGGACGGGGATCTCAGCTATGCAGAGTGCTAAGGGAGCAGGGGAAATAAAATAGCCAAGTAGTCCAGAAAGAAGAATTTAGCACAGGCTCAGGCAATGGGACATGTTCACTGCTGGTTGAAAACACCCTCAGTGAAGAGCAAGAACAGCTTCTTGACACAGGTATCTTCAAAATGTTCTTTATTAGGCCTAATTAGTCCAGCACTACCTGTATCATGCCTTATTGTAACGGCATGCAACATGTTCTAACTTGTAACTCAAAGAGTTACAAAGAAGAGTTATGATGAAGTAAGGTGCACAACTTCCTTTGTGACAAGCACCCTACTTACTCTCAGTTACAGCATGTTGCTAGCTTTACTCACTAGTCAAATCAAGCATGCTAAGCTAATCTGAAGGCAAAAAGGTTATGTAGTTAAAACACAAATGTATTACCAACATGGAGTGAGCGCACACAAATCATTCACTTGAGGTTAGAATAAGGATGAAAGTAAAGGCCATGCAAAGAGCCAAAAGAGGATAACTAAGGATAATACAATAACAGTATATGGATTAAAAAAAAAAGGAGTACTTGTGGCACCTTAGAGACTAATACATTTATAAATGCATCTGATGAAGTGAGCTGTAGCTCACGAAAGCTTATGCTCAAATAAATTGGTTAGTCTATAAGGTGCCACAAGTCCTCCTCTTCTTTTTGCGGATACAGACTAACACGGCTGCTACTCTGAAACCTGAGTATATGGATAGTACAAACATGCACATCCTCATTCACAGTACTGAACCCACATTCCCCTGTCCTGCCATTAGGACAACAAAACTGGGCTTAGGAACATAGAGAAATGTATTCACTGAGCTAATGTGAGGAGGCCAGTGAAATCATCTTCTATCTCAGCATGAAGATATTACGAAGAACTAGACAGTAATGCAAGTGGATAATGTAGGAGTTTGAAATCACACAGAATAAAATACATAGCACTAAAGTAAAAATTACAATTAGTCACTCCCAGTTTTTCTGTAATTACTGCACACCTAAGGTGAGTTAATTTATTTACTTATTTTCAGAAAGGTATTATCTTTTGCTTACATCTCAATAACTGTCTTACAAGACGCACTACAAATAACCTATATGACTGTCATACACGAAGATAAACACATTTGTGCACCTTACTGCAGTTCCTCTGAAGAGCCACAGTCAGTAAGGATATTGTTTCTAATTTTTTTATTAAGATGATAGGAAGGGAAGGTTCAGTGCAGAAATTACAGGTGTTCCACAACCGCTTATATATTTATGGCTGTCCCTGAGACTCACCCATAAAATTTGAAAAGAAAAAAAACCTCTGGATTTTAAATCATGGTTATGTTAGGAAAGCAACAACTGAAGCGACTTTATTGCGGTCCTCAGAGATAACCTTTTTTTTTTTTTTTTTTTGAGTGTTACTTGCTAATTTCTATGCAATCTGGAGATCCTGTCTTCTCTCACTGCAGCTGCATGTGCTGAGGGGGAGTTTTTGGAGCACTGAGTAATTTCCATGTTAACAGTTTCTCTTTCATGCAATGTACTGAAGCTCATATTCTAAAAATAAGAAAATAACTGTGCTCCCAACCCACATTAAAACAGACTAGAAACATATACAGCCCTCCCCGCCCTTCCGACTGAGCTGCAGTAAATCTGTATCAATGTTTGGAGCCTGGAGATAGGGTGGTGGTTACCCCATCCCTTCACTTCGGCTGAAGCCCTCACCCAAACACGGTCTGATTTCTAAATGGCTCCTTCTGCTCTGACTGCTACCTGGGGGGGAGGGGGGGGAAGACAACTGCAGCAGCTCACCCACTTTCATGTTTTCCTTTGGAATTCAGTAATGAACTCATTATATTACCCATTTGGGGTGACAGGAAGTCATTCAGATGCTGATGCTGTTGCCATGGAAACCATTCCTCTGCTCAGGAGATCCTTTCTGCCTCAGGAGTGCAATGGTTCCATAATTACTGTCATCCCAAATAATATGTAGAGAAGCTGCAGCTCCATGCATGCACCATCCAGAGGCTGGCATACAAAGGAACTCCATTTTTGCTTTCAAATGGACAAACCCTTGTTGTGTCAGTATTTTTAGCTAATACTTTCACTCCAACCCATCCCCCTCCTAATCCTTTTATACTGGCTATTTTCCAGAAGGTTTCCTAGAAAGTCTGAAACAAAAGATGCTCCTTGGATGTATAACAAGGATGCTCTCAAAGGATTAACATTCCTTCTGTCCTCTGTTTTTAAAAGGCACTGTTCAGGTGCTCCCAAAGGATGCTCAGCTTCTAGTGGCTTTGACCAAAACCTAATTCTTATCCTACTGTCTATCTTGAAAGGTAAACCATTTGCTGTCTGAGGCAATAACTCGAATCTGACCTATTAGAGTGCTGAATGTGACATTTGGAAGATGTGTTCCCTTCCTGAGGTTTCACTAGCACTAATTAACTTGTGCCATATGCATAGACCTCCAGCCCAAAATGGATAAAAGTGGATAAACAATTACATGTTAAGATTGTTAAAATTTAAACTAAAATTTTGGTTCAAACTCTGAAGGCTTAAACTCACTTAGTGTATGGTAATTGAAATAGAGCCCATTTAATTCACTGATGAATGGGGTGGAATGTATCAAAGATGCCTGTCAGTATCAATAGAGCTGCTGGTAGAGATGCAACGTTTACAGCTAGAGGATAAATTCTACAATGTTTAGATTAAAAATTGCACTGAGTTAACTTGACACTGGGTAGTTTCATAATCTGACGTCTATCGGCCACATAGTGCTAGTGCTAATCTAATGCTACAAATACAATCCTACAGTCCAAAATACGGACGCAGTCATTTCCTGCTGAAGAAGAGTAAGTCCTGCATGCCAGTTCTGACCATTAGTTTTAACTGGCTGCATTGGAATGCATGTAAAGAGGTAACCAGTGTAATGCTGGCATGCTGCGATACAGATCAGATCTAGTTATGAATGCTAACAACATTCAAGTGAATGCCAGGATTGTAGCTGGAAATGTCCGGATCAATCATGGGGTTATAGGTATAATACAGGGATAGTGTAAACTGGTCCCAGGCACAGCAGGTAAATCAAAACTGTCATGAGAAGGAAGTGAAACATTTGCATGAGCTGAACATTTTAGGGTTTAACTAGTAAGGGCATGAAACTGCACTGAGCCCCCCTCCCCCCCTTCTTCTGTACCAATGAAACCTACTCTGCTGGATCATTTCTATTCATGTCCAAAGCCATCTTGGCTAAGTCATGAGAGAAGTGTCCTTTCTTCACAAGGGTCATTTCTGACACACGCCGTTACAGAATGTACACCGTGACACAGCTCTCTCAATATGTTTAGTGCCACTAAAAGAATCAGTAGGTTAACACAAAGATGCCATGGAGATAGAATTTTAACTTATTTCCTGCACTACTGTCAGCCAGTAACTCCTGCCTCTGCAAAGCCTCCAAGGTTCAAATGACAAGATGCGTAGCAAAGCTAAAGGTTGGGGATGTGGAAATTGTCGGTAGCCTGAAAGGCATACAGGCAATTTGTCAGATTATTTAGTGGTACATTTGTAAAATCTGATGGTAACAATTTTAAAATATTTGCTGATAACACCCTTTCCTATACCGAGTCCCTGGATTGAAAGGAAAGCCTCTCAGACACATTGCAGCATGGCTCACATTGACTGACACTGTCTCAGCAGAACCAGTGTTGGCACTGTTTAGGGCATTCCTTCCCCAAGCACATATAGGACCAAATTTATAGAGAAGAACGGCTCACAATGCATGCAACAGTACTACAAAGCACCAGGCAAGCCTCTTTTGCTGCCACTGGCTATTATCCTGGGACTCATCTAGTTTACCCTGATATACTTGCCTCTCATACTCCCTCCCTGCTCGCAGAAGGTACTCTTAAGAAACTGTAGGTTTCAGGTGGTGTTAAAATCAGCGGATTCATTCTAAATTCAACCTCGCACCCTATACCTGATGGTATTCCAGAAATAGCTCACTGTTTACTATTCAAAATGCCCATGACATCTTCCATACTTCAAGGTGCAACAGCAGCTGAATGGCAAGAGTTGAGAGAAGTTAGTGCTTTTATTCTCAGTTTCTGTAAATTGTATACCACAGAGACTCTCACACCACTTGACTGAATCAGCTATTCAAGATGACAAAGGCACCTCCTGGGTGCTCCAGTTCAGAACCCTGCTCACTGGCATGAAACCTACAGCTGTCAATTACAATTACTTCTGATTTAATTGTCCTTCACATGAGTTCTCCCGAGCCACTGCTCCTCTTTGACAGATTTTACGTCACTAAACTCTCTTCTATACTGCTGAAAGCACCCAAAGGTTTCAGGATGTTACAATCTCTCAGGATCTAGACATGAAGCTTCCCTTATGAACCACTGATTCTGTTTTCTCCGGACAATGATTTTCTACTAATTTGGAAGGAAAGTAGAAGTTTTTGGAAAGCGTAGGGGACAATTTCCTGGCGCAAGTGCTAGAGGAGCCAACTAGGGGGGGCGCTTTTCTTGACCTGCTGCTCACAAACCGGGTAGAATTAGTGGGGGAAGCAAAAGTGGATGGGAATCTGGGAGGCAGTGACCATGAGTTGGTTGAGTTCAGGATCCTGACGCAGGGAAGAAAGGTAAGCAGCAGGATACGAACCCTGGACTTCAGGAAAGCAGACTTCGACTCCCTCAGGGAACGGATGGCCAGGATCCCCTGGGGGAGTAACTTGAAGGGGAAAGGAGTCCAGGAGAACTGGCTGTATTTCAAGGAATCCCTGTTGAGGTTACAGGGACAAACCATCCCGATGAGTCGAAAGAATAGTAAATATGGCAGGCGACCAGCTTGGCTTAATGGTGAAATCCTAGCGGATCCTAAACATAAAAAAGAAGCTTACAAGAAGTGGAAGGTTGGACATATGACCAGGGAAGAGTATAAAAATATTGCTCGGGCATGTAGGAATGATATCAGGAGGGCCAAATCGCACCTGGAGCTGCAGCTAGCCAGAGATGTCAAGAGTAACAAGAAGGGTTTCTTCAGGTATGTTGGCAACAAGAAGAAAGCCAAGGAAAGTGTGGGCCCCTTACTGAATGAGGGAGGCAACCTAGTGACAGAGGATGTGGAAAAAGCTAATGTACTCAATGCTTTTTTTGCCTCTCTTTTCACTAACAAGGTCAGCTCCCAGACTGCTGCGCTGGGCATCGCAAAATGGGGAAGAGATGACCAGCCCTCTGTGGAGATAGAGGTGGTTAGGGACTATTTAGAAAAGCTGGACGTGCACAAGTCCATAGGGCCGGACGAGTTGCATCCGAGAGTGCTGAAGGAATTGGCGGCTGTGATTGCAGAGCCATTGGCCATTATCTTTGAAAACTCGTGGCGAACGGGGGAAGTCCTGGATGACTGGAAAAAGGCTAACGTAGTGCCAATCTTTAAAAAAGGGAAGAAGGAGGATCCTGGGAACTACAGGCCAGTCAGCCTCACCTCAGTCCCTGGAAAAATCATGGAGCAGGTCCTCAAAGAATCAATCCTGAAGCACTTGCATGAGAGGAAAGTGATCAGGAACAGCCAGCATGGATTCACCAAGGGAAGGTCATGCCTGACTAATCTAATCGCCTTTTATGATGAGATTACTGGTTCTGTGGATGAAGGGAAAGCAGTGGATGTATTGTTTCTTGACTTTAGCAAAGCTTTTGACACGGTCTCCCACAGTATTCTTGTCAGCAAGTTAAGGAAGTATGGGCTGGAAGAATGCACTATAAGGTGGGTAGAAAGCTGGCTAGATTGTCGGGCTCAACGGGTAGTGATCAATGGCTCCATGTCTAGTTGGCAGCCGGTATCAAGTGGAGTGCCCCAAGGGTCGGTCCTGGGGCCGGTTTTGTTCAATATCTTCATAAATGATCTGGAGGATGGTGTGGATTGCACTCTCAGCAAATTTGCGGATGATACTAAACTGGGAGGAGTGGTAGATACGCTGGAGGGGAGGGATAGGATACAGAAGGACCTAGACAAATTGGAGGATTGGGCCAAAAGAAATCTGATGAGGTTCAATAAGGATAAGTGCAGGGTCCTGCACTTAGGACGGAAGAACCCAATGCACAGCTACAGACTAGGGACCGAATGGCTAGGCAGCAGTTCTGCGGAAAAGGACCTAGGGGTGACAGTGGACGAGAAGCTGGATATGAGTCAGCAGTGTGCCCTTGTTGCCAAGAAGGCCAATGGCATTTTGGGATGTATAAGTAGGGGCATAGCGAGCAGATCGAGGGACGTGATCGTTCCCCTCTATTCGACATTGGTGAGGCCTCATCTGGACTACTGTGTCCAGTTTTGGGCCCCACACTTCAAGAAGGATGTGGATAAATTGGAGAGAGTCCAGCGAAGGGCAACAAAAATGATTAGGGGTCTGGAACACATGAGTTATGAGGAGAGGCTGAGGGAGCTGGGATTGTTTAGCCTGCAGAAGAGAAGAATGAGGTTGGATTTGATAGCTGCTTTCAACTACCTGAAAGGGGGTTCCAAAGAGGATGGCTCTAGACTGTTCTCAATGGTAGCAGATGACAGAACGAGGAGTAATGGTCTCAAGTTGCAGTGGGGGAGGTTTAGATTGGATATTAGGAAAAACTTTTTCACTAAGAGGGTGGTGAAACACTGGAATGCGTTACCTAGGGAGGTGGTAGAATCTCCTTCCTTAGAGGTTTTTAAGGTCAGGCTTGACAAAGCCCTGGCTGGGATGATTTAACTGGGATTTGGTCCTGCTTCGAGCAGGGGGTTGGACTAGATGACCTTCTGGGGTCCCTTCCAACCCTTATATTCTATGATTCTATGATTCTAAGTTTCTTTTCCTCCATCTTCCACTCTGTTTTCTCATACAGTGTTGTCATGCTAAACACCACATTATTACAAGTAAATTACTGAATACAGTTGGTAAATTGATCATATCTAGTGTGTGTATCTTTACTTATCCAACTGCCTTGGTCACAAGGGTGGGAGAGAGAGAAAAGGAAGGACTGGGAAATTGGTAGGAAATAGAAAAGGAGTACTAGGGGCACCTTAGATACTAACCAAGGAAATAGACAAATCAAAAAAATAATTTAAAGGCGATATTATGCTCACTGGTTTAAGACATTAACCTATTTCCTTTGAACACTGAGATGCTACATCAATCATTAGATCACAGACAAGTCTCACGCGCAGCCTCTAAACGGATGCAACAAGAGATAAAGTCCTGGAAAAATTCATCTCTGAGGGAAAGCTCAGTCACGGGCGAGTTGGTCATTTGTGTGTCAGTCTCCCCAACCTCCAGTGGCTAATCAAAGCAAAATTCATATCAAACCCTTTCTTTCATGGTTTCATTCCCTGTCCTTCATATTCATTCACTCTTCTTGCAGATAACAACCCTACAAATTTACCTCATAGAAATCAAAGTTATAATCTTTCTTATCCGATTACTTGCAATACCAGATGAAAATACAATTACAGCTCATTCCTAATTATTTCCAACAAACATAAGTGAATCTGACTGCTCATAAAAATTAAAACCAGATATTACTAGCTAAAGCAAGGTACCCCATCAGCAAAGCAGTCAGTCCTATGACTGCACCAAGCCTGTGTATCAATCCTGGAAAGAACGGGGTGGGGGGGTAAGCTCTTCTAATTGTAGCTGTGCAGTGTGAAAAGGCACCAATAGGAAACAAAGCTGACAACAAAACTCATTTTAATGTATGACCTAAATCCTATCTGAACCCAGGAACCCTTACCACCTTCTAGGACTCTACTTTAGATTTCTTCTTATAGAAAGAAATAGAAGTGACCTATCAGTAGAATTCATCCCCTTGTCTGGGCAAAACAAGGTCGCTCCATTAGAGGAGGGATCAGATATTAAAACTAACACTATACTGTAACTTAGCCAGAGAAAAGGAAGTGGAAAGTGATCTTTAAGTTGAGCACAGGCACAGTCAGTAACTATATTAGCTCTCTGGCACCAGGTGAAGTGGAAGTTTAACATTCATACATTTTGCATTAGTGCACTGCAGGTTATCAACCTCTGATGTCAAACGGCTAACATGTCAATGAGGCTCTGGAAGCAAGAGGAATGTAGGGAGAATGCGAGCAGAATGACAAGCCTTTTGACCTTTCCAGTTGGTTTTCAAGGAAAGCTCTTTTATTTCCTTCTTTTGAAATTATTACATGAGTGCTTCTCCACTGCAGGATAAACATTAAGTCAGCACTTGATACTGTATTGTCATCACATGCCCGCACCTGTGGTTTGAAAATAGCCAACAAACCTCTTCACAGTCAGCTGTACGGCTGAAAGTGATACCACCTGCTGACATGAAAGAGAAGAAAGATGCTTGCTTAAGCTGATACAGGGTTAGCAATCAACCTCTTTCCCATTTACAGCAAGAATGCCCAGGAAGCTGGGGAAAGAAGGCAGCTGCACAATGGTGCCACGCGGGGATGCCGCTTTCACCCTCTTCATTTTTATACTAGTTCCTCCCTCACTATCCTTTTTGTTTAAAGAGGTATCTATTCCCCTCTTAAATACACTCACTGCACATTGCTTAGGGTAATAAATCAACATAATTTGGGACTTTCTGCCTTATTCATATTATGGGATAGTCCAGCTGAGTAATTACCTTGAAAAAGAGTCTGTCACAAAGAATCAATGGGGAGGCAGGAATAAGGAATTATTAATGGTTGAGACTTATCGTCAAAGTAACTTAATCTTATTCTATAAATTACCTAGAAATTGTTGAATCAAGTGTATAATATGATAAAGTCTTTAAACAAAATATGGGGAGAATGTATGACCACACCCCAAACTTTGTTCAGTTACAGTTACGGATTCTCAAGTGCAATTCCTATCAAAGCAATCATTAAAAATCACAGACATGACCTGTTAGGTAAAAATCCATCTGCACTGAAGCCTTGCCTTCACACAAATTTATACCAATTTAATTAAACCCTTTTAGCTAAACCAGTGCAAATACCCAAGTGGCCAGATCTACACTATAAACTTTTGCTGCCATAGGTATTTTAGTCAGGGGTGAGATGAGGTACGATTTGTGACTGATTAAGTTGTGCTGGCAAAAGACCCTAATATAGTGGCAGCTATATTAGTAAGATTGCATCTACAGTAGGAGTGTTTTGCTAGAATAATATACCAGTGTATCTGAGCATAGACCTGTCCTGAGTGTGATTTATTTCAGAGGAATTTTACCCTGTTACTGATCAATTTAACTAAACTGAAATAAGCCATTCTTACACTGAAATCAGTGAGTGCACCACAGGTGTTTGAACAGGTTTAACTAAATAGTTTTAAAATCACACCTCTGGTTAAGCTAGTGCAACTCTCCACGTAGACAAACATTTACACTATCTAGATACTTGGCATGGCCGTCATCACCATAATGCGTGACTCCTCAGCTCCACAAACTTCTCTTCATTTCCACTACCATCGACAAAGCATATGCCCAATTCCTCAAAACCGGTCAAAAGCAAAACCTTAGCCCCAACCTCAGTAAGGATTAGCTACTTTATCAAACACACTTCTAAAATGGAAGTATTTCTACAAAAAAAATATTCTGAGGTCAGAGTTAAGGTTGTGCATTGTGTGATTTTGACTAATTGGATGTGTGCATATGGTGAACTTCAGCAGGTCAACAGAAGGCTGGGTGAATGGGTGAGGAAAAACAAAGCATTAGAGTATATGGGCAGGGAGGTTGGCAAGAGGCTGGATGGAGGTTGGAAGCAAGGCTGGGTAGTGAGGCTGAGTAGCTGAGGTTTGTACCAGGGACTGTCTGGGGAAGGGCTGGAGCAGGCATTGTATAAAGGAAAAGGAGAGCAAAGAATCTGTGTTCTGTCAGCCTCAGTGGCTAAAAATAAAAGTTTTGGCTAAGAAACCCAGTAACTTAAGTATACTTGATTTTTTAACCTGCTCAATTACACTATGCTGGCATTTGATAAAGGCTGAACCACAGAGTGAAATCTAGAGTTTGTCACTTTTGATATTGAGATACCATAGGGACCTGAAAAATATCAGAAGCTTTGAGAAAATTTAAAAAGGAACAATTTAAAATTGTTTAGAATTCTGCACATATGACTAAGGTGACTGAGAGTTACTTAGAAAATTTGTGTGCCCTCAGAAACAGCTCATCTTTGAGCAGGGTGTGCAGATGAGAAGGTTACTCACTTTGTGTAGTAACTAAGGTTCTTCGAGATGAGTGTCCCTGTGGGTGCTCCATTGCAGATGTTGGTGTGCCCCTGCACTTTTGCTTGGAGAATTTTACTGTTGGCGGTTGAAGTATCGTGTGTGCGACCCAGACTCCTCAGTTCCTTCTCCATTGTAGAGCCTGAACCAAACTCCGAAGTAGAGGGGAGAGACACTCATCTTGAAGAACTTCAGTTACTGCACAAGATGAGTAATCTTCTCTTCTTTTTCAAGAGAGATGTCCCTGTGGGTGCTCCACTCCAGGTGACTGTAAAGCAGTGCCCTTTTGGATGGTAGGGGCTTTGGAGTTGATAAGATAACTGTGGATAGTATCGCTCAGCCAAGCCGGGTATCCGCTTTAGGGCCTTGCATAATAGCATAATGTCTCGTAAAGGTGTGTTTGGAGGCCCAGGTGGAGGCCTTGCATATGTCTATCAAGGGAACATTGTTTAGGAATGCTGTGGACGTTGATATAGATCTGGTTGAGTGCACCCCGATTGTTGATGGGGCTGGGTGCCTTTTAATTGGTAGCATAGGCCAATACACCCAGATATCCATTTAGAGAGTCTCTGAGTGGACATGGATGTACCCCTAGATCGTTCTACTATGGATACAAAGAGTTTTGGAGAAGTCTGAAATGGCTTGGTTCTGTTCAGGTAGAAAGCCAGTGCTCTTCTAACATCCAGGCTGTGCATCATAGCTTCAAACAAGTTCACATGTGGGTTAGGAAAGAAAGGCGGAAGCTGCATCAGTTCATTAATGTGAAATGATGAATGTACCTTGGGTAGAAATTTTGGATGGGTACATAGGATAACTTTATCCTTTAAAAAGATCAAATACGGTGGGTCTGCCATAAGCACCCCTACTTCTCCCACATGTCTGCATGATGTCATAGCTACTAGAAATGACACCTTCATGGACAGGTGCAATAAGGAGCAGGTTGCTAGAGGTTTGAAAGTTTTCTGAGCAAGGGTCGTTAGCACCAGATTCAAGTCCCAAGATACAGTGGGTGGTTTGATGTCTGGGTATAGAGCTTGTATGCCCTTGAGGAATGATTTGGTGATTGGGTGGGCAAAGATTGTAGTGTTGTTAATCTTTCTGTGAAAAGTGGTGATGGCTGCCAGGTGTACTTTCAGTAAACTATGGAAAGGCCCGACTGTTTTAGTTCTAAGAGGTAGTCTAGGGAGAGGTGTAGATGTTGCATCAGTTTGTTTGGCGGTGCACCATGTTGTAAATCTGCTCCACTTATAGAAAGAGGTGCTACGAGTACAGGGGGTCCCTGGTATATGCCTCCCACTTATCCATTGTTTCGCATATCTGTTGCTCATCAATAGGGGAACATGTTCCGATTCACGTTGGTCCCGATCCTCATATCCGTCCTTTGCAACTTACAGTACAGTACTGCAAACATTCCAAGCTGCCGACCCCTGCTCCTTGGCTGGAGCGGAGCAAGCCCCCGTACCCCGATGCCTAGCAGGAGCACCAGGTGGAGTGGGGCAAGCCCCAAGTGCTGGGTGGGGCACATATTTTTACGGGGGCCTCCATTTTTCTGGGACCCCATGGCCAGAGTGTCTATACTCCCCTTCCCCCTCCCCCCCGCTGCTGCAAGGCTGGCTGGAGGTGGGGAGAGGCGGCCAGATCACTTGTACCCCTCTGCCCCCAATCACAGCCCGCCCACCCAGGGCCCTCCCCTCCTGCCTACATCACTGCTATACCAGCGGGTCCCTGGCATCCGTCATTTTGGTATCTGTTGCCCTTTTCAAGAACACAACCCTGACAAAAACTGGGGACCTGCTATGGAATAACATCCTTTGGACCTGGTCTGAACAGTTTAGTTCATCATGAAAGAGAAGCCATGCCTTGAGATGTAGCATCTGCAAGTTGGGGTGTTGTAACTGTCCCTCCCATTGTAACAGTAGATTTGAATGGAGAGCAAGTGTGATTGGGGGGTGTGCTGACATGTAGGGATACACCAGTTGTCTCAGCCATGTGGGGGCTATTAGGATGACTCTGGCTTTGTTTCAGAGTAGCAGCCATGTTAGTCTGTATTCGCAAAAAGAAAAGGAGTACTTGTGGCACCTTAGAGACTAACCAATTTATTTGAGCATAAGCTTTCGTGAGCTACAGCTCACCTCATCGGATGCATTCAGTGGAAAATACAGTGCGGAGATTTATATACACAGAGAACATGAAACAATGGGTGTTATCATACACACTGTAAGGAGAGTGATCACTTAAGATGAGCTATTACCAGCAGGAGAGCGGGGCGGGGGTAGGGGGGAGAAAACCTTTTGTGGTGATAATCAAGGTGGGCCATTACCAGCAGTTGACAAGAACGTCTGAGGAACAGTGGGGGTGGAGGGGAATAAACATGGGGAAATAGTTTTACTTTGTGTAATGACCCATCCACTCCCAGTCTCTATTCAAGCCTAAGTTAATTGTACCCAGTTTGCAAATTAATTCCAATTCAGCAGTCTCTCGTTGGAGTCTGTTTCTGAAGTCTTTTTGTTGTAATATTGAGACTTTTAGGTCTGTAATGGAGTGACCAGAGAGATTGAAGTGTTCTCCGACTAGTTTATGAATGTTATAATTCTTGACATCTGATTAGTGTCCATTTATTCTTTTACGTAGAGACTGTCCAGTTTGACCAATGTACATGGCAGAGGGGCATTGCTGGCACATGATGGCATATATCACATTGGTAGATGTGCAGGTGAACGAGCCTCTGATAGTGTGGCTGATGTGATTAGGCCCTATGATGGTGTCCCCTGAACAGATATGTGGACACCGTTGGCAACAGGCTTTGTAGCAAGGATAGGTTCCTGGGTTAGTGGTTCTGTTGTGTGGTATGTGGTTGTTGCTGGATAGCAATGGTATCGGTGGGAACGAATATAGGAGGTCCATGTTCCAGCTGATTAGGAACGCGTCTCCCATGGATTGCTTCCCCAGACCTGCCCTGGAGCAAAATTTTTCACACTTTGTGTTGTGGGCAGTGGCAAATAGGTCGATGTGTGGGTGACCCCATAGTCGGAATACATGTTGCAGTATTGGATTGCTCAAATCCCATTCATGGTCACGTGGAAATCATCTGCTGAGTTTGTCTGCTGTTGTGCTCTGGGATCCAGGTAGGTAAGAAGCTAAGATATGGATGTTGTGTTGAATTAACAGAGATTCCAAGTTTGATGGTCTCAGTGCAGAGCGAATGTGATCTGGCTCCCCCTTGCCTGTTTATACGGAACATGAAGGCGATGTTGTTGGTCATGACCCTTATGTGTTGATTTTTTATGAACGGCAGGAAGTGGAGGCAGGCATTGCGGATGGCGTGGAGTTCTAGAAGGTTTATATTAGGCTTGTCTTGGCTGTGGACCATAGAATCATAGAATATCAGGGTTGGAAGGGACCTCAGGAGGTCATCTAGTCCAATCCCCTGCTCAAAGCAGGACCAACCCCAACTAAATCATCCCAGCCAGGGCTTTGTCAAGCCTGACCTTAAAAACCTCAAAGGAAGGAGATTCCACCACCTCCCTAAGTAATCAATTCCAGTGCTTCACCACCCTCCTAGTAAAATAGTTTTTCCTAATATCCAACCTAGACCTCCCCCACTGCAACTTGAGACCACTGCACCTGAGAGCACAATGAGAGCAATTTAATTGGAGGCTGTTTTTTGCTGGTCTGCTCTCTTTGGGATGAGGAGGACGACCATTTCGTGGCAGGTCTGTTGGATTTTGGGGACCTCAGTGGTGAGGGAACTGGTGACCCGTACCGGGAAGGGGTTTCTTGTCCTGGATCAGAGGCTGGTCTCAAGGACTTCTCCATTAAAATGAGCTTAAGCCTCAGGTCCCTGTCCCTTTGTGCCCTAGCTTTCAATTTGCTGCAATGGGCACTTTTCTGGGGAACATGGGATTCACCAAGACAGCAGACACATTGAGTGTGTCCGTCAGACACCGGGATTGCCTCTCTGCATGTAGTGCACTGCTTAAAGCCTGGTGTACCCAGCATTATCACTGAACTCAACTACGGAGTAAATAAGAATTTTTATTTTTTAACAGGAACTAAGCTAAAAAATGAAACCTGACTACTAAAGCTAACTATGTAACTTATTTGAATAAAACTACAGGTTTTTAGAGGACTGCAGAGCTCCATCTCAGACCAGAAACAGCTGGGAAGGAACTGAGGAGTCCGCGCACGCGATACTTCAACCACCAACGGCGCGCGAGGTACTGCGTGTGCACGGCCCGTACGGGCACTGCTGTAAAAGTGAGTGAAGGCACAGGGGCGCCCCACTACCTGGAGTGGAGCACCCACAGGGACCCTCATCTCAAAGAAGAATTTCATGTTTAAAGTAGTAACCCTGCTTTAAATTGAAATCTCAATGCAACCTTAACTCCGGAGCCACTAGAGCTCCTCCACAACACAGACACTTTACGTTCAATGACTTACATATAGAGAAACCTGAAGGAAAGAAATTACCTTTTCCTCTAAACATTACAGTTCAGATAGATTTCCTATTAGACATTTATTCTCAAGAATTTATTTGAATTTTGTAGTAAAAATTCTCTCTAAGCTAAAATTTGATTAAGTTCCTAAACCCAGACTAAACCGATTAATTTACTGCTATCATTTTAATTATATGGCCAGGATGGGGGACCCAAGAAACAAGCCAATATGTCAGGGAAAGACTTCCCCTGAACAGAAACATCAATTAGAAACTTGTTTCAGAGGCAGACAGATTTTATATAGATCTCCTCTTTAGGAAGCCATCCAAAAAAAATCTAGGTCAGCGTTTGGCCACTCCGCTGCCCTAGTTTCACACCCTGTACTTAGCTGTGATTACTAATATGCTACAAAGTAAGTATATTACTATTAGCTACAACATACATGTGAGATTCTAAACTGACACATGAAGCTATATTAGCACAGACTCAAACAGTCCTATATGATACACAGGTGCATTTAAGTCGGCCAGCGTCCCAGGGAATTAGATTTTACAAATAGTCAGTGATCTGAAACTGTCCTATATGCTGCATCTGCTGTACCTTGAGGGACTTAGGTGTGTGCATTAGAATGTAAATTTCCTGATGTCTGTGGGACCAATTAACACCCATAATATTAAAGGAATGTTTGGCAGTCTTGCTATTTTCCTCTTAAATATAATTATGAATAAAAAAATCTACTCTAGCTTGCAACAGATGATTTAGTGGATAGAACACTGAACTGGGGCTCAATTCCTGATTCAGCCACAGACTTCCCTACACCTCACAATATTGTGAGGCTTATGGCTTGTCCACACTTGAAATGCTGTTGCAGCTGCACCAGTGTAGACACCACCTACACCAATGGAAGGGGTATTTAGGTTCTCATACCAAACCTGTTGCCATGGCATGGCATGAGCACCCGGTAAAGTATTGTTCCCATTTCACAGACTGAGAAATGGTGGCAGGGAGAGGGAAAGCCAGTGAACAGTAGCACGTTACTTTACATATGCTCACTAGCACAGCTGCCATGCTGCTACATGGCAGAGTTGTGCTCTTAATTACTGTACATTTCCTGTCCTCTCACAAGACCTTAAATAGACTGCCAGGATTCCCAGCCAATGTTGTGACACTGAGCAGGAGAGTGCTAGCCACAAAATCACAGCTTTGGGACAAGGTTTCGTTTTAAAACTCTTTTTTATATTAAGTTAGTCCAATAAAAGATATCCCCTCACCCACCTTAAGCTAGCACAATCTAACACCTTCAAAAGCTCTAGTCACACAACAAGGCAAACTGGACGTCAGCATGTGCTAAGTTGGATGAATTAAAGCATAAGGGGAAGCCTTGTCTTGACTTTTAGAGTGTGTTAGATCAAGCTAGCTAATGTGACCTAACACCCACCCAATGCCACCAGTGCACATCTCTGTTCTTTCAAAATATGCCAGGTGATCTTTAATTTCTGCAGATCCTATAAGCCCTCTGATTTTAGAAGATCTCATCTGAATGACCTACACATGCAGTACACTGCACGGAGTTCCAAAGCATGTAGGGTTGAATTAATCTTACTGGGACGTGAATTTGTGGTTCCAGGGAGTCTTGGTGTTTCACAACTGATGACTATCATGCACACTCTCACCCTAAAATTGGCACAAGACTAGCACGGCAAAATGGAACATTTCTGCGGCTCTCGGTGAGACAGATTGGTGACTAAATCTTTTGCTGACTGTGACTTTTTCCTTTTCCAGTTGTTAGTGAGAGGAAGTAACATTGCTGAGGCTCAGTGTCAGTAAAGCTCAGTTCCTATTATCAGGGCTGATTACTGCAGCATCAAACTCACATGTAACTGGAAAGTTTGCACCAATTTAGGGTGGCTGAGTTCATCTACTCCTCCTAAACTGATATTAAAGGTCTTTTCCTTCCTTTATGGGAGGAGTCAGGTCAACTCTTCGAATATGGTCTATGCAAAGAAATTCTGGGAAATCTATCCACGGTATACATCTGATGAAGTGAGCTGTAGCTCACGAAAGCTCATGCTCAAATAAATTGGTTAGTCTCTAAGGTGCCACAAGTACTCCTTTTCTTTTTGCGAATACAGACTAACACAGCTGTTCCTCTGAAACCTGTCGTTATGCAAGGCACTGCATTTAGCTGTATGGAGTGGAAATCTATCCACGGTATACATCTGATGAAGTGAGCTGTAGCTCACGAAAGCTCATGCTCAAATAAATTGGTTAGTCTCTAAGGTGCCACAAGTACTCCTTTTCTTTTTGCGAATACAGACTAACACGGCTGTTCCTCTGAAACCTGTCATTATGCAAGGCACTGCATTTAGCCGTATGGAGTGGAAATCTATCCACGGTATACATCTGATGAAGTGAGCTGTAGCTCACGAAAGCTCATGCTCAAATAAATTGGTTAGTCTCTAAGGTGCCACAAGTACTCCTTTTCTTTTTACTTGAAAGAACATATCCCCACAGCTTCTCTCTATAACAAAAACAAAGCACAAGGAGGGGCTGGGTGGCTCAGGGAACTGATCTAAGTTAATTGCCTGCAACTAGAGGGTTCAAAACTGGTTCAACTCGATGATGATTGTCGTTGTTACAGGTGATGGCTTTTTGAGGCTATTGCGAAATGAGTAGGTGGTGTCAGTCTGGTTCCCAGGGTCAGGTATCCACAGCTCAAGACATCATAACTAGCATCTTACTGGCCACCTCAGGAAAAGTTCCAAGACTGAGATTAATAAGAACATAAGAATGGCCATACTGGGGTCAAACCAAAGGTCCATCCAGCCCAGTATCCTGTCTGCTGACAGTGGCCAATGCCAGGTGCCCCAGAGGGAATGAACCTAACAGGTAATGATCAAGTGATCTCTCTCCTGCCATCCATCTCCACCCTCTGACAAACAGAGGCTAGGGACACCATTCCTTACCCATCCTGGCTAATAGCCATGAATGGACTTAACCTCCATGATTTTATCCAGTTCTCTTCTAAACCCTGTTATAGTCCTCGCCTTCACAACCTCCTCAAGCAAGGAGTTCCACTGATTGACTGTGCGCTGAGTGAAGAAGAACGTCTTTTTATTGGTTTTAAACCTGCTACCCATTAATTTCATTTGGTGGCCCCTTGTTCTTATATTACGGGAACAAGTAAATAACTTTTCCTTATTCACTTTCTCCACACCATGCATGATTTTATAGACCTCTATCATATCCCCCCTTAGTCTCTTCTTTTCCAAGCTGAAAAGTCCTAGCCTCTTTAATCTCTCCTCATATGGGACCCGTTCCAAAATCCTAATAATTTCAGTTGCCCTTTTCTGAACCTTTTCCAATGCCAGTATATCTTTTTTGAGATGAGGGGACCACATCTGTACGCAGTATTCAAGTCATAGAATCTTAGAATATCAGGGTTGGAAGGGACCTCAGGAGGTCATCTAGTCCAACCCCCTGCTCAAAGCAGGACCAATCCCCAGTTAAATCATCCCAGCCTTTGTCAAGCCTGACCTTAAAAACTTCTAAGGAAGGAGATTCTACCACCTCCCTAGGTAACGCATTCCAGTGTTTCACCACCCTCCTAGTGAAAAAGTTTTTCCTAATATCCAGCCTAAACCTCCCCCACTGCAACTTGAGACCATTACTCCTTGTCCTGTCATCTTCTACCACTGAGAATAGTCTAGAACCATCCTCTTTGGAACCACCTCTCAGGTAGTTGAAAGCAGCTATCAAATCCCCCCTCATTCTTCTCTTCCGCAGACTAAACAATCCCAGTTCCCTCAGCCTCTCCTCATAGGTCATGTGTTCCAGTCCCCTAATCATTTTTGTTGTCCTTCGCTGGACTCTCTCCAATTTATCCACATCTTCTTGTAGTGTGGGGCCCAAAACTGGACACAGTACTCCAGAAGAGGCCTCACCAATGTCGAATAGAGGGGAACGATCACGTCCCTCGATCTGCTGGCTGTGCCCCTACTTATAAAGCCCAAAATGCCATTGGCCTTCTTGGCTACAAGGACACACTGTTGACTCATATCCAGCTTCTCGTCCACTGTCACCCCTAAGTCCTTTTCCGCAGAACTGCTGCCTAGCCATTCGGTCCCTAGTCTGTAGCAGTGCATTGGGTTCTTCCGTCCTAAGTGCAGGACCCTGCACTTATCCTTATTGAACCTCATCAGATTTCTTTTGGCCCAATCCTCCAATTTGTCTAGGTCTCTCTGTATCCTATCCCTACCTGCCACCGTATCTACCACTCCTCCTAGTTTAGTATCATCCGCAAATTTGCTGAGAGTGCAATCCACACCATCCTCCAGATCATTTATGAAGATATTGAAAAAAACCGGCCCCAGGACTGACCCTTGGGGCACTCCACTTGATACCGGTTGCCAACTAGACATGGAGCCATTGATCACTACCCGTTGAGCCCGACAATCTAGCCAACTTTCTACCCACCTTATAGTGCATTCATCCAGCCCATACTTCTTTAACTTGCTGACAAGAATACTGTGGGAGACCGTGTCGAAAGCTTTGCTAAAGTCAAGAAACAATACATCCACTGCTTTCCCTTCATCCACAGAACCAGTAATCTCATCATAGAAGGCGATTAGATTAGTCAGGCATGACCTTCCCTTGGTGAATCCATGATGACTGTTCCTGATCACTTTCCTCTCGTGTAAGTGCTTCAGGATAGATTCCTTGAGGACCTGCTCCATGATTTTTCCGGGGCGTACCATGGATTTATAGAAGGGCAATAAGATATTCTCCATCTTATTCTCTATCCCTTTTGTTTAACGAACCTCCTCATTTTTGCATAGTTCCCCTTTCTGAAATTAAATGCCATAGTGTTGGGCTGTTGAGGTGTTCTTCCCACCACAGGAATGTTAAATATCATTATATTATGGTCACTATTTCCAAGCGGTCCTGCTACAGTTACCTCTTGGACCAGATCCTGAGATCCACTCAGGACTAGATGAAGAGTTGCCTCTCGCCTTGTGGGTTCCTGTACTAGCGGCTCCAAGAAGTAGTCATTTAAAGTATCGAGAAATTTTGTTTCTGCATTTCGTCCTGACATGACATGTACCCAGTCAGTATGGGGATAATTGAAATCCCCCACTATTACTGAGTTCTTTATTTTGATAGCCTCTCTAATCTCCCGTAGCATTTCATCATCACTATCACTATCCTGGTCAGGTGGTCGATAATAGATCCCTACTGTTATATTCTTATGAGAGCCTGGCATTACTATCCATAGAGATTCTATGGAACATGTGGATTCATTTAAGATTTTTATTTCATTTGATTCTAAATTTTCTTTCACATATAGTGCCACTCTTCCCCCACCCACACAACCTGCTCTGTCCTTCCGATATATTTTGTATTCCGGAATGATTGTGTACCATTGATTGTCCTCACTCCACCAGGTTTCTGTGATGCCTATTATATCAATATCCTCCTTTAACACGAGCCACTCTAGTTCACCCATCTTATTATTTAGACTTCTAGCATTTGTGTACAAGCACTTTAAAAACTTGTCACTCTTTATCTGTCTGCCCTTTTCTGATGAGTCAGATTCTTTTTTATGTGAATGTTTCTCGTCTGATCTGGCCCATACTTTATCCTCTTCCATCCTCTCCTCTTGACTAAAACCTAGAGAATCTCTATCAATAGACTCTCCTCTAAGAGAAGTCTCTGTCCGTTCCACGTGCGCCTCTGAAGCAATCGGCTTTCCCCCATCTCTTAGCCTTGGTCTACACTAGGAGTTGAGGTCGAATTTAGCAGCGTTAAATTGATTTAACCCTGCACCCGTCCACACGATGAAGCCCTTTTTTTCGACTTAAAGGGCTCTTAAAATCGATTTCCTTACTCCACCCCCGACAAGGGGATTGGCGCTGAAATCAGCCTTGCCGGGTCGAATTTGGAGTACTGTGTACGCAATTAGACGGTATTGGCCTCCGGGAGCTATGCCAGAGTGCTCCACTGTGACCGCTCTGGACAGCACTCTCAACTCAGAAGCACTGGCCAGATAGACAGGAAAAGGCCTGCGAACTTTTCAATTTCAATTTCTTGTTTGGCCAGCATGGCAAGCTGCAGGTGAGTGCAGAGCTCATCAGCAGAGGGGACCATGCAGAGCTCATAAGCAGAGGTGACCATGATGGAGTCCCAGAATCGCAAAAGAGCTCCAGCATGGACCGAATGGGAGGTACGGGATCTGATCGCTGTATGGGGAGAGGAATCCGTGCTATCAGAACTCCGTTCCAGTTTTTCGAAATGCCAAAACATTTGTCAAAATCTCCCAGGGCATGAAGGACAGAGGCCATAACAGGGACTCAAAGCAGTGCCGCGTGAAACTTAAGGAGCTGAGACAAGCCTACCAGAAAACCAGAGAGGCAAATGGCTGCTCTGGGTCAGAGCCCCAAACATGCCACTGCTATGATGAGCTGCATGCCATTTTAGAGGGTTCAGCCACCACTACCCCAGCCGTGTTGTTTGACTCCTTCAATGGAGATAGAAGCAACACGGAAGCAGGTTTTGGGGACAAGGAAGATGATGATGATGATGATGAAGAAGTTGTAGATAGCTCACAGCAAGCAAGCAAGCAAAGAAACCGGTTTTCCCGACAGCCAGGAACTGTTTCTCCCCCTGGACCTGGAGCCAGTACCCCCTGAACCCACCGAAGGCTGCCTCCTGGACCCGCCAGGCGGAGAAGGGACCTCTGGGTGAGAGTGTACTTTTTAAAATAGTATACATGGTTTAAAAGCAAGCATGTTTAATGATTAATTTGCCCTGGCATTCGCGGCTCTCCTAGATGAGCTCCCAAAGCCTTTGCAAAAGGTTTCTGGGGAGAGCAGCCTTATTCCGTCCACCATGGTAGGACACTTTACCACACCAGGCCAGTAGCACGTACTCGGGAATCACTGTAGAACAAAGCATTGCAGTGTATGTTTGCTGGTGTTCAAACAACATCCGTTCTTTATCTCTCTGTGTTATCCTCATGAGAGTGATATCATTCATGGTCAATTGGTTGAAATAGGATGCTTTTCTTAAGGGGACATTCAGAGGTGGCTGTTCCTGCTGGGCTGTTTGCCTGTGGCTGAACAGAAATGTTCTCCACTGTCAGCCACGGGAAGGGGCTAGCCACGTGGTGGGGGGCAGCAAAATGCGACCTTGGAACGAAAGCACATGTGCTATGTATGTAATGTTAACAGCAAGGTTTACCATGAAAGAGTGTACCCATTGTTCTATAAAATGTGTCTTTTTAAATACCACTCTCCCTTTTTTTTCTCCACCAGCTGCATGTGTTTCAAGGATCACAGGATCTTCTTCTTCCCAGAGGCTAGTGAAGATTAGAAGGCGAAAAAAACGCACTCGTGATGAAATGTTCTCTGAGCTCATGCTGTCTTCCCACACCGACAGAGCACAGACGAATGCGTGGAGGCAGACAATGTCAGAATGCAGGAAAGCACAGAATGACGGGGAGGAGAGGTGGCAGGCTGAAGAGAGTAAGTGGCGGGCTGAAGAGAGGGCTGAAGCTGAAAGCTGGCCGCAGCATGATGAGAGGAGGCAGGATTGAATGCTGAGGCTGCTGGAGGATCAAACTAATATGTTCTAGCATATGGTTGAGCTGCAGGAAAGGCAGCTGGAGCACAGACCGCCGCCACAGCCCCTGTGTAACCAACCGCCCTCCTCCCCAAGTTCCATAGCCTCCTCACCCAGACACCCAAGAACACGGTGGGGGAGGCCTCCGGCCACCCAGCCACTCCACCCCAGAGGATTGCCCAAACTACAGAAGGCTGGCATTCAATAAGTTTTAAAGTTTTAAACTTTTAAAGTGCTGTGTGGTCTTGTCCTTCCCTCCTCCACCACCCCTCCCGGGCTACCTTGGTAGTCATCCCCCTATTTGTGTGATGAATTAATAAAGAATGCATGAATTTGAAGCAACAGTGACTTTATTGCCTCTGCAAGTGGTGACACAAGGGAGGAGGAGCGGGTGGTTAGCTTACAGGGAAGTAGAGTGAACCAAGGGGCGGGGGGGTTCATCAAGAAGAAACAAACAGAACTTTCACTCCGTAGCCTTGCCAGTCATGAAACTGGTTTTCAAAGCTTCTCTGATGCACACCGTGCCCTCCTGTGCTCTTCTAACCACCCTGGTGTCTGGCTGCGTGTAACCAGTAGCCAGGTGATTTGCCTCAACCTCCCACCCCGCCATAAACTTCTCCCCTTACTCTCACAGAGATGGTGGAGCACACAGCAAGCAGTAATAACAGTGGGAATATTGGTTTCGCTGAGGTCTAACCGAGTCAGTAAACCACGCCAGGGCGCTTTTAAACATCCAAATGCACATTCTACCGCCATTCTGCACTTGCTCAGCCTGTAGTTGAACAGCTCCTGACTACTGTCCAGGCTGCCTGTGTATGGCTTCATGAGTCATGGCATTAAGGGGTAGGCTGGGTCCCCAAGGATAACTATAGGCATTTCAACATCCACAACAGTTATTTTCTGGTCTGGGAAGTAAGTCCCTTCCTGCAGCTTTTGAAACAGACCAGAGTTCCTGAAGATGCGAGCGTCATGTACCTTTCCCGGCCATCCCACGTTGATGGTGAAACGTCCCTTGTGATCCACCAGTGCTTGCAGCACTATTGAAAAATACCCCTTGCGGTTTATGTACTCGCCGGCTTGGTGCTCCGGTGCCAAGATAGAGATATGGGGTCCGTCTATGGCCCCACCACAGTTAGGGAATCCCATTGCAGCAAAGTCATCCACTATGACCTGCACATTTCCCAGGATCTCTACCCTTGATATCAGCAGACCTTTGATTGCGTTGGCTACTTGCATCACAGCAGCCCCCTCAGTAGATTTGCCCACTCCAAATTGATTCCCGACTGACCGATAGCTGTCTGGCGTTGCAAGGTTCCATAGGGCTATTGCCACTCGCTTCTCAACTGTGAGGGCTGCTCTGATCTTGGTATTCACGTGCTTCAGGGCAGAGGAAAGCAAGTCACAAAGTTCCATGAAAGTGCCCTTACGCATGCGAAAGTTTCACAGCCACTGGGAAACGTCCCAGACCTGCAACACTATGCGGTCTGTGCTTGTGTCCCGGTCCCAGAATCGGCGTTCCACTGCATGAACCTGCCCCATTAGCACCATGATGCCCACATTGCCAGGGCCCGTGCTTTGAGAGAAGTCTGTGTCCATGTCCTCATCACTCTCATCACCGTGCTGACGTCGCCTACTCACCCGGTTTCGCTTTGCCAGGTTCTGGTGCTGCATATACTGCTGGATAATGCGTGTGGTGTTTAATGTGCTCCTAATTGCCAAAGTCATCTGAGTGGGCTCCATGCTTGCCGTGGTATGTTGTCTGCACAGAAAAAAGGCACGGAACAATTGTCTGCCATTGCTCTGATGGAGGGAGGGGCGACTGACAACATGGCTTACAGGGAATTAAAATCAACAAAGGGGGAGGCTTTACATCAAGGAGAAACAAAAACAACTGTCACATAGAATGGCCCCCTCAAGGATTGAATTCAAAACCGTGGGTTTAGCAGGCCAATGCTCAACCCACTAAGCTATCCCTCCCTCTGGTATTTCAGGCAGGACTGAATCTCCATTACAGTTTTCAAGGTGCCCCTGACAGACCTCACCAAAACGATTGTCGGCCGTTGATTTCATGGAGGGAAGGGGGAGCAAATGAATACAAAACAAATCTGGTCTATTTCTTGTTTTGATCCACTCCATCTATCTTTTACATCTTTGGCTGGCAGCAGACGGTGCAGAAGGACTGCAAGCCATCCACATCTCCTGGCTGCTCAGTAGAAGATGGTACAATAGGACTGCCTGCAGGACTAAAGAGAATGACCTGGTCGAGTCACTCCTAATTTAGTCCCTGCACCCATGTCTGCCCAGGCGCTCCTGACCAACCTTACCGAGGTGGCCAGGAGCACCTCGGACACGATGAGCATGGTTTTCAGGCCTATTGCACCATCTGCTGCCACAAAGCAATGGGTTGCTGCTGCTGTGTAGCAATGCAGTACCGTGTCTGCCAGCACCCAGGAGACATACGGTGACAGTGAGCTGAGCGGGCTCCATGCTTGCCATGGTACGGCGTCTGCACAGGTAACTCAGGAAAAAAGGCGTGAAACGATTGTCTGCTGTTGCTTTCACAGAGGGAGGGCCTGACGACATGTACCCAGAACCACCCGCGACAACATTTTTTGCCCCATCAGGCATTGGGATCTCAACCCAGAATTCCAATGGGCAGCGGAGACTGCGGGAACGGTGGGATAGCTACCCACAGTGCAACACTCCTGAAGTCGACGCTAGCCTCGGTACTGTGAAAGCGCTCCGCCGAGTTAATGCACTTAATGAACTTAGAGCATTTTCTGTGGGGACACACACACTCGAATACATAAAACCGATTTCTAAAAAACCGACTTCTATAAATTCGACCTAATTTCGTAGTGTAGACATACCCTTAGTTTAAAAACTGCTCTGCAACCTTTTTAATGTTCAGTGCCAGCTGTCTGGATCCACTTTGGTTTAGGTGGAGCCCATCCTTCCTGTATAGGCTCCCCCTATCCCAAAAGTTTCCCCAGTTTCTAATAAATCTAATCTCCTCCTCTCTACACCATTGTCTCATCCACGCATTGTGACTCTGAAGCTCTGCTTGCCTACCTGGCCCTGCGCGTGGAACTGGAAACATTTCTGAGAATGCCACCATAGAGGTCCTGGATTTCAGTCTCTTTCCTAGCAGCCTAAATTTGGCCTCCACGACGTCTCTCCTACCCTTCCCTATGTCATTGCTATCTATATGTACCACGACCACTGTTCCTGCTAAGCTGTGCGCATGTGCGCGTGCACACAGATCCTAAACCCCGCGCACACGGCGAAACACCACGTGCACAAATTTGCACAGAAGCACAATTTGCACAGAAGAAATTTTTTGCACACACGGCCTGTCAAAAATTAGAGGGAACATTGACCACAACCACCAGCTCCTCCCCAGCATTACACATAAGTCTATCTAGATGCCTCGAGAGATCCACAACCTTCGCACCAGGCAGGCAGGTCACCATACGGTTCTCCCGGTCATCACAAACCCAGCTATCTATGTTTCTAATGATCGAAACTCCCATTACTAACACCTGCCTTTTCCTAATGACTGGAGTTACCTCCCCTCAGTGCAAGAGGATACCCCAACATCATCTGGAAGGAGGGTCCCAACTACGGGAAGGTTTCCCTCTGCTCCTATTGACTGTTCTCCTTCTCTGGGCCTTTCATCCTCCTTAACAGCGCAGGGGCTGACTGGAGGTGAGACAAATCTACAGTGTCCCGGAAAGTCTCATCAGCATACCTCTCTGTCTCCCTTAGCTCCTCCAGTTCTGCCACCCTGGCCTCCAAAGCCCGCACACGGCCTCTGAGGGCCAGGAGCTTCTTGCACCGAATGCACACATACGCCACCCACCCACAGGGCAGGTAACATACATGCTACAGCGAGTGCAATAAACAAGACAGCCCCCATTCTGCTGCTGGGCTTCTGCCTGCATTCTCTCCTACACCTACCTAGGTTAATGATAGGGTTTTTGTTTAAATCAAGAAGTTTTGATTATAGTTTAGTTTAAACGTTTTAAAGAATGGCAAGTGTACCTCGCCCCCTTTCCACTACCCTTCCAAACTCCCTCTCGAAACTCCCTGTTAGTGGTCCCTGGTCACTTGCTCATGCTTTATAAAGCCCTGGCCTTCTTGATAGCCCCACCCCCTGACCAAGGCTCAGCCAATGAACAGGGGCTTCTAGATTTCAAACCTTGTTTAGAAGCTCACAGCTTCCAGCTGTGGGCCACAGCACACAGCCCTTCAAACAAACAAACACAAGCTCAGCAAACAGCAAGTAACCCCCAAACACAAACACACACTATGGACAGCCACTTATCCCAAGGGTCCCATATTTGCTTCGTTTCAGAGTAACAGCCGTGTTAGTCTGTATTCGCAAAAAGAAAAGGAGTACTTGTGGCACCTTAGAGACTAACCAATTTATTTGAGCATGAGCTTTCGTGAGCTACAGCTCACTTCATCGGATGCATACCGTGGAAACTGCAGCAGACATTATATACACACAGAGAATATGAAACAATACCTCCTCCCACCCCACTGTCCTGCTGCTAATAGCTTAGCTAAAGTGATCATCAGGTTGGGCCATTTCCAGCACAAATCCAGGTTTTCTCACCCTCCACCCCCCCACACAAATTCACTCTCCTGCTGGTGATAGCCCATCCAAAGTGACAACTCTTTACACAATGTGCATGATAATCAAGTTGGGCCATTTCCTGCACAAATCCAGGTTCTCTCACCCCCTCACCCCCCTCCCAAAAACCACACACACAAACTCACTATCCTGCTGGTAATAGCTCATCCAAAGTGACCATTCTCCCTACAATGTGCATGATAATTAAGGTGGGCCATTTCCAGCACAAATCCAGGTTTTCTCACATCCGCCCCACCCCCATACACACACAAACTCACTCTCCTGCTGGTAATAGCTCATCCAAACTGACCACTCTCCAAGTTTAAATCCAAGTTAAACCAGAACATCTGGGGGGGGGGGGTATGAAAAAACAAGAGGAAATAGGCTACCTTGCATAATGACTTAGCCACTCCCAGTCTCTATTTAAGCCTAAATTAATAGTATCCAATTTGCAAATGAATTCCAATTCAGCAGTTTCTCGCTGGAGTCTGGATTTGAAGTTTTTTTGTTTTAAGATAGCGACCTTCATGTCTGTGATTGCGTGACCAGAGAGATTGAAGTGTTCTCCGACTGGTTTATGAATGTTATAATTCTTGACATCTGATTTGTGTCCATTTATTCTTTTACGTAGAGACTGTCCAGTTTGACCAATGTACATGGCAGAGGGGCATTGCTGGCACATGATGGCATATATCACATTGGTGGATGTGCAGGTGAACGAGCCTCTGATAGTGTGGCTGATGTTATTAGGCCCTGTGATGGTGTCCCCTGAATAGATATGTGGGCACAATTGGCAACGGGCTTTGTTGCAAGGATAAGTTCCTGGGTTAGTGGTTCTGTTGTGTGGTATGTGGTTGTTGATGAGTATTTGCTTCAGGTTGCGGGGCTGTCTGTAGGCAAGGACTGGCCTGTCTCCCAAGACTTGTGAGAGTGTTGGGTCATCCTTTAGGATAGGTTGTAGATCCTTAATAATGCGTTGGAGGGGTTTTAGTTGGGGGCTGAAGGTGACGGCTAGTGGCGTTCTGTTATTTTCTTTGTTAGGCCTGTCCTGTAGTAGGTAACTTCTGGGAACTCTTCTGGCTCTATCAATCTGTTTCTTTACTTCTGCAGGTGGGTATTGTAGTTGTAAGAAAGCTTGACAGAGATCTTGTAGGTGTTTGTCTCTGTCTGAGGGGTTGGAGCAAATGCGGTTGTATCGCAGAGCTTGGCTGTAGACGATGGATCGTGTGGTGTAGTCAGGGTGATAGCTGGAGGCATGCAGGTAGGAATAGCGGTCAGTAGGTTTCCGGTATAGGGTGGTGTTTATGTGGCCATTGTTTATTAGCACTGTAGTGTCCAGGAAGTGGATCTCTTGTGTGGACTGGACCAGACTGAGGTTGGTGGTGGGATGGAAATTGTTGAAATCATGGTGGAATTCCTCAAGGGCTTCTTTTCCATGGGTCCAGATGATGAAGATGTCATCAATATAGCGCAAGTAGAGTAGGGGCTTTAGGGGACGAGAGCTGAGGAAGCGTTGTTCTAAATCAGCCATAAAAATGTTGGCATACTGTGGGGCCATGCGGGTACCCATAGCAGTGCCGCTGATCTGAAGGTATACATTGTCCCCAAATGTGAAATAGTTATGGGTAAGCACAAAGTCACAAAGTTCAGCCACCAGGTTAGCCATGACATTATCGGGGATAGTGTTCCTGACGGCTTGTAGTCCATCTTTGTGTGGAATGTTGGTGTAGAGGGCTTCTACATCCATAGTGGCCAGGATGGTGTTATCAGGAAGATCACCGATGGATTGAAGTTTCCTCAGGAAGTCAGTGGTGTCTCGAAGGTAGCTGGGAGTGCTGGTAGCGTAGGGCCTGAGGAGGGAGTCTACATAGCCAGACAATCCTGCTGTCAGGGTGCCAATGCCTGAGATGATGGGGCGCCCAGGATTTCCAGGTTTATGGATCTTGGGTAGTAGATAGAATATCCCAGGTCGGGGTTCCAGGGGTGTGTCTGTGCGGAATTGATCTTGTGCTTTTTCAGGAAGTTTCTTGAGCAAATGCTGTAGTTGCTTCGCCTTCTTCTGGAGAACTCCCTCTCGAAAATCCCTGTTGGCATTACCATAGTGACTGAACTAAACTCTTATTCCAGGGAGAAATCCCCTTAGGTCAGGACTGAAGCACACTGACGATGAGTTGTGTGGGGGAGACTTTCATTGCTTCTGGCGATTCTGTACCAGATACACTATTTTAATCACCAGGGTTGTCAATCTAACACCTAACACTAGATTCACTCAAAATAATCTATACATACACACATTAGCATGTTTTCATTTTTGAGGTACATAGGAAGCAAGTTTATCCTGATGGCCCCACACCCAGAATGAGGTGCAAGGAACTGGAGCCATTTCCAAAAACTCCCCTTACTTGCTTTAGAATCTTAAAAGGTTAGGGTTGGAAGAGACCTCAGGAGGTCATCGAGTCCAACCCCCTGCTCAAAGCAGGACCAACGCCAACTAAATCATCCCAGCCAGGGCTTTGTCAAGCTGGGCCTTAAAAACCTCTAAGGAAGGAGATTCTACCACCTCCCTAGGTAACTCTTTAAGAGAGATCCATAGCAGACAATACACAGCTGTAATGTCATCTATGTTACAAACAAGATCCATCTCGCTAATGACCACCAGCATAAGTAGTGCCATTCTGCTCTACAAAGAGATTTATGTGGTAAATAAAACTGAAGTGGCTTCCTTAGTACCATAGTACTGATTCCTGTCTGTACTGTATGTTTGTAAAGGATGCTTAATCTAGTCCAGTGCAAATTCACTCACAAGGACATAGGTCTGTGCAGCCTAAATGTCAATACCCTGCACCATAATCTGACAAGATGGTGCAGAACATGCATTTATGTAGAGATTTCCCTTCCTTTAGAGGGAAGGATAATTCATTGCTGTGAAACACTGTGCTGGGATAAAACCTCCAGTTCACCTCCTGTCACACTTTGTAGATGCCACATCAATACCGCTCCAGGGAAATACAATAATATAGTACGTGCCAAGCTCCCATGGGACTTGGTAACTCCCATTCGCTCCTGGACTCTACTAACCTGGCGGCGGCACTCTGACGCTAACAACATCTAATGCAATATCTGCATTACAGAGACGACTAATCATGTGTAATCTCTTCCCACGCCATTGATTTCCTACAGCATGCAACATCCACAGGCGGGGCACAATGGGAAGCTTTTCCAAAGAGCCACGTCACTCCTCACTGAATAAGCAGGGTGCAACACCAATGGTATTAAATTGTTTTCACATTTGTGCTTTCCCTGCCAACTTCTCCTCAGGGCTTCGTGGGAAACAAATTACTTACAGGAGGTTCCATTTTAAGCTGGTGCCCAAGTCAAAAAGTGAATATGCTTCCCTAGATGCTACCCAGTGGTTTCACTAGTATATTAAAGCTAATTAGTTGAGTTACAGAATATACAATTTGCCCCCTTCGTTTTGGCCCCATTTTCCTCCATTGTTACTGAAGCTTCCAGCAGGTCAATGAAAGGAACGTCTTGTCATCCAGGGTGCAGTAAACTGCAGCAATGCTGAGATACTTGTGGGAGGGATGGGAAAAGGTGCCCTGTTGCAGGGGTGGGCAAACTGTGGCCTGCAGGCCGCATCTGGCCCATCAGATATTTTAATCTGGCCCTTGAGCTACTGCTGGGGAGTGGGGTCTGGGGCTTCCCACGCTCCACATGGCTCCTGGAAGCAGCAGCATGTCCCCACTCTGGCTGCTATGCATAGGAACAGCCAGGGGGCTCCGCATATTGCCTCCGCCCCAAGCACTGCCCCAGCCAACAGGAGCTGCAGGGGTGGCAGAGCATGCAGAGTCGCCTGGCTGTGCATCTGCATAGGAGCCAGAGGGGGGACGTGCCGCTGCTTCCAGAAGTTGCTTGAGGTAAGCGCCGCCCAGAGCCTGCACCCCTGACCTCCTCCCACACCCCAACCCCCTCCCGCCCTCCAAACCCCTCGATACCAGCCCAGAGCACCCTTCTACACCCCAAACCCCTCATTCCCAGTCCCACCCCAGAGCCCATACCCTCAGCCGGAGCCCCCATCTCCCCCCACGCCCCAACCCCTGCCTCAGCCCGGAGCCCCCTCCCACACCCTGAACTCATTTCTGGCCACACCCCAGAGCCTGCACCCCAGCTGGAGTCTTCACCCCCTTCTGCAACCCAACCCCAATTTTGTGAGCATTCATGGACTGCCATACAATTTCCATAAACAGATGTGGCCCTCGAGCCAAAAGGAAATCTCTACCACAGAGGGCTTGGTAAAAAACTAGAAACTATCTGGGTTACATATTGGTGTTATTTTTATTGCATGCATGTTTAGGCCTCAAGCATTGTAGAATTTTTGGTTGCCAAGGGAATTTTGGTTGCCAATGTAGAATTTTTGGTTGCCAAGAGATGGAAAAGCCAAACTGTGGTGATTTTTCTACTTATTTCATTTTTAAAACATTTGTTTAGAAACTCTATGTTTTGATTACTGCTTTGGGAATTGTGACTGGCATAATAAGAAACAATTTATTCTTTATAGAACTCAATTTATGGAAAGTAAAATTCTACAGTCACTGAAGAAATAGGAATGTTTTATGTACAATTTCTTGATGAGAAATTGCTGTTTTTGTGGTAGGTTAAGTAACTAAACTACCATAAGGAATTTTATGTAGATGTTTATAGTACCCTGTTGATACCTTTTATTTATTTATTTATTTTAAGGCCTCGCCAATTTATTAAAAAATAAGACATTCCATTATTGGTGATGACAATCCAAATGAATGCACTGTTTATCCACTCTGATAACTGTACACATGCCCAGATGGTGGAAACATGTATAGAAATATTTCCTTCACTGCCCCTGTCCACTTTGCCCCTGAATGTGGGCAATCAAATGACAGGAGAATTCTGCTCTCTTATGAGTGGATTTGCCCAGTGAGAAATTAGTTTTCTTATAGGAGGCAGAAATGGAAAGAAGAAGATGATGTGCAGTCTGCATTTCACATGCGTTGATTGCCACAGGGGAGCTGAATTTTTGACCTACCATCCTTGACCGGATCCTTTTATACAGTCCTGTTTTCTTACAAACAGAAGACACCACAGTATCTTTCAAATGTTGTTTTAAAAGCAGCTCTTCCTGAAGCATGTTCAGAAAAATTACAATGCCCAGAAACCTCCCGGGTCTCAGTCACTGTTGCTCAGACATTCTCTGCTAACTGGTTAGACGCTGGAAGCCTTGTATTCTTCAGCTCAAAACACTGTGAGATTTAACTGAATCTTCTGAAGCACCAGCATTGTCTGCATTTACAATACAAAGGCTTCTGAGCAGTGAGACAAACAGAACAGAATGAGCTATCACAGCTAAAAAAGCCTAAATGATGTAATCAAAAATAAAACATTTCTGATGTTCATAAACTATTGCTAAACAAATGAGGTCCATGGTTCGTGTTCATTATTCTGCTAACAATCCCTCAGACCGCCAGCCGGTATCATTGCGCACACATTAAGAGGATGAGGAAAGAGGGTTTTAAGTAGGTCACCAGTATATATGATCACAGCAGCTCTTTTTTGCTGTTTTTGTTTGCTGGCAGCCACTGAACTTCTTATCTGAAAGGAATGCTAGTGCTGGAAAAAAATGCAGGGTGTATATAAAGCAAGGTAGGCAGCAAATTCGAAGAGAGGCCTGCTCTTTAAACCACTACCTTTTATAGGCAAACCTTTTACCCCTGACAGTCATCGCCGCCAACATCAGCTTGCTAATAAGTGTTATCCCAGAAGTGGTATTAGGGTTTTAGAAGCCCACACAGAACACCTAATTTGGCTTTGAATACATGCTGGACCAGCTATTTTGGGATCGTCTTCTTCATATGCCTAATGTAGATGTAGAGCAACTACATTACATAGTTAGCATTGAGGGCTGATGTGGGGGAAAACAGAGGGTGCGTGGGGTTACCCCAGGGTAGTTTAGACACCAATCCCCTGAATAGCTGGTGTAGTGTTTGAATTTAACAAGTCTGGAGCAAAGACCTCTTCCATTTGTAGTCATTCCCTCCATCCCACCCCTTCACGTTCTTGCCCCCAGGTGCCCCCTTCAATTCAAGGGAAATCATCAATCATGAGAACATTCTTCCAATACGCCTCCTGCCTAGGTCTCTGCCCACTGGGGTCCTCTCTTGTGGTCTCACCTCTTCCCACTCATTCCCTTTGAAAAACCATCTATCTGCACCCTGCACTCCCCAGGCTTTGATGTTTGCCCTGCCAGCTGTGTGTAAAAAAGGGGGTAGATTCCTGAGGATGTGGAATAGTTGGGGAGCAGTTGAGTTGCCACTGGTTGCCTCCTCCCTATTGCCACCATCTCCCAGCTGCTCTCTCTTCCTGCCACTGTAAGAAACGGAGCCGCTGCCAACAGCAGGGAGAACAGCGAACAGAAACAGGACAGGCAATGGACAGGGAAGGACAAAGATTGAAAGTTGGAAGAATAGCTTCAGTGTGGCCAAAGGACCAATTCACAGCAAAAAATACAACTCTAGCAGAATCTTTGAAATCTAGTAGTTATCTTTGAATACTCATGGCGATTGGGGGTGGTCCCGGACGACTGGAAAAAGGCTAATGTAGTGCCCATCTTTAAAAAAGGGAAGAAGGAGGATCCTGGGAACTACAGGCCAGTCAGCCTCACCTCAGTCCCTGGAAAAATCATGGAGCAGGTCCTCAAGGAATCAATTCTGAAGCACTTAGAGGAGAGGAAAGTGATCAGGAACAGTCAGCAGGGATTCACCAAGGGCAAGTCATGCCTGACTAATCTAATTGTCTTCTATGACAAGATAACTGGCTCTGTGGATGAGGGGAAAGCAGTGGACGTGTTATTCCTTGACTTTAGCAAAGCTTCTGATACGGTCTCCCACAGTATTCTTGCCAGGAAGTTAAAGAAGTATGGGCTGGATGAATGGAAGATAAGGTGGAGAGAAAGTTGGCTACATTGTCAGGCTCAACGGGTAGTGATCAATGGCTCCATGTCTAGTTGGCAGCCGGTATCAAGTGGAGTGCCCCAAGGGTCGGTCCTGGGGCTGGTTTTCTTCAATATCTTCATAAATGATCTGGAGAATGGCGTGGATTGCACCCTCTGCAAGTCCACAGATGACACTAAACTGGGAGGAGAGGTAGATACGCTGGAGGGTAGGGATAGGATACAGAGGGACCTAGACAAATTAGAGGATTGGGCCAAAAGAAATCTGATGAGGTTCAACAAGGACAAGTGCAGAGTCCTGCACTTAGGACGGAAGAATCCCATGCACCACTACAGACTAGGGACCGAATGGCTCGGCAGCAGTTCGGCAGAAAAGGGCCTAGGGGTTACAGTGGACAAGAAGCTGGATATGAGTCAACAGTGTGCCCTTGTAGCCAAGAAGGCCAATGGCATTTTGGGATGTATAAGTAGGGGCATTGCCAGCAGATCGAGGGACGTGATCGTTCCCCTCTATTCGACATTAGTGAGGCCTCATCTGGAGTACCGTGTCCAGTTTTGGACCCCACACTACAAGAAGGATGTGAAAAAATTGGAAAACGTCCAGCGGAGGGCAACAAAAATGATTATGGGACTGGAACACATGACTTATGAGAAGAGGCTGAGGGAACTGGGATTGTTTAGTCCGCGGAAGAGAAGAATGAGGGGGGGATTTGATAGCTGCTTTCAACTACCTGAAAGGGGGTTCCAAAGAAGATGGATCTAGACTATTCTCAATGGTAGCAGATGACAGAACAAGGAGTGGTCTCAAGTTGCAGTGGGGGAGGTTTAGGTTGGATATTAGGAAAAACTTTTTCACTAGGAGGGTGGTGAAACACTGGAATGCATTACCTAGGGAGGTGGGGGAATCTCCTTCCTTTGAGGTTTTTAAGGTCAGGCTTGACAAAGCCCTGGCTGGGATGATTTAGTTGGGGATTGGTCCTGCTTTGAGCAGGGGGTTGGACTAGATGACCTCCTGAGGTCCCTTCCAACCCTGATATTCTATGATTCTATGAATGGGGAAGACATCTAGGCAAGGCTGCATCTGACATGTGCGGTAAAATCTCACTCCTTTCTGGATGGGATTGTTGTTCACACTTTATACAAAATAGGTTTATAGACACAATTTTACAATGACGTCCATATCTACCAACATTTTTTCCCACTTGCCCCTACAGAATCCATTCAGGAACTCTCTCCAGTATGGAGTCTTGCGATATCCGAGTGGTCTGTAGGAGGGTTTAACGATATGCTGTGTACACACAGGAAAGGCATTCGTACATTTATTATAGATAGTCCCCTTCCCACCAAAAACAGTGTCAGTACTTTTCAGGGTTATTACAATAAAGCTGGGACCACAGATACTCTGTGCATACTGTCATAGGCACAGATTCCACATGGTGGAAAGCGCTGGGAGTACATTATGCTGTGGATCAAGTGCAGCTACAGAACCCATTTTTTTCTGCCTCACGCTATCTGTTGTCTAGAAATGGGCCCGACACTAGTGGTGCTTAACCTTGAGAGTTATCATTTGGACTGGTACCAACATTTGACTAAGGAAAGCGCTTGCTCTCCTCATCTCTTGAAAGAAAAATCTTTCAGAGAGCAAGCTCAGGGGAAAATACAAGCAGCCCCTCACTTTGGCTTAAGCCAGCTTCATGTACTTAGCTGTTCATATTCACAGATGTTCAACACAGGACAGGATTGTGGTCAGCTGTACAGAGTGGACTGCTTTAAGTTCTGTAACGTTCACTGGTGCTTTACAACATGCTGTCCAGGATGTAAACCAATATTCAAGTCCTCCTTTATAGAAAGCAGAGGAGGAGGCAAGGTCTAGTGGTGTGAGGACAGGAATGTGAGCCAGAAATCCCAGAGTACTATTTCCAGCTTTCACGTGGACTTTGGACAAGACACTTGGGGTCAGATTTTTGAGTGCACGCTGCTCTCATTTAGGGACTTGATTTAGTTGGGGTTGGACCCGATGACCTTCTGAGGTCCCTTCCAACCCTGATATTCTATGATTCTATTACTTAAATAAAAGGTCAGATTTTCAAGAGTGCTCAGCTCTCTGTAGCTCCCATCTGCTGAGCTCTTTTGAAAATCCAGTTCTCACCATGGGTGCTGAGCCATGACTGGCCCCTAGGCTCTGTATACCTCCATTTTCCCATATGGACTTTACAGGTATAGTAGGGGTTAATATTGATGATGCAATCTGAAGATGGAAAGCACTGTATAACGGCTAAGTGTTCCCTGGGTAACATATTTATCTGCATTCAGTGTGGTCATATAGATCAGATTCCTCTGCTAACGCTGGAGTCTCACAGTGAACGCCTGAAACATGGTTCAAGTCATATTAACCGGCTATAAGGAAAGAGCACCATCATTCGCTCACCACACGCTGGTTCAAGGTTTAGATGCAGAAGAGGTTGAAAAGCTGTGGAGGTGAAGCGTGTCATGTTGTTCGTAGGTTATATGGGTGCAATGGCTACAGAGTGTATGGTGTGTTATACAAACAACTTATTAAAGACAACCGAGGTTGTTTGTTGTTCAGACTGGTTACTGAAGAGTGCAGGAATGCCAACTACATTAGGGTTTGCAGACGTCTTGATTGAGCTGCCATGAAAGGGCAGGTAGGTAATAGCTGCCTGAGAGTATTGATAGGCCATGTCAGAACAGCTGGAAAAAACAAGCGGCAATGCAATTCATCTTTGGCTAGCTGGCCAGCCAAATGTCTAAGCCACTGACTGGAGCATTACATAAAGGGGCAGTTATGTTAGACACTTCTTGAAAAAGAATTCACCACAGTGCATTTTTGGGTTGTAATAATTTATTTCCTCCAAAGAGTGATGCCTATGTGTGGTAAGTTGTTTGCCATCTCTCCCTACCCATGTGCCTTTGTACTTGTGATGTGCTGCCTTTATAAATCTGAGTTTTGAAGGTGAAATAGCAGGTCACCTTATTAGTTTCTAAGCTCTTGCAGCTTGAAACAGGAGCTGCTCCATGAGCTTGATTTCAATAGTGAACAGCGTTTATTCAGAGCTAGATTTACAAAGGAGTGTAGTGAAATTTTGAAAAAACCCTCTTTACATGATAGTACAGTTTGTGTTGCATGATGGCCTGAGTGTAAAAGAAACGGAAAATGGCACCTTCATGATAATTCTGTTCTTTGATGTGCATTTTTTCCAGAGGCATGGTCTAGCAATCAGAATTCAGAACTGAGAGCCAGGGATTCCTGGGTTAAACTTGACGCTGAAAGACCCGTGGAGGAATCTTGCCCCCAATGAATCAACAGGAGTTTTACCAGCGATTTAACACAGCCAGAATTTCACCGTGTGTTTTCTTGGACAAATCACGTAATGCCTCAGCACTCCAATTTTAAAAATATGGATAACACTTGCCTACCTCAAAGGGATTATGAAGATTAATGTTTGTGAGGCTGTTTATAAGGGTATTTATAAATACCAGGACCTCAGTAACTCCCAAGATGCCAGCAGAAGGGCTAGAAATATAATTGTACAGAGTATTGAATGTGAGTGAGGGAAGTGTGTCTTAAATACTGCACATCACTCAGGAGGAACTCCCTATAAATATCCAAAAACCTCCACATCACTCTCCCCTGGTATTGGCTTGTCCAGGAACAGTCACATTGTTGGCAGTCAGTGGGGAGTTTGTAAAGCAGGTATTTCCAGTTCTTAATTGAAGAGAAGGTAGGAGAGATGCGTCTGAACAAGACCTTGTCCTGAAATCTACTATATAAAATGTGGGCGTTCACTAACACACACTAAATACAGTAGCAGTTTTGAGGAACCAGCCTTCAGTACTAAGATCATATGCTGTAGACAGTTTTAGTCAAATTGCTGGTTACGAACTGTAAAATGGGGATTTCCACACCACCACCACCACAATGTTGCTTCCCTTCTCTTGGTTTGCTTCAACCTTCTAAGTTATACAGCCGTGAAACTTCCTATACAGTAGTTCATTACTCATAGGTACTTGTGCTTCAGACAGTGGTAAATAACTCAAATCATACTCTCCCTAAATAAAATGAGGGGTTTTTCCAAATTACAGAGGAATATCTATAGTAAAGTTTTAAAAAGACCTGCTTAGATGAGAGAACCAAAAGGAGAAAGAAATGAGGGAGCTCCTGTCCATATACTCAGCAATTGCTCTCTAACACTCTGAGTAGTAATGATCAAGGCCTAGCGTAGTTTTCTCTGGGATTAATGACTTGCTTGAAGAATAGAGAGACTCAAATGAAGCCAACAAACATTGACCCATGAGAATGAAACTATGAGACTGAAACACTTTCATTTAATACCAAAAACACTTATCCTAAAACAATGTTACATTATTGTAAAAAGTTATGGTAGGATGAGGATACTGGGATGTGTTGTCTAGAGTTGGGTCTGGGGAGACTGGGGCTTGCCAACAGCAAAAGATTAAATCTGTTTTGCAGAAAAGTGCATTTTGTTTCATTCTTTTATATTTTTTCACAAGCATGAAATAGAACCATCATCTCAAATGAGAAGCTGTTTTACTTGTGTAGGGAGGAATTTTCAAAAGAATCTAAGTGAGCTAGTGGGATTTGCGCTGCTATGTCATTTGTTTTTTGAAAATCCCTCCTGCAAGTGCTTGCAGACTGAACCGCTGGTGGCTCTCCTATGTGACTTCTTGAAGTTCTTCTACTGTGCTCCTCAACACATTACCTGAGCCTGGGGGCAACGTTGTGTCCACTGCTCTAGTATCTCTCCGGTGGAGTGCCTCATCCTACCATAACTTTTCATGTGCCGGTCCACACTGCTTTGAATTGTTATCGAGCAGAACCTGTCATCAGCATGGACGCATGTTCCCTGGAATGGTAGTTGAAGCATGAAGGGATAGATGAATCTTTAGCGCATCTGGCATGTAAATATCTTGCGATGCCAGCTACAACAGTGCCATAAGAACGCCTGTTCTCATTTTCAGGTGCTATTGTAAACAAGAAGCAGGCAGCATTATCTCCTGCAAATGTAAACAAACTTGTTTGTCTGAGCGATCGGCTGAACAAGAAGTAAGACTGAGTGGATTTGCAGGCTCTAAAGCTTTACATTATTTTATTTTTGAATGCAGTTATTTTTTGTACACAATTCTATATTTGTAAGTTCAACTTTCATGATAAAGAGATTGTCCTACAGTACTTGTATTAGGTGAATTGAAAAACACTGTTTCTTTTGGGTTTTTTTTTTTTTTTTTACAGTGCAAGTACTTGTAATCAAAAATAAATATAAAGTGAGCACTGTACACTTTGTATTTTGTGTTGTAATTGAACTCAATATACTTGAAAATGTAGGAAACATCAAAAAATATTTAAATAAATGGTATTCTATTATTGTTTAACAGTGTGATTTGTCGCAATTATTTTTTTAATCGCTTGACAGCTCTACTATAAACGAAAGTAGGAAATAGCTGACAGATCAAGCAGAAGGAAAGAAGGAGAAGCAAATTCCTCTGTTTGGCTAGGACATCACTGTAAGTGTCTCTCTTAAGGGGGCTGTCAGAAGTCTTTTACAAAGCTATCACTTGGGTTCAAGCAGGATATAACGAGGAAATAAACTACTTATGATCTAGTTTGTGCCATCACCTTTGAATTCCCACTCACTTATATTTTACAAGCACTTAACTAAAGAAAAAAAAAGAGTGTATTAGGAAGCCAATATATTGGGCTCACTCAGGCTTCTTTTCTAGTAAACACGCTTTTTTAAACACAAGATTAAAAACTTCAGTATAGGTTTTACATAGAATTTAAAGTTTATCTTGCTTAAGAAATAAAAACCAGAAGTGCCAATATTAAAAAAAGCTCATATAAAAATAGGTTCTGTAGTCAATTATTTTAGTTCATTATCCATTTGAGTGACGTTATGATTAATCCATGGTATATTACATATATTTATTGTATGTTAATTAGAATGAATTTGTAGGATTATAAAAGTATAAGATTGATCAGTATTTAGAGGAACCAAGTATTAGACATGAGTAAGACAAGCTGAAACGCAAGAACCCATAGGCTGAGGCCTACAAGACTTTAGCTTAGCTAGTTTAGGCCTTGGAGACAAGAAATGATGACTTAAGCCGATGACCGAAAAATAACCCAATGCCCTGAGATTATGGGAAAAGAGATACCAAAAAGTAATACTGTGCAAAATTACCCAAATTAATATTAGATAATAAAAATACTCTAAAGGCGCATCGGTCTCAGACATGTGTCTTAACCACAGGGTACAGGTTGTGTGTCAATGCTAATGAGAACAAAGGGAACTTACACAGCCTATAGAAAATTGGGGTCCCCCTAAGTTTTCTGGGGACAGACCAATAAGAGAAAAGAGGATTGACACTTTTATGGACATGCACAGAATGTAGACAGAATCACACTATAAAAAGGGGATGGCCAGAATGGGAAAATAGAGCTTCATTTGGGAGACTCCAGCAGGAACCAACCCTCTACTGATGATCAAGCTGTGAGAGACCCATCAAAACCTAACACTACTGTTAAGGATGTGAGTATAACGAAATTTGTAAAACTTGTGCATAGGTTTGTATAGAATTTCTATATGCTTGGATTATCATAACTTTAACTGTAACTTTAATAAAACTTATAAAATAGACTAGACTCTGTACTGGTACGTGTATGTGTGGTCACTACCCTTGTTCTTTGTGTGTTCCTAGAGACTCTAACTCTGAAGCAAGTAGCAGAGGTGACTTTCACTCTGTTAAACTTGAAACTGTAGCCGCCAGAGTCTACCCCACAGTGGTATAATGCCACATTACAAAACTCACTTTAAATAAAAGGCTATACTTCCTAAATCCATATTTAGGCATCTAAGTGAGTGACGGAGGGGAGGGGATAGCTCAGGGGTTTGAGCATTGGCCTGCTAAACCCAGGGTTGAGAGTTCAGCCCTTGAGGGGGCCATTTAGGGATTGGGGCAAAAACTGGGGATTGGTCCTGCTTTGAGCAGAGGGTTGGACTAGATGACCTCCTGAGGTCCCTTCCAACCCTGATATTCTATGATGATTCTATGATAGGATCCCGACTTCAGTGGGAACTGCTGGGTGCTCACTTTTTAGGCATTCAGGTGCCTAACAAAGGTATTGTGGCTTTAATTTTTCAGAGGTGACTAGTGATCTTTGGGAGATCGTACTGTATTTAAGTTTATGTATCATTGTGGGCCAGAGATTGTTTGTAATTCCATGGAGGAGGGGGACCACAGCCCTCCAGGAATTATAACCAGTGAGAGGTAATTAGGCAAATTCACTCAGGTTGTAACACCACTAGAGAGGTACCGCCGCCTGGTGAGAGGCTCACATCTACTGGATTCTCCAGAGACAAAGAGTCAAAGAAAGTACTTTTAAATAAGTAGCCTGAGTTTAAACTGACTCCGGGCCTTCTTTCTGGTGCAGAAAATGGACAGGACCTTCTGTCCAAGGGGAGGGTGTATGTGTGCAATCCTTTCTGGGAAAGGCTGGAAGGACTTTGGCCTACAGAGTGACGGGTGCCTGTTTTGAGCTGGGGCTGTTATCAACTTGTAAACCCAGAAGAACCCCTTGGTGGGGTCTGAAGGACTTACTCCTGCCAGAGCCCCTGCTGGAGTTGTGTATATGGGTGGGGTGATCTCCTTATTAGCATGCATGCAGATTCTCTTGTTTTTAACAGGTTTTCTCTGTAATGCTTTCACCTTAAGAATAAATATCCTTGCTTATAAAGGGCTGTGTGGCAACTCATAACTGCTGGCAATTAGATTGTTCATGGCCCTTGAAGAGTAAGCCAAGCACTGATGCTGGTCTGGTTAGACACTCTGGCTTGCTGGGAATAACACAGTGTGGGCAGGGAACTGTGCAGGTTGTGAAGGGAGAGAGATGTGGCTGTCTGCACAAGAAAGGTGACAACTGAGGAGCTGAGAGCCTAGAATGGGTGAAGTTGGCCTGAACTGTGACACCAAACAAAGAACTTATGGCCTTAATTTTTCAGAGGGTGACTAGTGATTCTAGGGACCCAATCTGAGAAGCTTTAATAGGATTCAATTTTTGTAAGGTGGGCAGTCAGAACGTTTTGAAAATCAGGCCCTTTAGGGTGTCTCAAAGCTAGGCACCCAAAAATCACTTATCAATGTTGAAAATGGAAGCCTCAGAAGCATAACTTTGGGTAACTATTTTTGAAAAAGTGAAATGAGCTAGCAGCAAAAATTGCACAGGTGTGAACAAGGGGAAAGCAAATGTACAAGATGTATATTAGTTTTATTAAAGCTGAATAAGCTGGAAACCCAGAGAGTTTTATAGTATTTGTACTTTTTTGCTGTTCTCCCATGAGAATCATATAAAGAGTAATAGGAATCCCAAAAAAATAACTCCCAGAAAATTTCAACAGAAATCTGGAAGCAGTGGAAAAGCATCCAGGCTTAGTATGCTGGATCCCCCTATAATTTTATTGTGGACCCTCACCCCATTAAAAAGTCAAGTGAAAATCTTGTGGAGAAGTTTTTGTTGTTGCCTTTTTAAAAAGTGCATCTGGATTCATATTTAACAAATTGCTTGTAAAATAGGAAATGTAGGGTCAGGAGACACCGAAGAGTTGAAACTTGTGTTTGCAAATGGGTTGCTGGTCCATACGCTTCAGGAACAGGGTCCAATTAAGGTCTTTTTGTTGGAAATTATAAGACAGGGTAGGAATCCTATACAATGTGTCTCATTATAAACAAAGAGGTCAACACATCACCTCGTTATACTAATACTTAGCACGACTTAAAGTACTGTTAATCTTCAAAAGCCTTGCAAACGTTAACTCATTAATCCTCAACCACTCAGACCAGTTAGTATCATTTCCATTTTAAAGACAGGTCAACTGCAGCACAGAGATTCAGGGCTAGTCTACACTGGCAACGTTTAAAGTGCTGCTGTGGCAGAGCACTGGGAGGGAGCTCTCCCAGCGCTCTAAAAAACCCACCTCCACGAGGGGCGTAGCTCCCAGCGCTGCTGGTGCACTGTCTACACTGACACTTTACAGCGCTGAAACTTGCTGCACTCAGGGGGGTGTTTTTTCACACCTCTGAGGGAGAAAGTTGCAGTGCTGTAAAGTGCTGGTGTAGACAAGTCCCAAATGACTGTCTCAAGGACTTACAATAGACAGGGGAAGAACAATAATTAAAAAAAGACCAAGTTCCTTGCTCCCAGGTTCTGTGCTCATTCCATAACTTGAGTGTCTACCCTCCGCCGTTGCCTACATTTTTTTTTTTAAATGCTACAACAAAAATTAATGTTTTGAAAGCCTCAGGTAAGATCTATAAACTAGGTCAGAGTATCTAAAAGTCAATTCTTCTGTCCAATAACTTTCACAGCAAATCTTTAATGTGTAAGATTTCTAATATCTGTTTGATTAAAAACAAGAGCCAGATGGCATCAGTTGCAACTCCCCAAATAAAACAGAAATAGACGTTTTATATGTCTGAGATTGGTGAAATGCTGAGGTTCCCAGCACACAGACAGGCAATGCCAGGACAGCTGCTCAGGGCAGATGGGTCCTTTGACAGCTTGATAATGGTGAATCTAAACCATGGTAAGGGCAGCCAATTTAGGACCATCTGTTTGCTAGAGAGGAAATGTTCCTGGAACAGCAGGTAGCCACTGCTCTGGTTGAGAAACAAACCAACAGCAAGATCAGCAGTATTTATAATCTTTGCTTGTAGAGCTACACAAATACAGATGGCAAGACACACAACAGCATTGCATTCTGTTTTCAAATGCAATTTGGGATTTGTACATCAGTGGAATAAACTATACTGTGTGTTTAAAGGATTTTTTCCCTGTCTATGCACATATAGCAAGATGACTTCGTAGAGGGAAATTGATGTTTAGTTTCATACTCTCAATATCAAAAAGCACTGAATGGATGCGAATAGCTGCGTTTAGAAAAAGGAACATTAACAATGCACTAAGTTTTCAGCACTACCTCCTCTGGGGGGAGCTCTGTGCAGTATGTGCTATTCTGTGGCACTGAAGGGCATCCTGAGCAGAAATCTGTATGCATTAATTGTCAAAATAAGTAACTCCATGTCACTGCTAAACTGCATTAATGCTACTCAAGCTTTTGTTTGAATTTTTAAGGATGCTTTTGAAATGTAAATTCCGCAGGACAGTGAATATCTGGGTCCCTGTACAGGCAGAGCACAATGTCAGTGTGTGATGGGTTGTCCAACCCACACAAGGCAGAGTAGGTTAAATCAGGTCAATTAACCTTATTGCTGCACCTGGAGGAGAGCCAGGGATCAATAAAGCCTAACGAAAGATGAAGTTCAGCTGGAAATAGCAGGTTGGGCCTGTATAAAGGAATGAAGGTGAGAAAAGAAGGGGGCTGGTGTCTGTATGGAGAACAAAGCGACATAGTTAAAAGGTTTAAATTATTAGGGGTAATATTTGATACTAAATGACTTTGGAAAAATCATATAAACTATGTTAAAGACAAACATACAGGAAGGGTTAACCTGCATAAAAGTCTTTCTGGGACTAATTTGGGAATGAAGAAGAAAACACTGCAGAGCCTTTATCAGACCAGTTACTGACTATGGCTCCCAAGCTTTTGGGTCAGCATCAAAATCAAGACTTAAAAAATTAGATTTAATACAAGCCAGGCACTACAAATTGCACACTTATTACAACTCCTATTTGCGTGCTACAAATAGCTTCTAGTGAAATGCCGGTTACACTACGAAGGAAAGCACTGAACCTATCTTTCTAGACCACCGTTAATGGGAACTGCAGTGATGAAAGACCAAATATCCAAGGATTGTTGGGAATTTGATAGGCAAACTATAGCACAGGATGTTAGAACTCAATTTGCCATTTGAGTTAGCGTGTGGGGATGAAGGAATTGAAAGACAAGGAAAAGCTGAATGAAGTAAAAACTTTTAGTCATAGGAAAATTAGTTATGGATGGAGAGTTGCATGGTCAAACCTGGGCTTTAGATTTGATAAAAGTGTAAGGGGAAAAAGAGACAGTAGGTATAAAAGTGAAGCATACCAATACATAGATGAAAAGTGGAGTCGTTTTTGTCAAATATCTACAGATGGGTCCAAAAAAGAAAAAACAGGATGACATATTGTACACCAAAATTGGGAATTAGTACATCTAAAAGAATATCCAATTACTTAGCTGTCAAGACAGCCGAACTAGTAGCAATAATGCTAGCATAAATTGGATCTGGGATGCATGCCCAGCAGTAGTTATGTTTTCAGATTCAGTCTCAGGCCTTATGGCAAGACAAAGGGTGTCTCAGTACACAGAAGTGATTTAATCAATGAAATTATATTTCTAACAACACAGTTTGTACAGATGGGGATACATGTAGCATTAGAACATAAGAACGGCCATATTGGATCAGACCAAAGGTCCATCTCTCCCCGTATCCTGTCTTCAGACTGTGGCCAACGCCAGGTGTCCCAGAGGGAATGAACAGAACAGGGAATCATCAAGTGATCCATCCCCTGTCGCCCATTCCCAGCTTCTGGCAAACAGAGGCTAGGGACACCATTAGCTTGGATCCCAGCGCATATTGGAACAACAGGGAATGAAATGGTGGACAAAGCAGCTAAAAACACTAAGAAATGGAAAGTGACACAAGTACCCTTTAGTAAACACCGATTCAAAAACCTAGTACAGAAAATTTTAAAAGAGGAATGGCAAAAAATGTGGATTAATGAAAAAAGAGGAAGAAGATTTTTTTGAATTGTGCCCTAAAGTTGAGAACAACAACATACTTCGGGGCTTGGACAGGACTAACTAAGTGCTTTTGTTTACAGTACTAACTGGCAGCTATTTTGGGATACTGCAGAATATGTTAACGAGGCCCTGATATGCACACTGCTGCTTCGCTCCCCATCCCATAACAACAACAAAATAATCTTCCTAATCCCACACATCTGTGACCACTGCATATTACTGGAATGCTTAGATGGCTTTGACCAAAGCATTCAGCAGCTGGAGACAGAAAGTAAACTGGTCCCATTCAGCCCAAATAGCTCCCTTTACGGGAGGCTAACAAAAGAAAGCTTCACCTGGTAGTATTAGGATCATCCTGGTAAGTAGCTGGAATGGCATCTTAGGATACGGGAAAAAAGAAAAGGAGGACTTGTGGCACCTTAGAGACTAACAAATTTATTTGAACATAAGCTTTCGTGAGCTACAGCTCACTTCATCGGATGCATGCAGTGGAAAATACAGTGGGGAGATTTATATACATAGAGAACATGAAACAATGGGTGTTACCATACACACTGTAAGGAGAGTGATCACTTAAGATGAGCTAATACCAGCAGGAGGGGGGAGGGGGGGGAACCTTTTGTAGTGATAATCAAGGTGGGCCATTTCCAGCAGTTGACAAGAACGTCTGAGGAACAGCCCGGGGGCGGGGGGAGGGGGGGAAATTAACATGGGAAATAGTTTTACTTTGTGTAAATTAATAATCCTAAATTAATTGTATCCAGTTTGCAAATTAATTCCAATTCAGCAGTCTCTCATTGGAGTCTATGTGTGATATATGCCATCATGTGCCAGCAATGCCCCTCTGCCATGTACATTGGCCAAAACTGGACAGTCTCTACGTAAAAGAATAAATGGACACAAATCAGATGTCAAGAATTATAACATTCATAAACCAGTCGGAGAACACTTCAATCTCTCTGGTCACTCGATTACAGACCTAAAAGTCGCAATTCTTCAACAAAAAAACTTCACAAACAGACCCCAACGAGAGACTTCTGAATTGGAATTAATTTGCAAACTGGATACAATTAACTTAGGCTTGAATAAAGACTGGGAGTGGATGGGTCATTACACAAAGTAAAACTATTTCCCCATGTTAATTCCCCCCCCTTCCCCCCTCCCCCGGGGCTGTTCCTCAGATGTTCTTGTCAACTGCTGGAAATGGCCCACCTTGATTATCACTACAAAAGGCTTTTTCCCCCCTGCTGGTATTAGCTCACCTTACCTGACCACTCTCATTACAGTGTGTATGGTAACACCCATTGTTTCATGTTCTCTGTGTATATAAACCTCCCCACTGTATTTTCCACTGCATGCATCCGATTAAGTGAGCTGTAGCTCATGAAAGCTTATGCTCAAATAAATTTGTTAGTCTCTAAGGTGCCCCAAGTCCTCCTTTTCTTTTTGCGGATACACACTAACACGGCTGCTACTCTGAAACCTGTCATTAGGATACGGGAGCGCTATTTCTGAGGGATTTACACTTGGGGCTGTTGAAAATTACTAAGGACTGAGACGTAGGCCTACATTTTCAAAGTGTTTACTGATTTTGGGTGCCCATTTGAAACTCCTTACAGGGAGAATATTTTCAGAAAGTGCTGAGCATCTGCCCCCTGAAACATCAGGCCCTGCTAAGGAGTCTCAATTTGGGCCCCCAAAATCACTTGTTACTTTTGACACCCTAGATCTTGAAGTGCATCTGGGATGAGGTCTAAGTTTCTGGGAAAGGATGTTACACACTTTTTACATGCACACCCCTTATAGCTTTAGCAGCTAGGTGCTGTTTACAAACATTCATGGAACTACTTAAACAGAGTAGTTTGAAAATCTCATTATCTGGTTTGGGCCAAATCCTGTTCCCACTGAATTCGACAAAAAATTAATGAGTCTGAATGGGAGTAGGACATGGGTCCAGGCCAGTCTGAGAAAGGAAAAGTCTGATAGGTACAGCCTGTTTATAATCAAAAGGATATTACATATCTGACATGGTAATGGGCTGCGATCAATGTTATTAGACGTAAGAACTGACTTAACCTACAAGATAACTATCTAAGTAAGTGTTTAACTTTTGCAGTAATCTTCTCAAAAGCAGAAGAACTCTCACTTGTTTTAAAAGGGAGGTAATAAGGAGAGGCTACACACAGCAGTAAGTTTTTTCCTGAAGATCACAAAAGGGGATTTACTTACCTGTAACTGGAGATTCTTAAAGCTGTGTGGGGCCCTATTTGTATCCTACTGAGGGTAATGCGCATGTGTCATGTGCCCGGAGCTGGAGCTTTTCAAAGTAGTAGTGTTCATTGGTCCGCGCATGACCTACAGATCTGCAGCAGCTGGGAAGGAGGCCGGATAACGGAATACAGTTAGGGACCACACATCTCAAAGAATCTGCAGTTACATTTAAGTAACCTCCACTACTTCTTCGAGTGATGGTCCCTACTGTATTCCATTAAGCGTGATTGACAAGCAGTACCCAGCTAGGTGGATGGTGGGAGTAAGATGACGGAGCCATGTAGTGGAGGACCGCTGCACAAAACAAGATGTCCACCCACAGAATCATGCACTGGAACATAATGAGAAGAAAAGGTGTGTACCGAACGCCACGTGGCTGCCTTACATGTGTCTGCAAGGTGCAGGTCAAGGAGCACGGCAGTAGTTGATGCCTACACTCTTGTGGAATACCCCCATATCCTACCTGGTGGGAACCATCCCGACAGTTGATAGAGCATAAAGCACCCTGAGACCCACTTTGAGATTCTCTGGGTGGAAATGGCCTACCCTTTAATTCTCTCCACTATGGCATCAAATGGTCTGGGAGACTTCCAGAATGGCTTTGTCCCTTGTAGGTAAAAGGCCAGGGCCCTACGCACATGGAGGGAGTGAAGCCACCGGTCCTCATTTCGGCAGTGAGGTTTGGGAAAGAAAGCAGGCAGGCAAATGGGTTGGTTGAGGTGGAAACGGGAAACTTTGGTAGAAACTTGAGATGCAGGCGCAATGATACCGTGTCCTTATGGAATGTGGTGAAATGGGTATCTGCCATCATAGCCCCCAGTTCACCAAACCTCCTTGCAGAGGTAATTGTGACCAGGAAAGCTACTTTCTAAGAAGAGAAAGAGAGCAGGAGGCCAAAGATTTGAAGGGGGTGCTTCATTAATAATGTGAGGACCAGGCTGAGGTCCCACTGAGGAGCGACAGTCCAGATGGGCAGATATTTGCATACAAGGCCCTTCCAAAATCTGGCAGTCAAGGGGTGGGTGAAGACGGAGTGCCCTTCCACAGGAGGGTGGGAGGCACTCATGGCTGCTACGTGCATTTTGATGGAGCTGAGAGTGAGCCCGGGGGCCTTTGGAGAGACAAGGAAGTCTAATAGCAAAGGATACCCATGGCTTCAGGGCCAAAACCTGTATGTTTGGCCCAGGCATCGAAACAAGCCCACTTGGCCTGGTAGGATCATCTTGTGGAGCCCCTTCTGCCATTGGAGAGGCTATCGCAGACTGCCAGCAAGCATTTCTGCACTAGTGGGGGTGTCCATCGAAAAGCCAAGCTGTCGGGTGGAGCGCCCTCGGATCGGGGTGTCTGAGTTTGCCTGTGTTGCGTCAGTAGCTTCGGAAACATTGGGAGTGGGAGTGGAGGATACATCAACACGTGGAGAAGAGGAGGGAATCAGAACTGGCAAGGCCAATGTGGGGTGATCAGGATGACTGCCACGCTCTCCTGTCTGAGTTTGTGAATGTGTGGTAGGAATGGCAGTGGAGGGAAGGCATAGCTGGTCCACTCCGACCAGTCGATGCTCAGGGTGTCCCCCTGCAAGTGGGCACTGAGTCCTCTCCTGGAGCAGTATTGGATGCACTTAATGTTGGTGTGAGATTAAAATCGGTCCCTGACTGGAGTTCCCCAATGGCCGAAAATGTCCGCAACTAGCGTGTTGTGCAACTCCAATTCATGGTCAATTGCAAAGTGTGTATGAGGGCACTGGCAATCACATTCTGGGTTCCTGGAAGGTAGGCTGTGGACAAGAGGATATGATGTGGCATGCATCATTTCCAGAGGCGTACCACTTCCGCACACAGTGTTGTGGACTGTGTGTCCCCTTGCTTGTTTATGTAATAAACCGTAGTGGTGTTGTCCAACATGGTGAGGACGTGACAAGAACAGGTAGCTGTTAAGAACACATGGCATGCCTTGTGTAGCACTCGTAGTTCGAGGATGTTGATATTCCTCCTAGTTTCTTGGGCAGTCCAAGTCCCTTGTGTCATGCGATCTCCCAAGTGGATGCCTCAGCCTTCCAACGACGCGTCCATTATAATTGCAGCTGTTGGCGAAGGCAAGAGGAAGGGCATTCCTGAGCAAACCTGGAGCGTGTTTGTCCACCACTGAAGGGAAGAGATGACTTCTGGTGGAATTGTGAGAATGATGTCTATGCACTGGCACATGGGGAGTAGACCCTCTGTAGCCAGAGCTGTAGACAGTAGAGGTGTAAACGAGTGAATGGTGTGATTTACATGCACGCTGCTATGTGACCAAGAAGGGAAAGGCAAGTTCTGGCTGAGATGGAGGGACTGGAAGTCACTAAGGCGGTCATAGAATCATAGACTTTAAGGTCAGAAGGGACCATTATGATCCTCTAGTCTGACCCCCCGCACAATGCAGGCCATGGAATCTCACCCACCAACTTCTGTAACAAACCCCTAACTTATGTCTGAGCTACTGAAGTCCTCAAATCGTGGTTTAAAGACTTCAAGGTGCAGAGAATCCTCCAGCAAGTGACCCGTGCCCCATGCTGCAGAGGAAAGTGAAAACTCCCCAGGGCCTCTGCCCATCTGTCCTGGGGGAAAATTCCTTCCCGACCCCAAATATGGCGATCAGCTAAACCCTGAGCATGTGGGCAAGACACCAGCCGGACACCCAGGAAAGAATTCTCTGTAGTAACTCAGATCCCACCCCATCTAACATCCCATCACAGGCCATTGGGCATATCTACCACTAGTAGTCCAAGATCAATTAATTGCCAAAATTAGGCTATCCCATCATATTATCTCCTCCATAAACTGATCAAGCTTACTCTTGAAGCCAGATATGTTGTTTGTCCCCACTGCTTCCCTTGGAAGGCCGTTCCAGAACTTCACTCCTCTGATGGTTAGAAACCTTCGTCTAATTTCAAGTCGAAACTTCCTGATGGCCAGTTTATATCCATTTGTTCTTGTGTCCACATTGGTACTGAGCTTAAATAATTCTTCTCCCTCCCTCGTATTTATCCCTCTGATATATTTATAGAGAGCAATCATATCTCCTCTCAGCCTTCTTTTAGTTAGGCTAAACAAGCCAAGCTCATTGAGTCTCCTTTCATAAGACAGGTTTTCCATTCCTCAGATCATCCTAATAGCCCTTCTCTGTACCTGTTCCAGTTTGAATTCATCCTTCTTAAAATGGGAGACCAGAACTGCACACAGTATTCCAGATGAGGTCTCACCAGTGCCTTGTATAACGGTACTAAAACCTCCTTATCTCTACTGGAAATACCTCGCCTGATGCATCCCAAGACCGCATTAGCTTTTTTCACGGCCATATCACATTGGCGGCTCACAGTCATCCTGTGATCGACCAGTCCTCTGAGGTCCTTCTCCTCCTTTGTTACTTCAAGTAATGCGTTTATAACAGAAATTCTTGTTATTAATCCCTAAATGCATGACCTTGCACTTTTCACTATTAAATTTCATCCTGTTACTATTACTCCAGTTTACAAGGTCATCCAGATCTTCTTGTAGGATATCCCGGTCCTTCTCTGTACTGGCAATACCTCCCAGCTTTGTGTCATCCGCAAACTTTATTAGCGCATTCCTGCTTTTTGTGCCAAGGTCAGTAATAAAAAGATTAAATAAGATTGGTCCCAAAACCGATCCCTGAGGAACTCTACTATTAACCTCCTTCCAGCCTGACAGTTCACCATTCAGTGTGACCACTGTAGTCTCCCCTTTAATCAATTCCTTATCCACCTTTCAATTTTCATATTGACCCCCATCTTTTCCAATTTAGCTAATAATTCTCCATGTGGAACTGTATCAAATGCCTTACTGAAATAGAGGTAAATTAGGTCTACTACGTTTCCTTTGTCTAAAAAATCAGTTACCTTCTCAAAGAAGGAGATCAGGTTGGTTTCACACGATCTATCTTTTGTAAAGCCATGTTGTATTTTGTCCCAATTACCATTGACCTCAATGTCCTTAACTACTTTCTCCTTCAAATTTTTTTCCAAGACCTTGCATACTACAGATGTCAAACTAACAGGCCTGTAGTTACCGGGATCGCTTTTTTTACCTTTCTTAAAAATAGGAACTATGTTAGCAATTCTCCAGTCATATGGTACAACCCCTGAGTTTACAGATTCATTAAAAATTCTTGCTAACAGGCTTGCAATTTCATGTGCCAGTTCCTTTAATATTCTTGGATGAAGATTATCCAGGCCCCCTGATTTAGTCCCATTAAGCTGTTCGAGGTTGGCTTCTACCTCGGATGTGGTAATATCTAGGTCCAGGGAGCTCTGGAATCGGTTGTCTTTTGGCAGATAGGTGCATGTGGAGGCTGCGTCGACGTGTACGCCTATGAATTCTAGGGATTGTGTAGGGTGCAAAATCATTTTTTTGACATTGATGCTCATTCCTAGGGAGAAGAGGAGTAGAATAAGTTGGGACGTCGATTCCCAAGCTTCTTTTCTGGATCGTGCCGCCAGCAGCCAGTTGTATAGGAAGGGGAAGACAAGGACTCCTTGTCGCTGGAGGTGAACCGCTACCACAGAGAAAACCTTTTTGAAGACTTGTGGGGCAATGGTTAATCCAAACAGGAGGACCTTATTTTTGAAGTGTCAAGGACCCACCATGAACCTCAGGAACCATCTTTGTGATGTGTGTATGTCAATATGGGAAATAGGCACCCTGCATTTTGAGAGCCGTAAATCACGTCTTTTTCTAGTGAGGGGATGATAGCCACAAGCGTGACCATGTGGAACTTTGGTTTGAGAATGTAAGGGTTGAGGTGTGAGAGTCGGACTGCCAACGGTGTAATTGCACAAACCCAAGCACCACTGCCCCACCCCTGCCCCGCCTCTTCTCTGAGGGCCCACCCCCGCTCACTCCAGCCCCTCTCCCTCCGTCACTCGCTCTCCCCCACCCTCACTCACTTTCACTGGACTGGGGCAGCGGGTTAGGGTGGGGAAGGGGGTGCAGGCTCTGGGCTGGGGGGTGGGGCCAAGGGGTTTGGAGTGTGGGAGGATGAGCCTGGGGCAGGGGTGCAGGAGGGGATGCAGACTCTAGGAGGAAGTTTGGATGCGGGAGGAGGTGTGGGGTGCAGGCTCTGGGCTGGGGCAGGAGGTTGGGGTGCAGGAGAGGGTGAGGGGGGTGGCGCTTACCTCGGGTGGCTTCCAAAAGCAACCAGCACATACCTCTCGCAGCGGCTCCTAAGTGTGTGTGTGGGGGGAAGCACAGGGTCTCCTTATAGTGTCCATGTAGCTCCCAGTCCATGGGAGTTGTGGAGTCAGCGCATGTCGCTGCAGCCCCTGGGGGCCGGGAGGGCCAGAGGGTCTCCACACACTGCCCATGCCTGCAGGCACCGTCCCTGCAGCTCCCATTGCACACAGCTCCCAGCCAATGGGAGCTGCAGAGCCAGCACACGGAGACCCCGCCCTGCCCTCCCCAAGGGGCTGCAGGGATATGCTGGCCACTTCCGGGAGCAGAGCGGGGCCAGGGCAGGCAGGAAGCCTGCCTTAGCCCCACTGCGCCACCGGACTTTTAGCGCCTAAAATCTCCCAGATTGGCTGCAGTAGCCTCTGGGAGATAGAGTCTTATTCCAGGAGACTCCTATTGAAACCGGGAGGGTTGGCAACCCTATGTGTGAGATCCAAGTTTGGTCTCCATTCTCCCTTCTTCTTGGGTACCAATAAGTAGTTGGATTAGAATTCCTTGCCTTGAAGGGCTACAGGGACTGGTTCCACTGTTCCTCATTGCAGGAGGGAGTCCACCTCTAGAGTAAGAACACTGTCATGAGAGTGATCCTTGGAATGGGATCAGGATGCGGGAGGCGGTGTCACAAACTCGGTTGTACAGATGCACTGAATGGATATCCAGGACCACTTGTCCGTTGTAATCGTACTCTATGCTGGCAGAAAGAGTTTGAGAAAGACCCCAAAAGGGATGGTTGGCCAGAGTGTTGAGGTGCAAAGTGGTTGATGACTCTCTAGTTGCACTCAGAAATATTGCTTAAGTGCAGACTGTGCTGTGTGGAGATTTGTACTGTTGGAACAGATAAACATGCTCTCTGGACCTTAGGGTGTTTCTAAGAAGGTTTGTAGGCCTGCTGGTGATAGGTGGGCAATAAAACTTTTGCTTTGGTGCTGACATATATATATATACACACCTAAGGATCGTAAGGTGGCTCTAGAATCTTTTAATGAGTGCAAGGAGTCATCCGTCTTTTCATTGAGGAGATGTGATTTGTCAAAAGGGAGATCTTCAATAATTTTCTCTACTTCCCTAAGGAAACCTGTGGAGGGTAACCAGGATTCCCTCATAATGATTCCAGTTGCAAAATGTGTGACCATGTGTCTGCTGTACCAACCGCATCCTGAAATATGGACTCAGTGACCAACTTGCCTTCCTCTAGGCTATCTTGGAATTCTTGTTGAGGTAGCTTATCTGCAAATTTTGCCATCTGTTCATAGTGCAAGAAGTCGTATTTGCCCATCAGTGCCAGGTAGTTAGAGATCTGGAACTGGAGGCTGGCTGACCCATTAAGTCCAGTCCCTTACTCTTCTTGTCAGTTGTCGTGGAGCGTGGGTGATGTTGTTTAGCCCACTCTGTAGCAGCCTGAATCACCAGGGAGTTGGGAGGAGGATGAGGTAACAGGAACTCAGACCTCTTGGTAATTTTTGTCTGTCCCTTTTGGTGTGGGGGTGGCAGCATGTGGCCAGGGTATGCTACACAGTGCGTGCTGGTTGTAGAATGTTCTTGTTCATTGGTAGGGCCACTCTGGCCAGTACCAATGCACATAAAATATCTAGTAGGTGGTGCTGCTTGTTCTGCACCACTTCCAATGGTAGGTCAAGGGAATGAGCTGTCCTGCATAGCAGCTCATGAAATTTAGGATAGCTGTCTGGGGGCGAGGGGGAAATTGATTACACAGTCACCTCTGGGAATGATCAGGGATATCCCTCCAGATCTGCCGGTACCGAGCTGATCAGGACATCGTCTAATCCTGATTCCAAGGATCTACTTGGCAAAGGATGGGTTGGTGATACAGGATAGTCCCTCCTGCATTGAACAGGACAGTTCTAAAAGTGAGTACTGGGGCCACAAGCTCCAATATGGCCAATCTGGTTGATCCTGTTGTTGCAGCTGTGGAGCCCAGGGAGCTGGGTACCAGTGGCTCCTGGGCTGAGGCCAGGGAGGATATTGCCACAGTGCCGTCAGGACCATCTGATAGTCATGTCCTTGGAATGGAAGCAGTGGTAAGGTCCGGGCCCCTCAGACTCCAAGGAGGAACTGGAGTCCTGCATCAATGGCGGTGCCAATGGACCCTACGGAGAGGGGAGTGTTGTATGAACACAGCCAGAAGGTGGCAAAGTGGGTAAGGGGCCCTCTTCGTAGGTGAGAGTACCGAGGCATATGGAAATTGCATCTTTTCCAGTGCAAACAGTTTATGATGCCCAGGGGCAGTTAAGAGTCTCCCCAGAGTCAATGGCACCTGATCGACGTGATCACTCTTGTGGTTCTTAGAGCGTGGTGCCCATCCTTGACTGGAGCTCATGGACAGCATGGCATCTTTCTTAGACCTGGAGGAAGACTTACCACCATGCTTATGTGCATGCTTCCATGACTCTTGGCTAGGCCCTGGCATGGGGTCCATAGAACTGATACTGGTGGAGCCAGGCTGGGGTTCCACGGCAGGAAGTGCATTTTTGGACTGTTCAGGCCGATACATTTGGGGGGGGGGGGTTACCCCGGCCAGGGTTCAACTGTAGCCCCATGGAAACGTCCATGAGGTGCCTCTTACAGTGGAGGACTCTGCCTTCCCTTTTACGGACAGGGAAGGAGAGACCGATGCTCATATACTCAGACTTTAAGGTCAGAAGGGACCATTGTGATCATCTAATCTGACCTCCTGCACATTGCAAGCCACAGAACCTCACCCTCTCCTCACATAGACACCTAATCTCTGGCTGAGTTACTGAAGTCCTCAAATCATGGTTTAAAGACTTCAAGTCGTAGAGAATCCACCATTTACACTATTTTAAACTTGTCAGTGACCTGTGCAACATGCTGCCGAGGAAGGCGAACCCTCCCCATCCCCCTCCCCCAGGTCTCTGCCAAGGTGACCTGGGGAAAATTCCTTCCCAACCCCAAATATGGCAATCAGTTAGACCCTGAGCATGTGGGTAAGGCCCACCAGGCAGATACCTAGGAAAGAATTCTCTATAGTAACTCAGAGCCCTTCCCATCTAGTGTGCCGTCTCCAGCTGCTGGGGACTTTTGATGCCCCTGGACATAGTGTGGGACTCCCCCAAGCAGTACAGACAACATTGGTGTTTGTCGTTGAGGGAGAACAAAGGCAGGAAGTGCACTTTTAATCCTGGATTGTTTATCATACTCCAGTACCCAGATGCGGGTAATAGGGGTGAGAGAGAGGGGAGACTGTTTGGCGAGGAACTGCCAAAGTGGAATCCTGAGTCTTAAGGCTTGCAAGGCTTTCAGAAACAAGAAAATTACTACAAAAAACTATGGAAATCCTGACTACGGCCAATATCCAGACATGGGTGTTGGGGTATGTGTGTGTTGTAGACTGTTTGGCAGGAAACTGCTGGAGTGATGTCCCCAATCTTTAATCCTACAAAACTTGCAGAAACAAGATAACTAGTACACAAAACAACAAAATCCTGAATAAATGAAGAACAACAACAGTTTTTCGATAAAAGTTTGGAAAATGCATCACCAAGGACAAGAGGACAGTTGAAGCTCCAACTAGGACCATGTGGCGTTGAGAACGAACTGAAGACGCGGTTGGTCCGTCCTGCCCTTTATCGCCTCAGGCAAAATCATGAGGCAACACAAGGGCACATGGGCGGACCAAGAGATACCGCTATTCTGAAAAGCTCCAGGCGCATGCGCATTACCCTCAGTGGAATATAGACAAAGACCATCATTCCAAGGAGAACTAGGGCTCTCTGGCAGACAAGAACTGCATAGGTCATATAGGTATGAACTAATTTCAGAGAAAATGAACACTACTCTATTAGGGAATCTGGAGACTTGGAAGGACTAGATTTTTATTGGTAAATGATGGTAAACATCTATTTCACTGTAGACACCCAAACTGAGGAATAAATATCTCCATTGATAACAGAAACAGAGTAAGAAAGTAAGAAAATACTGCTTGAGAACTTATTGGTTTGATTTAAGGATATTTAGTCTGATGTGATGTTGACAGTTTGTATTTTAGTGGCTACAAAGCTTTATTTGTTTTTTAATCTCATGTCTAATTCTCTCATTGCCTGACTCCCACCCATAATTTCCTGCAACTATCAAAATGTAAATTGATAAAAATCTAAAAATGTTTAAAACTAGACCAACATTATCCATCAAAATTATAAAAAAATAAAAATCAATTTCTGCCAAGACTGGTAATTTTGTATCTTGCTCACAACACAGCTTCAGCCTCTGATAAAATCTTTCCATTGAAGTAAGTTCAAGAAGTTAGCTCCTTCTATCCATGAATACTGTGCACTCAAAAGGGTCCTTTGCCTCTATGAAAACTAGCCAAATAACAAATTCCACTACCTTCTCGTGGTGATATCATGATGCTGAGTTTAAAGAGCTGAAATGATCCGCTATCTGATTTTTTAACTAGCTTTCATGGGTGGTTTCCTTAGAACAGCAGATAGCATCAGTGGCTGAAACATCCAAGCTACAAACTGAAAGGGATGATAGAAAATAGCATGCTAAGAATTGTCACTTCCTGTGAAAGCTCTAGAACTCCTCCCTGTTCAATTTCCACTCTGAAAGTGACACTCTTTAATCCATGCCCTTCATTTTTCAAGAATCACAAGAAGTATGGAGAACAGAGACTAGATAAATTTGCACAGGGTTCAACAATCTTTAGAAACATTATTGGTGATAAAGAAAGCTACAATCACATTTTTCTACAATTTTTTTTCCAAGACACTAAGATCTCAACCAACCTCAAATAATATTAAGCCAATAGTTTGACCAGTTTTGCCAGTTTGTTTATTTGTCCCCCAGACTACTGTACATATACATAATATGTAATTTATTTTTATTACCTCCCCCCATTCCCAAAAACTTCTGTAGAATAAAAGGTTGGATAACTGGTCTTATGAAGGTTACAGTAAAACCCAAGTAGAGTTCAGGCTCCCAATTTTTTTTTGTTAAAAAGGGAAGGGAAAGAGCTGTAGTAACCTAATACTACAAGAAATGTTTTATAAATAAAAATATTGTTTCTCCGTCACCCCCCAAAAAAGCCAGGCCGGGTTTATGATATCATTCATGTGCAGTATTAGAAACCCTAAAACAGCTGTATTATGCAGAGTATCTGAGAACCTGAAAGTGAAATTGATCATCATCAAAACTGAAATTGAGTAGTCTTATTCCACTATCAATACTAAGGGAAATGCACAAAAAAAAAAAAGATTAAGAGTTTTAATAATTTACAGTGTTAATTGATTTAGTAGTAATTTGTTTTAACTATGGTTTGCTGAAGCACAGCTGAATTCCATATGTCCTTGTCTATGCCACTAAAATTCCCTAGTTCAGATAGGGCCTTCCAGTTAAACAGTAATTAGCCCTGGTTTGGCTGCATGCATCTAACAGTCATGGAGCAGGTCCTCAAGGAATCAATTCTGAAGCACTTAGACGAGAGGAAAGTGATCAGGAACAGTCAGCGTGGATTCACCAAGGGCAAGTCATGCCTGACTAATCTAATTGCCTTCTGTGACAAGATAACTGGCTCTGTGGATGAGGGGAAAGCAGTGGACGTGTTATTCCTTGACTTTAGCAAAGCTTCTGATACTGTCTCCCACGGTATTCTTGCCAGGAAGTTAAAGAAGTATGGGCTGGATGAATGGACGATAAGGTGGATAGAAAGCTGGCTAGATCGTCGGGCTCAGCGGGTAGTGATCAATGGCTCCATGTCTAGTTGGCAGCTGGTATCAAGGGTTGGTCCTGGAGCTGGTTTTGTTCAAAATCTTCATTAATGATCTGGAGGATGGCGTGGACTGCACCCTCAGCAAGTTTGCAGATGACACTAAACTAGGAGGAGTGGTAGATACCCTGGAGGGTAGGGATAGGATACAGAGGGACCTAGACAAATTAGAGGATTGGGCCAAAAGAAATCTGATGAGGTTTAACAAGGACAAGTGCAGAGTCCTGCACTTAGGACGGAAGAATCCCATGCACCGCTACAGACTAGGGACCGAATGGCTAGACAGCAGTTCTGCAGAAAAGGACCTAGGGGTTACAGTGGACGAGAAGCTGGATACGAGTCAACAGTGTGCCCTTGTTCCCAAGAAGGCTAATGGCATTTTGGGCTGTATAAGTAGGGACATTGCCAGCAGATCAAGGGACCTGATCGTTCCCCTCTATTCGACATTGGTGAGGTCTCATCTGGAGCGTCCAGTTTGGGGCCCCACACCAGAAGATGGATCTGGAAAAATTGGAAAGCGTCCAGCGGAGGGCAACAAAAATGATTAGGGGATTGGAACACATGACTTATGAGGAGAGGCTGAGGGAACTGGGATTGTTTAGTCTGCGGAAAAGAAGAATGAGGGGGGATTTGATAGCTGCTTTCAACTACCTCAAGGGGGGTTCCAAAGAGGATGGATCTAGACTGTTCTCACTGGTAGCAGATGACAGAACAAGGAGTAATGGTCTCAAGTTGCAGTGGGGGAGGTTTAGGTTGGATGTTAGGAAAAACTTTCACAAGGAGGATGATGAAGCACTGGAACGCGTTACCTATGGAGGTGGTGGAATCTCTTTCCTTTGAGGTTTTTAAGGTCAGGCTTGACAAAGCCCTGGCTGGGATGATTTAGTTGGGGATTGGTCCTGCTTTGAGCAGGGGATTGGACTAGATGACCTCCTAAGATCCCTTCCAACCCTGATATTCTATGATTCTATGACACTGTCAGTAGTGGGTAATTTTCCTAGTGCACACAAAGCTTAAGTGACAGATTAATTTGACACTGCAAGCTCTAAGGCCCTTCCTTTTGTATGGAGATTTTCTGCCATTACACAAGATGGTTATTTCCTTGGAGTGACATCTTCTCATTAACAAGACAACACCACTTTCATTTTTAGACAATGTGAGCTAATGTTTCTTCCTGTCCCAGAAACAGGAACATTAATCAATATTACATACAAAAATCTATGTTAGAAGAATATTAAGGCTGCAAAATCAAGTGCTTAAAAGTTGGCCTTAAATCTGGCACTTCCTGTCTATGCAACCTTAATTCGGCTCCCTTGTGCACATACAGTATGATATAATCTTTATTTACATGTTCACATGCTATCTTTTCCACAGGACCCTGTGGTATTCAGTGTACGTAATGAATTTGCTATGGGGATAGTCAGGGTTGTGACTGAAAAAGATTGGTCTGTAGGACCCCTGCCCCATTTGTTGAGGAAGTTGGAAGGAAGATGTGTTTGAACAAGGCATGGGATGGCAGGAAGAGAAAAGATGGTCTCATGGTTAAGGTAGTTGAATGACAACCTAGAGAACTGGACTCTATCCCTGTCTATACCACAGAGTTCCTATGTGATGTTAGTCAAATCACCTAAGCCAAACTTTTCAGAGGTGGTCACTAATTGTTTTCTCCTCATTTTCTGGCTGCCTAGCCTTGTTCTTAGACTGCTGAACCAATTTGACTGAAATTTTTGGGTCAGGAGGAATCAGACTGAGGCAGACACCCAGGGTAGAAATTTTCAGCCCAAACAGTTAAAGTCTGGCAAAATTATAAGAAACCGAAAACAGGGTCTTATGGGAAGTGTTAGGTCACCTTACCATGCAACGCTACCAGCCCCACTTACAATTCTCCTTAAATACCATCTTCAGTGGTTCAAGTACAAAGGAAGTGTTGCTGTTTTACCCCTTAAGGATTTGCATATGTTAATCCATCAGCCTTGTCTACACTAGAAAGTTGAACTATTTTAACAGAAGGGGCAATGTCAAACAGATCAAAAAAATCTGCACATCTTTCTCATGTAGACGAGATGCTGATTCCAAAATGTCATCTCTGAGGCCTGTCTCAACCCATTACCTAAGCAAAGTCTAGAAATTCTGGGGAGCAAGTCATAAAAATGGAAAAAAGAGACATTTAAAAACGGATATCAAACAGAATTAAAAAATAAATTTGGGATCTCCTTGTGAGGGCTAAACTGTGGGCATGATTTTTTAACTGAAGGATACTTGAAATACAAAAATGCTTAAGATTAGAACTGAGTAAATTTTGAGGCTAAACCAAAAAAATCTGGTTCAATTCCACACAAAACTATTTAAAAAAAAAAGAAAAAAAAAGAAAAAGATTCTTTTTGAGTTTAACAAACTGTTTCGGGTTGACTCTAAATTATTTTTGTTTTGTTTCTTTCAATTCGTTTCAAGTCAACGAAAATACTTTTGTTCTTTCTACAATAATTTTATTTTTTATTTCCAATCAGGTGTTCTCAGATGTTTTTCGCCTTTGAGGCTTTTTTCAATAGGCCAAATCTGAAAATGAAATGCCATTTTGTAAAACAAAATATTTTGAATTTTTAAAAAAATTTCAGCCAAAATTACTCATTGAATTGATCCAAATTTGCAAATAGTTTCGGAGCCCTGAAAAATGCATTTTTTCAGCAAAAACTCTATTTGACAGATATTTTTTGCCCTGCTCAAGTTAAAAACCAGTATTGCTGTCTTCTGTTATTGCTAAAATTACTGTGTGAAATTCCCATACAACATTTGGAGGGCAGGCTGAAAATGCGTATCTAGTTATAAAAATGCTGCCTTCCTCTTTCAATCTGGCAAATGCCTCAACAGTTTGAACTTTTAATTAAGAATCATCTAGTACTGCTAGGCTACTTTACTATTAGGACAGCAATATTCACTCTGCTCCAAAGACTGGTTTTAAAATCTCTCACTTAAAACGTGTTTGCAAAAGCCTTGTTTGCAATAACTTTAATTGTCACCTGTATTGTTATGGACAGCAAAGAATAGAAAGAACATTTGTCAATTCCTTTGTTTACACCAAACATGTTTTATCTCCTGAAGCTGCCTGCAATTCTGGTTTTTCTTTGCTTTCAAGTCGCAATTAATGTAGGTTGTTATGGTTAAGCCCATGCCCCACACCCACAATGTTTCAAACAATTATAAATTAACAGAGAAAGCCTTTAGAACAGTCAGCATTGCAGACACTTTCATTCTACATTTTATATCATGATGATTTTTACATTACATATGCAGTAGTTTTAAAACACTTTCAGCTAACCATTGTGTCATCACTTTTAATGTTGTTAAAAACCATTCAAGACTAGGCGATTATCAAATGTATCTCGAAGAATTATTTTCAGAAACCTTTTAACTAGCTTATGCTCTTTTTTACACTGACAGTAGAACCATGCAAGTTGAAATGGTCTACTTAATATGTACATGAGGCCACCTTAACCAGAATCAGAGCTCAATGGTTTTCTGAATCCTTTAAAGCAGAGATCACAGCAATAGGCATGATGTGGCTAAGAAATTGGACGGAGATCCAGGAGACTGGAGATCAATATCTGGCTCTGTCAAACTTCCTGTGATTTTGGGGAAGCAACTGTCCTGTGCCTTAGATCGCTTGTCTGTTCAGTGACAGAACTTTCTCATCCTTTGTCTTGTCGGTTTAGATTGTAAGCTCTTTGGGTCAGGGATTATCAATGTGTACATACAGTGCCTCGCACAGTGGAGCCCTGAGCTCAGTTAGGACCTCTAGGTACTATCATAATTCAAACAACTACAGCAGTTTAGGAAAACAGAGAATATTTCCATATTCACTAAGGGTGAAATTCAGCCCATTGCACAGGGCCTGCAAAAGGCTCTCTTCATGTGTTAACCTGGGATGTAAGTGGGGTATAAGGCATTGTCCAGGCTCTCGTCCCAAGGTAACCTCTGAATGACTGATGGCAGCTACAGATTTTTTCATAAACACTTCAGATATTTAAGATTCTGGTAAAAGGAAACTGATTTAATAATTCAACTTGTTCAGTCTTCTCAGCTTTCAGAACCAACTCTAGCTTGCTATGAATCTAAGGCTCTGACTCAAGATTTGACTCACCTGCGACATTCTCTATTGACTCAGCTCATACCAAGAGTGTGTATTTAGAAGTGAATCACATTACCCAACACATCGGGCCTGTACACACTGCCATGTATGTCGGTACAATTTATGTTGCTCAGGGGTGCGCATAAGCCACCCCTCGAGCAATATACGTTACACCGACCTAAGCGCCAGTTTGGACAGCGCTGTGTCGGCAGGAGAGCTTCTCCCACAGACATAGCTATTGCCTCTCGCAAAGGTGGTTTTATTATGCCGACAGGAGAGCTCTCCACCGTAGGCACAGAGCATCTTCACCAGATGTGCTACAGTGGCGCAGCTGCATTGGTATGTGTGTGCCGCCGGAGCGCTTCTAGTATGCACTACTTCCTCTTTATGAGAAGGCCTAGGAAACCACCTTTTTACAATACGTTTTTAAACAATAAGTTAAATCATTCCTCCAGAAAGGTACCATAAATCAAAATTCTTTCGATATTTACTCAGCCAACAGGTGTACTCACTCTTTGCTAATCATGACAAGCCACAACTGCACTGAATATTTTTAACATCCCAAATGTCTCTTGGCTGCCACACCAGGTTGGTCAAAAACATTAAAAGCTATGCTCACCATGGACAAAGGAACTGCCACTAATAAGAGTAAAATTTAAGTGGGTGGCAGATTTTCTCAATAGAGGTCTCATAGCTCGGGAACTTCTGTCCCTGAGATGTAAGAATGACCACAGTATATCTCCCTCAAGATCAAAAATGGCATAACTTGTCTCAGACTTCAGTTGTAAGCTCTCAGGGGCGGGGGCTGTCCTTCTGTTGTGTACACACAGAACCTGCTGCAGTGAAGCCATACAACTGGGCTGCCACATGCTACTGCAAAATAAACACCACCGCCACCACTTGCATCTTGGCCTCTCCATCATAAGTAATTATAATTTATTTATTAATAGTAATGATTAATAATAAATTACCTGACCATAAGAAAGTTTTCACTGACTTCTTCTGCAAAGCACTTCAATGCCCAGGTGATGAATGCGGTTCAAAATGTCTGATGGTGGTCTGTCACTGGCATGGACTATGGGCAGAGAATGCTGGGGAATTCCAGGAAGTGGTGATCCTTGCTCCTGCATGCAGCCAAACCTTTTGGTCTGCCTCCATACCCCACGAAGGTGGCACATTCCCCACAGTTCAGTTTGTTGGACGGGGGGAAGATACATGAAAAGGAAGGAGTAAAATGGGGTGGGGGGAGGAATTATTCTTGGAGATTGGCTGGAATCACTGGAAGCTGTCCCTAGAATAACAGTTCTTCCCTGGTGAGGATTCAGGATGGGGTCATGAGAGTTTCCTCAGTGGATTGCACCCATAAGCTGAAAAATCAGCTAAAATCAGTAGGATTCAGCAGCAGTCTGCAGTGAGAGGAAGGAATGACTTCTTCCCCCTGCTTTGATCTCCCATCCCTCATGCACATCACCCACTCCCACAGCAGCTCCTTAGTCCCTCCTCCCCAGCACACAAAGGGCTCAGATACAGTGCCTGAAGGGGCAGAACAGCCAACTTTGCAGCCTCTCAGAGCAGCACTTCTCCTGCCCTGGAGCAGAGCATTGCACAGGCACAGGATAAGGAGAGGAGAGAGAATCACCGCCCCACACAACCCACAACCTCTGCCCCAGATGGTCTCCACAGTACCTTTTTGGATCCACGAACAACAGAAACATTGTTCTATGACTCATACCTCACATTCCTTTGCAGCTGCAAATATGGTGGGATGCTTAAGGATTTTTCAGCCATTTGATGAGTTGAAGGAAGAAAGAGTTAAAAACCACAGCCCTAGAGAATCTCAACTGGCTCCGCCATCACTTCTACTGAGAAACTGAGTAAGTTCACTTAATGGCTGTATTATTTAAAAAAGGAAAACTTCTCGAGGGTAAAACTAACCATTAACAATTCAGGTCCCTTATCTAGAGTAAACAACTGGCTAACAAGTTAACAAGGTTTCCATTTCAAACTTTATTATTATTTGACCCAGATATTCACCATGCTAGTTTTATGCTACATTCACGTCAAACAATTTGCTGAGTGTGAACTTCAAACAAGAAACCTGAAGATTTGAAAAAAAACTTTATGAAAGCTAAGTTCTCTCTGCTAGATAATGTCATATGCACAGATGAAATCAGACATTAAAACAGAAATGAAAAAGCAAACTGAAAAAACAAATTCCATCATGTGGCACCATATAAGCACCTACATAGGGTCATCAGCAGGGCTGGAACCTTTAGATCCATTGCACATTTCTGCCATTAGAGGTAAGGAAACAACTGATAGAAGTAGTAGATTGTCATCCTCTGGAGGCACCAGCACTAGAGGGGGATGGGACATGCTTTGCCTCTGGATTTCAGAGACATTTGCTGATAGCAAAGGAATGGTGAGACTCAGAAATCCTGAGTTTACTTTGGGACTCCGGAGTCTAGCTGTCACAGACTCTTCTGCCTGTTTCCTCTAAGTTTGATGCCTTCTTTCCCATCCCAGTCCTGTCCCTGGTGCCTCATCTCAGGCCCATTCTCCTGGCTACCTAGGGCCCAGTCTCCATTCTCAGGTGTCTCATCCTAATCCCAAAATCACTGCTCAGGCAGTCTCCCCCTCTGGGTTCCCCATCCCAGTCTCTTCCCCTTATAAACAATCTCAGTCTCCTTGCCCAGCCAGTCCTCATTCCTTACCACTGGCTCCCAGTCTTCCCCACTGAGTTCCTCATCCAAACTCAGTCTCCACCTTCTCCCCAGATCACTTCCCAATATCTCCCATCTTGGGTTGTTTGTCCTAGTCTCTTTACCCAGACAGTCACAGTTCCCCCCTCCCCACCGTCTCAGAAGGTCTGTCTTCCCTTACCCTCTCTGGATCCCAGTCTGTCTCCTTGTCAAGCAAATCCCGGTCTTCCCTCCCAGCTCCTTGTTCAATCTCCGTGTTCTCACATTCTCCAACTAGCTCTGCCTACAATGGCATGAGGCCCACCTGCGACTGCTAGCAGCAAATATCCCCAAGGGCTGGATATAGGACACTAGATGGGGAGGGCTCTGAGTTACTACAGTGAATTCTTTCCCAGGTGTCTCGCTGGTGGGTCTTGCCCACGTGCTCTGAGTTGAACTGATCACCATGGGGTCATGAAGGAATTTCCCCCGGGCCAGACTGGCAGAGACCACGGGGAGTTTTTGCCTTCCTCTGCAGCATGGGGTTTAAACTAGAGTATATGGTGGATTCTCTGTAACTTGAAGTCTAAGTCATGATTTGAGGACTTCAGTAACTCAGCCAGAGGTTAGGGGTCTAATGCAGGAATGGGTGGGTGAGGTTCTGTGACCTGCAATGTGCAGGAGGTCAGCTAGATGATTACAGTGATCCCTTCTGGCCTCAAACTCCTTCCCGCCTCCTGTTTCCCTCACCCACTCTGTCACAATCTCTTTGCCCAGCTAGTCATAACCTCTCTTTCTCAGGCTCCTAAGTCCCAGCCTGCTCTTTACCACTCCCCCCCACCCCCCAGCTGCCAGGAGACTTTTGTGTCCAGTTAGTCCCACCCACCATTTCTCAAAGTTCCCTTCTCACCAGGCTGCTAGTCCCAGACTATTCCATTCACTGCCCCTCATCAGGTTCTTGTCTCCTCTACAATAGAAGACAAGAACCAGATGCTGCTTCCTCTTCCACAATGCCTGGGTGCCACAGGCTCCCTGCTCTGAGTTATGGTGCCCAGCCCACCTTGAATTTTTCTGGCAGCCTTTAACAAATTTCCACTGAACAGGTGCAGGATGATTTTCAAAGGCTTGTAATTCAGCCAAATGTATGTGGATTTTTTTTACAGGGAAAGCAAAAGGCACACTCCCTGACAGAGGCTGCCTCCCCCTGCCAATTTCAAGTCTCTGCGCCTTTAAAGCTTTGAGGAATTAGAACTTCTCAACAGAACAGCTGCAAGAATTTAACACTGCAAAACATTTTCCCCAAACCTCATTCTCTGAAACAGCTGAACTGTTTTCGCAGACATTTTCCAAAAAATTCAGCCTGAGAAACACCAGCATGTAAAATTTCAGCCCAATAGTTAAGAGGTTGGCAAAGGTGTGAGAAAATGAAAAAAAATCTTACAATGAAAAGCACCAGGCAACTTTAACTATAGGGGTTGCTGCCAGCTATACCTATAATACATATTTGAATACATCTACCATATTAATATAGTGTAGTATACTGACACATGAACACACCCTGAAAGTTAAATATCCATTGTTCATTTATGTCCACAGACTTGAGCAAGCAGAAGAATTAACACAGTAATTAAGAACTCCAACATATAAACTAAGTGTTAGAAACCTAGTTCAAAGGAACTATCATTAAATTAGCCTTGCTTCTATCCCAAAAAATGATATTTAATCTGGAGTCACTTTGTACACTGATCCTTAAACATAAAAAAAAAAAACCCAACCTGATTTAAAAAAAAGACTCCAGCATTCATATCATGGTGGCCATGAAATACTCTGTGTGCCCCATACAGGGTGACTTAAACAGAGACCCCTTCCACAACTTCCTTTTACAACTAGTGAAAACATATCTTCAGCTGCCACAGGTGTGGAGTGTATCAAGTGTGAAGCACTGCTCTGAAGTCACATTACACGGTCACTATCAAACTGGAGATTTTACCACTGGATCTACTTTTTTTTCATGGCCACCTCTTGACAGGCACCACAGAGAAACCTAACACTTGCCATCTGCATGCAGTGATTTTCAGCTAATAATAGTTTAACAAGGAACTCTCAAAGTCTCTCTGAAGCAATAGGTCAGCTAATCCCTTCCACGGGGAGGATTTTACTTCCAGAAAACTGAAGCCAGCTGAGAAAGAAGGTATTTCCTTTTATTTATTTTGAGTTGTAGGCTTTGCTTTGATAGGGGAAGTCATAGAATATCAGGGTTGGAAGGGACTTCAGGAGATCACCTAGTCCAACCCTCTGCTCAAAGCAGGACCAATCCCCAATTTTTGCCCCAGATCCCTAAATGGCCCCCACAAGGATTGAACTCACAACCCTGGGTTTAGCAAGCCAATGCTCAAACCACTGAGCTATCCCTCCCCCCAAAGTCCTGGCTTTGTGATAAATATTTAGGGACAGAAACTCGCACTGTTCCCCTATGAGATGTGATCACTATTAACTAGTTATTTTTACTGGCATGTCAAAAAAGGGATGGCTGGTGACCCAGCTTTCCTATTTAACTGGCAGTACCTACAGGTGCCTTTTGAAACATCAAGTGAGATGGATACGTTGTGTATCCAAGGGAAGACCAAAAGGCAAGTATTTGCCTACCATTCTGAAACATTTGGAGAATTATCTGGGTAACAGCAAGCCAAGACTGGGGTTATTTTTAGATTTAGAAGCTTTCCATTATTACATCAATGAAAAAATGTGAACAAGCGAAAAAAGCTATACCATTATCTGAGGTACATAATATTTTTATATTGTCATCTATGTATAGTATTCTCTTACTATGAGGAAACATCTACCACATATATAACTATGCTGGATATATGGCAACAACCACAAATTGGGGCACCTGAGCATCTGTCATATGGCATACCGAGCACAAAGAGAAAAACCAAAGAGAATTATTTGAATGCTTTAGTCCATAAAGTCACAGGATCTGGAATGTAGTCAATAGATGGAAAATTCACCAACTTCTCAGCTGTTCCCAAGATTAGGGAATTTTAAATAATGTGGATGTTTAACACATTAAACAGCGTTAGGTTTAGTTGGAGACAGATCTATAACAAGCCTTCTGGATTGGGGGGGGAGGGGGAGCTGGGGAAGGGAGGGGTATATCTTGACTTTAGTAAGACTTTTGATACGGTCTCACATGACCTTCTCATAAATAAACTAGGGAAATACAACCTAGATGACACTACTAAGGAGGGTAAATAACTAGTTGGAAAACCTGTTCCCAGGGAGTAATTATCAGCTGTTCACAGTCAAGCTGGAAGGGCATAACAAGTGGGATCCCACAGGGATCAGTTCTGAGTCTGGTTCTGTTCAATATCTCATCAATGATTTAGATAATGGCATACAGAGTACACTTATAAAGTTTGCGGATGATACAAAGCTGGGAGGGGTTGCAAGGGCTTTGGAGGATAGGATTAAAATTCAAAATGATCTGGACAAAGTGGAGAAATGGTCTGAAGTAAACAGGATGAAATTCAATATGGACAAATACGAAGTACTCCACTTCAGAAGGAACAACCAGTTGCACACATACAAAATGGGAAATGACCACCTAGGAAGGAGTACTGAGGAAAGGGATCTGGGGGTTATAGGGAATCACAAGCTAAACAGGAGTCAACAGTGTAATGCTGTTGCACAAAAAGCAAACATCATTCTGGGATGCATTTGCAGGAGCGTTGTAAGATGCGAGAAGTAATTCTTCCACTCTACTCCACGCTGATTAGGCCTCAACTGGAGTATTGTGTCCAATTCTGGGTGCCACATTTCAGGAAAGATGTGGACAAATTGGAGAAAGTCCAGAGAAAAGCAACAAAAATGATTAAATGTCTAGAAAACATGACCTATGAGGGAAGATTGAAAAAACTGGGTTTGTTTAGTCTGGACAAGAGAAGACTGCCGGTGCCAGCCAAGATGACACTTCTTGCTTTGCCTCCAAATCCCTCAACACCCTTGTACCTGAAGAAACAGAGCAGCGGAGGCGCAAGACTCAGCAGCTTGTTTGAATTATCCTTTCCTCCTCATGGATATTCATGGCAATGGGGAGTTAGGGAGATAGGGTTATGAGCAGAATGCACTAAGGAGGCAATGATAAAGAGAAAGGACATTTTGCACTCTTATTCCTTCCCTGAAAATTGTGAAGGGAAGGGGACACTGTGGATTACACAGAACAATTTTGGAAGGTCTGTCCCTTTCCTTGTACACTACTCCTGCCAGGGAAAGAGAGACCTTTCTAAAGGCCTTTTGTAATACGTAAGTCAGTGCCAAACAAATCAAGGCATTTATTAGAACAAGAACTGACTGACTCAGATGGGAAAGGCCGTCAAAACATTGCCCATATTTTATTTTCATATCGTATATTATCTGTTATATTATCTAGCATTTTTATAAAATGCATCCCAAATAAGAGGGTGGGTGAAGCACTGGAATGCGTTACCTAGGGAGGTGGGGGAATCTCTTTCCTTTGAAGTTTTTAAGGTCAGGCTTGACAAAGCACTGGCTGGGATGATTTAGTTGGGGATTGGTCCTGCTTTGAGCAGGGGGTTGGACTAGATGACCTCCTGAGATCCCTTCCAACCCTGATATTCTATGATTCTATGAAGCTGCACATGTACTAAGTCATTACCACACAGAGGACTAGACCAACCCAATGAAATTTACTAACATTATAAAACAGACATATGAAATTTACTGCAGATGTGTCTTTACCTAACAAAGGAATCCTCTAGTCTGGAGACTGACTGATGGGCTAACCATGGCTGTTTGGATGTGGTTAACCTAGTCAGTTCACCTGACGAGATTCTTCTGTGAAAGAGAAAACACTTTCCAAGGAAGCAGCAAGATAACACTTTACATATCAAGCACAAAGTGATCTATACACATGATGAAAGAGAAAGCTGAAAAACTGAAGAGAAATAATACTGAAATATAAATTAAAGGCCTAGTCATAGAATCATAGAATATCAGGGTTGGAAGGGACCTCAGGAGGTCATCTAGTCCAACCCCCTGCTCAAAGCAGGACCAATCCCCAATTAAATCATCCCAGCCAGGGCTTTGTCAAGCCTGACCTTAAAAACTTCTAAGGAAGGAGATTCTACCAGCTCCATAGGTAATGCATTCCAGTGTTTCACCACCCTCCTAGTGAAGAAATTTTTCCTAATATCCAACCTAAACCTCCCCCACTGCAACTTGAGACCATTACTCCTTGTCCTGTCCTCTTCTACCACTGAGAATAGTCTAGAACCATCCTCTCTGGAACCACCTCTCAGGTAGTTGAAAGCAGCTATCAAATCCCCCCTCATTCTTCTCTTCTGCAGACTAAACAATCCCAGTTCCCTCAGCCTCTCCTCATAACTCATGTGTTCCAGACCCCTAATCATTTTTGTTGCCCTTCGCTGGACTCTCTCCAATTTATCCACATCCTTCTTGTAGTGCGGGGCCCAAAACTGGACACAGTACTCCAGATGAGGCCTCACCAATGTCGAATAGAGGGGAACGATCACGTCCCTCGATCTGCTCGCTATGCCCCTACTTATACATCCCAAAATGCCATTGGCCTTCTTGGCAACAAGGGCACGCTGCTGACTCATATCCAGCTTCTCATCCACTGTCACCCCTAGGTCCTTTTCCGCAGAACTGCTGCCTAGCCATTCGGTCCCTAGTCTGTAGCTGTGCATTGGGTTCTTCTGTCCTAAGTGCAGGACCCTGCACTTATCCTTATTGAACCTCATCAGATTTCTTTTGGCCCAATCCTCCAATTTGTCTAGGTCCCTCTGTATCCTATCCCTGCCCTCCAGCGTATCAACCACTCCTCCCAGTTTAGTATCATCCGCAAATTTGCTGAGTGCAATCCACACCATCCTCCAGATCATTTATGAAGATATTGAACAAAACCGGCCCCAGGACCGACCCCTGGGGCACTCCACTTGACACCGGCTGCCAACTAGACATGGAGCCATTGATCACTACCCGTTGAGCCTGACAATCTAGCCAACTTTCTACCCACCTTATAGTGCATTCATCCAGCCCGTACTTCTTTAACTTGCTGACAAGAATACTGTGGGAGACCGTGTCAAAAGCTTTGCTAAAGTCAAGAAATAATACATCCACTGCTTTCCCTTCATCCACAGAACCAGTAATCTCATCATAGAAGGCGATTAGATTAGTCAGGCATGACCTTCCCTTGGTGAATTGAGAAGTCCTGAGAATTGCAGACCATTTGCAACTCCCATTCTTTTCAATTCATGTTCCGGCCCTGAATATACATCCTTTTGGCAAGCAGAAGCCCAGGGACCTTACAGCTGGCTAATGAAGTATCTTGGATGCTATTTCACTCTTTTAGATACTTTGTTATACAAGAAAAAAAACTGGTTACATACTGTAACTCTGGTTCTTCAAGATGTGGTGCAGATCTGTCCACTGAGGTGTGTGTGTACCCAGAGTGTCAGAGCTGGAGATTTTTGCCTAGCAGTAACCTTAGGGAGAAGCATTCATGTCTGTTGCCCCTGCCATAGCTATATAAGGACACTCCAACCCCCCGCAGTTCCATCTCTCCGAACACCCATGAGAGATGACTCTGATGCAGAGGGGACGAAGGGCAGGTCATGGAATACACATCTGAATCACATCTTAAAGAACCACAGTTGCAGTCAGTAACCATTTCTTCTTTGAGTAGATGCAGATGTGTATTCCCCTTAGGTGACTCACAAGCAGTACCCCTCTCAGGAGGTGGGGCTTGAAGTCTACCTAAATTAGGATTGCAGGACCACCCTTCCAAAATTTTTATTGGCTCTGGAAGATGTGGTAATGGCATAATGGTCTGTAAACGTAAGTATGGATGACCCCATGGCAGCCTGGCAAATATCCAATATGGAAATGTCACTGAAGAACACTCTTGACTTGCTTGCATCCTCGTCGAATGAGCTCGTATCCACTGAGGCAACATAGCTGAAGCTATTTCATATGCAGTCTTGATACAGGATAAAACAACAAGGAGTCCTTGTGGCACCTTAAAGACTAAAATTTATTTGGGCATAAGTTGTCATGGGCTAAAACCCAGTTCATCAGATGCATGCACGAAAGCTTATGCCCAAATAAATTTGTTAGTCTCTAAGGTGCCACAAGGACTCCTCATTTTTGCTGATACAGACTAACACAGTTACCACTCTGAAACTTGATACAGGATGTTATCCATCTAGTAATGGTCTGTGAAAGGACTACTTGACCCTTCATGCAGTCTGCATGACAGGAACAGATAAGGTGAAGCACAAAATGGTTCAGTCTTATCCAGACAGAAAGCTAGACATCTCCAGACATCCAAGGTATGTAGACAGTGATCCTCCGGAGATGAAGGGGGCTTAGGAAAAAACACAGGTAAATATACCGCCTGGTTCAAATGAAACTGAGACCCCTTTGGAGAGCAAGCCTGGACCAAAGTCCCCCCCGTCCCCTCTGAGAACAGAACAGGTGACATTTCCTGTTTTCCCTGTAGCAGATGGGAACACCCCACACTGTGAAAACTACCAAGAGAACACTCGTCTTCAGGGACTACTCATGACTCAGGGGAAAATACCTGATGAGATGGTCCATGAGATGATTCTATACCCTGGACAAGTGGACAACTATCATAGAAATGCTCTCCGTGATGCAAAACTGCCACACATTGATCACCTTTAGGCAGAGCACCCTGGAGTGTGCTCTCCCTTATTTGATCACATAGTACCTCACGGTCATATTTTGGTAAGTATGTGAACCACCGAGTGTCTGATATGGTTCCCAGAAGGCGCAACATGCATTGTGGATGGCCCGAAGTTTCAGCACGTTTATATGGAATGAGTACCTTCAGCAACCTGAGGTGTGCCTCCCAACCCAGCAGGAAGGCATCAGTAAAAAATGACTTGGTTGGTGAGGGCCAGGTGAAAGGAATGCCCTGCCGAACATTCTGTGGACACATTCACCACTGCAAGGAGTCTAGGAACAGTGGAAGGAGACAAACCAGTCTGTCCAGAGAAGGTTAGAACAGGAGATTGTCCTGAGCCACATCTGAAGGGGGGAAAGGTGCAGCCTTGCAAACCTGGTCACCTGCTTGCAAGTGGACGTGTGGCCTAACAGTCTCAGACACATTTGAACTGTTATGGAAGGCTGAGATTGCAGACTGAGGAAAAGACGTTGAATTGTCTGAAAATGGTCAGTCAGAAGGAATACTCTTGACGTTGTGGAATCTAATGGGGCCTCAATGAACTCAATTTTTTGAGTGGGATTCAAGGTTGACTTTCTAGTGTTTAGAATGAGACCCAGAAGCACAGGCAAGGGCAATGTGGTGCTAATGTGAGTGAGAACTTAATCTCTGGATCTGCCCCACAGTAACCAGTCATCGAGGTACAGGAAGATGTGGATTCCCTTTTTCTGAGGTATGCCATAACCACCACAATACATTGGTGAAAACTCAGTGGGTGGAAGAGAGGTCAAATGGGAGGGCCATGTATTGAAAGTGGCAATCTACCAGGACGAAGAGAAGGAATTTTCTATGGCTTGGTAAAATCACCACATGAAAGTAGGCACCCTGAATATCCAGAGCAGCAAACCAGTTGTTCTGAGACAATGCAGGGAGAATAGAGGGATCATTCAGAAAAAATGGTTACCTACATCTCATAACTGTTGTTCTTCAAGATGTGTTGCTCATGTCCATTCCAAGTCTTTGAGCAGGGGGTTGGACTAGATGACCTCCTGAGATCCCTTCCAACCCTGATATTCTATGATTCTATGAAGCTGCACATGTACTAAGTCATTACCACACAGAGGACTAGACCAACCCAATGAAATTTACTAACATTATAAAACAGACATATGAAATTTACTGCAGATGTGTCTTTACCTAACAAAGGAATCCTCTAGTCTGGAGACTGACTGATGGGCTAACCATGGCTGTTTGGATGTGGTTAACCTAGTCAGTTCACCTGACGAGATTCTTCTGTGAAAGAGAAAACACTTTCCAAGGAAGCAGCAAGATAACACTTTACATATCAAGCACAAAGTGATCTATACACATGATGAAAGAGAAAGCTGAAAAACTGAAGAGAAATAATACTGAAATATAAATTAAAGGCCTAGTCATAGAATCATAGAATATCAGGGTTGGAAGGGACCTCAGGAGGTCATCTAGTCCAACCCCCTGACTCCCAAGTCTTACCTAGATGGGGCTGGAGTTCATGGAATCGCTGACTTTAGCACTATGCTGCCAAATGCTGCATCATCCCTGGCATGCTGGGTAATGGCATAGTGAGAAGTGAAAGCGTGGACCAACAACCATGTCCCCTCCCTGCAGATCTCCTAGGTCGGGACCTGGGCCAGGAGTGACGTCGGCAGAGGAGACCTGCGCTCTTGTAAAATGTGCTGTCAATGCAGGGGCAGGTATCTTTGCCAAATCATAACAAGCCCAGATACAAGACGTGATCCACGATGAAATTCTTTGAGAAGACACCAGGAGGCTCTTCAGCCTGTCTGCTACCGCGATCAATAGCTGGTTCGATATATGCAATGGCTTTGTGCATTCAATATAAAAAGCCGAAGCTCACCAAACATCCAAAAAGCGGAGTCTTTGTTCCCAGCTGTTGGTATGAGGCTTAGGGTAAAAGAACGGGAAGAAAATGTGCTGACTGTCATGAAACTGAGACAACCTTTGGGAGAAAGGCTGGGTGGGGCTTAAACTGCACCCTGTCCTTATAAAAAGCAGTGTAAGGAGGGTCGGAAGTTAGAGCCTTAAGATTGGACACCCTCCTAGCTGATGTTATTGAGACCAAGAATGCCACCTTCCATGACAGATAGAGTAATGAGCAAGTCACTAGGGGATTGAAGGGGGGCCTCATTAGTTTTGAAAGGACCAGATTAAGGTCACAAGCTGGGATCGGCTGCCTAATCTGCGGGTATAATTTGTCAAATCCTTTAAGAAACCGACCAACCACCAGGTTAGCAAAGGCCTATCAGCCAGCCACTCCTGGGTGACTGAAATGGCAGCCAGGTGAACCCTTATTGATGAGATCAACATCAAGGTTTCCTACAGTCAAGAAGAACCTCCCTATGATGTCGTGAATTGTCTGAAAACGAGACTCTGGCAGGAAAGCTCTGACTTGACCCAAATTCAAGTTGCAGTGGGGGAGGTTTAGATTGGATATTAGGAAAAACTTTTTCACTAAGAGGGTGGTGAAACACTGGAATGCGTTACCTAGGGAGGTGGTAGAATCTCCTTCCTTAGAGGTTTTTAAGGTCAGGCTTGACAAAGCCCTGACTGGGATGATTTAACTGGGAATTGGTCCTGCTTCGAGCAGGGGGTTGGACTAGATGACCTTCTGGGGTCCCTTCCAACCCTTATATTCTATGATTCTATGAAATCAAACACTGCTCCTATAAACTCTATTCTCTAGGTAGGGGATAGGGGTCTGGAACATATGAGTTATGAGGAGAGGCTGAGGGAGCTGGGATTGTTTAGCCTGCAGAAGAGAAGAATGAGGGGGGATTTGATAGCTGTTTTCAACTACCTGAAAGGGGGTTCCAAAGAGGATGGCTCTAGACTGTTCTCAATGGTATCAGATGACAGAACGAGGAGTAATGGTCTCAAGTTACAGTGGGGGAGGTTTAGATTGGATATTAGGAAAAACTTTTTCACTAAGAGGTCCCTTCCAACCCTTATATTCTATGATTCTATGATTCTATGATAGAGTTGACTTTTGTACATTCAACAGGAGACCCAGCCTGCCAAAGGTAGACCCTATCATGCTGACATGCTGTTCCACTTGCACCTTGGAGTGGCCCGTGACCAACTAGTCGTCAAGGTACGGAAATACCCGCACACGCCTTTTTCTCAGGAAGGCAGCTACGACTGCCATGCACTTGGTGAAAATTCAAAGGGGCTGCTGACAGGCCAAAGGGGAGGACTGTAAACTGGTAATGGTTGCGGTTCACTATGAATCTGATGGAGACCACGATGGAGCCGAGCGGTACGGTGCCGCAGAGATGGCGAGCGGTGCCGCATTATTGCGGGCTTGCCTCACGCCTTGCGGTGCCCAAGGCATATCTCGCCTGACAGGGGACTGTGGTGCCGGTATGGCAATCAGGTCCCTGGCCACTTCAAATGTGTCTGGGGTGGAAGGGAGCTCCAACTCCCCCGCCTGGCACTCTCTAGCAGGAGAGTCCAATGGTGCCAGACTCAATGGATCCCTCTGCAGGCCTGAAGTCGACGGTGCCGTTTCCTGTTAGACAGGCGCTGGATGCCCCTGCACGGGATGCACACCACTAGCGCAATGCTCCTTGAGGCGGGCCTCACAGAGACTGATCCCCACATGTGGTGTTGCTCTCTGTTGGGGATTTCTCCTCCACACGCCCTGGTGAGAGCATCACTGGGGAAAAGAGACTACTAGCTAACACTTACTACTAGCTATATACAATAAGAAACTAGACTCAGACTATCTGCGAGGTGGTGAGGCTACAACCACAGGCTGTAAGGAGGAACTGAGGGGGGTCGGGGCGGCACCGCCCCATATAGCCAGAGGAGGGGCCACAGCCACGTGAGCCACCCCTCTATGGGTACTGCTAGGAAATCTCTCTGGCTCTGGCACACTGGGCATGCACACACCTAAGTGGAATACACATCTTCATCTACTTTAATTTCTGCTCATCTATAACGTTGGAACATAAGAACAGCTATACTGGGTCAGACCAAAGGTCCATCTAGCTCAGTATCCGGTCTTCCGACAGTGGACAATCCCAGGTGCCTCAGAGCGAATGAGCAGAACAGGTGATCATCAAGTGATCCATCCCCTGTCACTCATTTTTAGCTTCTGGCAAACGGAGGCTAGGGACACCATCCCTGCCCATCCTGACTAATAGCCATTGATGGACCTATCCTTCATGAATTTATCTAATTTTTTTTGAACCCTGTCATAGGTTCACCCTCGGCCTTCACAACAATCTCTGGCAAAGAGTTCCACAGGCTGACTGTGCGTTGTGTGAAGAAATGCTTCCTTCTGTTTGTTTTAAACCTGCTTCCTGTTACTTTCATTGTGTGACCCCTAGTTCTTGTGTTATGAGAAGGAGTAAATAACACTTCCTTATTTTCTTTCTCCACACCAGTCATGATTTTTTCGACCTCAATCATATCCCCCCTTAGTCATCTCTTTTCCAAGCTGAAAAGTCCCAGTTTTATTAATCTCTCCTCATACGGAAGCCATTCCACACCTCTAATCGTTTCTGTTGCCCTTTTCTGAACCTTTTCCAATTCCAATATATCTTTTTTGAGATGGGGTGACCACATGTACATGCAGTATTCAAGATGTGGGTCTACAATGGATTTATATAGAGGCAATATGATATTTGAAAGAATACAGTATAATGAGTCAGCACTGATATAAAGCAAGTTCATCAAACAACTTTAAGGGTCATCACAGACCTGATGAGCTGGATTCTGAACTTTCACAGAATAACTGACCTCTTGAAATGGTTTGCCAGGACTCCAACCAGCTCTCCAATTCTGCTTTCATTAGTTGGCTGTCTGCTGAAGAGGCAGACAATGAGGTCTTTGTTATCCTTTGTGTGGAAGACCACAAGCTGGTCCTTTCCATTGGAGACACTCAATCCCGTCAACTACAGAGAGAAAGCACAGAATAGTCTTATGGCAATATCTTGGTAACAATCCTCCACTACCAGAGGAAAGGACTAAATCTAATATACCTTTTCCATCTTTAATTTTGACCATCTACTTCAGTATGCTATCCCATCTTTTCAGTTTTTAGCTCTGAAAGGATCACAGAACTAAATATTTCCATGAGAGAGTTTAGCATGCGTGGCTTTTTCAATGCTCCCCCTGAAAGCCCAGAAAAACTCAAGGGAAAGAAGGGAAGATTGAAACTACACATTATCCTGGAAGCCAGCAGTTGAAACAAAGGACAAGAATAGACTCCCGAGACCTTACTCAGTCTGGCCCAACTTTCTGTGGGATTACTAGTAGTATTTATTATTTGTATTATCATAGCACCTAGGAGCCCAGGTCATTGACCAGGGCCCCATTCTTCTCGGTGTTGTGCCCCCCTCTGAAAATGGAGGAACCTGTTTCCAATTGTTTGGAGTGCCTACCACCAAGTATCTTTGGAGGGATACCATTATGCCAGGTGGCAGTAGGCCCACAACCCTGCTTTTCCTTTCCAAAGGAAGCCAGTAGCAGAATGGTAGCACGGCTGAGAACACATTTCTTTCTCTCAAGCTAACAATCTAATGTAGCCCTTTGTATTTAACAATGTGCAGATAATATAAAAGATATAAGGAAACAGGAAAATCAAGAGACCCCCAGGAAAAAAACAACAACAGTAAACTCCACAAAGATCAGATACAGCAGACATTCTTCTCTGGAAATTTAGCTTCTGTGAGCCTCATCAGGGATTGCACGGCTCCTCTCCAGAAATGTCCGGAGATACCAGGAACATGCTCATCCTCTAAAAATGAGGTGGAAGAACCTGATAAGCATAATACTGATGGAACCTGAAAGTACTCAGGCCTTCTTTTCTAAAAGAATTTCCTTCTACAAACTCCCATATCCTGTGATCAAACATTTATGCTAATCCAGTCAGAGACTGCTCTGTACCCTGAGAAGCCTGTCTGATTTTCAGAACTGGTCAGGGTACATCAAGAATCCTCCCACAAGGCCAGTCAAACGCTTAACACGACTGTGACATCCCCCAAAAGTATATGTAATGAACACCACAGTAGCTGCCACCAAATTTTGTACAGATCTCTGGCACAAAAGAGCCCTAGACTATTCACCCTCTTCAGAGGTGCTCATGCTGTTCTGATCTGAGAGCAGCTCACTGCTTCTGGACTAAGCTTTCACACAAACTATACAGACTCATTTTAATATGTCAAATACCCAGCAGTGATCTCCTGCACACAATAGGATTTTACTCTCCACTACCCACAATACTTAAAAAGATTATAAAACAATTTTTAAACAAGTTACACTTCATGCATGGAAATTGTCAGCTGCCTGAGTGTACAGTGTCCCTTAAAATTAATTTGCATGTTTAAATATCATGCCATTGATCACAACAGAATCTCATGGGTTAGTGCTATCTGGGCTTTAAATGTGCATCTAACGGAGGGAAAAAAAATGAATTGAAATCAATGAATTTTAAAAGCCTGTTTAAAAATTAATAATTAACTGAGCTGCTTTAGGAGGCCAACAGCCCTTGAACAAAGAATTCTCTTGCTTTTCTATCTCAGGCTTAAAAAATTAACACCAAATCTTGAACACAGCACATAAAAAGGAAAGAAAATTGTCTCACTAAGTACAAAGAATGGTAATCATTCAGTTTCCGGGGTGTTAGTTGTGAAGGTCAGAAAAAACTCAAAACTTTGAACGTCTGTCCTTTTTAAAAATCAGAAATATATGTATATACTGTGAAAAGTAGCCAAAGAAGAAATTCCTTCCACTGCTTTGTCAATCACCTTTAAACTGCCCTCTGCCATCTTGAAAAATCAGTTTCCCCCCTCTGTAGGGGAGACTAAAATGAATGCCGCATTAAAACTATTACCAGCACACTCACTTTATAGCAGAATCTCAAAATAGAAACACTTTAATCCAGACAAGGCTGTAATAAACTGGGAGTAAGGAAGACATCTCTGAAACAAAAATACCAAAATCCTTTGAATTTTCCCCTTTTCCAGAGAGCTTTAAGGGTTTTTTTCTGCCTAGATTTTATTAAAATGTCAAGACGTGTGTTTGTAATAATATATAAGTATGTTTCCAGAGTAATTAATGCCAGATTCCTCAATGTCTAGCATATTCAAACAAATATAGTTTGTAACTCCATACACAAAATCAAAGACTCCTTTGTAAAGAGACAAGGAGAGCATACAAAATCCAGGATCTGAATTGCATTAAGCAGTCATTCATTAAGGGAAAGTCTTTGCCATTACATATGAGCAATAAGCAGTTAAAGAAAATGGTAAAGTACAGGATGGCTTCTTGAGCTCAAAACAAGTTCACGGGTAGCACCAGACATCAGCTGACTGTCTCCAATGAGATCGCCATGGAAACACCATCCCTAAGGATGTTGCCATGTTGATAGGGTGCTTTAGAAATGTTGATAGTGAATATTGCTGGCAGGCAGATGAATTTCAGCCGGGTTCACCCTTGTACACATTAGAAGGGCAATCCATCTTCCAGATGAACATATATCTTTCTAGCAAGGAACATCTAATAGAGCAAGCACAGAGGCTGGTGGTAATTATCATCCATTTACTTCTTTAAAACATCCACATCAATCCAAAGAACTGTGTTTTTTCAACAAAGAAAAACACCTGTATTATTAATTGGCTACTTATGCCACCTCCCTCATCAAAATATACACCAATATAAAAAACAGTGCTATTATTGAAGAGACCATATGTGCTGAAAAATGAGAACTACACTAGGCAGCTCAAATGGTAAGGGACAAACCACAAACATTCAAATCACTAGATAAGGTACGAAACAAATCTACAAATAGAAAGAAATGATGGATGAGTTTGAGCAAAAATCACAGGCACGGGTTTAATTTAGGGGGCCCTGTAAAAATGAAAATAAAACATTTCACATATTGTGTCTAAATCATCTCAACTCTGCATTCTCTTCTCCTCACTGCCCATTCCTGCAGGATGCCACTAGCTCAACAGTAAATCAGTATAACAAGGATTCAGGCAGCATGCCTCAGCACTATGATGTAATTTCTTTGGTCCTATGCTAATATTCCCAAGGGTTGTTCCCTGTAATTAAAACATATATGAAGAGGGGCCCAGGATTGCAAAGTAGTTATTTACTATTACAGTGTTTGAAGAAGACATGCTCATATAAAGCATTTCCAATTCAGAACACTAACATTCTGAGGTCTCTATAGTTCACAGGATATTTTCGTTTTGCCCCATTACCCCTCTTACAAAATACCCCAAGGTCTCTTCACAATTATTTAGATTGAGGAGATTGTTCAATACAGGAGTCCAGATTGGGTCCAGATTGAGTCCAGTGTAGTGAGTGTCCTTAACTAGCACTTCTGGGAAGTCCTCACTCCATTCATGTGAATGGATGTTCTATGGGAAGGACTGCAACAACAAGCTATTCGCACCCAAAATGTGTTTTCCAGGCAACTTGCACAAGACTGTACATCTGACTTCTTTGTGACCTTCAATTTTTAAAACATTAAGAAGTTTTCCAAGCAAGCCATGCTGTGCTCAGGCTGATAGCTGTCCGTATCAAGGCATAGAACGTTGTTACAGAATAATATAGTCTCCCTCTGCTAGATGAACGCAGAGACAAAGCTCAGCCTTTAAAATTTTATTTCATATAGGTTTAATGTGAAACACTTCCTTCAAAGATGACAGTGGTCATCTGATAAATGTGGACTTATTTCAATTACCAATGTAGCAAGTTACTTGTATTGATCTAACCATTTGGTTTGAGACAATGGGATAGCAAGCTCACAGTTGCTCACTAGAACATAAATCAGAAACCAGATTTTCATTAACTCAGGGATCAAATTAATTTTGATTCCTTAAACAAAAATAAAAGCCAGCAGCTTGCTGCAAATGTACAGTTTGCTTTTTAGATTCCCTGTATATTTTCATAAGTTGGTTTGGGTTGTCTGGAGTCAGCCATCCAGCTACCAAACCAGCTGACAATTTCATTTTGTACTATTAGGAAATAATGTGAATGGAACAGAACATCAGCCCAGGAAAACGCCCCACAGCTGCTACATAAACTTAGAGGCAAGGCCTGTTTTCAAAGGAGGCACTGATTCCATGACAATGCTCTATTGCAATAGCTATTCTTATTAGAACAAGTGGCTAACACAGGCAGATGTTAACCCATTAGGCAGAGAGCTATGGTGTGTGTTCATGAGCCACTGGGGCATTTCTTGGCTGGTTGAAGAGCAAAGCATGCAGCAGGGCTGGATGATGAGTAAAGAACCAGTGCTAACGATGCGGGAGGGAGCTAGTAACTATGGCTACATATGCAGCAAATATTATTCATTCCCCACTCCCCATTTTCACCGTCATTTACAATAAAGGAATACCCAGATTTATTGATGAAATCCTAACCGTACATTCAGTGGGACTCTGTACAGCTGTGACATTGCCAAAGTAGCCCAACCAGCCTGTGTAGTTTTGTACTAACTACAGCATAAGAACATAGGAATGACCATACTGGGTCAGACCAAAGGTCCCCCCAGCCCAGTATCCTGTCTGCCGACAGTGGCCAATTCCAGGTGTCCCAGAGGGAGTGAACCTAACAGGTAATGATCGAGTGATCTCTCTCCTGCCATCCATCTCCACCCTCTGACAAACAGAGGCTAGGGACACCATTCCTTATCCATCCTGGCTAATAGCCATTAATGGACTTAACCTCCATGAATTTATCCAGTTCTCTTTTAAACCCTGTTATAGTCCTAGCCTTCACAATTTCCTCAGGCAAGGAGTTCCACAGGTTGACTGTGCGCTGAGTGAAGAAGAACTTCCTTTTTTGTTTGTTTTAAATCTGCTGCCCATTAATTTCATTTGGTGGCCCCTCGTTCTTATATTGCGGGAACAATTAAATAACTTTTCCTTATTCACTTTCTCCATACCACTCATGAGTTTATAGACCTCTATCATATCCTCCCTTAGTCTCCTCTTTTCCAAGCTGAAAAGTCCTAGCCTCTTTAATCTCTCCTCATATGGGACCCATTCCAAACCCCTAATCATTTTAGTTGCCCTTTTTTGAACCTTTGCTAATGCCAGTATATCTGTTTTGAGATGAGGGGACCACATCTGTATGCAGTATTCAAGATGTGGGCGTACCATGGATTTATATAAGGGCAATAAGATATTCTCCGTTTTATTCTCTATCCCTTTTTTTTAATGATTCCTAACATCCCGTTTGCTTTTTTGACTGCCGCTGCACACTGCGTGGACGTCTTCAGAGAACTATCCACGATGACTCCAAGATCTTTCTCCTGATTAGCTGTAGCTGAATTAGCCCCCATCATATTGTACATTTAGTTGGGGTTATTTTTTCCCATGTGTATTACTTTACATTTATCCACATTAAATTTCATTTGTCATTTTGTTGCCCAATCACTTAGTTTTGTGAGATTTTTTTTGACGTTCTTCACAGTCTGCTTTGGTCTTAACTATCTTGAGCAGTTTAGAATCATCTGTAAACTTTGCCACCTCGCTATTTACCCCTTTCTCCAGATCATTTATGAATAGGTTGAATAGGATTGGTCCTAGGACTGACCCTTGGGGAACACCACTAGTTACCCCTCTCCATTCTGAAGCAGGTTTAACTCAGGCTGCGAAAATTAAGTAGTAGCAAACCAGCTAAAAGGGACACTGAAGAGCTAAAAGGCCAGCTCTTTCCACCCCTTCTTCACCAGTGATAATCTCCTGCTTTGTCAATATGAGTTAAGTCTCTGCTAGCCTGAGGACCAGATACTCCAATCCAATTCAATATTTGGCTCTGTTTACTATTTAATATACATTTTATCAACACGCGTTCAAATATTAAGGGTTAGAGAAACCCACAAAGGCATGGAAATTCTGAGTTAGAGCTGCTGTGACTTTCTAACCTCATTTTATGGGACCACAATCCTGCAATGTATTGTACACAAACAATAAAACAATTTGAAGAGGAAAACATAATGAGTAGTTTGGTTTCTGGCCTTCATATACATATTGGAATTAAAAGGAACATTATTTAGCAGCATTTAAATAGTGCTTTACATCTTCAAAGCGCTTTACAAACATTAAACATATAAGTGATGCAAATGTAGGTATCATCTCAATTTTACAGGAGGGGAAACTGAGTCAATTAAGTGCCTTGTTCAAGACCAGAGGGAGTGTGTGTGTCAGAGCCTGAGATTAGAACTCTGAAGCCATTGGATTCCAGTCCTCATACTTACATTGTAAAGTGGGATGGTATTCATCACCTTATACTGCTTCATAGGATCCATTTTATAAAGGTGTCGATCAGTGATAAAAATTGCTCGGTCCTCCACCTTATTAAAGCGATTAACCTGGAAAAAGGCAAATCCCCATAGATGTTAAGTCTCACAAATTACTTCAAGTTGCTTGAAAGGATCAAAATGCATGGTATCAAGTTCCTACATATGTAAGTGCACCTAACAGAAACAACAGGGGACATTACTGTGTTACCTGAAGAGGTTTAACATTTGCTTCAAAATTTCTATGCCAAACCTGGGATGTGGAGCTATAACATGTAAATATCTTCATTAAGGTAGCTCCATATCCTCAGGTTTCTTATGAACCATAAAGCTGGGTAGTATCTGGGGACAATGTGAAATGCATTTCATACTCTATTGTGATAATTTACAAATGAAGTAATTTAATATAATTCAGTGAAAAAAGTCATGTTTTAATGCAGTACTTGTACTCAGTAAATGTTAAGCCAATTACAGAGATTCTTCGAATTCAGTAAAGAACCATTAATTCTCCTGCTGAGACTCATCACTATCATATCACTTTTCAACCCCACTGGCTGCCAACAAGAGTCCAACAGAACCTGAAATTAACTGGATACATGTCAAGGCACTAGAGGGACAATCCTCAGAAATGCACAGGTGGTTCATTCATTTTAAGCTAAACTCATTACAGTTCTATCCTAGTAGGATATTGTCTGTATGACTGAACACTCAGAATGAGGGGATCCCTCTGGAAGCTGATCTTAATGCATGGTATATTGAAGGACGGCTTGAGAACAATGATAAAAAGCATTTTTCTGAAGTGGCTACATTAAGTTTCCCTTGTGCTGATCATTGCTGAACCTTACTTCACCTCAGTTACTATACTGAATTTCTCACTACATCAAATCTGATGGAATTAGGAGGGCACCAATCCTCTGACTGAAACAGTCTTCCCAATCTAGTAGGGTATGCCCCTTGGATTAGTGTCCAGTACAGAACAGCAGTTTAAGTCAGTTAGTATTTTGTCTTAATTCATGCATGTTACTATAATCAGGGGGAACTTACTGTTTCTATGCCATCACAGCAACCGGAAGATAGACATAATAAAAGGGCCAACTCATCTAATACACTAAAAGTAAAAGGTGTAATTTAGCAGCAAGCTATTTAAAACTAACATAAAATGTTTTCCCCTAGTTCTCAAGATTCTCTTTTCTGCATTCACTTTTAATCATCAGCAAAGTACCAAATGATCCCAGTACAACACCTCAGTCAGCCAGAGGGCTTGCTATTGCCATACAAATCATCTCTAGTGAGGCGCTCACATATTTTTGCTATCCATTAAAAATTGCAACTGTACTGGAGGGCTGGAGGATAGCAAGTGTGCCTATATATAAAAATGTTCTGGGGTGATCTAGGAAAGTGAAGACCAGTAAGCCAATTAGCCAGTTATAGATATAAGGCTAAAACAATAATTAAAAAAGAATAAAAACACTTGGAAAATCATGATATGATAGGGTCTAACAAGCACGGTTTCTGCAAACGGAAAACAGCATCTCATCGTTAAAATTCTTTGAATGTGTCAGTAAAATAGTGGATAAAAGAGAACGGGTTGACATACAGGGAGTGTCACAGTACACCCATATTCTTCATAGAAATATGCTTATGGTATGAATATGGCATAACTAAGTTGTATTTGATGCAAGATGGGTCTTGTGAAGTATCATTGGAAAGGTTATGATTTACTGAATGTGATTATCCTATTTGTATGCATGTATCATGGCTGTATCTGAAGTTAGGAATATAAACTCTATCAATTCCAAAAGTGTTTACACCTGGGAAACGCCCACCAGACAGTAGGCAATCAGCCTGAATGGGCCATTAGGAAAGACAATGGAATGGGTCTTTGAAGATGCTGATCTCCCATCTTCCTGGAGCTCCTTCCTGTGGACATTACAAATAAACCTTGTCTCATGGTTGCTTTGACACTGCAAGGTCATAAGATCATGTCACCTTGTACTAGATCCCCATCTTGGGCTTTCAGTGTTTTTCCATTAAGAGGGAGGGGGTTGGGAGTCAGACTGGGAAACAAAAAATTCACACCATATGTAAATTCTATTTAAGGCTGAAGTGTGATTTAATCATGGTCGCCGGCTCTTCACTGGATCCCTGCCCAGGATGACTGCTGTAAACACCTAAGACTGATCTGGGAGAAGGACTGGGACCAGGCTGAAAAAGGTCAGCCTGTGAAGGGTATACCTGGAGATTTAAGTTGCAAACAGTGCAGTTTACCTTCAAGAAGGAGGATCCTGGGAACTACAGGCCAGTGAGCCTCACTTCAGTCCCCGGAAAAATCATGGAGCAGGTCCTCAAAGAATCAATCCTGAAGCACTTACATGAGAGGAAAGTGATCAGGAACAGTCAGCATGGATTCACCAAGGGAAGGTCATGCCTGACTAATCTAATCGCCTTCTATGATGAGATTACTGGTTCTGTGGATGAAGGGAAAGCAGTGGATGTATTGTATCTTGACTTTAGCAAAGCTTTTGACACGGTCTCCCACAGTATTCTTGTCAGCAAGTTAAAGAAGTATGGGCTGGATGAATGCACTATAAGGTGGGTAGAAAGTTGGCTAGATTGTCAGGCTCAACGGGTAGTGATCAATGGCTCCATGTCTAGTTGGCAGCCGGTGTCAAGTGGAGTGCCCCAGGGATCGGTCCTGGGGCCGGTTTTGTTCAATATCTTCATAAATGATCTGGAGGATGGTGTGGATTGCACTCTCAGCAAATTTGCGGATGATACTAAACTGGGAGGAGTGGTAGATACGCTGGAGGGGAGGGATAGGATACAGAAGGACCTAGACAAATTGGAGGATTGGGCCAAAAGAAATCTGATGAGGTTCAATAAGGATAAGTGCAGGGTCCTGCACTTAGGACGGACGAACCCAATGCACAGCTACAGACTAGGGACCGAATGGCTAGGCAGCAGTTCTGTGGAAAAGGACCTAGGGGTGACAGTGGACGAGAAGCTGGATATGAGTCAGCAGTGTGCCCTTGTTGCCAAGAAGGCCAATGGCATTTTGGGATGTATAAGTAGGGGCATAGCGAGCAGATCGAGGGACGTGATCGTTCCCCTCTATTCGACATTGGTGAGGCCTCATCTGGAGTACTGTGTCCAGTTTTGGGCCCCACACTACAAGGATATGGATAAATTGGAGAGAGTCCAGCGAAGGGCAACAAAAATGATTAGGGGTCTGGAACACATGAGTTATGAGGAGAGGCTGAGGGAACTGGGATTGTTTAGTCTGCAGAAGAGAAGAATGAGGGGGGATTTGATAGCTGCTTTCAACTACCTGAGAGGTAGTTCGAGAGGATGGTTCTAGTCTATTCTCAGTGGTGGAAGAGGACAGGACAAGGAGTAATGGTCTCAAGTTGCAGTGGGGGAGGTTTAGGTTGGATATTAGGAAAAACTTTTTCACTAGGAGGGTGGTGAAACACTGGAATGCATTGCCTAGGGAGGTGGTGGAATCTCCTTCCTTAGAAGTTTTTAAGGTCAGGCTTGACAAAGCCTTGGCTGGGATGATTTAATTGGGGATGGGTCCTGCTTTTGAGCAGGGGGTTGGACTAGATGACCTCCTGAGGTCCCTTCCAACCCTGATATTCTATGATTCTATTCTATGATTAAGAAACTCTGTAACCTGCAAAAAACAACATTTAGCGTGAGAAATTACTATTTGTAGCCAATTTCTTTTATATATTAAGCCTATTTTACGTGTTTTGTTTTATTTGCTTAGTAATCTGCTTTGATCTGTTTCCTATCCCTTATAATCACTTAAAATTTGTCCTTTGTAGTTAATAAATTTATCTTTGTTTTCTATAAACCAGTTTGTGTAATTCATATTGCACAGGGAGGAAAGCAAAAAGTTGTGTATATCTCCCTCCACATTGAGGGAGGGGGCAATTTTTATGAGCTTGCGCTCTACAGATCTCTCTATACAGCACAAGACAATATAATTTTGGGTTTACACCCCAAAGGAGGTGTGCATGTGAGTGCTGGGTAAATCCCTTAGCTGAATCCTCCCACACAGAGCTGATTTCAGTCTGTATCTGCAGCTGGGTTTGGCCTTACCTGTGTGTGTGCTAGAGATGGCTTGAGGACCTGGCACAGGAAGAGTAGGGTGAGAAAGCCCAGGCTGGTGGAACAGGCAGGCTCAGTGGGACCCCAGTATATCAGGTGGCATCCCAGACGGAGGGCCCAACCCTTCACAGGGAGGTTACTGACCTATATCTGAAGGTTCTTTGAGATATGTGAACTGTGGGTTATGCATGTACACCATGCACCCAGAGCCAAAGAATATGAAAGTAGTGTTTGTTGGTCTGCACATGCACCCTGGTTCACCTCGTGTCTCTGTACAAGGGGATAAAGGGCTGGGCAGATCGTCTGCCTTTCCAGTTCCTTCTCTGCCACGAATCAGATAAGAGTGGAAGCAGAGGGGAAAGAGGGTGGGTAGTGGGTATGGGAATACAGTAGTGTAATACAGATAGGGACCAAACATCTCAAAGAGCCTCCAGTTTCAAGTCAGTAACCTCTCCTTCTTTGAGGGATGGTCCCTACTGTACTCCACTGTGGGTGATTAACAAGCAGTACCTAAGTAGGAGGAAGGTGTGAGGATGTACAGGGTAGAGATGAGCAGAGGACCACCATCCCAAAGGAGGCATTAGCAGAGGAATCATGCAGCAGGGCATAATGTCTCACGTGAATGGAGCTCCACGTAGCTGCTTTACAGATGTCAAAGGATACCTCCTGAAGTGATGTGATTGCTGTTGCTTGTGCTGTGGTGGAATGAGCAGCTCTTACCCCTTGGGGAGGGAAGGGAAGGTTCAATAGCTGATAGAGTAGAATGAAGCCAGAGATCCATTTGGAGATTCTCTGGGTACAGTTCATGTACCTCCTGATTCTTTCTGCTACAGAAATGGATTGTCTTGGGGATTTCCTGATTGGTTTTGTTCTTTGCAGGTACAATAAGGTTTAAGTACCACATTGGGGAGTATGATTGGTGGTTGGGATGATGTGCATAGGCAGTTGGGAAAACCAGAAGAGGGAGATCAGAATGACCTGTGCTCTGTCCTGCCGGATTTATCGTTGAACTCATGGCAGGAGTGATAACGGAGGAAAGGCAGAGTTGAACTGGTCTGATCAAGGAAGAAGCAGAGTGTCAACCTGGAAGGGGCAACTGAAGGCTCCTCTGGAGCAATATGTGGTGCATTTCCTGTTTGCTTGAGATGTGAACAGATCCCTGGTTGGAGTTCCCTATGTTTTTTAATTTGGGGTATACATTTAAGTTGAGCCTCTATTATGGTGTCTTTAAAAAGCTTCCATGCAACTTGCAGAGATTTCACTTTTGGCACTGTACCTTTTAATTTCTGTTTAACTAACTTCCTCATTTTTGTGTAGTTCCCCTTTCTGAAATTAAATGCTACCATGTTGGGCTGCTGTGGTGTTTTCCCTGCCACAGGGATATTAAATCTAACTATATAATGGTCACTATCACCAAGCAGTTCAGATATATTCACCTGTTGGACCAGATTCTGTGCTCCACTTAGGCCTAAATCAAGAATGCTTCTCCCCTTGTGGGTTCCAGGACTAGCTGCTCCAAGAAGCAATCATTTAAGGCATCAAGAAACTTTGTCTCTGCATCCCATCCTGAGGTGACATGTACCCAGTCAATATTGGGATAGTTGAAATCCCCCATTATTATTGAGTTTTTATTTTAATACCTTCTCTAATCTCCCTAAGCATTTCACAGTCACTATCACCATCCTGGTCATGGATGCCATCATGGCAAAAGATAAACAGCAGGATGGATGCCTCAAGATCTTGTATTAGGTTTGGTGTTTAACACATTTAACAAGAATCTGGAAAAGGGCATGGGCAGTGGGATTTCTAGATGACAAAGTTACTTAGGTTAATGAAGTCCAGAGAAGACTGATGAACTTCAAAGGGACATAACCAAGCTAGATGAATGGGAAGCACAATGGCAAACAAAGTTAAATGTTGGTAAATGCAAAGTAATGCATACTGGAGGGAAAAATGAGAATACTTATACAGTTTACAGGGTTCTAAATTAACTATCTACTCAGAAAAAATTGATCTGAGCTCAATTTCAGACACTCATAGAAGATTTTGGCTCAATGCACAGCTGCATTCTAAAGCAAACAAGGTGTTTGAATATATTTGGAATGAGGTGGAAGACAACCTGAAAAACATGCCATATAAATCACTGGTGCAGCCTCATCTGGTTCCTATGTGCAGTATTGGTCATTCCATCTCAAAAAAGGATGTTGCAGAATATTCAGAGAAGGTAAAAAATTACTAGGTCTGGAAAAACTCTGACATGAAAAGATTTAAAAAATTGGGATTATTTTCTTCAGAAAGGAGATTAATAAAAGGGCATATAAAAAGGATATATAATACTGAATGGTCTAGAAAAGGTAGCTTGGGAGCTTCCGCTCTACATATCCTGTAACACAAGTTAAGGGGACGATCATAAATATAAAGGGAAGGCTAACCACCTTTCTGTATACAGTGCTATAAAATCCCTCCTGGCCAAAGGCAAAAACCCTTTCACCTGTAAAGGGTTAAGAAGCTAAGGTAACCTCGCTGGCGCCTGACCCAAAATGACCAATGAGGGGACAAGGTACTTTCAAATCTGGAAGTGGGGGGAACAAAGGGTTTGGCTGTCTGTGTAATGCTTTTGCCGGGAACCGATCAGAAATGCAGCCTTACAACTCCTGTTAAGTTAGTAAGTAATCTAGCTAGAAATGTGTTAGATTTCCTTTTGTTTAATGGCTGGTAAAAGAAGCTGTGCTGAATGGAATGTATATTCCTGCTTGCGTGTCTTTTTGTAATTTAAGGCTTTGCCTAAAGGGATTCTCTATGTTTTGAATCTGATTACCCTGTAAGGTATTTACCATCCTGATTTTACAGAGGTGATTCTTTTACCTTTTCTTTAATTAAAATTCTTCTTTTAAGAACCGGATTGATTTTTCATTGTTCTTAAGATCCAAGGGTTTGGGTCTGTGCTCACCTGTACATATTGGTGAGGATTCTTATCAAGCCCTCCCCAGGAAAGGGGTGTACGGCTTGGGGGGATATTTTGGGGGACGACATCTGCAAGTGGGCTCTTTCAATGATTGCAGAGCCATTGGCCATTATCTTTGAAAACTCGTGGCGAACGGGGGAAGTCCCAGATGACTGGAAAAAGGCTAATGTAGTGCCCATCTTTAAAAAAGGGAAGAAGGAGGATCCTGGGAACTACAGGCCAGTCAGCCTCACCTCAGTCCCCGGAAAAATCATGGAGCAGGTCCTCAAAGAATCAATCCTGAAGCACTTACATGAGAGGAAAGTGATCAGGAACAGTCAGCATGGATTCACCAAGGGAAGGTCATGCCTGACTAATCTAATCGCCTTCTATGATGAGATTACTGGTTCTGTGGATGAAGGGAAAGCAGTGGATGTATTGTTTCTTGACTTTAGCAAAGCTTTTGACACGGTCTCCCACAGTATTCTTGTCAGCAAGTTAAAGAAGTATGGGCTGGATGAATGCACTATAAGGTGGGTAGAAAGTTGGCTAGATTGTCGGGCTCAACGGGTAGCGATCAATGGCTCCATGTCTAGTAGGCAGCCGGTGTCAAGTGGAGTGCCCTAGGGATCGGTCCTGGGGCCGGTTTTGTTCAATATCTTCATAAATGATCTGGAGGATGGTGTGGATTGCACTCAGCAAATTTGCGGATGATACTAAACTAGGAGGAGTGGTAGATACGCTGGAGGGCAGGGATAGGATACAGAGGGACCTAGACAAATTGGAGGATTGGGCCAAAAGAAATCTGATGAGGTTCAATAAGGATAAGTGCAGGGTCCTGCACTTAGGACGGACGAACCCAATGCACCACTACAGACTAGGGACTGAATGGCTAGGCAGCAGTTCTGTGGAAAAGGACCTAGGGGTGACAGTGGACGAGAAGCTGGATATGAGTCAGCAGCGTGCCCTTGTTGCCAAGAAGGCCAATGGCATTTTGGGATGTATAAGTAGGGGCATAGCGAGCAGATCGAGGGACGTGATCGTTCCCCTCTATTCGACATTGGTGAGGCCTCATCTGGAGTAGTGTGTCCAGTTTTGGGCCCCGCACTACAAGAAGGATATGGATAAATTGGAGAGAGTCCAGCAAAGGGCAACAAAAATGATTAGGGGTCTGGAACACATGACTTATGAGGAAAGGCTGAGGGAACTGGGATTGTTTAGTCTGCAGAAGAGAAGAATGAGGGGGGATTTGACAGCTGCTTTCAACTACCTGAGAGGTGGTTCCAGAGAGGATGGTTCTAGACTATTCTCAGTGGTAGAAGAGGACAGGACAAGGAGTAATGGTCTCAAGTTGCAGTGGGGGAGGTTTAGGTTGAATATTAGGAAAAACTTCTTCACTAGGAGGTTGGTGAAACACTGGAATGCGTTACCTAGGAAGGTGGTAGAATCTCCTTCCTTAGAAGTTTTTAAGGTCAGGCTTGACAAAGCCTTGGCTGGGATGATTTAATTGGGGATTGGTCCTGCTTTGAGCAGGGGGTTGGACTAGATGACCTCCTGAGGTCCCTTCCAAACCTGATATTCTATGATTCTATGATTCTTTCCTTGTTCTTTGTTTAAAACGCTTGGTGGTGGCAGCATACGGTTCAAGGACAAGGCAAAGCTTGTACCTTGGGGAAGTTTTTAACCTAAGCTGGTAAGAATAAGTTTAGGGGGTCTTTCATGCAGGTTCCCACATCTGTACCCTAGAGTTCAGAGTGGGGAAGGAACCTTGACAGGGACATTCATTGAAGTTTCACTGAATGGAACTGGGAAATTCAAAGCATAGTTTGTCATGTAATGTATAAACTGTGCAGCTCATTGCCATAGGACATTATTGAGGCAAAGAATTTAGCAAGGTTATGCCAGGGATTGGGCACTTATATGGATAACAAGAATATCCAGAATTATAAAGCTAATGCTAACATTAACTTTGGGAGGATATTAAAACTTCATACTTCAGGGTTTAAGACAAACTACTGTGGATTAGGTGGTTTCTTGCATCTGGTGCTGGCCACTGTGGAGTCAGAATACTGAACTACATGGACCATGGGTCTGATCCACTATGGAAATTTCTATGCTCCCTCTGTAACAATTCCAGCAGCTATTAGCTGAGACTGGGAAGTGTGCCCAAGTCTTGCCAGGCTGTACAGAACAGTACCAAATCAAAGAGTACCACAAATTCCATCCCATGTGTGCTGTACATGTAGTTTTTAACATTCACACTGAACAATAAGCCCAGCTGTAACATGCAGAGATGTCCAGATAGGAAAGTACACTGGCTTGTCTCACAGGAAGAGCAAGGTTTTGCTTCTCTTAAAATTAACACCCTTTTCTGGATTTAAGCAATCAATACCTTATTTCTTTCCTTAGCTTCAGCATGTTCATGTAGATTAACAGCCTCATGCATACGGTGGGGTTTTCTTGATTTGTTTTAATCAACACTTCCTAAAGGGCATTTTCATTTTGGAAGGTTTTCTTCAAATGTTTAAAAATGCCAATGCATTAAAGACAACATTGTTGCTTTGTTGGCTCTGTAATGGAGTAAAGGTAGGTCTATTATGTTCTCAGCTACAATTGTTTATACCCCCATAGTGAGCATTCCTTTCTAGCTTGTGTTCTCTGCACCACACCAAGTAATTTCTTGTATTATTTATATTTTCACTGATTCAAATGAGACTCAAGACTTGCTCTTGTTCACAATTACAGTTTTGTAATCTCAAGTTTCAATTCAAGGAGGTGGCTTGGCTTCCTGATTTCTTTTGCTGAAGAAAAGCAAAGATCTAATTTCACAACAGAGAAACCCAAAGAGAGCTCTCTAGTTCTCCACCAGATGTGCCAGAGTCCTACAAGCACTGAGGAGTTTCACTTTGGTGATGGAAAATGATGAAAGAGTGACCTCTGTAGGAGAGTCTCTTGCCTCATTTGGGTGGGAGGGGAAGAGAGCTGCACTTGTATGGGAGGGAGTGGGCTTTACTTCCTAAGTGATCTTACTCTCTGCAGGCGATAAGAAAATCTGATGATTCTTGTCACCTCACAGGCATCTTGTCTTCTATGATGAAGCTCCCACCCTCTCCCTGAATCAACAGATGCAGGTCCCCCAAAACCTAGTCTTTCATCTACAGAACAGACTAACTTTTTTCCATATAGAAAGGGAGTACTTGTGGCACCTTAGAAACTAACCAATTTATTTGAGCATGAGCTTTCTCTAAGGTGCCACAAGTACTCCTTTTCTTTTTGCGAATACAGACTAACACGGCTGTTACTCTGAAACCTTTTTTCCATATGCAGAAATAAACTGCTTCAGAAATACAAAGCTCACTAGTGCAGCAGTTATTAAACTTCAAAGTACTTCCCTTCACAGGCATTCTAAATCAAGGGCTATCAAAACTATAGTCCAGGCAGATTACTCAGGATCGTTCACAGTGAGTCGATGAAATGAAGACTACATGCGCACACTGAGAGGAAAAATTCAAAGAGCACACCATGTATCATTTACACTACAACCGCACTGAGTCCAAGGGGCAGATCATCAGCTGGTGTAAACTGACATAGCTCCTTTGTTATGACAATTGACACCAGCTGAGGAACTGCCCTAAAGAATTGTAAAAAAAGGATTAGATATCCTACAGTAGTACTGTACCTTTGAGACAAATATGCTCAATGTGTAAATCCCTAGGCTCTATTAATATTTGCTGGAACTGCCTGCTATTGTATGCCAAAAACCTTTTGAAATCATTATTAATAAAATGAACTGCACTCCTAAAGCACTTTCCATCTCAAAGCATTTGGCACAGGTATAGACTTATTACACACATGGTGAAACTGAGGTACAAATAAGTTGCCCTAAGCCTCACAGGAAATCTGATGATGAGCCAGAAATCTCCTTCCCGCTGTAATGAGGCTAGTAGCCAAGTATTTGATTTCTTAAACTATCTCCAGATATACATTTTTGCTCTGAAATCCCCAAAGAGACTGGTCAAAGTCATTCCTGGAATAACTTCTGAAGTCAGGGAAATAAACTAAGGATGAATTTGAGGCCTCATGTATTAAGGACTGAAGGCCTGCAAAAGAATACCCTTTAAGAGAAGCAATAAAATCAATTCACATTTATCACACTCTCACTTCTGTAACTCACACCTTCTTTGCTCCCGGCCTGAAATATTGTGTGCCACGTTTCAGGCTGGAGAGAGTTTGCAGACTGTTTATAAACCCCAATAATCCAGGTTTGACATTAGAGGACCGACACAAGTTTAACTACTGTAATGCAAACAGAACTCTACTAATGTCTACACTAGATCCTCCATCAGCACAGCTACGATGCTGTCACTGTAGTGTCATAGTTTAGACACTTGCTATAGCAATGGAAGGGATTTTTCCATCACTGTAGTTAATCCATCCCCTCGAGAGGTAGTAGCCAGGTCAACAGAAGAATTTTTCCATCAACCTAGCAGAGTCTATATTGGGGCTTAGGTTAGTTTAACTGATTCTCACGGGGTGTGAATATTTCACACTGCTGAGAAACAGGCTAATCTAAGTCTTACGTGTAGACCTCAGGTCCCATAAGAACACTCTGAAGATCATTACAGCATTCAGGGTGCTGACACCAAATGGCAATACATGTGGGAATAATGGGTTTATGGAGAGTTAAAGGAAGGGTAAAACTAGTTAGAAAGAATTTTATAATTCATTTTTATATACAACTGTTCAACAGTAGAAAACGAAAATCTTTTTATCTTTAACAATACAGGAAATTAGTCCTCTGACTGCAATGATGTATCCTGTTCCTTTGGGGGGGAATACAGAGAATCCTGTAGCTTGCATACTAGATCAGGGGAGCCTCCTTCGTTCTGAAATTGTCAGCCTGGACAGGGATCCGTCACTGCAGCTTGAGAAATGGTTTCTTATGCCAGATGTGTGAGAAACAGGAGACATACAACAGTTCTGCACTTATCACTCCTTGCTTATCAACTGGGTAGTTAGGGGAAGGGTGGAACTGACTGGCTCAGGTGATTGCTAATGGGATATGGAGTGCTTTGCCTCTATAATAGGTTGTCTGTTCTAACCCAGTCAATGGGGACTGAAAATGATTACTAGCTGTAGAATGTTCAGTGGTGTATCTAAAATATTTGTGGCACTCTTAGTGCAGTCCCATGTTTCAAAAAATCACAACCAAAGTGATCCCCATTTCAGAAGTGATCCTAAGGTTTTAATGGTTTTGGAGGCTGAATTCTATTATTTTGCAAGGTGGTCATGCTAAAACAGTGTTGAGGGAATATAGACAAAGAGTGAGAGAAGCAGGAAATGTCACTGTTGCAAACAGAAATCTTGGACTCTGAAATCTAGCCCCATTCAGTACTAAAAAGGTTTAAGGGATTAATCTAAGATGACTTTTCTACAGTTCATGTTCTGGCAAAAAAGGAAAAAACACCAACAGATGCAGGAACTTTATTTGTTTAATTATCACGTGCAGCTGTTCAAGTTAAAAGTCATATCAAACATACTTCTCTAATAAAATAATCACTTCCATGGGTTTAAAAGGCCCCTTATGATTATAAATCTGGTAATTCTAACCTGGATTCAAACACAAGAATCAAAGTGGTACAGGACCAACACATGGGGTAGGAAAACACACAGGGCAAATTCAGGGATTATCCCAGTCTACGTGATAACGTGGTCAAAATGCTGCTTCCAGTCTCATCTTTCCATGGACTGTGTGACAAACGGAGCCTGCTGTGGAAATGCTGCTTTTAAAAAGCATTATTTGTCTTCCTCTGCTTCCCTTCTTCACCATTCTCCCTGGAACTGGCTCCCTCTCAAACTGTTAACTTAGCTGAAAATGTTTTTCTCCCAAACAGCATGTCCAGGGGATATTTTCCAATCTTCTTCTTGGAAGTAGCTATGATGGCTTACAATTAAAAATAGAACAGCTACAGTGTGGTAAAGATCATTAGTATCACTGGCAACTAATTCACATATTAACAGCTCCTGTTATGGCATCAGTCTCCAGGATTGGCATTACCTGGGACTGCAGAGGTAGAATTATAATAATGTGTATTCCATAACATCAGTAAGTCACAAAAACTGAAGAATGAGATTCTGAATCCGAACAACAAACAGGAAAGCAATCTCCCACTGATGGATTCCACTTTATTATTCAATGAGACAAAAATAGTGACCATCAAGACAGTTAAAACAAGTTAACTAAAAATCCATTTCACATTTCCAGCTGATGTGTTTCTTAGCTAATCCACTGCACTGAGTTCTTAAATTTAACTTTCAATTTACAAGTTAGGCAAGTTACGCAACAGTGAAAACTGCTGTTGACTTCTTTAAATGAACTGACTCTCACAAAATATGTCAGCAGACATGTTTTATTACCATTATAGAAATATAATGGTGTTTAAAACCATTTTATCCTGCCTAGCACTGCTTTCCCACTGAACATTTTGACATTATTCACATTTTACCACTATACACAATTGAGGTACGGGTAACTTTTACTGTGACAAAAAAGTCTAAAGTCCAGTAAAATCTTCTTGCACTTTGGTTCAGTTCCCAGGCTTGTTGCTTGGACAGATATGCCTCATATTAATCAACGCTACTGCTGCTTCACCCCAGCTCGCAATGGGTCAACTTCCTGGAAATGGTTGTAAGCAAAGGGTCCCTCCCCCCACCACCATCACCGCTCAGCTAGTGCTGGAAAGAGCTGAACAGCTTGGCTCGGTCTACAACGACGAAAATTTACAAATCACCACTAATTCCAACTAGAGCTGAATGGGAAACCGTTTTCCCAACCTGGGAAAAGTGTGGAGATTCTGAAAATTTTCACTTCTTGAAAATTAAAAAATGGGGGGAGTAGGGGAGTTGATGTTTGGGTCAAATGAAACATTTAATTTTTGACCTTTAACTTTTTCCCCCAAAAAAGTTTTTGAAACTATAAATTTGTGAAAAATCTATCCTTTCCCAACAAACAGGTTCAGTTTCAAAAACTTGCCATTCTCAAATGTAAAGTGTTTCATCAAAAAAATTCCCAACCAGTTCTAATTACAGTGCTGATACAGCTGACTTGGTAGGAGCCCTAAAATAGATGGGGTAAAGCTGTTTTCAGTACAATTATTAAAAAACATGATTAAAACCTGGTTTGCAGAATATCAGTCATGCTTTCAGTAATGGTGCAGGCAGGACAAATCTGTATTCAACAGAAACATGACAGACTCAGCCCTAGGGGGAGGGACAGCTCAGTGGTTTGAGCACTGGGCTGCTAAACCCAGGATTCTGAGTTCAATCCTTGAGGGGGCCATTTAGGGATCTGGGGCAAAAATCGGGGATTGGCCCTGCTTTGAGCAGGGGGTTGGACTAGATGATCTCCTGAGGTCCCTTCCAACCCTGAGATTCTATGAAGCTGCACATGTACTAAGTCATTACCACACAGAGGACTAGACCAACCCAATGAGATTTACTAACGTTATAGAACAGATGTGTGTTGTTCAACCTGCTGCCGTCAGTTTCTTTGGCTACATCTACACTGCAGCGAGAGCATGCCTCCCAGCCAGGGTAGACAGACTCATGCAAGCTTGACTCAAGCTAGTGCAAACATTGCAGCACCAACAGAAGCTTGGGGTAGCCACCCGACCTAGAATTCATCCGCTCCCTTAGGTCCAAGCTCAGGTGGCTAGCCCAAGCCTCTGCTGGCGCTTCAACCACCATGCGGCTATTTTTAGCACACTAGCTCAAGCTGAGCTATCACAAGTCTGTTTATCCAGGCTAGGAGGCATGCTCCAAGCTGCAGTGTAGACATACTCTTTGGGGCTACAGACTCCCAAAGGTGTACCGATACTCATCAACTAGATAACTTGGATGGTGTCTGACAGATGCTCAAGAATGGGGACAAGGATGTAAGAGAATGTATGGAGCCCGGTGCAGATACAAATTTTGTATCCGCATCCGATCTGCAATCTGCAAAAATGGTCCGGACATATCCGTGGGGCTCTAAGAATGTATTCACAGGACTGTGTATAAATTCCGCTGCAATACAAATCTTCCACCCATGGGCTTTCATTGCTGATAGCTTCAAGAATTGTCATGTGATATTATTCCTTAACTGACCGTTTGCACAGAGAATAAAGTCTGACCTAAACTCCATAAAATTAAGTCACCAACAATTTAACCTTTCAAAAACGATCAAAAAGTCACTGATAGACTATTAAAACTATAAAGTAGAACCAGAGTACTACATTTCTATAATCCCATGCTCCCTCCAATATTTTCCAATTACAGCTTGGGCTTGCTCTCAAAAGCACAGTTGGATAAGCTGCAGTTTTCTCCAGCATCGAAAGCATTGAAATGACCTTCAACTTCCGGGTAAGGGTGCTGCATTTGCATTCATGATAAGCAACAGCAGTATTAGCTTTGGCTACTCCGTCTCCCTGCATTCCAAGGACTGCATTAGCTATTAGTAAAGTGATGAGCGACTGATGCAATAAAACTAAACTAAACTGAGAACAGCCATCTTTTAATATGTGTTGCAGCGGGAACTTAGTGGTGGGGTCTACAGGGATAACAGATCTATTTGTGTTCACTCCTGAGAATTCTTTCCACATACCACAACCAAAAGAAATCTGCCCCTTTATAAAAATCTCAAATGTTATCCTATTGGAATTTTTAAATTGTTCTTTGCCTGCCTGTAATTGAATGAAGTAACAATCTTCACTATTTTAGAAAATCGATTTCCTCTGTCCTTGTATGTTAGATTGTTACCAAAAGCTGAATCAGAGTGAATGAGTGTGTGAGAAAAATATAGGGATTTAAAAGCTTAAAAGTTGCATAATGGTGAGGAAAATTAAATTCTGAAACCCCCCCACAGTGTCTTATCCCCTTATGACAGGTTTCAGAGTAACAGCCGTGTTAGTCTGTATTCGCAAAAAGAAAAGGAGTACTTGTGGCACCTTAGAGACTAACCAATTTATTTGAGCATGAGCTTTCGTGAGCTACAGCTCACTTCATCGGATCCGATGTGAGCTGTAGCTCACGAAAGCTCATGCTCAAATAAATTAGTTAGTCTCTAAGGTGCCACAAGTACTCCTTTTCTTTTTATCCCCTTATCACTACAAAAGGTTTTCTCCCCCCCGCTCTCCTGCTGGTAATAGCTCATCTTAAGTGATCACTCTCCTTACAGTGTGTATAATAACACCCATTTTTTCATGTTCTGTGTGTACATAAATCTCCTCACTGTATTTTCCACTGAATGCATCTAATGAAGTGAGCTGTACCTCACAAAAGCTTATGCTCAAATAAATTGGTTAGTCTCTAAGGTGCCACTAGTACTCCTTTTCTTTTTCCAACAATATAATATTTCTATTCTTTTGTTTTCAACATAATCAGAAAAATAAAAGCCAGGAGCAAAGTGGTCATACAGTGCCCTTGGCATAAGGAAAAGTAGGAAGGACTTCACTGCTACAAGATACTAGAAGGAGGTTCAGAGATTCAGAGAACCCCCAAACAACTGAGTTGGCACACACCACAAAAAATTTCAGCCAATCAGATCTCTTAGCAAGCAGAACATCCCAATGAGACACATACCCCCCACCTCAAGATGTGGGGTGGATACAAAATATTTTTAAAATTAAATAGATTTTTAAACTTAAATGAGATGTGACTAGTTTTGTACTTTTTCCCATTTATAGTCTTAAATTACTAATGTGGGTGTTTTGGACTTGTTTAGTTTCCTAATTGTTAGGAGAGTTTCAGACTTTACAGAGATTTTTGTCGATTAGGAAATTTCAGATTTAAAATGCTCAGCTACGTTCAAGACCCCTCATTTCTGTTTTTATTTTGTTTAAAATTTCCTGGGAATTTATCAGTGTTGTAATTAAGATTAAAAATGGGTGAAAATCAGTGAAAAAAATTAAACTTCACAGTTTTCTGGGTAAATATCAGGGTTAATATTATGGGACAGGAAGTACAAAAAATTAACTATACATTAACAGTACGTATACAAATGCACACACATGCGTGTGTGTGCGTATCGTCCACTACATTACTTTGACAGACTTGCATTTACACTTAGACTACTTTATTATTAACAACCACACATCCATTAATGTAGTAGATTGGATTTGCTGAACACAAGGAGAATTTTCATATACATGAGTGATCCAAAATTCAGGTGAAAATTAATAAAGCTAGTAAAATTAGCATTAGCTTTTGTAAAGCCTGGGAATTGTTTTGGGTAAAAACCGAAAATAAAGAGTCTTAGCTTTGCTGTAAAAAAACAAGTCCAGGGCCTCATTAACTGCCTTACTGAGAGATCAACACAAACCCAAACACATCACTGATAAATAAATACCCTGCATTGTATTTGCAACTAATACCATCTGCCAATATACTGAACAAATTTCCATATGCCAGGAAAGCTGAAATGCTACAACCAGGCTATAATCCTTCATTAGGGTGTGCAGTTGGAACTCAATGGGAGTTGAGCTACTTTTTAAAATCCCATCCTTAGGAGCCTAACTATAGGCACCTCCATACGTGCTGACTTTGGGTTTTGCTGGTGGGTGCCCCATCCCAGCTCCGCCCCCTTCCCCAAGGCCCCTGTGTGATGATAGGGGAAATGGAGATACAAATGTGGGTAGATTTGGACTGAATTTCTCCACAGCCTGAGAGCGAAAGCTAGCTCCGCACAGGGGGGACAGGAGAGAGAGGGGCTCAGGCCAGCTCTGCACAGACTGGGGTCGGGGCTTCTGCCCTGCAGCTTCTGCCACTTGGGTGACTGGAGCTCCCGAGCTGGGGACTTCAGCCCCACATCTTCTGCCAGGGTCCGGGGCTTCTCCTCCCCCCACCCCCGGGCGGCTCCTGCCGGGGTCTGGAGCTTCTCCTCCCCCCACGCCTGCCCAGCGTGGCTCCTGCCGGGGTCTGGGGCTTCTCCCCTCACCCCATCTCCAGCGCAGCTCCTGCCAGGGTCCAGGGCTTCTCCTCCCCCTAATCCATCACTACACCCAGCCCCAGCCTGGCTAGGCTCCCTTGGGTCACCTGATGCCTGCTGTGGCCGGAGTCGAGCTTGGCTGGCAGGGAGCAACCATACACGTGGCCATCAGCCCAAGAGGTGTGGGGCAGCCCTAAGTGAGCAGGGGCTGGCTGTGCTGCTGCTGATAGCCTAGCACTCCCGCCCACGCCAACCCTAAGGCTTTTTTTTTTTCCCCCCCTTGGTGAGACTCACTCAGCCCCTGCCGGAGCAGGGAAGCAGGAAACAGTTGATCTGAGCCTACCCGGCAAACAGGTGATCGCAGCTGCGTACAGGCTACCCATAGGAAACAGCTCATCTGCCGAGGCTCTCGCAAAACAGTTGATCCCTGGCTGCCAACAGCTGGTCATCGCAGTGGGTGCTGAACACCCCCTATTTTTTTTCCGTGGGTGCGCCAGCCCCAGAGCACCCACGGAGTCGGCGCCTATAGGCACCTCTGTTTTTGAAAATTTTGATCTTGTGTATAAGAAAGATCACAATAATTTTATTACTGAATTGAAAGTCTAAATAGCTTTCATGGCTAGCACTGAAGAAATGTTGTTTTGAAGTGACATTTTATATCACTAAAAGTTTTAAATAAAAATACAAGTTTAGCATTTGATGCTGCAAACATTTATATGTAAGCTTAACTTCAAGAACATAAGTAGTCCCATTGATTAGTCGTCTGAGTAAACTTACATAACTGCTTAAGTTAAGTTTCAGAGGAACAGCCGTGTTAGTCTGTATTCGCAAAAAGAAAAGGAGTACTTGTGGCACCTTAGAGACTAACCAATTTATTTGAGCATGAGCTTTCGTGAGCTACAGCTCATTTCATCAGATGCATACCGTGGAAACTGCAGCAGACTTTATATACACACAGAGAATATGAAACAATACCTCCTCCCACCCCACTGTCCTGCTGGTAATAGCTTATCTAAAGTGATCAACAGGTGGGCCATTTCCAGCACAAATCCAGGTTTTCTCACCCTCCACCCCCCCACACAAATTCACTCTCCTGCTGGTGCTAGCCCATCCAAAGTGACAACTCTTTACATAATCAAGTCGGGCTATTTCCTGCATAGATCCAGGTTTTCTCACATCCCCCCCACCCCCATACACACACAAACTCACTCTCCTGCTGGTAATAGCTCATCTAAACTGACCACTCTCCAAGTTTAAATCCAAGTTAAACCAGAACATCTGGGGGGGGGGGGGGGTAGGAAAAAACAAGAGGAAACAGGCTACCTTGCATAATGACTTAGCCACTCCCAGTCTCTATTTAAGCCTAAATTAATAGTATCCAATTTGCAAATGAATTCCAATTCAGCAGTTTCTCGCTGGAGTCTGGATTTGAAGTTTTTTTGTTTTAAGATAGCGACCTTCATGTCTGTGATTGCGTGACCAGAGAGATTGAAGTGTTCTCCGACTGGTTTATGAATGTTATAATTCTTGACATCTGATTTGTGTCCATTTATTCTTTTACGTAGAGACTGTCCAGTTTGACCAATGTACATGGCAGAGGGGCATTGCTGGCACATGATGGCATATATCACCTTGGTGGATGTGCAGGTGAACGAGCCTCTGATAGTGTGGCTGATGTTATCAGGCCCTGTGATGGTGTCCCCTGAATAGATATGTGGGCACAATTGGCAACGGGCTTTGTTGCAAGGATAAGTTCCTGGGTTAGTGGTTCTGTTGTGTGGTATGTGGTTGTTGGTGAGTATTTGCTTCAGGTTGCGGGGCTGTCTGTAGGCAAGGACTGGCCTGTCTCCCAAGACTTGTGAGAGTGTTGGGTCATCCTTTAGGATAGGTTGTAGATCCTTAATAATGCGTTGGAGGGGTTTTAGTTGGGGGCTGAAGGTGACCGCATTTGCTCCAACCCCTCAGACAGAGACAAACACCTACAAGATCTCTGTCAAGCTTTCTTACAACTACAATACCCACCTGCAGAAGTAAAGAAACAGATTGATAGAGCCAGAAGAGTTCCCAGAAGTTACCTACTACAGGACAGGCCTAACAAAGAAAATAACAGAACGCCACTAGCCGTCACCTTCAGCCCCCAACTAAAACCCCTCCAACGCATTATTAAGGATCTACAACCTATCCTAAAGGATGACCCAACACTCTCACAAGTCTTGGGAGACAGGCCAGTCCTTGCCTACAGACAGCCCCGCAACCTGAAGCAAATACTCACCAACAACCACATACCACACAACAGAACCACTAACCCAGGAACTTATCCTTGCAACAAAGCCCGTTGCCAATTGTGCCCACATATCTATTCAGGGGACACCATCACAGGGCCTAATAACATCAGCCACACTATCAGAGGCTCGTTCACCTGCACATCCACCAATGTGATATATGCCATCATGTGCCAGCAATGCCCCTCTGCCATGTACATTGGTCAAACTGGACAGTCTCTACGTAAAAGAATAAATGGACACAAATCAGATGTCAAGAATTATAACATTCATAAACCAGTCGGAGAACACTTCAATCTCTCTGGTCACGCAATCACAGACATGAAGGTCGCTATCTTAAAACAAAAAAACTTCAAATCCAGACTCCAGCGAGAAACTGCTGAATTGGAATTCATTTGCAAATTGGATACTATTAATTTAGGCTTAAATAGAGACTGGGAGTGGCTAAGTCATTATGCAAGGTAGCCTGTTTCCTCTTGTTTTTTCCTACCCCCCCCCCCCCCAGATGTTCTGGTTTAACTTGGATTTAAACTTGGAGAGTGGTCAGTTTAGATGAGCTATTACCAGCAGGAGAGTGAATGTGTGTGTGTATGGGGGTGGGGAGGATGTGAGAAAACCTGGATCTATGCAGGAAATAGCCCGACTTGATTATGTAAAGAGTTGTCACTTTGGATGGGCTAGCACCAGCAGGAGAGTGAATTTGTGTGGGGGGGTGGAGGGTGAGAAAACCTGGATTTGTGCTGGAAATGGCCCACCTGTTGATCACTTTAGATAAGCTATTACCAGCAGGACAGTGGGGTGGGAGGAGGTATTGTTTCATATTCTCTGTGTGTATATAAAGTCTGCTGCAGTTTCCACGGTATACATCTGATGAAGTGAGCTGTAGCTCACGAAAGCTCATGCTCAAATAAATTGGTTAGTCTCTAAGGTGCCACAAGTACTCCTTTTCTTTTTGCTTAAGTTAAATGGATTAAAAAATGGCTGATAGATCTCAAAATGTAATTGTAAACAGGGAATCGCCACTGAGTGGGTGTGTTTCTAGTGGGTTCAGTTCTTGGCTTGAAATAGCATAGGGCAGGGTTCTGTTCTTGGCCCTATGCTATTTCACATTTTTATCAATGATCAGAAAGAACACAAAATCATCATTGACAAAGTTTGCAGATGAAAAAAGTTGGGGGAAGTGGTAAATAACGAAGAGGACAAGAGCGATCTGGACCACCTGGTAAACTGGGTTCCCGCAAACAATATGCATTTTAATATCGGTAAATGTGAATGTATACATCTAGGAATAAAGAACGTAGGCCATTCTTCAATGATGGGGGCTCTATCCTAGGAAGTGGTGACGCTAAAAAGATTTGGGGGTGATGGTGGATAATGAGGTCCCAGTGCGACCCTGTGGCCTAAGGGGCTAATGCGATCCTTAGATACATAAACAGGGGAACCTCCAGTAGGAACAGAGAGGTTATTTTACCTCTGTATTTGGCAGTAGTGTGACCACTGCTGGAATACTACGTCCAGTTCTGGTGTCCACAATTCAAGAAGGATGATGATAAATTGGAAAGGGTTCAGAGAAGAGCCATAAGAACGATTAAGAATTTGAAAACATGCCTTAATTGTGAAACTCCAGAAGCTCAATCTATTTAGCTTAACAAAGAGAAGGTTATGGGGCTCCTGAATCTAGCAGACAAAGGTATAACATGGTCCAACGGCTGGAAGTTGAAGCTGGACAAATTCAGACTGTAAATAAGGAGTAAATTTTTCATTGTGAGAGTAATTAACCATTGGAACAACTTATGAAGGGTCATGGTAGATTCTCTCTCACTGACAGTTTTTAAATTAAGATTGGATGTTTTTCTTAAAGATCTGCTCTAGAAATTATATTGGGGAAGTTCTCGGCCCTGTGTTATACCGAAGGTCAGACTAGAAGACCACAATGATTCCTCTGGCCTTGGAATCTATGAATCTAAGTGTTTGCTGGACTGGGACCTTCATCTACTTAAAATGATTTCAAGATTGTTATTCTGAAGCCTAGAATGACTGCTGAGTCAGCATGATGTGATGGAAACAGCTACTAGCATGGCTGGGGACTCTGTGTTCAGTATACCACTAGGTTCAATCATCACTGGGTTTTGTGGTTTGTTACTACCAAATTTTTAAGTTCAGCCATTTTGACTTTATCAATTACATGTGCAGTGTACGGCTACAGTAAAGCATGTACCTCTGCCATTCGAAGAGTCCTAGACCATTATATCAGAGATAATAACAAATCACCACTCTTACTCTACACCTAATTTGCATGTAACAATTTAATTGATTGTATAAGGGAGACTACACAGATGATGGATTAATTGGCCCGTCACCTACACAAAACAACAATCGCCCAGCACAACCCCGCAGGCGCACACACAAAATGATCCAAACACCACAACCAACATACACAATAACCCCAAACACACACACAGCCCCTGACTTCAGCTCACACTTATTTGCTATCTAGACAACTCTTCCAGCACAATTCCCTAGACACAGATCAACACAACCATCCTTTGGGTGAAAGTGATCATGAAATGGTAGAATTCATGATTTTAAGGAATGGTAGGAGGGAGAACAGCAAAATAAAGACAATAGATTTCAAGATGGCAGACTTCAGCAAACTCGGAGTTGGTAGGTAAGAACTCATGGGAAGCAAGTCTAAGGGGAAAAACAATTGAAGACAGTTGACAGTTTTTCAAAGAGACATTATTAAGGGTGCAAGAACAAAGAAAGTATGGCAAGCAACCACCCTGGTTTAACCGGGAGATCTTCAATGATCTGAAACTCAAAAAAGAGTCCTACAAAAATTAGAAACTAGGTCAAGTTACAAAGGATGAATATAAACTAGGGCTGTTGATTAACTGCAGTTAACTCAAGCGAAAAATAAAAAAAGTAATTGCAATTAATTGCACCGTTAAACAATAGAATACCAATTGAAATGTATTAAATATTTTTGGATGTTTTTCTACATTTTCAAATATATTGATTTCTATTACAACACAGAATACAAAGTGTATAGTAGCAGCCGTGTCAGTCTGTATCCGCAAAAAGAAAAGGAGGACTTGTGGCACCTTAGAGACTAACAAATTTATTTGAGCATAAGCTTTCGTGTGCATCCGATGAAGTGAGCTGTAGCTCACTAAAGTGTATAGTGCTCACTTTATATTATTTTTTATTACAAATATTTGCACTGTAAAAATTATAAAGAAATAGTATTTTTCAGTTCACCTCATACAAGTACTGTAGTGCAATCTCTTTATCATGAAAATGTAACTTATAAATGTAGAATTATGTATAAAAATACATAACTGCACTCAAAAACAAAACAATGTAAAACTTGTAGGCTCTAAAGTGCACTCGGTCCAACTACTTGTTCAGCCAATCACTAAGACAAAGAAGTTTGTTTACATTTATGGGAGATACTGCTGCTTGCTTATTTACACCGTCACCTGAAAGTGAGAACAGGCATTCACATGGCACTTTTATAGCTGGTGTTGAAAGATATTTATGTGCCAGATATGCTAAACATTCATATGCCCCTTCATGCTTCGGCCACCATTCTAGAGGACATGCTTCCATGCTGATGACGCTTGTTTAAAAAAAAAAAAAAGTGTTTAATTAAATTTCAGGGGGTAGCCGTGTTAGTCTGTATCCACAAAAACAACAAGGAGTCCGGTGGCACCTTAAAGCCTAACAGATTTATTTGGGCATAAGCTTTCGTGGACTTGAACCCACTTCATCGGATGCATGGAGTGAAAATTACAGATGCAGGCATTATTATACTAACACCTGAACAGAAGGGAGGAGTACCACTGAGGAATACCAAAAGAATCTACACCAGCTGCTCAAGAAACTCCCTCCTACAGCACGGGAACAAATCTACACAGACACACCCCCAGAGCCCCAACCAGGGGTATTCTATCTGCTATCCAAGATCCATAAATCTGGAAGCCCTCGATGCCCCACCATCTCAGGCATCAGCACTCTTACAGCAGGATTATATGGCTATTTGGACTCTCTCCTCAGACCCTACGCTACCAGCGCTCCTAGTTATCTTCGATTCACCACCGACTTCCTGAGGAAGCTACAATGCATTGGTGATGCATTGAAAACACCATCCTGGCCACCATGAATGTAGAAGCTCTTTACACCAATATTCCACATGAGGATGGACTATAAGCCGTCAGGAACAGTATCCCTGATGAGGCCACGGCACACCTGGTGGCTGAGCTTTGTGACTTTGTCCTCACCCACAACCATGTCAGATTTGGGGACAACTTATACCTTCAAGTCAGCTGCACTGCTATGGGTACCCGCATGGCCCCACAGTATGCCAACATTTTTATGGCTGACTTAGAACAACGCTTCCTCAGCTCTCGTCCCCTAACGCCCCTCCTCTACTTGCATTACACTGATGACATCTTCATCATATGGACCCAAAGGAAGGAGGCCCTTGAAGAATTCCACCTGGATTTCAACAACTTCCACCCCACTGTTGCAAAAAAAGCGAACATCATTCTGGGATGTATTAGCGGGAACGTTGTAAGCAAGACACGAGAAGTAGTTCTTCCGCTCTACTCCACGCTGATTAGGCCTCAACTGGGAGTCTTGTGTCCAGTTCTGAGCACCACATTTCAGGAAAGATGTGGACAAATTGGAGAAAGTCCAGAGAAGAGCAACAAAAATGATTAAAGGTCTAGAAAGCATGACCTATGAGGGAAGATTGAAAAAAATGGGTTTGTTTAGTCTGGAGAAGAGAAGACAGAGGGGACACAGTTTTCAAGTACCTAAAAAGTTGCAACAAGGAGGAGGGTGAAAAATTGTTCTCCTTAACTTCTGAGGACAGGACAAGAAGCAATGGGCTTAAATTGCAGCAATGGAGGTTTCAGTTGGACATTAGGAAAAAACCTCCTGACTGTCAGGGTGGTTAAGCACTGAAATAAATTGCCTAGAGAGGTTGTGAAATCTACATCATTGGAGATTTTTTAAGAGCAGGTTAGACAAACCCCTGTCAGGGATGGTCTAGAACAGGGGTGGCCAACCGGAGTCTGAGAAGGAGCCAGAATTTACCAATGTACATTGCCAAAGAGCCACAGAAATACATCAGCAGCCCCCCATCAGCTTCTCCCTGCCACTCCCAGCACCTCCCACCCACCTGCAGCCCCGCCGATCAGCGCCTCCCCCTCTCTCCCCGCACCTCCCAATCAGCTGTTTCATGGCGTGCACGAGGCTCTAGGGGGAGAGGTGGAGCGAGGGCACAGCAGGCTCACGGGAGGGAGTGGAAAGGGGTGGAGTGGGGGCAGGGCCTGTGGCAGAGCCAGGGGTTGAGCAGTGAGCACCCCCCCAGCACACTGGAAAGTTGGCACCTGTAGCTCCAGCTCCAGAGTCGGTGCCTAGACAAGGAGCCACATATTAACTTCTGAAGAGCCGCATATGGCTCCGGAGCCACAGGTTGGCCACCCCTGGTCTAGACAATAGTCCTGCCATGAGTGCAGGGGACTGGACTAGATGACCTCTCGAGGTGCCTTCCAGTCCTATTATTCTGTGATCCACCCAATAACATAACCAGCACACACACCACCAAACATCACTCTGAAGCCTAGAATGTCTGTTGGGTCAGTGTGAAGCAATTGTAACAGCTACAAGCATGGTTGAGAGCTCTTTGTTTAGAATATCACCAGGTTCAAACACCACTGAGATTCACAGTCTGTTACTCTCAAATTTTTAAGTTCTCAGCCATTTTCAGCTGTTTTAAATTTTTTACACATTACTTTACAAATTACACCTGTGCAACAGCACAAGCTTTCAGATACTAGTTTTAAATATTCTGTTTTTTGTCTATAGCAGTTTCATAACATTCAAATAAGATACTTGATCAGCATTTAAAAACAGCATAATTTACGTCATTACAAATGTTATTCTCAATTTGCAATAACACAAACTTTCAAGTTAGTTTTACAAACCTTCAACCTGACTTAAATCAATAATTTGAAATTGCCTTGATTTAAGTGTCTCCACCCTGGAAAGAGACTTCCAATCAGACCAAAATCAGCCACACTTAATCCAACCTGGGTTCATCTCCCAGGTCCTAGGTGGTCAGAGGTGTCCCTTAAAGTGAAGGGTTCCTTGTTAGCTTGGGCTCAATATTAAGAAAGCAGTGGTCCAAAATACGAATGTTGATACTTGAAACATAACAAGGATAGGATGTGACCCTCCTGGCACCATTTCTTCAGACAAACTAAATCCTAAAGTTTTCGTTTTCTTGGTCAAAATCCTTGTTAAAAGTAGCCTATATACTTGCACTATGATCTAGCCTCCCTGGTTTCACTGATTGCTGAGTAGTATTTTAAACCTTCAAGGGTCTTACAAACACTAAGGAAAAGAATTATTACTTCACAATACATCACAAAGGAATTTAGAGAATAGTTTGTTATCCAGTGCCTGTGAGCTTTAGTGGAAAGCAAACTTCAATGACATGCCTTCTGTTTGGGCTGCTGCTTTGAACTCCACCTGATATATTACAGAAGATAAAATATCTACTCCAAACTCAAATCTCCCTAAAGCAACAAATGGTCAGATGATAGGGCTGCTCAGAACTTAAATATTTTCTCCTCATCCTTAGCATCAGAAAACTTCACTTCAGCCACAAGAAAATCAGTCTGTGGCATTTCTGTTCCCAGCCTAGCTTTTGACTTTCTGTAGATTTCTCTCCTCCTCCTCCAACCACTCATTCTATTTACCTTGCGGACGTGACATGAGAAGAGCACATTCATGTACTTGTCCTTCCTCTTCAACTCATTGGCAATAAGGATGAAAGAGCCTGCGGTCTGAGGGTTATCTGGTTTCTGGAAGAGTAAACAAAGACGGGCACATAATTTTTCTTAATTACCAAACAGAGCAATCATGCTTTGTCGTCAACCTAGGCCTGATGGAATGGCAAGCTCACCAAGAAGTCTGTAATAAAGTCTCCTGATAAGGGAGTGTATCAGACATTTCCTTGCAGTACAGAAAAACAGCATCCGGAGTTTTGCATGCTTTTCTAAAGGACCTTTTAGAAACAAAGGCTTAAGGGAAAAGGAAGGCTCTAATAAGCGGGAGCTACCTTTGAGGAAGACACATAAGGAAATTTCCACTACGCTCTCAGAGGCAGTTAAGCATTTTCCTCTGCCTAGTTCTTCCATTTATGCTATTTTCTAACTTCCACCCTAACGACTGCAATTTTATTCTCATGTTGCATTTTCCATCCTATCTCTGGGCACTGGAAGAGTCAACTGACGATGTTAATTGGTACTTGATTAACAATGGCCCCAAGAATAATGAGAATAAGGTTTGGTATTTACAAAATTATAGTTCTTAGCACAGTAAAAGTTGGAACCTTTTTGAAATGGTTTACAGACTACTTCTTAATGGAGGAGTTGGAATGCATTTAATTTTTAGAACACTCACTGTTTTCAGACTCTCCCCTCCTGATTCCCTTAGGCCTCACCAGGGAGGTTCTTCCCTATTCATCTGCACTGACGGAAGATTGAACATTTCTATCACAGCACTCACCGATGCAATATAGTTACCCTCCCAGGCTCTTTGTAGCCCAATATCTGCTCTGTGACCCTTCAACAATTCCATGGCAGCAACCTTAGCCCTGAGCTGAGGAAGATCTTCTGGTGGGATGCTCTTGATAAGCACATTTGCTCTCCACCTGAAAAAAGAACATCTAATCAACTCCAAAGTTTATCTGTGCCCCATAGCAAGACCAGACTAATCGGGAGCCTTACCTGATTTACACCGGGAGAGTTGGGGTAAACAGACTTTTCTAGCTGCCATTATTCAACTGAAGTCATTTTTCAAACAACACACTTAGTGACTTTGTAAGAGATGGCATCACAAAGTTCCATGTTTGTCGTCTCCAATTCCAGAATAAAATGTTTTCCTACCTGCTAGTCCTGTAAACATGCCCTGGCATCCAAGAATCATGCTGGGCTGTTAGCACATCACCAATAATAAAGGTTCTGCAAGCCAAATTCTTGGCTCAGCTACCCCATTTCCCTTTAATGACAGAACTGACCCAGCAACTGGAACTTGCTTAACTGTTGATGTGAAAACAGGAACACAGTCTACTTCACTCTTACTATTTGTGTTACAGGAACGCTCCAAAGCTTTAACCAAATTTGGGACCCGACTGGGTTAGACAGCCCCAACACTGAAGAGTTTACAATCTAACTGGACAAGCCAAACTAGTGCAGAAAGGGAAACAGAGGCACAGAGGTGAAGTGATCTATCTAAGGTCACTTAGCAGGTCAATGGCAGAATTAGGATTAGATCCAGGTCTCCTAACTCTCTGTGCAGTGCCCTATCCACTAGGCCACACTGTCTCCCATGCTTCTGTAGTAGTATTGGCTTTACAAGGCTAACGCTATTAAAAACCTTTTAGCCAAAGTCCGCTCTGACTCTGAACATATACAGGGAGCAGAGCTGTTCAATAAAGAGGCACCATTTTTACAGTCACTCTTCAAAATGCAGCCATGCTAATTTCTCTACTCTGTTGGACTAGCACCAGATGTTGATATTGCACCACTGAGTTTGAAAGCACTGATTTCTGATGCCTCTAAATACTGGGAGACAGTACTAAATATAGATTATAGATATTGTGGCAAGGCACCTCCTTCATCTCACCAGACTTAGCACTGCCCCCTCTGGCAATGGTGGGCCTTGAGTAAATCAGCCCTACCCTGGGCAGTGTTTGCCTTCCTCCTTCTGTGCTCCTTCAGCTGTGTTTTCAGGATATGCCCCAGGGTGGCCTAAGGAGTGATTCTTCACTGAACGAAAAAGAATCAGTCTTGTAAATACAAAAACAAAGAGGGATACCTTTCCCTGTCTCCTCGCTGGGTCAGGGTGTCATCCTGTTGCTTGCCAGGGGGTGTCAGTCCTTCCCCTAGCAGGCACTCAGGTTTGGTTGTTCCTCTATGTGAAGGAACACAGCCTCTCACCCTGGAGAAGCTTATTCCCCTGCTGCCACTAGCTTGTCTCTCTCTCACCCCTTTTCTCCCCCCCACCAGAGGAGGGGTTTTTAAAGGCCTCAGGCAGCCCTTAATTGGATCCAGATACCCCTGATTGACCTGAGGTAACCCCTTCTCAGCTTGTATGAAAAAGGGCCTTTAACGTTCGAGGGCTAATGTATCGGCCTTCCAGGACCCTCTTGCACAGGTCCATGTCTTCTGTCCCAGGCCCTGCAGAGACCTCTTTACGGTGCAGGTAGTCAGGCGTAGAGCATGTTGGCGCATGCCTTCCTGCGCCACTTCCGAGGGCTCCGATACAACCGGCAGCTCCTTTATCAGCTGCTCAGGGTTCAGCTGATCGCCATATTTGGGGTCGGGAAGGAATTATCCTCCAGGGCAGATTGGAAGAGGCCCTGGGGGTTTTTCGCCTTCCTCTGTAGCATGGGGCACAGGTCACTTGTTGGAAGATTCTCTGCACCTTGAAGTCTTTAAACCATGATTTGAGGACTTCAATAGCTCAGACACAGGTGAGAGGTTTATCGCAGAAGTGGGTGGGTGAGATTCTGTGGCCTGCATTGTGCAGTAGGTTGGACTAGATGATCATAATGGTCCCTTCTGACCTTAGTATCTGTGAATCTATGACTATCTCCATCCGAGAGGTCTTCCGCGAGACATCTCTGAGCTTCCGGTCTTCCACCAGGACGTGCTCCAGACCTGGAAGCTGGTTTTGCCAACCAGATCTGTGGCAGCCGCCAATGGGGTAGATCTCCTTGCGGAGCACCTGCTACACAATTCCCAACTCGGTGTACAGGTGGCGGAGTCCCCCTAGGTGCGCCAGAGGCTGGTCCTGGCAGGAGACACCAGGATCGGAGACCTCGTGGACTATGATCAGGGAAATTGCGTGGATCCCCTGACACTTGCTCAGCGCATGGGGCTCTCCACACTTCGTATTTCAGGAGATGAGGGCAGCCTTGTCGCCCGCCTCTCCGGCTCACCTCGAGCAGGTCCTGCGGAAGGGTGTTCCCTGCCCACCCCCATACCCTAGGCCCTCTGGATCTTTTTATCAGGCCCCTGTCCCATGAGCCTCCCTGGCTGCCCCACCCGTATACCTTGTGTGACCTGCAGCCAGTTTGCTTTCAAACTGCGCGATGGGCATATCTGTACACACTCGCGCTCCATACTCTCCATTTCCTCACCCTCATGTTCCGCACTGACACTAAATGGTAGGACCTAATGCCACCTGCTGAGGGTGAGGCACCCTGGTGGGTCAGCTTATACTCTACCTTGGCCCCATGGCACGCTGGGTAAGTTCCTCTCCACTCACATATCCAGGCAGAGTTCCTCTGGGCAGTGTCCGCTGGCTCTCTTGGCACCTTAGAGGAGCAGTGGGCGCTGTCCAGGGTTCTCTGCTCAGTGTCCCCTTCAGGTTACCTACTTTTGACCCACACACCCATCCTTGTTAGTTTTTCAGTGTTTCTCCCCCACACCCACCCCCATAATTATTTGAGTCCCAGGCTCAGTGGATCCTCCCCATAGGCTGGGGGAGGGTCCTTTAACCGTGGGCAGGCTTGTACCTAGTGCAGTTCACTTGTCCCCAATGCCTGTCCCTTTTGCAGCATGAGGGAGACCCTGGCGCACACCTATCTTGAGCTGTGGGCGGGCTTGTGCCCGCTCACCTCCCAGAACCCAATATGAAGACCCTCTTGCAGCTGTCCAATCTGACTTTGTCACAATATACATAATATGTCTTCTACAGAATACGGTAGATCTACTATATGAAAAATATATTCACATAGGAATCAATAGCCATTGTTAATTCTCATGTTTTAGTTTGTGACCAACGATGCCTCATTTCGAATGAAATAAAAGGTCTTCCTTGTACCTGTGATAAATTGCCTGCAGTGCTTCTTCGAAACGGCGCAGCACTTTTGGAGGGCTGGGCCACTTCACATGCTTTCCATAATCCCGCATGGACCTCACACTTTGGAAACGCCGGGTGACCTCACGGATGTAGGACTTCACTTTGTAGTGGCGGTAGCACTTAATTATTGTGAGGGCAGCCTTTGTCCTCTTATACCGAAGGCGGGCTAGTGTGCCCCTCCAGACCTAGAGGAGGAGAAGAGTTGAGATTTTTAACAATACAAAGCTATGAAATCATTTGACTTCTAATTTACTTTCACATTCTGTTCCTACCCAAGTTCTACAGCTTTTGTGCAGAAGGCAAAAAAGAAAGTTAGTGATGCAGTTCTGGGAGATTCGTTTTCGTTTTCTGTAAAACTTAAATTGAGCCAAAAAAACCCTGTTATACAGATGCTAATCCCAGAGCTGCTTCCATTCCTATGTACTTAGGGAGCAGAATTTTAGCGCAGTATCAGCTAGAAATGAATAAAATAAATTCAGCAAGAGATTAATTGATTTCAACCATCATCCTTCTATGGAATTAAGCAAATCTTTGGTTTGAGTTACATTCCCAAACACTTCATCCCTCATATCCTACTGTGCCACCGCCCTGCATTACAGGACTGAAGGAAAGGGAAAGGAAGAATGACAGGACAATAAGTATGGTGACCTCTGCTCAGCCAGATTCATCAGCACTCCCAGGATTCCCTACTACATATATCCTAGGGTGTACCACAAAACTCCGACAAGAAGCCCTAAAGCAGAAAATCTTGTATGCTCTCAGACTTCCTTTCAGATACACCATGCAAATAAAAAGGTAAGCCCCAGAGAGCCTGATTTCAAGGAGAGAGAAGATGGGTTAGGTAATATATTTTAGTGGACCAACTTCTTTTGATAAAAGAGACAAGCTCTGTGTAGCCTGAAAGCTTGTCTCTCTCACTGACAGCAGTTGGTCCAATAAAATATATTACCTCTTCCCCTTGTTGCTCTAATATCCTGGGACCAACACAGCTGCAACAACACTGTTTTCAAGTAGTCTTCCCACAGCAAGTGCTGACCTGTCTGCAGTTCTACCTCTATCAACACTAGTTTTTTGATTTCATTACAATGTATAAGAATCAACACTAGATTCTTGATTTCATTACAATGTACAAAAGAAAAAATTACCTTCACATGGGGGGAAATGCATTGCCCTAGCTGAGCAGGTAGCATTGTTCCTATCTTTCAGAGTAACAGCCGTGTTAGTCTGTATTCGCAAAAAGAAAAGGAGTACTTATGGCACCTTAGAGACTAACCAATTTATTTGAGCACGAGCTTTCGTGAGCTACAGCTCACTTCATCGGATGCCCGATGAAGTGAGCTGTAGCTCACGAAAGCTCGTGCTCAAATAAATTGGTTAGTCTCTAAGGTGCCACAAGTACTCCGTTCCTATCTTGTAACCAAGTAATTTTAATGTGTTCATTTGAGTGCTCTCCAGCTAACACGCACATTCCTGAGAAATCAGCAAACAGCTGCCCTTCCACTTTAGTATCATCTACCAAGGTGAAGGCTTATATTTTTGTTTTCTCATAGGGTCACACTTGAAAGATAATGAACATCCTACCCATGAAAAGACTGCTTTATAACTCACTCAGGGCTCTGATAGAGAATTTATTTATCACCTGAGATGCATCCTACAGCCCCACAGATGCACATCAAGCCTTCTATTTACACAAGGATTAATTACCTAATGCGATTTCCAGTGTGGCATTTATTTGTTGCATGAAGAGGTGTCAGAAGTTCTCTCTTGCAAGGTTTACTAAACATTTTCCTATATGTGTGAGAAGATTCTGGAGTACTGACCGAGGAAAAACAGATATACAGATGCTCTTCACTAAAGAGCTAGAATATTTAATGTTACTCTGAAACCAGAATATTTAAAGAGACACTAAGGCTCATGGGGCCTAAAAGGTACAGTAATATTTTCTCAGAATGACCCTCTCCTCATTTTCCTTTTTAACTCAAAGCCCTTGTGTAGTATTAAACATCTCCAACCAATGGCTAGAACTTCAACCTCAAGAGACTAGGCTTATTCCTGAAACAGACAGTAGGCTGCTCCCTTAAGTGTTAGAACATGCTGTCTCTGTAGTAATGTTCTCACCTTTAGCATGTCAAGAACTAAGGAGGACTCTGATCCCCTATGTAACATTGCCTAAGCCAGTGACTTCCAGGACAAAACAATTCTCCCACTACTTATTTCCTAGTATTTGCATTTTTTGTTAGCTGGTAACCACAACACAACACGATTGTGAGTCAATCTCCTCACCAGACACGTCCCGGGGTGAAGACAGTCCTTAGAGTACACAACGTTCGACCACTCTCTACACCTTTCTGCAGAAAATCCAGGCTTTAAACACTTGCAAACTTCAACCTTTTAAGGAAGCATTTACAGAATATGCACTATGGCCTATAGCATGGCCAGAGGGCATTATGTTCCAGGTAGCTGGAAGCATATTGTTACATATTGGCTAAGACCTTCCCTTTCATGAACCAAGCCATCAGAAATACAATTCCTACATTCCAAGGCTGGAAGGGACCATTGTGATTATCCAGTCTGATCTCCTCTACAACAGGCCATAGAAATTCCCCCAAAATAATCTGTAGAGCATCAGATCTGTTAGAAAAACATCCAGTCAAAAACTGTCAGTGATGGAGAATCCACCACAACCTTTGGTACATTGTTCCAATGGCTAATCACCCTATCAAAAATGTATGCCTTATTTCCAGTCTGAATTTCTCCTGCTTCAACTTCCAGCCACTGGATCATGTTATACCTTTCTCTTCTGGATTGAGGAGCCCATTATCACATATCTGTTCCCCATGTAGACTTACAGACTAATCGACTCACTCCTTAACCTTCTCTCTGTTAAACTAAATAGATTGAGCTCCTTGAATCAATCACTATAAGAAATGGTTTCTAATCCCTTAATCATTCTCTTGGCCCTTCTCTGAACCCTCTCCAATTTATCAACATCCTTGTGGAATTGTGGACACCAGAACTGGACACAGTACTCCAGCAGTGCCAATGAGCAACAGTTGTGTCTCCTGACAACATAGCACTGTTCACACCAGTGCTTTCGTCAGTGTAGCTTGTCTGTGTGTCTCTGGGTGTTTTTTTCACACCCCTGATCAACAAAAGTGCTAGTGTAGACATAGCCTCAGTCTCAAAAACAGCTACGCCATTTGGGCGGAAACTTTCCAAAACAATTCAGCCTTAACCAGACATCTGGCATGAAAAATTTCAACCCACACTGTTAAAGTATGGCAATGTTACACACAACTGAAAACAGGATCTTGTAGTGAGAAGTGTCAGGCTACTTTAATAGTCAGAGCTACTAGCCCCATCTATAATTAACCCCCCAAAGAATGTAAACTCTTGGGGGCTCTTTGACTTTATTTGGCTGTCTTATACCACGGTGAGCGTATAGTTAACACTTAAAATAACAGACTACCCAATAGCCATCAGAGAGCAATAGCATTAAATTATTGACCCAGACTGGATCTGAACTGGTGATCTGGAGGTGAAAGACTCTATATCATTAGCAGTCTTTTGATCCATACAGTGCTTCATTCATTCTCTCTCTCTCTCACACACACACACACTCACTCTTATACAACACAGGAGAAAAATACATTTCAGTATCTAACCAACCATTAAAATGAGGTAAATCATTTAGACACAGAGGGAAAATAAGCCTTAAGGGATCACCTTGAAAATATTCTAACTTTTTCCAAGGCTGTCTCCACTATTTGTTATGTGCAGCCTAACAGTAAGTACAACAGCAACCTTGAGAATGAATTTATATAAACACTATCATAGTCAGAGTAAAAACCATTAATCTAATTTTTAAAACTGTTCTTAACCCCTAGAACACAATAAAATTACTGATGATAATCTACAGACACACACTGAAGCAGAACAAAAACAAACAGTTTTAAGGTACAGCACAATCTAGTTTATTAGACTTCCAGTTAAGTACAAGTTGGTCACATCCCAAGAGCGCACATGCAGTGTCTCTGAAATCTTTGGAAATAAGGTAGTATTGGAGAAAAATCCTAGTGAAGCACCAATTGTCTGAGGCTTCTTTTACAGATGACATATCATATACTGTTTCAACTCTTGTTCTTATGATGCAACTGGAAACCTTTAATGGATCTCCCAGGTTATACCACAAAAGGGAAACTCACAGGCTTGTCAGACTTAAAACAGGGGGCCTGGGATTGCAATTCAGGCTTTCCAAGAGAATGCAGAGTAAACAGATTAGTTTAATAGAGGCTTTTTGGCAGCATGTCTTTAAGATGGACCTTATGGTAAATGAACTCCTTTGCACAGTACAGAGAGAACTGGAGTGCATATTGATCTATAAGAACCAAACCTGGAAAATAAAAGTGGATAATATAGAAAAAGCCCTTCTGACTGGATAACAAAATCTGGTAGACAGAAAGCTTAGTTACAAGTCAAATGTAAAGATATGAGAATCATCTCTCTGGGATTTCAGATATATCTGTCACTACAAATGATGACACCTATAGGTTGTGAGAGTAAAAACAAGCACTATCTCCCCCTCAAGTCCACTCTCCAGAGCTTACCAGCCAAGATAGGGGATGTCTGGTTTAAAAAAGTGGCCAACCTATGAGAAAAGAATGCTATTCATAAGAACCCTTGTCAATATTTTCAATTTTTATTGTAATCTTATTTATATAATATATATGTAATCTGTATTAACACAAAGCAAATGAAACAGTACTGCTATTTGACAAATTTTCTCAGCTATAGTATGAGTATATATAGCCCTAGCAAATTCAAGTACGATCCACAGTTAACCACAATTGCTTGGAATAGTAAAATCAGATTTCTGGGGTGAAATCCTGGCCCCTCTGAAACCAAAAGAACTGCCATTGACTTTGCAGGGCCAAGAGTTCACCCCAGATGTCTGAGTCAGCTTGGAGCACTGCCCTGAAGACCACTACTTCTATGGCTGATTCCACATCAGACTGAGAAATAGTATAAAATTTAATAAAATTGACAGCTAGCTGGAAATCCATGGATCTGCATAACTAAAGAGTATGAATTTAATTTGCATTTTCCTTCCGCTATTAAAGAAGAGTGGCAGAAAGCCTGTTGCTCAAGACATACGTTTAAATCTAGACTGAACAAAGCACTCGTACATGTTCAGCAGAGAACAATCTTGCGCTGGCCAAAGAAGGAACTAGACAACTTAGCACTGAAACAGCATGTCTGTCTTTTGCAAGGAACACCAGGGAATTAGAGATATAAAAATATAAGATAAAGAAAAACTGAGCACAATTCTACTATCAACTTCCTATCTTCCTGTGTAACAAGAAGGGAGTAGAAATTAAGAACAAACACTACTGAGCATGCTACAGAGGGATTTTACAGTGCTATTTGTGTAGGCTTCAAAAGTATTTTACACAATGATATCAATTGGATTCTTGTTAGTATTCCTCATTTTTATATTAAATTCTTAAAATTAGATGGTTAAATTTTAGCTTCTCAGCCTTGAAATATGGATAAGTTAGAAAAGAGTCTTGTTTGCTGTGTTTATAATTTTTATCTGTCAAATCCATGGGATGTCAAGAAAAAATTGAATGGATTGCCCTTGATGTTGTATGGAGGCTGCATCACTGCAGCGGTTGGCTTCATAGCAAGCAGTATCACAAAGTGGCTACAAACATCAGCCTTTCTAATCTAATTACCCAGTTGTGGCACTTCCCTGCGCTATACCCTCAGCCAACTATCAATGAAGAGCATGTCTGTCAAGGTTCCTTCCCCGCTCTGAACTCTAGGATACAGATGTGGAGACCTGCATGAAAGACCCCCTAAGCTTATTCTTACCAGCTTAGGTTAAAAACTTCCCCAAGGTACAAACTTTGCCTTGTCCTTGAACCGTATGCTGCCATCACCAAGCATTTTAAACAAAGAACAGGGAAAGAGCCCACTTGGAGACGTCTTCCCCCAAAATATCCCCCCAAGCCGTACACCCCTTTCCTGGGGAGGGCTTGATAAGAATCCTCACCAATTTGTACAGGTGAACACAGACCCAAACCCTTGGATTTTAGGAACAATGAAAAATCAATCCGGTTCTTAAAAGAAGAATTTTAATTAAAGAAAAGGTAAAAGAATCACCTCTATAAAATCAGGATGGTAAATACCTTACAGGGTAATCAGATTCAAAACATAGAGAATCCCTTTAGGCAAAAACCTTAAGTTACAAAAAGACACAAAAGCAGGAATATACATTCCATTCAGCACAGCTTCTTTTACCAGCCATTAAACAAAAGGAAATCTAACACATTTCTAGCTAGATTACTTACTAACTTAACAGGAGTTGTAAGGCTGCATTCCAGATCCGTTCCTGGCAAAAGCATCACAAAGACAGACAAACTCTTTGTTACCCCGCCTCCAGATTTGAAAGTATCTTGTCCCCTCATTGGTCATTTTGGGTCAGGTGCCAGCGAGGTTACCTTAGCTTCTTCACCCTTTACAGGTGAAAGGGTTTTTGCCTTTGGCCAGGAGGGATTTTATAGCACTGTATACAGAAAGGTGGTTACCCTTCTCTTTATATTTATGACAATGTCCCTAAGTCAAGTTGTCAAGACTACAAGAATTCACCCCTATATGCCATTGTAGGCAGTCTCCTCACACCATACCCTCCATAAACTTAACAAGCTCAGTCTTGAAGCCAGTTATGGTTTTTTGCCCTCACTTCTCCCCTTCAAAGGCTGTTCCAGAACTTCACTCCTCTGATGGTTAGAAACCTTCATCTAATTTCAAGCCTCAATTTGTTGATGGCCAGTTTATAGCCATTTGTTCTTGTGTGCACAATGGCACTTAAATAACTCCTCTCCCTCCCTCTTATTTATCCTTCTGATGTATTTAGAGATCAATCAGCTCTCCCCTCAGCCTTCTTTTGGTTAGACTCAAGACAAGGTCTTTGAGTCTCCTCTCATAATGTAGGTTTTCCATTCTTTGGATCTCCCTAATAGCCCTTCTCTGTACCTCAGCAGTTCTGTGGGTCGCGACGCTGTTTTAATGGAGTCGCCAAGGCTGGTGTTAGACTTGCTTCAGTCCTGGGCAACGGAGCTCAGGCTTTGGTTTCAGCCCTGGATGCCAAGGCTCAAGTTACAGTCCCCCTGCCCATGGCAGAAGTCCTCAAGCTTTGGTTTCCCTACCCCCCAGAGTCACCCTGGGCAGTCAGGCTTGGGCCCTCCCACTTGGGGAGGCAGGGTTTGAGCTTCTGTCCCGCTTCCTGGGATTGTGTAGTAATATTTATTGTTAGAAGGGGGTGGTAATGCAATGAAGTTTGAGAAAAGCTGCTGTACCTGTTCCAGTTTGAATTCATCTTTCTTAAACATGAGAGACCAGAACTGCACACAGTGTTCCAGGTGAGGTCTCACCAGTGCCTTGTATAACGGTACTAACACTTCCCTCTCTCTACTGGAAATATCTTGCCTGATACATCCTAGGACTGCATTAATCTTTTTCATAGCCGCATCACATTGGTGCTCATAGTCATCCTGTGATCAACCAATAGACACAGATTTTTCTCCTCCTCTGGCACTTCCAACTGATATGTCCCCAGCTTATAGCAAAAATTCTGGTTAGTCCCTAAATGCATGACCTTGCACTATTACATTTCATCCCATTTCTATTACTCCAGTTTACAAGGTTGTGCAGATCTTGTATGATATTCCGGTCCTCCTGAATAATGGCAATACCTCCCAACTTTGAGTCATCTGCTAATTTTATTAGCACACTCCTGCTTTTTGTGACAAGGTCATTAATAAAAATATTAAATAAGATTGGCCCCAAAACTGATCCCTGAGGAACTCCACTAGTAACCTCCCTCCAGCCTGACTGTTCACCTTTCAGTATGACCCACTGTTGTCTCCCCTTTAACCAGTTCCTTATCCACCTTTCAGTTCTCATATTAATCCCCATCTTCTCCAATTTAACTAATAATTTCCCATGTGGAACTGTATCTAATGCTTTGCCGAAATCCAGGTTGATTAAGCACTGCAGTGCAAAACAATATTCAGAATCAGGGTCAGCTTTGCTGCAACACCCATAGGATGTTCAGAAGATGCATTAGTGAGTTAAGAAAGCTCAGTTTGGCTTTCTTCGAAGTAACACACCACATGATCCTCAGTACAGGGAGAAAGTGAGTGAAAAAGGAACCTTCCTCTAAACCTTGTTTGCTCTCTCCCTCCAACCCCACACTTTGACAGTCATTTATTGCTCTGTTATGTCTACTTTAGACTGAAATCCTCCAGGCAAGTGCTTTCTGTATCCACCATGGCTAGATCCCAAATTTGTGGCCAAAGCAAGTTGTGCTTCTCCTGCATCCTGGAGGAGCTTTAACTTGTGGGAGGGTTGTATTTAAGAACTACACAGAGATGTGGAAAGATCAATAGATCAAAAAACAAAGGAGGAGAATTCATAATTTCTTTTTCCTTTCTAGTCATCTTTCCCCAGGTTATTGTCTGAGTGAAGTCACCAAGGGTGGGATTTGTGCTTTTTGATTTCTTGGGAAAAACCAAAATAAAAGGCAGATATCCAATCCTCTTATCCTGAATCAAAACTTGCTATAATTGACACACTCAAGCCAGGTGGTCAATAAAGGGTATATTCCAATTAAAATGCAAACCACCATAATGGCACTGGTGAGCTCCAATCTCTATATTTAGCAAGTGTCTGGCTCACTTTCCATCTAGGTTCCATAATTAATTAGACCCAAGGCTTGTGCATCCTTCCTAACTGCAGAATACGATTAGGAGCAAAGTCTTAATGCATTCATCTTCACCACTCAAACAACTGGTCTCTCCTAAAACTTTTGTTTACTAGGGCAAAGAAAGAGTTCCAGTTAAATATACATACTTACAACTAGCACCAGTGGAAAATTAGAGGGAAGAGACTTGACCTGAAATTGAGGTTTCTTCCCAGTTTTTGTTTTTTCATAAGAACCAATGATTGTTCTCTTCTGGACTGATTTCACTTTTCCTTTAATCCCCACATAACAGCAAGGTGATATGTGCTTTATGAGTGTCCATAGACAGATGGACCCAAATTCCCCCATACTACATTAGACTTTTAGCTACGTTTCAAGATGCTTCCAGCTAAGCCAATCTATACCATCACATGGACAGCTAATGTGGATTGGGCTTCACCAAACTGTGTTAGGAATTTTTCATGACACAGCCCATTATGGGTATCAATGCAATATTAACTTCAAAGTCTAGCCAGAACCACTTAAAAACCAAGGGAGTTTTAAAGCAGCGCCACACACAATATTCAACTGAATTTAAAAAATATGAATCTCCACCTATGTTCTTCTCCATTATTTAGTTTGCCCTGGATAGTTTCCCCAGTCTTTGGAAATCTGTTTCCCCAACCAGCTGTGGTGGTTAAATGGATAATGGGAAGCAGATGAGGAGTGTTCTTTAAAAGGGCCAATTTCACAAAGCTGAAAACATTTATGAGCCAAATCAGCTGGGAGGAAGAGTTTAATCGGAAAAATGTGAATGATAATTGGGAATTGCTTAAGAACACTTTACTAGATGCCCAAAAAGCCACAATCAAGGAATAAGGCTGTAAACCTAGTTTAGATAAGTGAAAGCACTATAAAATTAAAAAATATACAACAAACGGAAGGAAGGAGAAGATGATAGTAATGAATATAAATTAGAAACTAGGCATTACAAAAAATTGCTTCCTTTACCAAAGGGACACAGAGAAATATATGGTCAGCAAAGTTAAGGACAATAAGGAGGAATTTAACTACATTAGGAACAAAAAGAATAGTAATACTGGTAATGGCCCATTACTAGATGCAATGGTAGAATTATTAATTATTAGTAGTATTAATAGTAATGCAAAAAAGGCAGAAGTGTTCAATAAATATTTCTGTTCTGTAGCTGGAAAAATCAAATGATATGGTCATATGATGATGAAGAAATATCTACCATTCCAACAGTAAATTAGGAGGATGTTGAACAACAGCTACTATAGCTAGGCATTTTTAAATCAACTGATCCAGGAGCCCAAGAGTTTTAAAATAGCTTGTTGAGGAGATCACTGGACTATTAATGTTGATTTTCAGTAAGTCTTGGAACACTGGGGAAGCGCCAGAAGACTGGAAGAAAGCTAATGTTGTGATAATATTTTCAAAGGGTAAACAAGATGACTCAAGTAATTATAGGCTTGTCAGTCTGACATCAATCTCAAGCAAGATAATGGAGTGGCTGATATGAGACTCAACTAATACATTAAAGGAAGGTACTATAATTAATACCAAACAACATGGGTTTATGAAAAATAGATTTTGTCAAAGTAAGCTGATTTCCTTTTATTAGATTACAAGTTGGGTTGATAAAGTAATAGTGTTGACATAATATACTTAGAATTCTGTAAGGCATTTGACTGGTACAGCATGAAGTTTTGATTAAAAAACTAGAATAAAAAATTAACATGGTACACATTAAAATGGATTAAATGCTGGCTAACTGATAGGTCTCAAAACGTAACTGTAAATGGGGAATCCACATTGATTGGTTGTGTTTCTAAGGGGTCCCACAGGTCCTATGTTCATTATTTAACATTTTTATCAATGACCTGGAAGGGTGGGGGGGTGAGGGGGTGGGGTGGGGTGGGGTGGGAGAGGTCATCACTGAAAGTTTGACAATGACACAAAAACTGGGAGAATGATAAATAATGAAGAACAGATCACGGATACAGAGCATTCCGGATCTCTTAGTAAGCTGGGTACCAGCAAACAATTTGCACCTGAATGACTAAATGTAAATATATACATATAGGAACATAGAATGTAGGCCGTACTTACAGAATGGAGGACTCTACCCTACGAAGCAGTGACTGAACAGGATTTGGGGGGTTGTGGTGGATAATCAGCTGAACACATGAGATTCCAGTGCAATAATGTAGCCAAAAGGGCTAATGAGACCCTTGGATACATAAACAGGGGAATCCCAAGTAGGTTATTTTATCTTTGAATTTGGTGCTGGTGCGACTGCTGCTGGAATCTTGTGTCCAGTTCTGGTGTCCACAATTTAAGAAGGATGTTGATAAGTTGGAGAGGGTACAGAGAAGAGCCATGAGAATGATTAAAGGATTAGATACCATGCCTTATAGTGATAGATTTTAGGAGCTCAATTTATGTAGCTTAACAAAGAGAAGGTTATCTGGTGAGCTGATTACACTAAGTACCTGCAAGGGGGAACAAATATTTAATAATGGGCTCTTCAATCTAGCAGACAAAGGTATAACAGGATCCAAAAGTTCAAGCAGAAGGTAGACAGATTCAGACTACAAATAAGGCATAAATTTTTAAAACAGGGTAATTAACGCCTGAAATTACCTACCACAGTTGTGCTAGCTTCTTCATCACTGACCAAGATTTGATGTTTTTCTAAAAGATCTGCTCTAGGACTTATTTTGGGGGAGTTCTCTGCCCTGTGTTGTGCATAAGGTCAGGCTAGATGGTCCCTTCTGGCCTTGGAATCTGTCAATCTAAGGTACATTGGCTATGACATGGAATACGAATCATTCTCCTTCTATGAAATAGTGGGCAGGAGTCCTCCAAAAGTGTATTGAATCATATAGTTGTTTCTTACCCATGTATATTCAGCACTAAATCTAAGAATACATCAAGGTCATGTTGTACAGACAGTTATGCTGTGCAGAAAAAGGATAATCTAATATGCATGGTATCCCACATTCATATTCCAACTGTATGTTGCCAGCATAATCAAGAGAAAAATGCAACTCCAAAGCCACAACAGCTGCTGTAATTCATTCTGTGTGTATGGTTTAGAAAGGATTCAGTAATGCAACTTCTTTCTGAAACTGCTATGATTTATTGAGCAGCTTTTATCTTGTACAGGGTCCAGGCTTCTGCCTGACCAAGCTGGAATTTCAACACCTGAGTCTGGCACAACTTGAGGACGTAGAGCATATATGTCTGAAAAATCAAGATATGTGCTACAGTTCTTACTAGCAGCCATTACTAGGTATTCCCCCTGGTCACATTTTTGATGATTCTAAAGTAGTTATCACCTTCTGGTTTTCCTTTCTCAAAGCAAATATTTTTAGGTAAATGTAATTATACTTTCTTAGATTTTTTAAATTAAAGAGCTTGTCCAAAAGCTTTGTACACAAATTAAAATGTACAATTCACACAAAACCACAAGAATTTTTTGTACTCTACCTTCTGAAGTGTTCACCTTTAAGTATAAAGTACAGTATAATTCATGTGTTTTGCTTTAATGCACAATCTACATCATATTTCTGTGCAAGATATGGACACGTGTTAAAATACATGCCAATAGGCATGGTGGTCTTCTCAGTTCTAGCCAGCAGGTTAACAAAAGGGGTGTGCAGGTATATCTTCAAAGTTTGAACTGAAATTCAGCCAAACTCTACCAAAATTCACACAACTAAAATAAACCTAATCCAGATTAACCCAACCTTCACAATCACCAACAAACCAGGCAAAAACCAAAATTAAATATTCTGTTCTAGGGACTCCAATCTTCCCATTTCTCTCAATCTTCCCCACAAAGCCCAAGAAAATAGCTGGCCTTGCAAAGTGCCTGTAAGGCCATAAATTTGGGCTATTTTGGACATGGGGTGGTAACAGCATCTCAGTCGCGGACCTTTAATAGAAAACCAAGATCTGGATTTGTACAGACAGCGCATAATTTCCAGACAATATAAAATGACTCATTAAGACTATGAGATGATGCTATCCAAACATACAAACAAGCACAAAGTGCAGTTTAAATTAAAAAAACAAACCAAGCCTTTATAAATTAAATACCAGTTTCATGCTGCTGAAGGTACATGAATCTTGGAAAAACAGTTCATGCTTGCTATAACCTAACACACTCCTTCCCAGTAAGCCTCCTTCACACTTGCCTGAAGTGTTTCATGATCAATATTTCATGCTGCCCTAGTATAGTTGCCCTCAAGGCATCCAAACTAAGAAGAAGAAAAAAACTACCCTAGCTAGAAAATTCACATAGATGTGAACCTTGCTACACAGCTTCTGAAAGGTCTCAAAATGGCAGATGTTATTAAACATTTAAGTCAAAGGTGCAGCACATAAATAGCATGCAGGGCTGCATTTAGCTCCTCTGTACACCAGGTGTTAGAGAACAAATGCTCAAACCTGAAGCCAGGTTTTAATTATGTGATTTCCAATTGTTCTTCAAAGACATCATCTCCTTGCAGACATGGGATATGGGGGAGTGGACAGTACTCCAATACTGAGCCTACTGAGCCACTTGCATGCACGATTTGTGACAAATTCCTTCAGTTCAAGTTTATAAGAAAAGCAGGTACAATATGGTATTTAATTTTTTATATATGTGTTTCAATGTCCACAATTCCAATAGCTCATCTCAATTAGATGAGGACCTATAAGCAACGAGTGGAAAACCGCCTGCTTTCCACACATACCATCTTCAACTGACATCAAGAAGTGTGCATTGTACATTCTATATTTATTTCTACTGAAAAGAAAGAATTTCACTAGAGAAAGAACTGTGAATGGAAGGGTCACACACTGAAGATTAATTCCGTTATAGTCAGATACTGCTTTCTATGATAAATCTGTTCCCTCCTACAAGTACTCAACATAGAGCAAATCATTTGTTTGGTTTCATGTACAATAGCTATCATGCTGTGTGTGAAATATGGAGTTGAGAGCATTAAAATCCATGGCAACATGAATGTTCTGCTTCTCAGCTAATATATCTAGCAAACAAGCCAAGGTTTCAATGAATGGCACAGGGGCATGCATGCATATATCTTCAAGGTTCAAACTGGTCCTTCACTGTAATATTTAATCAAAAGAGGTCTTTCCATTCCACCCCAAGGAGTTTACTGCATTCATGCTGGTGCTCTTAGGATCACCCTGTCAATGGGGGCACTGATGTGAAAAAATGGTCCTACCTATTACTGCCTCTTGCACTGTTTCTGCAAAATGTTTTGCCCCTGCTAGTCAGGAAAGACAAGCCCCAGGAGAAGAGAGCATACCAAAGTCTCCTACATTAAGTGACCACAGCATTTTCAATCTTCAGAACATGTCAATTAACAATTTCCCATCCTGCCAAAATTTCCATGATAGCAAAAAATTCCCAAACTGAGACAAAAGTCAAAATCTTAATAATTTTATTAATCAAAAATTCGAAAAGACTGTCAGGTCAGTCAAAATGTTTGGTTTCAATTTTGACCATTTTATTTACTATAATTACCTTTAGTTTCTCAACAAAAACTCATTTCAAACTGAGAACTGGAATTGTTAGTTATCATCAACAATTTTCAAGTTGAAAAATTTGTCAAAACTGACCCTTTACCACAAAAAGTTTTGTTTTGATGAATCTGCATTTTCCAGTGAAATACATTTTGACAAGTAGTTCCTGATCACCTGTAGTTCAAATAGTCATGACGTCTAATGCATATTATTCAGCAAGCGGTTGTAAAAAGGCATCGCTCTGCATATGCAAGACTGCTCCCCAGTAACTCCTCTCCCCACTCCACCAAAAGAATCAATATATATGATATCTTGTATTGACTCCATGCCAAGACTGAATAAAATCCATCGCAAATATCTCTGAACAGTTTCTCGTGGAGTTTGTCTTCATTAAGTCATCTTAGTGGAATTAAGCAATAATGTAAGCAGTCAAATATGATTATCAATAATCATGTTTGTTAGAATACGGTCTAAGGCCCAACCGACAATGGGACCCCACTATGCTGCTTGGTGTACAAACACAGACTAGACTGCTCCTGCTACAAAGAACTTACAATCTAAACCAGTGGTTCGCAACCTATCGTTGTGGGCCACAGGTTGAGAACCACAGCCCCCCCCCCCCCCCAAACGCTCTACATTCCCCTATGGCAAGTTCCCCCCCACCCAGAGACCCCTCCACAGAGGGGGGCCAGGAGGGGAGCCCTGGGCGCAGGGCAGGCAGCTGGAACCCAGGACCCCGCCATGCAGGGCCAGGCAGCTGGAACCCAGGACCCCGCCTTGCAGGGCCAGGCAGCTGGAACCCAGGACCCCGCCTTGCAGGGCCAGGCAGCTGGAACCCAGGACCCCGCCTTGCAGGGCCAGGCAGCTGGAACCCACCGCACTGAGCCTGGCAGGGAGCCGGGCTGCCGGCAGCCAGGACCTCTGCACGGGCCAGGAGCAGAGCGCCAGGTGCAGGCTGGCAGCCAAGACCTAGGCGCGGAACCCCACCTAAAACCTAGCACCCTGGGAACACCCGGTTCCCAGCGCCCCTCCCCTCATAAACTTGCCCAGAGACACACACTCCTGCCCCCTGGCTGCACTCACAAGCCCCCTGCTGGCGTTAGCCCTCCTGCAGGCTGCCAGACACTGTCTCCCCCTCAGCCAGCCCCATCCCCTATCACACCAGAGAGGCAAATTTTGACTTTTTTTTATTACACAGCTGAGCCACAGTTGTGTGCTAATTGGGCCACATGCAGCCCGCAGGCTGAGAACTGCTGATCTAAACAGAGAGGAGACAGAGTGGGGGAAGGGGCACAACACAAGTAGAGTGAATGATGGCAATACGTGAGGTTCATCTCAAAAGTTAGAAGGGGATCAGCTAAATGGAACGAAAAGCCAAGGAATGAGGAGGAAACAGGGCAAGGGAGAGGACGATAAGGAGGCAGATGTGGAGTGATGCTGCGGTGAAGAGACTGTGAAGCAGTGGAAGGGAAAGGGTTGGAACAAACAGCTCAGCACAGAGAAAGTCCAGTCATCGAATCATAGAATATCAGGGTTGGAAGGGACCTCAGGAGGTCATCTAGTCCAACCCCCTGCTCAAAGCAGGACCAATCCCCAACTAAATCAGCCCAGCCAGGGCTTTGTCAAGCCGGACCTTAAAAATCTCAAAGGAAGGAGATTCCACCATCTCCTTAGGTAACACATTCCACCACCCTCCTAGTGAAAAAGTTTTTCCTAATATCCAAATTAAACCTCCCCCACTGCAACTTGAGACCATTACACCTTGTTCTGTCATCTGCTTCCACTAAGAACAGTCTAGATCCATCCTCTTTGGAACGCCCTTTCAGGTAGTTGAAAGCAGCTATCAAATCCCCCCTCATTCTTCTCTTCCGCAGACTAAACAATCCCAGTTCCCTCAGCCTCTCCTCATAAGACGTGTCAAGGTTCCTTCCCCACTCTGAACTCTAGGGTACAGATGTGGGGACCTGCATGAAAGACCCCCTAAGCTTATTGTTACTAGCTTAGGTTAAACGCTGCCACCACCAAAGTGTTACACAAAGAACAGGGGAAGTGCCCACTTAGAAAAGTCTCCCCCCCAAAATATTCCCCCAAGCACTACACCCCCTTTCCTGGGGAAGGCTTGATAAAAATCCTCAACAATTTGCATTGTTGAACACAGAGCCAAACCCTTGGATTTTAAGAACAATGAAAAAGCAATCAGGTTCTTAAAAGAAGAATTTTAATTAAAATTAAAGAAAAAGTAAAAGAATCACCTCTGTAAAATCAGGATGGTAAATACCTTACAAGGTAATCAGATTCAAAACATAGAGAATCCCTTTACGCAAAACCTTAAGTTACAAAAAGATAAAAAACCAGGAATATACATCCCATTCGGGACAACTTATTTTATCAGCCATTTAAACAAAACAATCTGCGGAAGTATAACATTGTATAAGTATAGCGTTGTATAAGGGGACATGCTGGATACATTGTATATGAGAGAAAAGGAGTACTTGTGGCACCTTAGTACTCCTTTTCTTTTTGCGAATACAGACTAACACGGCTGTTCCTCTGAAACCTGTATATGAGAGGGCATGCCAAAACATGTTACAAAGTATCTGAGGGAGCACATGTAGGGACAGTTAGCTTTTGAATGGAGAAGCAATTAAAATAGAGCCAGCACGTCTAAGAAGCAGGCATCAGAATGGAAGGTGTGAAGGGCAATTAGTTAAGTTAACTGGAAGCTGTTAAAGGAGATTGTTAAGGGTGGCAGGTAATTGAAGGTTTCAGAGGAACAGCCGTGTTAGTCTGTATTCGCAAAAAGAAAAGGAGTACTTGTGGCACCTTAGAGACTAACCAATTTATTTGAGCATGAGCTTTCGTGAGCTACAGCTCACTTCATCAGATGTATACCGTGGAAACTGCAGCAGACTTTATATACACACAGAGAATATGAAACAATACCTCCTCCCACCCCACTGTCCTGCTGGTAATAGCTTATCTAAAGTGATCAACAGGTGGGCCATTTCCAGCACAAATCCAGGTTTTCTCACCCTCCACCCCCCCACACACAAATTCACTCTCCTGCTGGTGTTAGATCCAAAGTGACAACTCTTTACATAATCAAGTCGGGCTATTTCCTGCATAGATCCAGGTTTTCTCACATCCCCCCCACCCCCATACACACACAAACTCACTCTCCTGCTGGTAATAGCTCATCTAAACTGACCACTCTCCAAGTTTAAATCCAAGTTAAACCAGAACATCTGGGGGGGGGGGGGGTAGGAAAAAACAAGAGGAAACAGGCTACCTTGCATAATGACTTAGCCACTCCCCGTCTCTATTTAAGCCTAAATTAATAGTATCCAATTTGCAAATGAATTCCAATTCAGCAGTTTCTCGCTGGAGTCTGGATTTGAAGTTTTTTTGTTTTAAGATAGCGACCTTCATGTCTGTGATTGCGTGACCAGAGAGATTGAAGTGTTCTCCGACTGGTTTATGAATGTTATAATTCTTGACATCTGATTTGTGTCCATTTATTCTTTTACGTAGAGACTGTCCAGTTTGACCAATGTACATGGCAGAGGGGCATTGCTGGCACATGATGGCATATATCACATTGGTGGATGTGCAGGTGAACGAGCCTCTGATAGTGTGGCTGATGTTATTAGGCCCTGTGATGGTGTCCCCTGAATAGATATGTGGGCACAATTGGCAACGGGCTTTGTTGCAAGGATAAGTTCCTGGGTTAGTGGTTCTGTTGTGTGGTATGTGGTTGTTGGTGAGTATTTGCTTCAGGTTGCGGGGCTGTCTGTAGGCAAGGACTGGCCTGTCTCCCAAGACTTGTGAGAGTGTTGGGTCATCCTTTAGGATAGGTTGTAGATCCTTAATAATGCGTTGGAGGGGTTTTAGTTGGGGGCTGAAGGTGACGGCTAGTGGCATTCTGTTATTTTCTTTGTTAGGCCTGTCCTGTAGTAGGTAACTTCTGGGAACTCTTCTGGCTCTATCAATCTGTTTCTTTACTTCTGCAGGTGGGTATTGTAGTTGTAAGAAAGCTTGACAGAGATCTTGTAGGTGTTTGTCTCTGTCTGAGGGGTTGGAGCAAATGCGGTTGTATCGCAGAGCTTGGCTGTAGACGATGGATCGTGTGGTGTGGTCAGGGTGAAAGCTGGAGGCATGCAGGTAGGAATAGCGGTCAGTAGGTTTCCGGTATAGGGTGGTGTTTATGTGGCCATTGTTTATTAGCACTGTAGTGTCCAGGAAGTGGATCTCTTGTGTGGACTGGACCAGGCTGAGGTTGGTGGTGGGATGGAAATTGTTGAAATCATGGTGGAATTCCTCAAGGGCTTCTTTTCCATGGGTCCAGATGATGAAGATGTCATCAATATAGCGCAAGTAGAGTAGGGGCTTTAGGGGACGAGAGCTGAGGAAGCGTTGTTCTAAATCAGCCATAAAAATGTTGGCATACTGTGGGGCCATGCGGGTACCCATAGCAGTGCCGCTGATCTGAAGGTATACATTGTCCCCAAATGTGAAATAGTTATGGGTAAGCACAAAGTCACAAAGTTCAGCCACCAGGTTAGCCGTGACATTATCGGGGATAGTGTTCCTGACGGCTTGTAGTCCATCTTTGTGTGGAATGTTGGTGTAGAGGGCTTCTACATCCATAGTAGCCAGGATGGTGTTATCAGGAAGATCACCGATGGATTGAAGTTTCCTCAGGAAGTCAGTGGTGTCTCGAAGGTAGCTGGGAGTGCTGGTAGCGTAGGGCCTGAGGAGGGAGTCTACATAGCCAGACAATCCTGCTGTCAGGGTGCCAATGCCTGAGATGATGGGGCGCCCAGGATTTCCAGGTTTATGGATCTTGGGTAGTAGATAGAATATCCCAGGTCGGGGTTCCAGGGGTGTGTCTGTGCGGATTTGATCTTGTGCTTTTTCAGGAAGTTTCTTGAGCAAATGCTGTAGTTGCTTTTGGTAACTCTCAGTGGGATCATAGGGTAATGGCTTGTAGAAACTCGTGTTGGTACGTGACTGGTCTCAGGGATCTCGAAGGGTGGTGACTAAAATCTTTTTTCTTCTTTTGTCTGTAACTTCTCTGTAACTTGCTCTCCAAAAACTGTATAAATTAAGAGACACAAGCCCCACTCGGGGGGCTCACTTCTAAATGTATTAGCAGAGCAGCTTTGCTAATAAAACAGAGTGGTCTGATAAATTGTGAGTCTGAGTCAAACTTTGACAATTTGGAGGTTCCACCAAGAAGGCAAGCGGCTTCACTGAGGCTGTGTGATCCCTGACTGCCTTGCAGGACGATCATGGCAGCCGGCGCCTGGACAAGACAGAAAGGTACACAGCAGCAGCGCAGTCTACACCATTGAACTTGTTGGTTCCCACTCTGTCCGGGTAGGGGTCCTTGGATCCAGCTTCTGGAATCAGACGTCTCAGGTAATTATTATTTTTGTGCTTTAACCGGTTTGAGGACCGTCTTGTTTTTGTGTCTATCCGTCTTCCCCGTGGTGTGTGTGTGAATCTGGGAGCCATCTCTGTCCGGAGGCTGGCTGACCAAGGGATCCCCGTCCCCACGGTCTGAATAAATGGAATCTGCACAGTTGCAGCCGCACCATGCCTTGGGTATAACCCCTGGTGTGAAAGCAAGGGCTGTTGAGGCAGTAGCCTGTGGGCTCCTTTCTGTGTGTTGCACTGGGTACCGCTCTGCTGAGCCCGAATTTCCTTCTTGTGTGAGTGCTGTGTGAAGTCCTCCTGGATGGGTAATCAGAAGTCTAAGGTAGAACAGTTCCCTAAGGGAACTCCAGCTTATTTTATGTATTTTAGGAGGGGTCCGGACTCTTGTAGGTTTCTTGAAAAATGGTCCAAATTAGCTCTAGAGAACCCCAAATTACAGTGGCCACTGTTAGGTTCTTGGGACAAGGATCGAGTGGACGCTTTAAAAAGCAAACTCGTCCTCCCAAAAACCAAACTGGAGAGAGGAGAAGTAGACTGCTTCATGCAGTGGTGGGAAGAGGCAAATCGTAGATGGACTGAGTCAAAACTCACCTCTCTTAAAAATTCTATCAAAAAACTAACAGTTCAATTGGATGCAGTCTCTCCCACCACTAGTCCGAGCGCTCCCCTTTGCCCAGTCCTGTGCAATGATCCGGATCAAACCCGACCCCCACCATACTCCTGTGCAAATAAGAAATCAGAAAAGGAAAAATCTTCAGTGACTACAGATAATGGAAGTGAAGAAGATACCCCCATTGGCCTCGCAGCTCTGCAAAATATTATGAAGAAGAAATCCAAAGCAGACTGCAAAGATTCTCTTGACATCTCTTCTTGGAAAAGAGAACCTGATGGGAAGTTAATGAGAGACTCTGATCAAACTGTTGTGGCACCCTTACGAGCCCTTAAGATGGGAGAAAGTGAGTCCATATGGGATTATAAGCCCTGGACTCGTACGGAACTTTTATCTATAGTTAAAAGTTTTCCCAAACCACAGGAAAACTCTGTCAAATTTGCTGAGGAGTTTCTGTTAATCTGTGAAACCTATGAACCCTCTGAGACAGACCTCCTCCAACTGTGTAAATTGTTAGCTCCTGCCAGTTATTATGAAAAATGGTTGGCTGCCGCAGACTGGCCAGCTGAGGCACGCCACTCAACCATAAAAAGTACTGGCCCAGATTCAGCATACAGAGACCGGTGTATGGCTCTTTGGAAGCGCCTGCATCAAGCCATTCCCAAAGTGTGATCTCCTAAAACAAACTGGACAGCAATACGTTGCTGTAAGCAAGGGCAAGGAGAAAGCCCAGGCGACCATAGGTCCCGGCTAACTGATATTTTCCTACAACATTCAGGAATACCAGAGCCCGATGTAAATGGGCAGGGGGCCTTGGCACATGCATTTGTTGATGGTCTTCTCCCTGCCACAGGCAGCATGTTAAAACGAATAAGTGTGGGATGGGAGACTGAAACCATGGACAAATTGCTGGCAGTAGCAGAGCATTGCCACTGCACTTTAAAAGGAAAGGAGGAACAGTCCTCCCAAAAGTTATTGGCTCTGCAGATACAGCATTATTCAGGACTAAGCAGACCACACTGGGGACAGGGACGGGGTTGCGGAAGGGGGCGGGGAGCTGGATTAACTGCGGTTTGTAACTACTGTAAACAGCCTGGACACTGGAAAAAAGAGTGTCCAAGACGACGTAATAATTGTATGGGGAATCAAGTGAACCCCCCGCTGGTTCCTCCAGCTGATCCCCAACCCTATTTTTCACCCCAACAATGACGGGATGCTGGGGAACCTCACAAAGTTTTAGCTCCCTTATTACCTCTGTCCCCTACTGGAGAATGTGTCCTGACTGTAAATGATCTCTCTCTCCCTTTCCTTGTTGATACTGGAGCTTCTCTTTCTACAATCCACACCACTGACTTGCCTGTGGTTCCCCGATCTGGAAAATCTGTGTCTGCTGTTGGCATTACAGGGATCCCTAGCTCTTTTCCCCTCTCAAAACCTTTGTCTGTTCAGGTCGGTCCCCTCTCTGAGGAGCATGCATTCCTCCTCTCTGATTCCACCCCTGCAAACCTTCTGGGACAGGACTTGCTATGCAAACTTGGCTGTTCTATTTACTGCTCACCTCTCCTCTGCTCACCTCACTAGGTATGAACTTTTGCTGCTTTCAGCCTCACATATCACTATTAAGCGCTGCTCCCGGTTAAACCCTGCTACCCTCCTTCCTTTACCTAGTGATGGTGAACCCCATGACTGCCTTGCAACTGTCTCCGCTATCACTGTCCTGCGCCCCGACCTTTCAGATGTACCTCTCCCTAACTCTGACCTGGTATTATTCACTGATGGGTCCTGTTATAGAAATGACCAAGGCCACCTTCCTGCAGGGTACGCTGTGGTCTCTCTCTCTGAGACCACAGAAGCTGCGCCCTTACCCTCTGTGACCTCTGCCCAGGTGGCTGAACTAATTGCTCTAACCCATGCCTGCTTTCTAGCCGAGGGGCTCTCTGCCACTATTTTTACTGATTCTCGGTATGCCTTTGGGGTTGTGCATGATTTTGGCACCCTCTGGCAGGCTCGAGGTTTTCTTACCTCTACTGGTACCCCTATCAAGAATGGCCCCTACATTGCCGCCCTCCTGTATGCAGTTTTACTACCGTCTGCCTTGGCAATTGTTAAGTGTACTGGCCACTCAGCTGCAGACACTGAGGTGGCAAAAGGTAATGCACTTGCTGATGCTACTGCAAAACATGCCGCCACTATAAAACCTTCACCAGAAGCGTTTCTTGGTCCCCTCTCTGTCTCTGTAACGCCACCATAGAATCATAGAATATCAGGGTTGGAAGGGACCCCAGAAGGTCATCTAGTCCAACCCCCTGCTCGAAGCAGGACCAATTCCCAGTTAAATCATCCCAGCCAGGGCTTTGTCAAGCCTGACCTTAAAAACCTCTAAGGAAGGAGATTCTACCACCTCCCTAGGTAACGCATTCCAGTGTTTCACCACCCTCTTAGTGAAAAAGTTTTTCCTAATATCCAATCTAAACCGCCCCCACTGCAACTTGAGACCATTACTCCTCGTTCTGTCATCTGCTTCCATTGAGAACAGTCTAGAGCCATCCTCTTTGGAACCCCCTTTCAGGTAGCTGAAAGCAGCTATCAAATCCCCCCTCATTCTTCTCTTCTGCAGGCTAAACAATCCCAGCTCCCTCAGCCTCTCCTCATAACTCATGTGTTCCAGACCCCTAATCATTTTTGTTGCCCTTCGCTGGACTCTCTCCAATTTATCCACATCCTTCTCGTAGTGTGGGGCCCAAAACTGGACACAGTACTCCAGATGAGGCCTCACCAATGTCGAATAGAGGGGAACGATCACGTCCCTCGATCTGCTCGCTATGCCCCTACTTATACATCCCAAAATGCCATTGGCCTTCTTGGCAACAAGGGCACACTGCTGACTCATATCCAGCTTCTCCTCCACTGTCACCCCTAGGTCCTTTTCCGCAGAACTGCTGCCTAGACATTCGGTCCCTAGTCTGTAGCTGTGCATTGGGTTCTTCCGTCCTAAGTGCAGGACCCTGCACTTATCCTTATTGAACCTCATCAGATTGAACCTCATCATCCATCCCTGTCTCATCTCGCTCAGCTCCAGGATTCTGCCCCAGAAACAGAGAAAGACTCCTGGAGTGCTTTGGGTTGCTCTTTGCATTCTGATTCCCTTTGGCGATCGCCCACCAGTACCTTTGTAGCCCCCCTCTCACTCTACCCGTCTCTAGCCGCCCTGCTACATAGTGTTTCGCATGTCGGCAAGGAGGGGATGGTCTCTGCTATGAGTAAGGCGGGGCGGTGGGCTCCCCATTTCAGCTCCTTTGCAACCCGCCACTGTGCCGCTTGTGTTACTTGTCAAAGCCACAATGTAGGCAAATCTGTAAAAGTAACACAAGGGTTCCGCGGTTTGCCTCAAGCACCTTTCCTACACTGGCAACTTGATTTTGTACAAATACCGAAGTGACATAAATATGAATTCATTTTAGTTATAATATGTCTGTTTTCGGGTTGGATTGAAGCCTTTCCCTGTCGCAAAGCTGATTCATTGTCCGTTGCAAATGTCTGTTAAACCCCTACCAAGGGAATTCCTGCCACTTTGTCTAGTGACCGGGGAACACATTTTACTGGAAAAATTGTTCAACTTCTAAACCAGGTATTACATGTCACCCACCTGTTGCACTGCCCTTACCATCCACAGAGTGCAGGGGCAGCTGAAAGGCGAAATGGTGTGCTTAAAAATAAGCTGGCAAAAATCTGTAGTTCCACAGGGTTAAACTGGCCAGCTGCTTTACTACTGGCCCTTATGGAAATTCGGTCATCCCCATCCCAGAGACACAAATTGAGTCCATTTGAAATATCATGGGACACCCTATGCGAACAATGGCTACTATTACCCCAGCCCCAGATCTAAACCTAACTCACACGCTCCTCCAGTACTGCAAAGGGTTAATGCAATCTGTGAGCTCCTTCCATTCGCAGGTGCGAGCAGCTTGGCCGACGGAACCCACCTCTGCTGCCTGTCACACTCTTGAGCCTGGTGATTGGGTCTACCTGCGGCACCACCTTCGGAAGCACGCCTTGGAACCCCGGTGGAAGGGTCCATACCAGGTACTGCTCACCACCCAGACAGCAGTGAAATTATCCGGCATCGCTGCATGGATCCACGCCTCACAGTGTAAGCCAGCGCCACCTCAAGGGGACCAAGCACCTCTGCAACACCACGCAGAACCAGCTTCAACCCCAGAAGACAAAGAGGAACAGCCTGCAATACCTTACAATCTGCGCTCTCGTAAGGGTTGCCAGAAGCAGAGGGTAAGCAGACAGCAGGACCCAACAAACAAGAAGCAGTAGCGAGCCTAGCGCCTGCTGCCTGGTGGACGTAAAACCGTGACTGCGGTTCCCTCGAAAGGGGTTGTCGGAACCAGAAAGGGTCCTGCTTCCAACATGTGTCCTTTGAGAAGCTTAATCCTCAGCTACTGTGTCCTGAGGGTCTGGGGAATCCAGAGTGACTATCCTATTTGGAATTCTAATAATCTTTGTGTGTTTCAAATTGATTTCTTGTTGTATCCAAAACTGCACAAGACACACCATCCATCAGGTTACCCCTAACCAGAGTGCTAATCTAATGTTGTTAAATGTCACCAGTGAAAGTAATGAAAAAGAACGATTGATGTATGGAATCCAGTAAGTCATTGGTCATGGGCGTAACCTCAGCCTGGTCCAGTCCACACAAGAGATCCACTTCCTGGACACTACAGTGCTAATAAACAACGGTCACATAAACACCACCCTATACCGGAAACCTACTGACCGCTATTCCTACCTACATGCCTCCAGCTTTCACCCTGACCACACCACACGATCCATCGTCTACAGCCAAGCTCTGCGATACAACCGCATTTGCTCCAACCCCTCAGACAGAGAAACACCTACAAGATCTCTGTCAAGCTTTCTTACAACTACAATACCCACCTGCGGAAGTGAAGAAACAGTTTGATAGAGCCAGAGTTCCCAGAAGTCACCTACTACAGGACAGGCCTAACAAAGAAAATAACAGAACGCCACTAGCCGTCACCTTCAGCCCCCAACTAAAACCCCTCCAACGCATTATTAAGGATCTACAACCTATCCTAAAGGATGACCCAACACTCTCACAAATCTTGGGAGACAGGCCAGTCCTTGCCTACAGACAGCCCCGCAACCTGAAGCAAATACTCACCAACAACCACATACCACACAACAGAACCACTAACCCAGGAACTTATCCTTGCAACAAAGCCCGTTGCCAACGGTGCCCACATATCTATTCAGGGGACACCATCACAGGGCCTAATAACATCAGCCACACTATCAGAGGCTCGTTCACCTGCACATCCACCAATGTGATATATGCCATCATGTGCCAGCAATGCCCCTCTGCCATGTACATTGGTCAAACTGGACAGTCTCTACGTAAAAGAATAAATGGACACAAATCAGATGTCAAGAATTATAACATTCATAAACCAGTCGGAGAACACTTCAATCTCTCTGGTCACGCAATCACAGACATGAAGGTCGCTATCTTAAAACAAAAAAACTTCAAATCCAGACTCCAGCGAGAAACTGCTGAATTGGAATTCATTTGCAAATTGGATACTATTAATTTAGGCTTAAATAGAGACGGGGAGTGGCTAAGTCATTATGCAAGGTAGCCTATTTCCCCTTGTTTTTTCCTACCTACCCCCCCCCCAGACGTTCTCGGGGTTTAACTTGGATTTAAACTTGGAGAGTGGTCAGTTTGGATGAGCTATTGCCAGCAGGAGAGTGAGTTTGTGTGTGTGTGTGTCCCTGGAAAAAAGGGGGGGGGGGGTGAGAAAGCCTGGATTTGTGCTGGACATGGCCCACCTTGATTACCATGCACATTGTAGGGAGAGTGGTCACTTTGGATGAGCTATTACCAGCAGGATAGTGAGTTTGTGTGTGTGTTTTTTGGAGCGGGGTGAGAGAACCTGGATTTGTGCAGGAAATGGCCCAACTTGATTATCATGCACATTGTGTAGAGAGTTGTCACTTTGGATGGGCTATTACCAGCAGGAGAGTGAATTTGTGTGTGGGGGGGTGGAGGGTGAGAAAACCTGGATTTGTGCTGGAAATGGCCCAACTTGATGATCACTTTAGATAAGCTATTACCAGCAGGACAGTGGGGTGGGAGGAGGTATTGTTTCATATTCTCTATGTGTATATAAAGTCTGCTGCAGTTTCCACGGTATGCATCCGATGAAGTGAGCTGTAGCTCTCGAAAGCTCATTCTCATATAAATTGGTTAGTCTCTAAGGTGCCACAAGTACTCCTTTTCTTTTTGCGAATACAGACTAACACGGCTGTTACTCTGAAACCTAACTCTTTACAGGAGTTCTGACCTGCATTCCTGCTCTGGTCCCAGCAAAAGCATCACACAGACAGAGAGGACCCTTTGTTTCCCCCCGCTCCAGCTTTGAAAGTATCTTGTCTCCTCATTGGTCATTTTGGTCAGGTGCCAGAGACGTTATTTTAGCTTAATCCTTTACAGGTGAAAGGGTTTTCCCTCTGGCCAGGAGGGATTTAAAGGTGTTTACCCTTCCCTTTTTATTTATGACAACATGTGTTCCAGTCCCCTAATAATTTTTGTTGCCCTCCGCTGGACTCTTTCCAGTTTTTCCACAACCTCCTTGTGGTGTGGGGCCCAAAACTGGGCACAGGACTCCAGATGAGGCCTCACCAATGTCGAATAGAGGGGAACAATCACGTCCCTCGATCTGCTTGCAATGCCCCTACTTATACACCCCAAAATGCCGTTAGCCTTCTTGGCAACAAGGGCACACTGTTGACTCATATCCAGCTTCTCATCCACTGTAACCCCTGGGTCCTTTTCTGCAGAACTGCTGCCTAGCCATTCGGTCCCTAGTGTGTAGCAATGCATTGGATTCTTCCGTCCTAAGTGCAGGACTCTGCACTTGTCCTTGTTGAACCTCATCAGATTTCTTTTGGCCCAATCCTCTCATTTGTCTATGTCCCTCTGTATCCTATCTCTACCCTCCAGCGTTATCTACCACTCCTCCCAGTTTAATGTCATCTGCAAACTTGCTGAAGGTGCAATCCACGCCATCCTCCAGATCATTAATGAAGATTTTGAACAAAACTGGCCCCAGGACCGACCCCTGGGGCACTCCGCTTGATACCAGCTGCCAACTAGCCATGGAGCCATTGATCACTACCTGTTGAGCCCGAAGATCTAGCCAGCTTTCTATCCACCTTATAGTCCATTCATCCAGCCAAAACTGTAGGAAGTTCTTTGACTGTCCAGAGGTCCTTACTTTGGCTACTTCTGCTCCTATCAGCTGGAGTCTCTGGCTGCCTCTTATCTACAGTTTTCCCTCAAGGCCACATAGAAGGAGCAAAGCGACCATATGGGTTCTAATGTCTCCATAATGGGGCATGGTTTCTCCTGCACAGTTCTGAGTCCAGGGGACACTGGCGGGGTGGGGGGGTGGGGGAGGGGGGACAGGGAAAGAGATGGTCATGGTTGGGCCTCTTTTACACACACCCCCAACTCCACAGTGCAGCAGTCCCTGTTTTGACTGCTTCCGCACCTTCCAGCTGAAGTCTCTGGCTGGCTCAACTGATCAGTATAGACAAGAGGTAAAAGTTTTAAGAATGTCTTAGTGACTTAGGAACCTAACGCCCATTATCAGAAGTGACAGACCTAGGCCAGATCTACACTAGAAAAGGTTTGTCAGTGTAGCTATAGCAGCAAATGTAAATGCGGCTTATACTGGCAATAAAATGCTTTTGCTGACACAGTTTATGCTGGTTCTCTGAGCAAAATAAGCTCTAAAGACAAAAGGACTTATGCCAGTATAACAGCATCTGATCTTGGGCTTTTGATAGTGTAGAAATGTTGAAAAATGTCACACTCCTACCAATATTATTATTTGTGGAAAAGTGTTTCGGGTAGATCTGGCCTTAAGAGCCTAAGTCACTTAGGCACTTTTGATAATTTTAACAAGGACAAAGGTCAGCATTGTCAGGTGGTTATGGTTATACCCTGGTCCCAGCAACACTCAATCCTGGTTCACTGGTCATGATCAATACTAATCGTCCTCGTTTACACTGACCAGTAAATAGTAGCCAGCAGAGCTTGTCAGAACATGTTTTTTCCCCCCCATGGAAAACTGAGTTTTTGGCAAAATATTTTGGAAAACCATATTGTTTTGATTCAGAAATACTGCCACAGTGCAGTTCTGTGTTTTGTGTTTCTATTCTCCTCTATAGGCTAGAAGCCCTGGTCAGAATATGTCTCCGACGATGCACCATGGTCTCTCCTCTTGGAGAGGGGAGGTAGGGCAACATGGGAAATGTAGTCCAGCTTGGAAGCCCAATCCATGAAGGAAAATGGGGACATGAAGCAACCAAACTATAACTCCCATGGAGAATGGTAGCAACATATCTAAATCAAAGTATTTTGGGTTTTGGCTATTTTTTTTATTAAAAAATTGAAGTTTTCTGCAGAAGTCAGACTATTCTCGAAAAACGTTTAGTTGCAAATGCAATTTTCCATCAGAACAGCTTTGATAGAAAATTTTTGACCAGACCTAGTGGCCAGTATCAAAGCAGCGAACTCAATTTCTTAAATTTTGTTGAAATGTAATGTCTCCTACTACAAGGGTATGTCTACACTACCCGCCGGATAGGTGGGCAGCGATCGATCGGGGGGGGGGGGGGGGTCGATTTATCGCATCTAGTCTAGGCGCAATAAATCGACCCCCGAGCGCTCCCCGTTGACTCCTATACTCCACCACCGTGAGAGGCGCAGGTGGAGTCCACGGGGAAGCAGCAGCAGCTGACTCACCACGGTGAAGACACCACTGTAAGTCAATCTAAGTTAGTCTTAGATCTGAAGTTGCATAACTTAGATTGATTCCCAACCTGCTCCTCCCGTGAGTGTAGACCAGGACTAAGACATGCCTATGGGTAGAACGGACAGGGGTGGAGGGAGGGAGAATCAAACATGGTGCCTGAGTTATGCTGCCCATCCAGAGAGGCTGTTAGGCATGGCTGGCATTTTAATGTTCAGATATCCCTTTGACTATCTTATAATGTGGGCTTCCTATGTCCAACAACTGAATGACTAATTACTTTCGTTTCATCTCATCAGAAATGGGTCCAGGTCATTTTAAGGAATCCTTGACACACATGCCCCAGATCCCTAAATGGCCCCCTCAAGGATTGAACTCGCAACCCTGGGTTTAGTGTTACTCATGGAATAACCTGTGTAAAACTGGAAAACCAAGAAGAGACAGGATGAACAGATGAATGACAAATCTGTTTCATGACAACTTAGAAATCAGTGCCTGGATCTTATCCTACCATTTCTGCATCAGGAAAATAATGTTATCTCAAATCCTACATGGATTGTGTTTTGAGTGAGAACCAAGGAGCAATACATTTATCACAAATTCAAAGCCTGAAGCATGGAGCATGTTCACTGGATACCCTCTGCTGATGCTCTGATGACTGTGTTTTCTAACTAGTACCCCAACTCCTCACTCAAGCTGTTATCACTATTGATACCATGAAAACCCTGGGAGTGGAGGATTGATCAAAGGGTGATGTATTTTATATTGCTCGTGGCGGTCTCACGAAAGCTTATGCTCAAATAAATTTGTTAGTCTCTAAGGTGCCACAAGTACTCCTGTTCTTTCTGGGCACTAAGGAAGACTGCTGTCTTCAGTGAAGACAATGGAGATGCACGGATGTAACAGAGCAGAATTTAGCCTTCAGAATCTATTTCTGATCCAAATGAATCATAAAGAGCCTAGTTTAGTTGTTGGACACCAGGTTAAGATCAAAGAGGTAGGCTTTCAAAAAAACCTATTTTAAAAAGTGAGCAAATCTAGTAAACCCTACTACAAGGTTCTAATACAAGCCTTCAGCACCGGGGTAACATGCTCTCCAGGGTTGTGATTTCTAAAGTGCACTAACATGTTGCACATTAATTGATAAGTGCAGACCCAGCTGGTGCGCTTCAATGTAGTTCTGTTTGAAACAGTACACTGAAGTGCACTAGGGAGCCTTTAGTGGAGGACTGTGTATAAGCGTAGCTGGGCATACGACATACAGAAGATCCCAATCCTGCATTATTGAGCATGCTGCTGTGGACCCTCAAGTTACTCTGGCCTTCCAGCAAAAGGGAGGCCTGGTAAGGTAGCTGAGGACACAATCTGATGAGGTTCAATAAGGATAAGTGCAGGGTCCTGCACTTAGGATGGAAGAATCCAATGCACCGCTACAGACTAGGGACCGAATGGCTAGGCAGCAGTTCTGCGGAAAAGGACCTAGGGGTGACAGTGGACGAGAAGCTGGATATGAGTCAGCAGTGTGCCCTTGTTGCCAAGAAGGCCAATGGCATTTTGGGATGTATAAGTAGGGGCATAGCGAGCAGATCGAGGGACGTGATCGTTCCCCTCTATTCGACATTGGTGAGGCCTCATCTGGAGTACTGTGTCCAGTTTTGGGCCCCTCACTACAAGAAGGATGTGGATAAATTGGAGAGAGTCCAGCGAAGGGCAACAAAAATGATTAGGGGTCTAGAACACATGACTTATGAAGAGAGGCTGAGAGAGCTGGGATTGTTTAGCCTGCAGAAGAGAAGAATGAGGGGGGATTTGATAGCTGCTTTCAACTACCTGAAAGGGGGTTCCAAAGAGGATGGCTCTAGACTGTTCTCAATGGTAGCAGATGACAGAACGAGGAGTAATGGTCTCAAGTTGCAGTGGGGGAGGTTTAGATTGGATATTAGGAAAAACTTTTTCACTAAGAGGGTGGTGAAACACTGGAATGCGTTACCTAGGGAGGTGGTAGAATCTCCTTCCTTAGAGGTTTTTAAGGTCAGGCTTGATAAAGCCCTGGCTCGGATGATTTAACTGGGAATTGGTCCTGCTTCGAGCAGGGGGTTGGACTAGATGACCTTCTGGGGTCCCTTCCAACCCTGATATTCTATGATTCTATGACCACATTAGCATGAGGAGGATGGTTCCAAAGCCCATGTCTCCTCAGATATGCCCATTCTCTGCCAACATTCCATCATATTTTATCCTGTGCCACTGAGAGGAAACAGCTACAGAGGAGCTTGAGACTAGTCCCCTTCTCAGTACCCAGGATACTCTGTGTTTAACCTTATTTGGTCCCACACACAGCATCTGCATGCACTTGCGCTGAAGCAAGACCACCCTGCATCATCTGCTCCTCACTGCCTAAGAGGTCACAGTATCAAGGCCTAGACATATGCTATAAATCTAGGAAATATGTACATAATTATTTAATTTATACCCAGTCTTCAAGAACACACATTCTCTCTCATAAGATGGTAATTGTGTTGAGACTGTAGATGGTAAACCCGTTACATCACCTTTTATTTGGGTCACTGAGCAGAAGCCCTTGTCAGATTACCATGGCAGATCCATAATCTGACATGAAAATGCCTCCTTTGTTAGAATGGAAGCTTCCCTATGTGGTTAATGTTTCCTAGCACGCTTTGCTTTAAGGACTCATGGGGACTGAAGAAAGGGAAGGTGAAACATTAAATTATGACAAGTCAGCCATGGTTCTCTTTCCTACTCTTCCCCACTGAGCCCAGGGAATGTTGCTATGGTAACAACAGCTGCAGGGTTGTGAGTGACAGATCTCCTGAGAGAACTGTCTGGGAACTAGAATGCCTCAAGTGAAAACAAATGCTGCCAGTACAAGCTGTTAGAATATACTAAGGCAAGGATAATTTGAAGACTGCAGTTCTGTGCATTAGGAAGAAGTGTTAGCACACACCTCTGCTTCTAAGGCATGCAACAGAGGAAATTCTTTCCCAAAGTACTGGGGCTTCCTTTAGCAAAGGTTAAGTGTAGGTGTTTTGGACCTGGGACCATTTCATTTTAGCAATGGCTGTCATATTGATGTATCAAATTTACTGCCTCGGTAATCACATATCACCAGGGCAACTAACCAAGAGCTGCTTCCAAGAGCATAAATCACAAGCCTCCCAGCTTGATCTGGGAGTGGAGAGAAATTAGAGAGTTTGATCTGCTTTTAAGAGGAAAAAATAAAAATGAAGACAAGCAGACAGAGAGCACAAGTATACAAGCTGTCAGTAGTGAGACAGGATATGGGATGAGCAGGAAAGCAGACTGAGGGTTAAGATAATTTATCATCTTGGCATTATCCCAGCCTTGCTCAATTCTACTTGCCTACCCTGGTTTTGTTGTTGTTGTTGTTTTTTAATGGGCAAGTAACACATAGTTCTTTCCCATCACATCAAAGGCAGTGTAAGTAGGTTTTACACCTAGGCTGGTACATTTTCCTGACAATTTTGCAAGATTACCTTATGCATAAGAATTTTAAAGAACTGACCGGGAAGAGTAGTTGCTGGGTTATAATGCAAGACCAACCCCTGCTTCCCCTGCATTAAACGGGAAAGATATACTGAAGTGATAACTGCAGGTGTAATACTCTGACAGAATTACACAGAAATAGTGCACTAAATTGTACTGATCTATGAATATTATGCATTTTGATTAAAAACTAGAATGATATAAAATTAACATGGCGCACATTAAATGGATTAAAAATGGGCTAACTAATAGGTCTCAACATGTAATTGTAAATGGGAATCATTGAACAGGTGTGTTTTTAGTAGGGTGCCACAGGGATGGGTTCTTGGTCCTATACTATTTAAACAGTTTTATCCATGACCTGGAAGAATACATAAGATCACTGATAAAGTTTGCAGATGACACAAAAATTGGAGAAGTGACAATTAATGAAGAACCACCAATCACTGATACAGAATGATTTGGATCACTTGGCAACCTGGGCACAAGCAAACAACAAACATTTTAATATGGTTAAACGTAAATGTATACATCTAGGAACATAGGCCATACTTCCACGATGGGGGACTCTATCCTGGGAAGCAGCAACACTGAAAAAGATTTGGGGTGGAAATCTTGGTGGAAAAACAGCTGAACATGAGCTCCCGGTGTGACGCTGTGGCCACAACAAATGTGATCCCTGAATGCATGAACGGGATCTTGAGGAGAAGCAGAGAGGTGATTTTCCCTCTGGATTGGGCACTGGTGTGACTGCTGCTGGAATCCTGTGTCCAGTTCTGGTGTCCGCAATTCCAGAAGGATGTAGATAAATTGGAGAGGGTTCAGAGTAGAGCCCCAAGAATGATCAAAGGATTAGAAAACATGCCTTATAGTCATAGACTCAAAGAGCTCAATCTATTTGCAAGATTGGCTAATGTAGTGCCAATCTTTAAAAAAGGGAAGGAGGAGGATCCGGGGAACTACAGGCCAGTCAGCCTCACCTCAGTCCCTGGAAAAATCATGGAGCAGGTCCTCAAGGAATCAATTCTGAACCACTTAGACGAGAGGAAAGTGATCAGGAACAGTCAACATAGATTCACCAAGGGCAAGTGATGCCTGACTAATCTAATTGCCTTCTATGATGAGATAACTGGTTCTGTGGATGAAGGGAAAGCAATGGACATGTTATTCCTTGATTTTAGCAAAGCTTTTGACACGGTCTCCCACAGTATTCTTGTCAGCAAGTTAAAGAAGTATGGGCTGGATGGATGCACTACAAGATGGGTAGAAACTTGGCTAGATTGTCGGGCTCAACGGGTAGTGATCAATGGCTCCATGTCTAGTTGGCAGCCGGTATCTAGCGGAATGCCCCAAGGGTCGGTCCTGGGGCCAGTTTTGTTCAATATCTTCATTAATGATCTGGAGGATGGGGTGGATTGCACCTTCAGCAAGTTTGTGGATGACACTAAACTGGGAGGAGTGGTAGATACGCTGGAGGGGAGGGATAGGATACAGAGGGACCTAGACAAATTAGAGGGCTGGGCCAAAAGAAATCCGATGAGGTTCAACAAGGACAAGTGCAGAGTCCTGCACTTAGGACAGAAGTATCCAATGCATTGCTACACACTAGGGACAGAATGGCTAGGCAGCAGTTCTGCAGAGAAGGACCTAGGAGTGACAGTGGACGAGAAGCTGGATATGAGTCAACAGTGTGCCCTTGTTGCCAAAAAGGCCAACGGCATTTTGGGATGTATAAGTAGGGGCATTGCCAGCAGATCGAGGGACGTGATCGTTCCCCTCTATTCGACATTGATGAGGCCTCATCTGGAGTACTGTGTCCAGTTTTGGGCCCCACACTACAAGAAGGATGTGGAAAAATTGGAAAGAGTCCAGTGAAGGGCAACAAAAATGATTGCGGTCTGGAACACATGACTTATGAGGAGAGGCTGAGGGAACTGGGATTGTTTAGTCTATGGAAGAGAAGAATGAGGGGGGATTTGATAGCTGCTTTTAACTACCTGAAAGGTGGATCCCAAGAGGATGGATCTAGACTATTCTCAGTGATAGCAGATGACAGGACAAGGAGTAATGGTCTCAAGTTGCAGTGGGGGAGATTTAGGTTGGATATTAGGAAAAACTTTTTCACACGGAGGGTGGTGAAACACTGGAATGCGTTACCTAGGGAGGTGGTGGAATCCCCTTCCTTAGAAGTTTTTAAGGTCAGGCTTGACAAAGCCCTGGATGGGATGATTTAGTTGAGGATTGGTCCTGCTCTGGGCAGGGGGTTGGACTAGATGACCTCCAGAGGTCCCTTCCAACTCCGATATTCTATGATTCTATGATTTATCTTAACAAAGAGAAGGTTAAGGGGTGACTTGATTACAGTCTATAACTACCTACATGGGGAACAAATTTTATAATGGGCTCTTCAGTCTTGCAGAGAAAGGTACACCACAAACCAATAGCTGGAAGTTGAAGCTAGACAAATTCAGCCCAGAAACAAGGCATAAATTTTTTGATAGTGAGGGTAACTAACCATTGAAACAACTTACCAAGGGGTGGTTATGGATTCACTATAGGAATTCTTCTGGGGATGTTCTCTGGCCTGCGTTATATAGGTTATACACCAACTAACCCACTGGGAAAATGCTGCTGAGGGGGGAATACCCAAAGATAGAGTTCTTGTAACAACAGTCCTTGTTACAGTAGAACAGCTCATTTGTTTCCCAAAAGGTTAATCATAGTGACAGAAAGACCACAACTACAGTAAATAACCTCAAAGTCCACTTCTTAAGAAGTACTGATCTAGTGAGTATAAAATCACCATTCAAGTTGTGTCACAGACTCACTGTCAAAAAGATTTTTTTAGTTTTCAAACAGAGATGACTAACATGCAATAAGTATCTCACTGTAACATCCTAGTCGAGGTACTGGAACTAGGGGTGCTGGGGGTGCAGCAGCACCTCCTGGCTTGAAGTGGCTTCCATCAGATACAGGGTTTCGAACCATAGGACTGGAAGGCATATCGAGAGGTCATCTAGTCCAGTCCCCTGCACTCATAGCAGGACTAAGTATTATCTAGACTGGGATCTGCAACCTTTGGCACGTGGCCCACCAGGGTAAGCCCCCTGGTGGGTCGGGCCAGTTTGTTTACTTGCTGCATCTGAAGGTTTGGCCAATCACGCTCCCACTGGCCGCAGTTCACCGTCCCAGGCCAATGGGGGCTGTGGGAAGCAACGGGGGCCGAGGGATGTGCTGGTCGCCGCTTCCCACAGCCCCCATTGGCTTGGAGCGGCAAACTGCAGCCTGTGGGAGCCGCGATTGGCTGAACCTGCAGATGCAGCAAACCGGCCTGGCCCACCCAGGGGCTTACCCTGGTGTGTTATATGACAAAGATTGCCAATCCCTGGTCGAGACCATTCCTGACAGGTATTTGTCTAACCTGTTCTTAAAAATCTCCAATGATGGAGATTTCAAAACCTTCCAAGGCAATTTATTCCGGGGCTTAACCACCCTGACGGTTAGGAAGTTTTTCCTAATCTCCAACCTAAACCTCCCTTGCTGCAATTTAAGCCCATTACTTCTTGTCCTATCCCCAGAGGTTAAGAAGAAAAATTTTTCTCCTCCTTCCTTGTAACAAACTTTTATGTACTTGTTTTATGTACAGTTTTGTTCAATGGCTTTCAGAATCCCTACTATAAAAACTGTTCCAACACCACTGATCCTAGAGGACATTTGGCACCTGTAGTTCTCATGAGAGACTTCAATCAGCCTGATATCTGCTGGGAGAGCAATAGAGCACAGACAATCCAGGAAGTTTTTGGAAAATGTAGGGGACAATTTCCTGGTGCAAGTGCTAGAGGAACCAACAAAGGGCAGAGCTCTTCTTGACCTGCAGCTCACAAACTGGGAAGAATTAGTAGGGTAAGCAAAAGTGGATGGGAAGAAAGGAGAGCAGCAGAATATGGACCCTGAACTTCAGAAAAGCAGACTTTGACTCCCTCAGGGAACTGATGGGCAGGATCCCCTGGGAGAATAACATGAGGGGGAAAGGAGTCCAGGAGAGTTGGTTGTATTTTAAAGAATCCTTATTGAGGTTACAGGGACAAACCATCTCGATGTGTAGAAAGAATAGTAAATATGGCAGGCGGCCAGCTTGGCTTAACAGTGAAATCCTTGCTGATCTTAAACACAAAAAAGAAGCTTACAAGAAGTGGAAGATTGGACAAATGACCAGGGAAGAGTATAAAAATATTGCTCAGGCATGCAGGAGTGAAATCAGGAAGGCCAAATCACACCTGGAGGTGCAGCTAGCAAGAGATGTTAAGAGTAACAAGAAGGGTTTCTTCAGGTATGTTAGCAACAAGAAGAAAGTCAAGGAAAGTGTGGGCTCCTTACTGAATAAGGGAGGCAATCTAGTGACAGAGGATGTGGAAAAAGCTAATGTACTCAATGCTATTTTTGCCTTTGTCTTCACGAACAAGGTCAGCTCCCAGACTGCTGCATTGGGCAGCACAGCATGGGGAGGAGATAACCTTTGTGGAGAAAGAAGTGGCTCAGGACTATTTAGAAAAGCTGGAGGAGCACAACTCCATGGGGCGGGATGAGCTGCAACCGAGAGTGCTAAAGGAGTTGGCGGGTGTGATTGCAGAGCCATTGGCCATTATCTTTGAAAATTCATGGCGATCGGGGGAAGTCCCGGACGAATGGAAAAAGGCTAATGTAGTGCCCATCTTTAAAAAAGGGAAGGAGGAGGATCCGGGGAACTACAGGCCAGTCAGCCTCACCTCAGTCCCTGGAAAAATCATGAAGCAGGTCTTCAAGGAATCAATTCTGAAGCACTTAGACGAAAGGAAAGTGATCAGGAACAGTCAGCAGGGATTCACCAAGGGCAAGTCATGCCTGACAAATCTAATTGCCTCTATGACAAGATAACTGGCTCTGTGGATGAGGGGAAAGCAGTGGACGTGTTGTACCTTGACTTTAGCAAAGCTTATGACACTGTCTCCCACAGTATTCTTGCCAGGAAGTTAAAGAAGTATGGGCTAGATGAATGGACGATAAGGTGGACAGAAAGTTGGCTAGATTGTCGGGCTCAACGGGTAGTGATCAATGGCTCCATGTCTAGTTGGCAGCCGGTGTCAAGTGGAGTGCCCCAAGGGTCGGTCCTGGGGCCGGTTTTGTTCAATATCTTCATAAATGATCTGGAGGATGGGGTGGATTGCACCTTCATCAAGTTTGCAGGTGACACTATACTGGGAGGAGTGGTAGATACGCTGGAGGGTAGGGATAGGATACAGAGGGACCTAGACAAATTAGAGGATTGGGCCAAAAGAAATCTGATGAGGTTCAACAAGGACAAGTGCCACAAGAATCCCATGCACCACTACAAACTACGGACCGAATGGCTCGGCAGCAGCTCTGCAGAAAAGGACCTAGGGGTTACAGTGGATGAGAAGCTGGATATGAGTCAACAGTGTGCATTTTGTTGCCAAGAAGGCCAATGGCATTTTGCGATGTATAAGTAGGGGCACTGCTAGCAGATGGAGGGACATGATCGTTCCCCTCTATTCAACATTGGTGAGGCCTCATCTGGAGTACTCTGTCCAGTTTTGGGCCCCACACTACAAGAAGGATGTGGAAAAATTGGAAAGAGTCCAGCGGAGGGCAAAAAAAATGATTAGGGGACTGGAACACATGACTTATGAGGAGAGGCTGAGGGAGCTGGGATTGTTTAATCTGCGGAAGAGAAGAGTGAGGGGGGGATTTGATAGCTGCTTTCAACTACCTGAAAGGGGGTTCCAAAGAGGATGGATCTAGACTGTTCTCAGTCATAGCAGATGACAGAACGAGGAGTAATGGTCTCAAGTTGCAGTGGGGGAGGTTTCGGTTGGATATTAGGAAAAACTTTTTCACTAGGAGGGTGGTGAAACACTGGAATGCGTTACCTAAGGAAGTGGTGGAATCTCCTTCCTTAGAAGTTTTTTTAGGTCAGGCTTGACAAAGCCCTGGCTGGGATGATTTAGTTGGGGATTGGTCCAGCTTTGAGCAGAGGGTTGGATTAGATGACCTCCTGAGGTCCCTTCCAACCCTGATATTCTATGATTCTATGAACACAATATCTCCTAGTCATAAGTGATCTTACCTAGTTACATCTCAGTAAAAACGATGGGTATCATGCTTCCACTAGGATTTTACAATGTGATCCATCCCACCATCAACCTCAGCCTAGTCCAGTCCACACAAGAGATCCACTTCCTGGACACTACAGTGCTAATAAACAACGGTCACATAAACACCACCCTATACCGGAAACCTACTGACCGCTATTCCTACCTACATGCCTCCAGCTTTCACCCTGACCACACCACACGATCCATCGTCTACAGCCAAGCTCTGCGATACAACCGCATTTGCTCCAACCCCTCAGACAGAGACAAACACCTACAAGATCTCTATCAAGCATTCTTACAACTACAATACCCACCTGCGGAAGTGAAGAAACAGTTTGATAGAGCCACAAGAGTTCCCAGAAGTCACCTACTACAGGACAGGCCTAACAAAGAAAATAACAGAACGCCACTAGCCGTCACCTTCAGCCCCCAACTAAAACCCCTCCAATGCATTATTAAGGATCTACAACCTATCCTGAAGGATGACCCAACACTCTCACAAATCTTGGGAGACAGGCCAGTCCTTGCCTACAGACAGCCCCCCAACCTGAAGCAAATACTCACCAACAACCACATACCACACAACAGAATCACTAACCCAGGAACTTGCAACAAAGCCCGTTGCCAACTGTGCCCCCCCCCCCCCAGACGTTCTGGTTAAACTTGGATTTATGCTGGAAATGGCCCACCTTGATTATCATACACATTGTAAGGAGAGTGGTCAGTTTGGATGAGCTATTACCAGCAGGAGAGTGAGTTTGTGTGTGTGTGTGGGGGGGGGGGGGGGGGGGGGGGGGGGGGGGGAGGTTGAGAAAACCTGGATTTGTGCTGGAAATGGCCCACCTTGATTATCATACACATGGTAAAGAGAGTGGTCACTTTGGATGGGCTATCACCAGCAGGAGAGTGAGTTTGTGTGTGGGGGGGGGGGGGGCGGAGGGTGAGAAAACCTGGATTTGTGCTGGAAATGGCCCAACTTGATTATCATACACATTGTAAGGAGAGTGATCACTTTAGATAAGCTTAGAGACTAACCAATTTATTTGAGCATGAGCTTTCGTGAGCTACAGCTCACTTCATCAGATGTTTACCGTCTGATGAAGTGAGCTGTAGCTCACGAAAGCTCATGCTCAAATAAATTGGTTAGTCTCTAAGGTGCCACAAGTACTCCTTTTCTTTTTGCGAATACAGACTAACACGGCTGTTCCTCTGAAACCTTAGATAAGCTATTACCAGCAGGACAGTGGGGTGGGAGGAGGTATTGTTTCATGGTCTCTGTGTATATAATGTCTTCTGCAGTTTCCACAGTATGCATCCGATGAAGTGAGCTGTAGCTCATGAAAGCTTATGCTCAAATAAATTGGTTAGTCTCTAAGGTGCCACAAGTACTCCTTTTCTTTTTACAATGTGATAGTTAATCTGCGTTAGTTATCCCACGTTAAACACACTTTTTTTAAGCAATGAAGACAAAAATAAAGGTTTCTCAATGGAAGAAGACACAAGATGGTGACAATGAAAGCAAAATATTCCATTCATCATACTGTTGGTCACATTGTCTTCATTATCCAATTTAAGTGAATTGATAACTAGCACATTCTTAACCATTTATTAAATGCAAAAATTAGTATTGTTATTTTAAGCGAGAAGCCATGCACTTCAGAGGTTTCTCTCCTAATGACAACCATCCTGTTGCGCATCCTGTTTATTGTACCATAACACCATTTAGCATAAATGATAAGAGACTATGATGTCCATTTAAAGGAAACAGGAAGCAAAAATATGAGATGCAATGTGGGATTTGTTTTTGCAAACATTCCCCTTCCTTTTAAAAAGACAAAGCATCACAAACAGACCACAACTTGCGGTAGCCTTAAAACCAAAATTAAAAGTTTTACTACAAGTGCATGAGTGTGCACGTTAAAATTTCCAGACTAATTGTTTGGCTCATTTAAAATCAAGTTCGGCTTTTTCGGTTATTCACAACTGCCTATAATAATTGCAAAGTTAAAGTTTCTATCTTCAGTTTGAGTTTTGCTCTTGTGTAATTTGAATAATTTGAATAATTTGAATAAAGGTGGAACATTTTTACTTACATAGTTCAAACTTTTGAAAGTGTCTTGTATAATAAAAGAGGTTACTTAAATAACAAAATTCTATCTAGAAACAATTTAGTTCTTATATGCTCCCCTCCAACTTTGTTTCCTCCCTGCACCCAACGAAAACACAATCAGTTTGTGTTCACTGGCTCTTGCTGCTTACTCTTTCCCTAATGAGTCAAAAATAGAGATTATAATTTTAGGTAAGGAATATGCAGCAAGAAGCAAGATTTCATGAAAGTATCCTTTCCAATGAAAAGCTAGAAGAGAAATACAGGAATTGTGACATAGAAGCACAACTGCCTCATCATTTTTCCGAGCTGTCAATGAGGCTTCAGTGCATCTTTAAGTCTGTTTGTTATGCTGATTATTCCTTCTTCTCGTCTGCCAACCTGCAAGTGCCCCATCTGCTGGTGAACACAGGACTGGCACATGAAGATGACAGCTGTTTGAACTGTAAACATAAGAGGATGAGGTTGAAGACCAAAATAAGGGGAAACAGAAAGGAAACGTTATATGAAACAAGGACTTTCTAGACAGATTTCATGTTGTACAAAGTATTTTGTTATACTAATACTATATATAATTTTACTTATAATAAACTTCAAGACAACATCTGTTCTTTTACTGATTGCATTGACAGTAGAATCATAGAATATCAGGGTTGGAAGGGACCCCAGAAGGTCATCTAGTCCAACCCCCTGCTCGAAGCAGGACCAATTCCCAGTTAAATCATCCCAGCCAGGGCTTTGTCAAGCCTGACCTTAAAAACCTCGAAGGAAGGAGATTCTACCACCTCCCTAGCTAACGCATTCCAGTGTTTCACCACCCTCTTAGTGAAAAAGTTTTTCCTAATATCCAATCTAAACCTCCCCCACTGCAACTTGAGACCATTACTCCTCATTCTGTCATCTGCTACCACTGAGAACAGTCTAGAGCCATCCTCTTTGGAACCCCCTTTCAGGTAGTTGAAAGCAGCTATCAAATCCCCCCTCATTCTTCTCTTCTGCAGACTAAACAATCCCAGCTCCCTCAGCCTCTCCTCATAAGTCATGTGTTCTAGACCCCTAATCATTTTTGTTGCCCTTCGCTGGACTCTCTCCAATTTATCCACATCCTTCTCGTAGTGTGGGGCCCAAAACTGGACACAGTACTCCAGATGAGGCCTCACCAATGTCGAATAGAGGGGAACGATCACGTCCCTCGATCTGCTCGCTATGCCCCTACTTATACATCCCAAAATGCCATTGGCCTTCTTGGCAACAAGGGCACACTGCTGACTCATATCCAGCTTCTCGTCCACTGTCACCCCTAGGTCCTTTTCCGCAGAACTGCTACCGAGCCATTCGGCCCCTAGTCTGTAGCGGTGCATTGGATTCTTCCGTCCTAAGTGCAGGACTCTGCACTTATCCTTATTGAACCTCATCAGATTTCTTTTGGCCCAATCCTCCAATTTGTCTAGGTCCTTCTGTATCCTATCCCTCCCCTCCAGCGTATCTACCACTCCTCCCAGTTTAGTATCATCCGCAAATTTGCTGAGAGTGCAATCTACACCATCCTCCAGATCATTTATGAAGATATTGAACAAAACCGGCCCCAGGACTGACCCCTGGGGCACTCCATTTGACACCAGCTGCCAACTAGACATGGAGCCATTGATCACTACCCGTTGAGCCCGACAATCTAGCCAGCTTTCTACCCACCTTATAGTGCATTCATCCAGCCCATACTTCCTTAACTTGCTGACAAGAATACTGTCAGTAGGCATTATTCATTCATTAGCATTTCTTGCCTTTAGCTGTAAGAAGCAGGATTCTAAAACAGCTTCTCCTTAGCACTCTGCAAGCAAAAAAATCTCCTCTCTTCTGGAGGCAATTTGAACAAACAAGTAAAACAGGGGTGAATCAGCAAGGGATATGAGTTACAGACATGGAACTTGGATCACACAAAACTACACTGATTCCTTTTACGACTTTTAAGGATAACCTGACAGCTTGTAGAGTACTCTGGTAAATAAAAGAAGCTTGTATTTTCCCCAGATCTCAGGTAAATGTTTGTAACTTATCAGGCAAATTAAAATTACACACCGCAATTTTTTTTATGGGGTTGTGGAGTAAACTAAGAAAAAATACCCCACTCCTAGTCCTGTCTGTTTCAGGAGCATGCTCCAGAGGTAAAAACATTACTATATTAGGGTGTTTATAATGGATGTCGTTTTATATCTTAATACACAGCCAGTCCCAAACCCAGCTGAAAAAGGAGGAGATTTGACATCAGGTTGGCATTTGGCCACAAAAGTCTGCCAGAAACTGACATTATGGATATGTCTACACTGCAGTTGAACACCTCAGGCTGGCTGGTGTCAGCTGACTCAGACTTCTGGAGATTGGGCTGCAGGGCCATAAAACTGCACTGTAGATCTCCATCATGGGGTCCCTGAGCCCAGACGTCTACACTGCAGTTTTACAAACCCACAGCCTGAGCCCCACAAGCCCAAGTTAGCTCACATGGGCCAGCCGCAGACACTTAGCTGCACTGTAGACATACACTCTGAGTCCTCATATTAATCAAGAAAATAAATGGGTATTCTAGAAACAACACACAGTGCCTCCACCTGAGTGTTGTGGAATATAGGTGAGGGCTATGGCACAGCTTTGGACAAGTATAATTAAAGAAGTTAGCCCAGAAAACTAAGATCATCCTGGCAATCTGGAATACTGGCATACTTACTGGCCATAGCATGGAGCTGGCAGAGATACTGAAAGAGGAAGAAGGTTTGGATAGCATGCACCCAGGAAACAAAAAATGAAAAGGGGAGACTGTGAATGTACTACTTGTATCCATTTTAAAAAGGCCTCCATTGATGCATGCCACTCTAACCTCTTAAATCTCACTCAGATGGAGAGGTAATTTCATAGAATATCAGGGTTGGAAGGGACCTCAGGAGGTCATCTTCTCCAGCCCCCTGTTCAAAGCAGGACCAATCCCCAACTAAATCATCCCAGCCAGGGCTTTGTCAAGCCTGACCTTAAAAACCTCGAAGGAAAGAGATTCCACCACCTCCCTAGGTAACGCATTCCAGTGCTTCACCACACTCCTAGTGAAAGTTTTCCTAATATCCAACCTAAACCTCCCCCACTGCAACTTGAGACCATTACTCCTCGTTCTGTCATCTGCTATCACTGAGAATAGTCGAGATCCATGCTCTTTGGAACCCCCTTTCAGGTAGTTGAAAGCAACTGTCAAATCCCCCCTCATTCTTCTCTTCTGCAGACTAAATAATCCCAGTTCCCTCAGCCACTCCTCATAAATCATGTGCTCCAGCCCCCTAATCATTTTTGTTGCCCTCCGCTGGACTCTTTTCAATTTTTCCACATCCTTCTTCTGGTGTGAGACCCCAAACTGGACACAGTACTCCAGATGAGGCCTCACCAATGCCAAATAGAGGGGAATGATCATGTCTCTCGATCTGCTGGCAATGCTCCTACTTTTATACAGCCCAAAATGCTATTAGCCTTCTTGGCAACAAGGGCACACTGTTGACTCATATCCAGCTTCTCGTCCACTGTAACCCCTCTGTCCTTTACTGCAGAACTGCTGCCTCGCCACTCAGTCCCTAGTCTGTCACGGTGCATGGGATTCTTCCATCTCAAGTGCAGGACTCTGCACTTGTCTTTGCTGAACCTCATCGGATTTCTTTTGGCCCAATCCTCTCATTTGTCTAGGTCCCTCTGTATCCTATCCCTACCCTCCAGCGTATCTACCACTCCTCCCAGTTTAGTGGCATCTGCAAACTTGTTGAGGGTGCAATCCATGCCATCCTTCAGATCATTAATGAAGATATTGAACAAAACCGGCCCCAAGGCTGACCCTAGGGGGACTCCGCTTGATACAGGCTGCCAACTAGACATGGAGCCATTGACCAATATCCGTTGAGCCCGATGATCAAGACAGCTTTCTATCCACCTTAGAGTCCATTCATCCAGCCCATACTACTTTAACTTCCTGGCAAGAATACTGTGGGAGACCGTATCAAAAGCTTTGCTAAAGTCAAGGAATTACATGTCCACTGCTTTCCCCTTTCACAAACCCAGATGAATACAGAGGTTTTCCAGGGATTACTCATTTATTATATTTTATTAAAGGAGAATTAATGAACAGCGTGCATTGTACATGCTAATGATTTGAATAGACTGTAATGACAATACCGTCTGCTCATACAGCACTTTTCATTCTTAAAGTGCTGTATAGACTAAAAAGCCCTATGCAGGTACACAAATAAGTATTAGCCCCATTTTATAGATGAGGAGATAGAGATATTAAGTGACTTGCTCATCACACCTCAGTAAACCAGCAGCAGAAAGGATTAGAAATCAGGACATCCGGACTCCAATCCCATGCTCAAGGCTATGTTGCTTCTCTGTACACAGCCTACTACAGAGTCCCCCTCATACCAGGCTACTCTCAGGAGGTTCATATGCTACTCCTGGGGGGAATTTTGTGCCATTGAGCACGTGCAGAATTCATATCCCTGCAGATTTATTCTCTCCACAGAAAATATATTCCACCGGAGAGGTGCTGCAGTTATGTCTTTCACCCACGAGGGGCTGCTGTGGCACCAGACGAGAGGGCAGCCAGCTCATCATCCGTAGCAGTGAGCTACAGAGGAAGGAAGGAAGAGGAGGCTGCATTACTCACAGTGCCCTGCCTATGGGGCCAGGAGAGGAACATCAGAGCGGCCATACTAGGTTAGACCAATGGTCCATCTAGCCCAATATCCTGTCTTCCAAAACTGGCCAACGCCAGATGCTTCAGAGGGAATGAACAGAACAGATAATCATCAAGTGATCAAGGAGGCATGGGGGCGAAGAGGGGGGAGAAACAGGTAGAGTGGGGCACATGGGGCTGCTGGCTTCAGAAAGGCTAGTGGGGGGGACAGACTGGGATGGGGGCTGAATGGAGGTGCAGGGCCACATGGTGATGGGGAGCACAGGACCACATGGGGACTGGCAGAGGGGTAACTGAGTGGGGGTGCAGGGACACATGGTCCCTTCCAGTCCTATGAATCTATGGGGACGAGGCAGATGTGCTGGGGTCAGCCAGGGTCTGTATCAGGGAGGCTCCTTAACGATACCTCCCCCCCACCCACAGGGAAAAAACTATATTTCTATATTTCTCTCACCCACACCCAACAACCCTCCACGTTCACTCCCAGGCTCCCTCCCTCTCTCTCTCAGTCCCTCCATTACCCCTGACTCCCCCAAAGCTTTGCACTGCTTCTGAGGGATGCGGGAAATAAGTTCCTGTACTGTAGTTTAAATGAATTATTACTCAAAGTTCTGTATTATACACCTAGTAAGGAATCTGTCAAAAAACATTTCCTGAATGTTTTTTGTCTGTATTGTTACAAACATACTTGCTCACGGGTATTTTGAAATACATTACCAAAATAACAAACTGGCATGTATTATTTTCACAAATAAAAATGCAGAATTTTGCAGAATTTAAAAATATATAGATTTTTTGCTATAGAATTCACCCAGGACTAATATGCATGTTATTTCAGGTATGCTTGGTAGGTCTAGCATTTACCATTTTTCCTCAACTTAAAACAAAAGGAAAACCAATAAAAAGATACTAAGAACGAAGAATCAGTATTAGTCAGTTTATAGTCTGACGCACAACATATACCTGCCACCCATTCTGTCAGTCCACCAAGTTCTCATACAGCCAAAAAGTGGGCCCAGTTACAAATTCAGCTACTTTTCTTCTGTAGGCAAAGAACAATTTATTTACTTCTACTCTCTTCCAGGTCCATAGGAGCCGGTCCAGGTTAAGTCAAGGGTTGCAATTTTGGTCTTTACTGTACATTGATAAGGAAAGCCAACAGCCATCTCAGCAGTTTGTCAATCCATTTTTCTATCAAGTTTTGGCCCATTCTGTTTAACAGGCTTTAATTGACACACCTGCGTAAGGATTTTTATTACCTTTCAACACCTGTGATCCTTAAATCCAGACCAGCAGTCCCCACACTTTTCAGCGTCTCACCCCCACTTACCCCTGTCTGTGCCCCACCCCCAAGATGGGAGTGAAGGCTAAGACTACAATGGGATTAAAAAAAGAACTAGATAAATTCATGGAGGATAGGTCCATCAAGGGGCAGGGATAGTGTCCCTAGCCTCTGTTTTCCAGAAGCTGGGAATGGGCAACAGGGGATGGATCACTTGATGATTCCCTGTTCTGTTCATTCCCTCTGGGGCACCTGGCATTGGTCACTGTCGGAAGACAGGATACTGGGCTAGATGAACCTTTGGTCTGACCCAGTATGGCCGTTCTTATGTGACGTGGACATGGGTGAGGGGGCCGAGGCTGGAACTGCAGCTGGGGGTGGGTCTGGGGCCAGAGCCGGAGCCACAGCCAGGCTGCAGTGGGGGCTGGCAGCTGGGCCCTGTTCAGTTCCCTTCCCAGCCCCGCCCCCAAACTTGGCATCAGGCCAAGAACAAAACTGCAGCCAAGGTTGGGGATGGGACCGGGAGCAGGGGCAGGGCCGCAGCTGGGTTGCAGCGGGGGCCGGGGTCAGCAGCCAGGCCCACAGCCTGGTGCAGCTCTGCCTCCGCCCCCAGCCCAGGAACAGAGCCACAGTCAGGGCCTGGAACAGAGACGGGGTCGATGCTGGAGACAGAGCCAGGCAGAGGGGCTGAGTGGCACTCCCTTCTCACCCCGCCATGGGGGCTGGCCCAGGCATGCCCCACAGTTTGGGGACCTCTGATCCAGACCTCTGATCCAGCTCACCTCCCATTTCCTTCAGCCATTTAATCAGAAATGGAAATTTATACATCTACATTTGTCAATAATGTGTTCTCCCAGTAATTTGTTAACTACAGGGAAACCCAAATTGCTCAACCTCCAATGATAAGGAGAAACAGTAACTGGACATAGTGGCCTTGGATTTGCAAGAATGTTAGAGGTTATTCATTCAAAGAAGTGTCATGAACCTAAAAGGTTTAATTTAGTCTGACTGTCTTGCAAACCTATATAAGATATCAATAGAGAAATACAATTTTCAATTCATTGGGCCATTTAATAAAAATGGTGTGATCCATCTACATGGTTTACAAAGCTTTTGCAGTCTCTCTAATAAATGCGTACCATTCCATGGGGCTTTAAACACCGCTATTGTAACTTCTAACACCCAAATGTCAGTGGCTACTATCCTCAATTAGACAAGTAAGGATCAAAGGCCCTGTTTATATCTCCCCAGCTCCAACCATGGGGATGTCTCACTTTCAAGACCTACTTCTTTCAAAATCTTGCCTTTTAGGCAAACTTCTTAACAACGCTTTCAGATTAGCATAAGAAATTTCAAGAAATTCTTTCCTTTAGCTTCTCTACAGTTGCAGAAGACAGAGGATGCTTCACTCACATAGAACTCAGTGGTATAAAATAAACAGGTGGCACCTGGACAGGCTCTCCCAAAGTAATAAAGGCCAGCTAGGAACTAAACAACGCAAATCAGGGAAGCTGAAATAATTTTATCAATCCCTGATTTTTCAGATTAACAGGACATTGAGAAAGAGACATGGAACTTTCAAGCAGGAAGAAATTTTTTCCCCACTAAAACGGAATGGCCCTGCTAGCCATGGGAGAATGCCACATACATGCCAGCACTGGCCATCTGGGATGCAGGAAACCAGGAATGCGACTGCAACCCGGATCTTCCATAAAGCACTGGAGCTCTTTTTCGTAATTCACATTGCCTATGTTACAAAGCCAGATTGCTCCAACAGAAACTGTCCCAAAAACTCCTGAAAAGAATTCAGTAGACAGATAAGTCTTAAGTAAAAAGACTACAAATTTCTATTGCTTAGAGGAACATCTTCCATAAGCAAGAGTATCATATATCTCTGGCTGTTCCTCCTTGGTTAGACCAAGTCAGTGTAGCGCCCTGATATATCCAGAGCCATTCTGCTTCAACTTAGTAGTAACAGAATGTCAAAACTATTTACCCTAAGGATAAACACACAGGCCCCTGAGTCAAACCACATGTTCTATGTGAACCTCTGGGCAAAGTGTGTTAATTTACTCATAAATATTCTCTAGGTCTCAAAAAGACCTACCTTTGTTGGAGATCTTACATTTTGCAAGGATATACAGCATGTTTATAGGTTCAACAGAGGACACATTATAACATATCAGGTCTCATTGGACTCTAGTTCATCATTTTATGTAGAAAAGTATAGAAAGAGCTGAATACAGCTTTTCAAAAATCAAATAAACTGCAATTCTGTTAAAGCTTTGTGCAGACTCATCACCTTTGTGAGATTACCTTGAGAAGGCTTGGTAAGGAGAGATGGTATTTTATGAACACTAAAATGAGGTTTATCAGTGCACTAAAGCTAACTTTACCTTCTGTAGGAAGAGGACAATTCTAACAAGCATCTTGGCATGCAGATCCTCCAAGGTGAAGAGCGTGCGTGGAGTCCGTATGAAAATCTTGGTCTTCCCATAGGCTACATCATGCTGAAACCCACAGCACTCAATCAATTTCTTCACAGCTTCTTTGTCTGAAGAGAGGTCATGGTTTGGCCAAGTAAATTCTGAGACCATCTTGTACCTGGATTAACACAAAAAAAATTAAATCCATCATCAACTTCCCATCTGTGCTCCCAAGCCAACCCATAAACACATTTTAGAGTTTATCTTTTAGATTAAGATTTCAGTTCGCTGATGGCTGTAGGAACTTAAGATATTCTGTGGATGTGATGGGATTCCATGAGAAGTACAAAAAGGAATGCGAGAAGCAGAGCTGAGGATGGATGATTTGTGGAATACCAGTAAGAACTACCACAGTCACCCCAATAAGAACAGATGCAACACGGCATAGCCCACCCATAGATCCTTGTAGGATAAGCAGATGCACTACTCAACTCAAGTTATTTCCAGACTTTCCACTTGAACAGTTTTTAAACATTTGCTAAGAACAAAACCTTTATTTAAACTTATTTCTTTGCAGAAGCCAACTGAAATTGAGCTATGTACTTAATGTTTATTCAGAAAAACTGGACCTTTTTAAAATCCTGCACTCATCTCCTGCCCATCATTTCTGTACCACTCCCAGATTAGTTTCATTATGCTAGAAAGTGGCAAGCAGTTGTGTGGCACTCTGCACTCCAAAGCAGTACCCTGGCACCTCTACATTTACCATGGTGATATAATTATGATATGTTTGGTACAAAGTATGCCCCTTGCGAGGTATCATTTTAAAAGGCTTGATCTGTCGAACATTAATATCCTATTGGATTGTATGTGCTATCATTGTATGGGAAGTTATGAAGTCCTGCTATGTGTTTGTTATTGAAATATGGTGTAAGATTGGGAACACCCACAAACAGCCTTTCAGGTACAACAATGGAGTAGCTGATGATGGCCTAATAAAGGGAGTCCACACTCACAACAACTATCCTAGAAACTGTATACAATGGAGACTTCTCAGAGATAGCACGTAGACAATAGAGGCTGCTTTCAACAGGTATGTTAGCAACAAGAAGGTGGTCAGGGAAAGTGTGGGACCCATACTGAATGGGGGAGGCAAGCTACTGACAGAGCATGTGGAAAAAGCTGAAGTACTCAATGCTTTTTTTGTCTCTGTCTTCACGAACAAAGTCAGCTCCCAGACTGCTACACTGCGCAGCACAGTATGGGGAGGAGGTGAGCAGCCTTCAATTGTGAAAGAACATGTTAAGGACTATTTAGAAAAGCTGGACACGCACAACTGTTCAGGAAGGACAGGCAGGGCAGAAAAGGTGGAGGAGTTGCACTGTATGTAAGGGAGCAGTATGACTGTTCAGAGCTCAAGTATGAAACTGCAGAAAAACCTGAGTGTCTCTGGATTAAGTTTAGAAGTGTGAGCAACAAGGGTGACGTCGTGGTGGGAGTCTACTATAGACCACCGAACCGGGGGATGAGGTGGACGGGGCTTTCTTCCGGCAACTCACAGAAGTTACTAGATCGCAGGCCCTGGTTCTCATGGGAGACTTCAATCACCCTGATATATGCTGGGAGAGCAATACAGCGGTGCACAGACAATCCAGGAAGTTTTTGGAACAAAAAAAATTGTGTAGGGGACAATTTCCTGGTGCAAGTGCTGGAGGAACCAACTAGGGGCAGAGGTCTTCTTGACCTGCTGCTAACAAACCGGGAAGAATTAGTAGGGGAAGCTAAAGTGAATGGGAACCTCAGAGGCAGTGACCATGAGATGGTCGAGTTCATGATCCTGACACAGGGAAGGAAGGAGAGCAGCAGAATATGGACCCTGGACTTCAGAAAAGCAGACTTTGACTCCCTCAGGGAACTGATGGGTAGGATCCCCTGGGAGAATAACATGAGGGGGAAAGGAGTCCAGGAGAGCTGGTTGTATTTTAAAGAATCCTTATTGAGGTTACAGGAACAAACCATCCCGATGTGTAGAAAGAATAGTAAATATGGCAGGCGGCCAGCTTGGCTTAACAGTGAAATTCTTGCTGATCTTAAACACAAAAAAGAAGCTTACAAGAAGTGGAAGATTGGACAAATGACCAGGGAAGAGTATAAAAATATTGCTCAGGCATGCAGGAGTGAAATCAGGAAGGCCAAATCACACCTGGAGGTGCAGCTAGCAAGGGACGTTAGGAGTAACAAGAAGGGTTTCTTCAGGGATGTTAGCAACAAGAAGAAAGTCAAGGAAAGTGTGGGCTCCTTACTGAATGAGGGAGGCAACCTAGTGACAGAGGATGTGGAAAAAGCTAATGTACTCAATGCTTTTTTGACTCTGTCTTCACGAACAAGGTCAGCTCCCAGACTACTGCACTGGGCAGCACAGCATGGGGAGGAGGTGACCAGCCATTTCTGGAGAAAGAAGTGGTTCGGGACTATTTAGAAAAGCTGGAGGAGCACAACTCCATGGGGCGGGATGCGCTGCATCCGAGAGTGCTAAAGGAGTTGGCGGGTGTGATTGCAGAGCCATTGGCCATTATCTTTGAAAACTCATGGCGATCGGGGGAGGTCCCGGACGACTGGAAAAAGGCTAATTTAGTGCCCATCCTTAAAAAAGGGAAGAAGGAGGATCCTGGGAACTACAGGCCAGTCGGCCTCACCTCAGTCCCTGGAAAAATCATGGAGGAAGTTCTCAAGGAATCAATTCTGAAGCACATAGAGGAGAGGAAAGTGATCAGTAACAGTCAGCATGGATTCACCAAGGGCAAGTCATGCCTGACTAATCTAATTGCCTTCTATGACGAGATAACTGGCTCTGTGGATGAGGGGAAAGCGGTGGACGTCTTCTTCCTTGACTTTAGCAAAGCTTTTGACACAGTGTCCCACAGTATTCTTGCCAGCAAGTTAAAGAAGTATGGGCTGGATGAATGGACTATAAGGTAGAGAGAAAGTCAGCTAGATTGTCGGGCTCAACGGGTAGTGATCAATGGCTCCATGTCTAGTTGGCAGCCAGTATCAAGTGGAGTGCCCCAAGGGTCGGTCCTGGGGGCCAGTTTTGTTCAATATCTTCATTAATGATCTGGAGGATGGGGTGGATTGCACCCTCAGCAAGTTTGTGGATGACACTAAACTGGGAGGAGAGGTAGATACGCTGAGGGTAGGGATAGGCTACAGAGGGACCTAGACAAATTAGAGGATTGGGCCAAAAGAAATCTGATGAGGTTCAACAAGGACAAGTGCAGAGCCCTGCACTTAAGATGGAAGAATCCCGTGCACCACTACAGACTAGGGACTGAATGGGTCGGCAGCAGTTCTGCAGAAAAGGACCTAGGGATTACAGTGGACGAGAAGCTGGATATGAGTCAACAGTGTGCCTTTGTTGCCAAGAAGGCCAATGGCATTTTGTGATGTATAGGTAGGGGCATTGCCAACAGATCGAGGGATGTGATCGTTCCCCTCTATTCGACATTGGTGAGGCCTCATCTGGAGTACTGTGTCCAGTTTTGGGCCCCACACTACAAGAAGGATGTGGAAAAATTGGAAAGAGTCCAGCGGAGGGCAACAAAAATGATTAGGGGACTGGAACACATGACTTATGAGGAGAGGCTGAAGGCACTGGGATTGTTTAGCCTGCAGAAGAGAAGAATGAGGGGGGATTTGATAGCTGCTTTCAACTACCTGAAAGGGGGTTCCAAAGAGGATGGATCTGGACTGTTCTCAGTGGTAGCTGATGACAGAACGAGGAGTAATGCTCTCAAGTTGCAGTGGGGGAGGTTTAGGTTGGATATTAGGAAAAACTTTTTCACTAGGAGGGTGGTGAAACACTGGAATGCGTTACCTAGGGAGGTGGTAGAATCTCCTTCCTTAGATATTTTTAAGGTCAGGCTTGACAAAGCCCTGGCTGGGATGATTTAGTTTGGGATTAGTCCTGCTTTGAGCAGGGGATTGGACTAGATGACCTCCTGAGGTCCCTTCCAACCCTGATATTCTATGATTCTATAAATCCATGGGTCCAGATCTAATGCATCCGAGGATGCTGAGGGAGTTGGCTGATGTGATTGCAGAGTCATTGGCCATTATCTTTGAAAACTCGTGGCTATCGGGGAAGGTCCCAGATGATTGGAAAAAGGGAAATCTAGTGCCCCTCTTTAAAAACAGGGAAGAAGGAGAATCCAGGGAACTACAGACTGGTCAGCTTCACCTCAGTCCCTGGAAAAATCATGGAGCAGGTCTTCAAGAAATTCATTTTGAAGCACTTGGAGGAGAGGAAAATGATCAGGAACAGTCAACATGGATTCACCAAGGGCAAGTCATGCCTGACCAACCTGATTGCCTTCTATGATGAGATAACTGTCTCACAAGTACTCCTTTTCTTTCTGTGGATATGGGGAAGCAGTGGATGTGGTATATCTTGACTTTAGCAAAGCTTTTGATATGGTCTCCCACAGTATTCTTGCCAGCAAGTTAAAGAAGTATGGGCGGGATGAATGGACTATAAGGTGGATAGAAAGCTGGCTAGATCACTGGGCTCAACGGGTTGTGATCAACGGCTTGATGTCTTGTTGGTAGCCTGTATCAAGCAGAGTGCCACAGGGGTTTGTCTTGAGAACAGTTTTGTTCAACATCTTTATTAATGATCTGGATGATGGGATCGATTACACCCTCAGCAAGTTCGTGGATGACACTAAGCTCGGGGGAGAGGTAGATACACTGGAGGGTAGCGATAGGGTCCAGAGGGACCTAGACAAATTGGAGGATTGGGCCAAAAGAAATCTGATGAGGTTCAACAAGGGCAAGTGTAGAGTCCTGCACTTAGGATGGAAGAATCCCTTGTACTGCTACAGGCTAGAGACCGACTGGCTAAGAGGCAATTCTGCAGAAAAGAACCTGGGGATTACAGCAGACAAGAAGCTGAATATGAGTCAACAGTGTGCCCTTGTTGCCAAGAAGACTAACAGCATACTGGGCTGCATTAGTAGGACCACTGCCAGCAGATCGAGGGAAGTGATTATTCCCCTCTATTCAGCACTGGTGAGGCCACATGTGGAGTACTGCATCCAATTTTGGGGTCCCCACTACAGAAAGTATGTGGATAAATTGGAGAGCATCCAGAAGAGGGCAACCAAAATGATCAGGGAGCTGGGGCACATGACTTATGAGGAGAGGCTGAGGGAACTGGGATTATTTAGTCTGCAGAAGAGAAGAGTGAGGGGGGATTTGATAGCAGTCTTCAACTACATGAAGGGAGATTCCAAAGAGGATGGAGCTAGGCTGTTCTCAGTGGTGGCAGATGACAGTGGGGGAAGCCTAGGTTGGATATTAGGAAAAACTATTTCTCTAGGAGGGTGGTGAAGCACTGGAATGGGTTACCTAGGGAGGTGATGGAATGTCCATCCTTAGGGTTTTTATGGCCTGGCTTGACAAAGACCTGGCTGGGATGATTAGTTGGGGTTGGTCCTGCTTTGTGCAGGGGGTTGGACTAGATGACCTCCTGAGGTCCCTTCCAACTCTGATATTCTATGATTCTACACTTGACTCATACCATAGCAAAGGTTCTTTCCAGGAAGCTAAAAGAAACTACAAAAGAGGGGAAGTGACATCATCACTTGGCCTCTCCCTTCCCCCACAACTCAACACCTGCAAACACATCTGGAGAACAAAGATTGAACAGGGGAGGTGGTCCCAGGCTAGAAAGGAGAGGCCTGTGTATTCAGAAACTATACCATCTACCAGGGTGAGATACTGTTTGATTCAAATCCTGTCTAGTTAAAAGAACTCAGATTGCAATTTTACTTTTATTTCTTAGGTAACTAACTTTGATCTGTATGCTTATTACTTATAATCACTTAAAATCTATCTTTTTTCAGTTAATAAATCTATTTTATATTTTACCTAAAACAGTGCATATTTGTTGAAATGCTTGAGGAATCTACTCAGTGAACAAAAGCTGGTGCATATCCTCTTTCTTTTGAAGCAGTGGCAGACTGGGTAATAAAACTTATACTGGTCAGGCTTCTGACTAGGGCAAGATGGTACTGCTCTATGGTCTCAGGCTGGGGAGCTGAGGGAATTGGCTGGAGCCTCTCGATTGTTGGTTCATGAGCGGCTGGCAAAAGCATTCATGTAACTCAGATGGGTGTGTCCCTGACTGTGGATGTCTGTGTAAGTGCAGTACCGGGAGAGGTTTGTGGCTTAGCAACAGCATCACAGTGAGAGAGAGCCCAGGTTGGTAAGCCAGAGGGCTCAGAGGTACCCCAGTTTCAGGCTGCATCCCATCACAAGCTGATCATCAAGTAGGTGGGTACAAGAACTATTCTCCTTTATCAGGCATTTAATTACTCACTTTTCCAAACTCCCCACACACAAACAAAGAGAAGCAGAAAACAGTTCAGCATTAAACAACTATGAATCAAACGGGAAAATAATCAGATCTGACTCTGCTCTGCAAAAACGTATGCTATATTTGAGAAGTGCTGATTGGATAAACAGGCTTTTGCAAGGGAGCATCGATGAATTTTCTGCATATGATTTACAGACCTAATCAATAATGCAATAGGCAATTTCACCATAACAAAATTATCCCTATTCATGTTCTAAAGGAAACACATTCAACATAGTTTTAACTATTTGCCCATTTAAAAACCCATGAACTGAGAAGTCAAAATTCAATCCCAATTTTCTAGGCATGGATTTTTTTCAGTTGGCAAGCTAATTCAGAAATAAATGTTAGATGGACAACCACAAATCTGGTGTCACAACCTTAGAAAACCTTTTTATAGGAAATAGGGTCTAATATAAAGCTGCTGGGGTTCATTCTATAACAAAAAAGAGAGTATTAAACTGACTAAAATATATACAATACTGTCACTGATCTATTAAAATTAACCTCTGAACAAACTTGACAGCAAAAAACCTGCTCTAGCACATGGTTCGAAGCAGGCCCCAGTATATCAGTGACAGACGGTAATGGAAGGCACAACATGATTGTTTATTAAGAGTATGCTAAAGTGTATAAAAGCTGATATTTTTAAAATATCCCTCATCGTCTCACGATGAAAAGTTTTTCCATGTATATTTGGAAGGGCTCAGAGTTCTCACTCTCAAATATTATGCAGTACTTAAATATTTTACACACATACCAAAAAACTTGCGTTTGGTTTCAGATCTCTGCTCTCTATTCCCAGTGGAAAAATGTTTCTGCTATAATTAATTCACTGGGACATGAAATGGAAAAATCTTTCACCTTAGACATTTCACATTAGATGAAAGACAATCAGGGTGACAGAACAAATCAGTCTTTTATTAAGCAGACCTGATGGGGTCAGACAAGAGGAATAAAATGTCAGATCTAAAACCTGTACAACAAGGTGGAGGAATATTTTATGAAAGAGGTGGAGAGAAATTAAAATCCCCAGAAGAGACAAGGCTGCATCAACAAAAGAGATCCAACATTTAGACAACATTACAGGTATCAATTTAATGCAGGGCAGTTTTACGTTCACTCTCTCTTAATGCAACAACTGGTAGTATTAACATTGCCAGAATACTGCTGCAGGCTTTCCATCTCTCCAGCAGCATGTGCAATGCAAGCTCACTAATTCCTTCCCTGAGGCAAAGAGCATGACCCCGATCCCCTACCAAGTCAAAATCCCAAAACTTTACTGCTAAATATAATGAAGCAGGACCCAGAATAAATCTGCTGCCTGACAGAATAGCTCTTCCCCTCCCCCATGCCTAAAGATCTCAACAGCCTTCAAGGTCATCCATACATTAAACATCCTTGTCTGCACTCCTTTGTTTTTCTCTCCCCTTCATTTTTAAACTACAGAAGGAAACTGTACAGAAAGAAGAAAGGTTGCTTTCTAAAACCTACAATCCTCAATGGAAGTCTCCTGAAATTCAGACATAATATTTGCTGATAAACTCGGGGTTGAACATGAAGTGCAATATTTCTATCACAACAATTCAGCTGGTGGGGTTTCCAGTGTTATTTTCATGCCACACTTAATGTTACTTTAGAAGAGGCATTAGAACTGGGAATGTCAACAATGAAAAGTGTTCGATTATATCCTCAAGAAACCAAGCTTCCTGGCCACCACCGTCCCCACAAAATACCAAGCCATAAGATTTTTGGCAATTTAGATGTTAAAACCAATAATGCAACACACAAGCATTTAATGACAACGTATTGATTTCAAGATGCATTTTACCCGAAGGATGCCAGTGAAAACAGATTGACTGTGGGCTTGATCTAAATATGCTTGATCTTACTTTACTGAAAGTGATATTTGGCCAGGTTCTAGGATCTCTACTCAGTTCTTAAATAACCAGACTCACTGTGACTGCAGTGGGAGCTTTCTTGAATATAAGTTCTAACTAAAGAGAGTGAGGAGGTCAGAATACAGTATGTTAATTATTGTTTCTCTCACTTCTGCTAATAAAGTGAGATATCGAGTGTGTTAGGGCTAAGCAATGCAACAAAGGTTTAAAAGGTCATACCAATTGCTATACATGAATCTAATTTTCCAGCTATTAGCTTCGTTTTGCTCTCAGACATACAAGAGCTTATCATATATCCACTGAACAGTAGCTTCTTGTGCAATCATAAGAGCGGATTTTAATGGATTCCTGATAACGTGCAAGTGTGACTGAGGGCAGAATCAAGCCCTAAACTTGTATGATGTTGAAAAGTGACAGTTCATGACAAAAATGAAATACAGTAAATACTATTTGTTGAACCATACTCTTCTGTTACTCTTCAGCTACTGGAAAAATCCCATCAAAGCCATATCAGTCATTAAGAACAGCAGTTCTTCCAATTCTTTCTTTCCAACACTTGCTTATTCTTCCCACACTCAGGGTCAGTTTCTCACTTGCTCAAATGAGTGAAAAACCAAAACCGATTCAATGATCCACTAGCAAGATGATATGTTTCAGAATGGCAGCCGTGTTAGTCTATATCAGCAGAAACGAGGAGTACTTGTGGCACCTCAGAGGCTAAAATTTATTTGAGCAGAAGCTTTCATGGGCTAAAGTCCACTTCATCAGATGCATGTAGTGGAAAATACAGTAGGAAGAGAGAGAGAGAGAGAGAGAGAGAGAGAGAGAGAGAGTGTGTGTGTGTGTGTGTGTGTCATCTGATGAAATGGGCTTTAGCCCATGAAAGCTTCTGCTCAAATAAATTTTAGCCTCTGAGGTGCCATAAGTACTCCTGGTTGTTTCTGTTGATACAGACTGCTGATACATATATATACACACATACATATACACACACACACAAACACACACACACAGAGAACATGAAAAAATGGGGGTTGCCATACCAGCTCTAACGAGATCAATCGATTAAGGTGGGCTATTATCAGCAGGAGAAAAAAAAACTTTTGTAGTGATAATTAGGATGGCCCATTTCAAACAGTTGACAAGAAGGTGTGAGTAACAGTAGGGGGAAAATTAGCCCAGGGAAATAGTTTTTAGTTAGTGTAATGACTCATCCACTCCCAGTTTTTATTCAAGCCTATTTTAATGGTTTGCAGATTAATTCCTGTTCTACTGTTTCTTGGTGGAGTCTGTTTTTGAAGTTTTTTTGTTGAATAATTGAGACTTTTAGATCTGCAGTTGAGTGTCCAGGGAGGTTGAAGTGTTCTCTAACTGGTTTTTGAATGTAATAATTCTTGACATCTGATTTGTGTCCATTTATTCTTTTGCGTAGAGACTGTCCGGTTTGGCCAATTTACATGGCAGAGGTGCATTGCTGGCACGTGATGAATGATGGCATATATCACATTGGTAGATGTGCAGGTGAACAAGCCTCTGATAGTATGGCTGATGTGATTAGATCCTATGATGGCGTCCCTTGAATAGATATGTGGACAGAGTTGGCAACAGGCTTTGTTGCAAGGATAGGTTCCTGGGTTAGTGTTTTTGTTGTGTGGTTGCTGGTGAGTATTTGCTTCAGGTTTATTATGCTCAAATAAATTTGTTCATCTCTAAGGTGCCACAAGGACTCCTCGTTCTTTCGAGCAAGATGATGAAATTCTAGATATGCACAGTACTTTACATACATGGTAAGAAACCTTAGGGCTTGTCTTCACTACCAGGGTAAGCCGACCTAAATTACACTACTCCAGCTACGTTATTCACCCCAGCTACTTTATTCATCTTCACTGCACTGTGTCGATGGGGGATGCTCTCCCGTTGACTTACCTTACTCTTCTTGGAGAGCTCTCTACCATCGATTTTGCGGGTCTTCATTAGACCTGCTAAATCAACACCCGTTGCATCAATTGCAGCAGTGTCTATCTCCCCGGTAGTGAAGACAAGCCCTTAGCTTAAGCAACATTTCTACCTAATAAATACAGAGTGCAGCATGCATCAAAAATCATGTTTTCATGGGGTCATGTCATATCATCTCATTCCTATCCTCCCACCTTCTATTTATAAATTCACTGAGTCCAAAGGTTTCCTTTCTGACCCATGTAATGTCACTCCATATTTGAAAAGTGTTTTTCTCCCCCAGGAAAGGAAACTTTCCATACTTCTCCAAAATATAAGACAAAATTTAGAAAAGAAAACAAAAGACACTATTTAATTCTGTGTCTAGAGTTAATTTTTGTGGGGAGGATCCTCATTGTCCATTAATTCTAACGATACTAAGACAGTAACAGAACACTGGTTCAGTCTAATTGGGGTCATGGGGTTTTCATCCCTGCTGTTTATAAAGGGTGGAAAATGGTAGGCCATGAAGAACGCACTCCTCAAGTCTGTGCATCTGCTGCCATAGCAGGCTGAACAGCCAGCACCCTTCTGTGACCAACAGTGTTTTATCCAAGCCACTAGTGTGCGCTCAAAAAAGAAACAATATATGTGTACCATTCATGACTAAAGATCACCAGACTAAAGGATTCTATATTTACAGATCATAGTGAAGGCAAATCATTAGATTGTGCAGCTCAACCAATAGCCTAGAAAGCCGGCAAACATCTCAAAAAAAAGCATGCACTAATTCCCTTCTCACCTGTGAAGAAACTTTTCATATGTTTGGCGGTAGGCAAATCCTGCCCGTCGGACCCTGACATTCTCCAGAAGTCCAAGGTATTCCACTTGATGCCTGCAACGTTCTTCATCAAACAGCTGTGATGATTTTTTTTCATTGGGCTTAATGCATCGGACATAATATGGCTCCTACAGGGACAAATCAAACAATGACTTACACAGAGCTAAGAACTTTGTGAAGGATACAATTTACTAAATAAAACACACAAATGCACAATTAAAGTAAGTATGCATTCTCCTAAACAGTTTGCCTTTGAATATGAACATGATATAACATATTAACTGAAATTTTCTCTTCAGTTACAGAAAGGAAACAAGACAAAGCTACTGTCATTAAGGAGCATTTGGGGTAATAAGGTGACCCGGAGGGACATGTTTGCAAGGCATAAATATAGACAAATTAAGGGGTCCCAGTACAATAACGAGTCACTAGCACAAAAATGACACGCATCCTTGAAAAGTATAGAGTCAGATTCCCCCAGCTGGTCCAAAGAGGTGCAAATGGACCACTTGCACTCCAGAAGACTTTATCCCAAGGGGGGAGAGAGCTATGTTTCACCACTCACATTTAAAGATTCCACCAGGGGAGCACAACGGTAGTTGCCACCATGAGCCCCACCAAGTGAGGCTGCTTCACCACCCACTTTTCACGGGGTCACCTTGCACAGCCATAACTTTTCTATAGCAGGCCCTGAGCCTGGCTTACCCATAACCTGATTGAACCACATCTCAAGCACCCTTGGTCAATTCTAGCTCAGGCCCATATATGCCATTCAAGCAGCATAGAGAGACCATACAGGTTCCACAACTGGCTAGGGAAGAATTCTTCTAGAACAGAAAATACAAAGAGTCAACTTATGCTGCCCCACCTGGTGCTTGGTAGAGGGCATACTGGAAGGGGAGCCTCTGTAGGGGTGAGTGCCATAGAAACTCTGAACTACATTGGGCTATAGCATAGCCCATGGGCTTCTTCAATAAGGTTGCAGCCAATTAGAGAAGCCTCTGGTAGCTGCATCGGTTTCCAGAATGCCAAGAATTGAAGCAACACAAAGGTGTCTTTAAACTACTTTTGCCACACCCTCCCCAAGCAGTTGTCCTGTATTGCTTCACCTGCAAGGCACAACACAGAAACCATTTCCCCTGACTCCGAATCCCTCCACTGACTCCTTCTAAGCAACCTAAGACACTGATGACTGTTCCTCCCAGCACATTCCCATTTGATCTCTTTGCTTTGCAAACAATGAGTTTTGATTTTTCATTAGTTCCTTTCTGCTACCCCAATCTGTGCCTTTTTTCTCATGCTGCTCCCTACTCATGGAATGCAATCCCCATCCCATTACGTCAAGCCACAATTCTCCCTGTTAAAAACCCATTTCTGCAAGTCCCAAAAGAAGCAAGTTTATAACTAAACACAGAAACTAAGTTGTCTCAATCTCTGGATAGAGTCTTATATTCCTCTAGCATAACTTTAAACCTGCAAAGCAGGCAGGGCAAGGATTATCCTCATATTAGGTATGTGCAGCACCAAGCGCATTACTGGTGCTAAACAAACAAGCCGCAGCCAGGGTGAACAAGATGCAAGAGCTTCACTAAGAGAATCTAGATAATCCACATACATGATGTGAGACTGAAGAGAATTGTTAACAAAAGGTTAAACGTTTGCCCATTCATTCATTCACTGGATCAACATTAAGTCTGAACTATGATATGTATTTTCCTCTCTCAGTAGAAGAAAAACAAGTGTTCTCCCTGTGCGAAGGAAGAGACAGTACTATGAACAGTTCACACATTTTACATCATACTTCTGTAAGATTTTCTTGTTTGGAATGTCTTCGCAAAATGAATGTAAATTCATCTACACTTTGAACATTGCACCTCTTCAAAAGGATAAAACATTCATATTTTTAACATGAGTCAAGTAGCCAAGAGTAACTGTGGAAAAAAACTGTGGACACAATGGAGGGAGAATCACTTCTTGGGAGGCATGGAAGGAAGAGTGCACCTTTGGGTGAAAAGATTCCAGAGTTCTGAGTACTACCTTGTCTTCATGAAATATGCAATAGGGCTCCTGCACAGAAAGCTCTGCCAACTCAAACACTCATCTGGAGGACGTGATGGCTATCAGAAAAAAAGCCTTGATGGACAAATACTGACATCCGTAGTTCACAGGGGTTTTTTTTTTGGGTCAGGGCCCACATCACAAGTGACAGGTCTCATTAGGAAAACAGAGGCCTGCCTGCCTGCTTGGCTAACCGGACTGCTAAAGGAATCTGGCAACCCGGGGTTTCTGTGTCAGAGAATCCAGAGACTCTGCAAACATCATGCTACTATAGGCAGACATCTGACTAGCAATAGGGCCGCACTGGAGACCTTTGAAGCCTTCTTCAAGAAAATACAAAATAGTTGTAATTCCTGAATTACTACAATTTGCTTCACATTCCATGCACCAGCTACAGAACTTGGTCCAGATAGAAGTATACTTTCTAGAAGAAAGAAGAAAAGGAGTACTTGTGGCACCTTAGAGACTAACCAATTTATTTGAGCATAAGCTTTCGTGAGCTACAGCTCACTTCATCAGATGCATACTGTGGAAAGTTTAGAAGATCTTTTTATATACACACAAAGCATGAAAAAATACCTCCTCCCACCCCACTCTCCTGCTGGTAATAGCTTATCTAAAGTGATCACTCTCCTTACAATGTGTATGATAATCAAGTTGGGCCATGTCCAGCACAAATCCAGGTTTTCTCACCACCACCACCACCACCACCCCCCCCACAAACCCACTCTCCTGCTGGTAATAGCTTATCTAAAGTGACCACTCTCCTTACAATGTGTATGATAATCAAGGTGGGCCATTTCCAGCACAAATCCAGGGTTTAACACAAACGTCGGGGGGGGGGGGAGGAAAAAACAAGGGGAAATAGGTTACCTTGCATAATGACTTAGCCACTCCCAGTCTCTATTCAAGCCTAAATTAATTGTATCCAATTTGCAAATGAATTCCAATTCAACAGTTTCTCGCTGGAGTCTGGATTTGAAGTTTATTTGTTTTAATATTGCAACCTTTAGGTCTGAGATCGAGTGACCAGAGAGATTGAAGTGATCTCCGACTGGTTTATGAATGTTATAATTCTTGACATCTGATTTGTGTCCATTTATTCTTTTACGTAGAGACTGTCCAGTTTGACCAATGTACATGGCAGAGGGGCATTGCTGGCACATGATGGCATATATCACATTGGTGGATGTGCAGGTGAACGAGCCTCTGATAGCGTGGCTGATGTTATTAGGCCCTGTGATGGTGTCCCCTGAATAGATATGTGGGCACAGTTGGCAAGGGGCTTTGTTGCAAAGATCGGTTCCTGGGTTAGTGGTTCTGTTGTGTGGTATGTGGTTGCTGGTGAGTATTTGCTTCAGGTTGCGGGGCTGTCTGTAGGCAAGGACTGGCCTGTCTCCCAAGATCTGAGAGAGTGTTGGGTCATCCTTCAGGATAGGTTGTAGATCCCTCATAATGCGTTGGAGGGGTTTTAGTTGGGGGCTGAAGGTGACGGCTAGTGGCGTTCTGTTATTTTCTTTGTTAGACCTGTCCTGTAGTAGGTGACTTCTGGGAACTCTTCTGGCTCTATCAATCTGTTTCTTCACTTCCGCAAGTGGGCATTGTAGCTGTAAGAATGCTTGATAAAGATCTTGTAGGTGTTTGTCTCTGTCTGAGGGGTTGGAGCAAAGAAGAAAGAAGTGGCCTGACTTTGGCGGACAAACCCAATGACATTAGCACTTCTCTTTCAATAGCCAGGCTGTTAGGTGCAGCCAGCTGGGGACTGATGAAAAAGAGGACCTTGTGAGAAGATGTCCTGTCTCACTGGGGCTGTAGTGGCAGTCCTAATTTCAGCTCTCTCAGGTCTGAACACCAGGCTCTCCTTGACCAATGTGGGAATACCAATATTATTGTCACCAGCTCATTTTATCTTCTGGACCACTTTCCCTAATAATGGAAACACAAAGAGGAGGCCATGAGGCCATCTGTAAGGTAGGCCATCTGTCCCCATGCACCTGGAGTCCACCTGCCTGGTGCAGTATTTTGGTCGTTTCAAGTTCATGTGGTTTGCAGATAGGTTTGTGAAGGCAGGCTCAACAAGGGACAATTAACTCTGACTTCCTTATTCAGACACCACTCAAGAGTTTTTCACCTCATGCCTACTGAGCCAGTCTCCCTTTACATGAACTGCCCTGAGGGAGAGGAGAGAATGCTCTGCCCAGAAGCTGCGACTGGACAACAGGGGATGGATCACTTGGTAAATTGCCCTGTTCTGTTCATTCCCTCTGAAGCACCTGGCACTGGCCACAGTTGGAAGATAAGATCCTGGGCTAGATGGATCATAGTCTGACCCACCATAGCCGTTCTTATGCCCACTGCATGATTTCCATCGCTTCAGCAGATAGTACTGGGCTTCTTGTTCACTACTGATTGTTCACTTATGCAACTACAATCATGCTGTCTGACTGATTGAGGATGTGGTTCCCCTCTAGGCTGGACTAGAACCTTTGCAGCATCAGCTTGACTGCTCTTAGTTATAGGAAGTTTACACTGTGGGCTCTTTCCTCTTGATTGCAGATGTCTTGAGCTGCATGAGTTCCCAAATGTGCTCCCCATCCCTTGAAGCTGGCATTGGTTGTGAAGATAAGGAGATCTAGAAGGCATATGGGTATCCTTTTATGGACATGGACTTGGGCTGACCACCTTTTAAAAGAGTTGATTATCTGCGCCAGAACCTTCACTTGATATGTTCCCAGGAATGGACCTTAAAGATGAAGCCGTGAAGGTGCCTGTTGTGATCACCCATGGAGTGATCCCTTTGCACAGTACTAGGAGGCCAAATACTCGAAGGCTCCATGCTATAGTGGGCTTCTTGCAGTTCCAAAACAATGCAAGGAGGTCCCGAATCTTCTGGAACCGCTCTAGAATTGGATATATACTTGCTATAGAGGTGTCCATGGAAATGGGTAAGGAGACTGTCTGCTCAGAAGAGCCTGCCTCTCCAATCCTGCCTACATCCCTTCCTGCACAAGAGAGTGAGGTGAAATGACCCTGAAGTGACTGGGCTACATCCTCCCCCAGAGCCAGCCAAGTTCCCCAGCGGGACACAGACCCCTCCTTTTACCTCTGGCTTTTCTCACCTAGCTTTCCCTGAAGACTGCTGGGATATCAACCACAGCAAACACCCCTAAAGGGGGAGCAGTGATGAGGGGACAACTCCCTTTGAAAGTTCAAACACAGCCACAGGACCCAGATGGGAACTGGAAAGAGACGTTACTGAATTGTTCGCCTGAAAACTTGAAATAAAGTTTGGAATTTCCCTCAAGGCAGCTCTGCAGCAGGGAAGCTTGGCCAAGCCACCAGCAGGCAGAAAAAACTGGAAGGATTTTCAGGAGGCAGGCATTCTCCTGCTGCCAATCATTGCCAGGGCTGGGTTGGCTCCCAAACTGCATAGGGGCTGAAATACTCATTGTGATGGATCTGTGGACCTGAGCACAATGAAGAATGAGTTGGTTTAAATCCAGTTCCAACATCATAGGTTTCCACAACACAAAAGTCAAAACTGGCAGTAACTAACATCCTTGCTATGAGAGTCATCAAGGATGGAATGGGCCATGGAGACCAATAGTGGCTCTTCCAGGTCCAAGTTGAAGCACATTGGCAGGTTACTGCTGGAAAACATGCCCTGTTTTACCAAGTGTGTGAACAAAGGACACTGGTCTCCAGTGCTGTCAAGTACATCCTTCACACAATTGGAGTTTAACTCGCTTAAACTTAAATTTATTTAAATGTTCTACATCTTACATCATCTTACATTTATTTAAATGTTCTACAGTGGAGAAATCCAGAAAGGTCAACATGAGAGAGACTCCTAAACCTGTCTGGCAATCTCTTGCATCAGGATAATGCCTTCATTTTGAATTTTTTGGATTTCATTTTGTTTTAAAGCTTAATGCTTTTTCAAAGTAGTTTTTGTACTTCATAATGGCCCGCAATTAACATCCCAGTAAACTTTGCAATGGATACATTAACATTACTGCTAACTTGATTTTTATAGAGGTACATATCTGGTTGGCACTGCTGTGGTATCTGAGCCCCTCACACGCTCTTTAGTGCATTTATCCTCTGTGAAGTAGGGAGGAACTATTCTCTCTGTTTTACAGATGGGAAACTGAGGCACAAAGACACTAAGTGATTTGCCCAGTTTGCACAGGTAGTCTGCATCAGAGCAGGGAATTGAAACAACCTCAAGTCCTAGCACTCTAACCACTGGTTCAGCCTTTCTCTGTATGAAAGTTTCTTCATTTTTCTTCACCTCTAGTTTTGAAAGTGTCTCCTCTATGGTTTGCAGCTAATTACCTGAGACATGCTTAGACCCTCCTAAAAAGATGCAGAAGGGAAACATTTGTGCTAGATTAGTCACAGTGATGGAATTATGAACACACTAGAGAGGATGCCTGCCAAAGTGAATTTGAGGGAAAGCTAGGAGTGGAGAGGAGGAAAAAAATTCAGAGGGAGAGATGGAGAGGTTGGAATAAAGGAAGGGTCTCAAAAGAGCAGTCAGCCCCAGAATAGCTCATCATTCATCGTAATGTCAGCCAGAGCAGTACAAGCTCTAGTGTTTTTTAAAGGAAAGAAAGAACCCAAGGGATCAGTCAAACAAGACCAAATACTCAAGAGGAAAACATGGGAAGATAAAGTTTGTCAAGCACACAGCTTTATGTGGCAGCTACATAAATCAGCCTATTGACATTTTAAAAAGATGCATTTGAAGACACCTCTTCATATCTTTCATTTCCCTTTTTCCAGTGCAATAAAAGTATGTTTAACAATCCTAGGTTTCTGTCCCTGGACTCTCTTAGTACAAGTTTGGAAGGGGACAGTAGATTAAGTATTTAACCTGCCATAATAAGAGTAGCCATCACTTAGATTCAGTGTGCTCCAAAAATATGTTTAATTGAATCTCAACTAACAAGGCAAACATGCAGAACTGAACACCCTTTTGAATTAGGAGTCTTAGCTATCCAACCAGTAGATTTTTTAGCAAAGGTAGGCGTGAGGTTTTAAAGATACATTTTATAATTGGGAAAAACGAAACTGATTGTGTGTGTATGTATCACGGTAGCTTTGACAGAATTTTCTGTTAAAATTAATTCAGTGTTTACAGATAGCTCTTGCATAGTACATGATAAACACTTCTAAAATACTTATTCCTATAGCAACTGCCATCTGATACTCAAAAAGCATGTTAGAAACAATGAATTAAACCCCATTGCCACTGAGCAGTCTGCCACCCCCATTTTACAAACAGGTAAACTAAGCCACAGAGAAATTAATTGACTTGCAAAGCCACTAATAGAACTCAAATTGTCTATTCTTCCCATGCTCACTCTATTGTCTGAACATCTGACTTCAAGCCCTGTGTTTAAGCCACAAGTCCTTCCCTTTCCTCCCAAAAATTTCAGAATTCCAGTTTTTAAGAAAAAAAAACAGGATTCAACTAGAATGTCTGGGGAACAATTAAACTCATCTTTGAAAAAGTGTGTCCATTTAAGCATATTAGAAAGTTCTAGTATCTATTAGAGTTTTGCTTGAATTGATACAGGTTTTGTCTCTAAAATGACCATATTAAAAAAAAAATCCACACAAGGTTAGTAATTACTAACAAGTGTAATTTATTTGAACACACTTTTGCCCATTCGGTTATGTTCTCTTATTTTTCTCTTGGCAGTAGCTAATTTCTTATATGACACCAGCATCAAGGCTGCAAGAAAACTGTCCATGTTATTTGTCACATTAATTAGCAATTACTCTTTGGGTGAAGAGTTAAATGCTTTCTAAAAGTTTCCCTGGTCTTTTGTTCATTGTTGTTGTTCAGGTTGTTGGTTTTTTTCTTCCTTTCTTTTTTGTCCTCTAGTCACTATCAGTCTAGTTTCAGTGAACAGAATGCCACGTAGTCAGCAAGCCATGTGATGGAGTGCACCAAGGTGCTTTTCTCACAAAGCCCAGGACTGTTTCAACCACAACAGTGCCTGCAGACCTTTCAAACCATAGCACTGGAAGAAGCATCTTTAAGTCAGAAAAGTGGAAATTTATGAACTGAAGCCAAGGTTTAAAGCTTTAAGTTCTTCTAGAGAGTCAGTGGCTCATGGAATCAAGCCTTTTCCCAGATCAGAACTGGTCCTGCCAGCCTCTAGTGGCAGTTCCCCTTACGTCCACAGTGTTACCCGAAATTGGGCCAGCTAGTAAGCTTAGGGAGGACTAATGACCCACAGAGTTTGGAAGAAAGCAACACGTTTATTATACTGATAGCTAAGCTCAAAAGAAGGGGGGAGAGGGGTCACACACACACTCGCATACTCATGCTCCCAGGACAGGCAAGGCACTGGAGATGTCAGGATCCTTCAAGGAAAGTGTTCCACAGCACAGCAATGGACAGTGCAATGAAAGTAAGTCTTCCCGAGGCACGATGGAATGCAACGCGGCGAACCACTGGCCAGGCGATCCGGGCAAAGGGCCTTCACGGAAGGTACAATCTTGTGAGTGCACTCCTGAGCACATGGCCCCTTCCCCTTTTAAGGACCTGCTCCGCATGGCCTGCGACTAAAGGTGACTTGGCCGCGTCTGGTTGGTCACACTCCACCTCAGCCAGTGTCCATGCAGTGTCCATGCATTGGGCATGTGAACGCTGCCTAATCAGAGTCCCAGACACTTTGTCTACCTGGGAGCTCTTCTGATCTTCCAGGTGCTCAAGCAGCCTATTCAACCCACAAGCATTCCAGGAGGGAGAGGGAGGGGGAAAGCCACTTCACAAGTAGATCACACAGATCACAGCTGCTCCAACACCACACAGGTGTCCTGGCTGGAGCTGAATCCTACGCACCACCAACATATGAACCATACAGTTCAAGGACCTCTAAGGTCAGAGTGCTGTAGCAGTGTATTACTGCACAGAATCCATTCTGCATTCACATCAAAGTAATCTCGTATCTTCTGTGCCAACAATAACCTGACTACTAATCAGAGAACACAAACAGAAGCAGCAGAAGATTTCGTAAAATTGTCAACCGATGTTATCAACCAATGTGTTACTATGTTTAATGATCATCGTTTGAAACCCTGAATCAAGAGACATGTCCCTTCTGCACCTGCAGAGCCAGAGTTTCATAGAGCCATAGATATGTAGGGCTCAAAAGGTCCTCATATCAGTGATCAAGACATGGGCAGTCATGCCTCAGAGCCAGAATCAGAGACCAGCTGCCAGAACCAAGGGTTACGGAGCCAGAGTCAGAAGTAAGGAATCCAAGCCGAGGGTTCGGAATGGGTTACCTGAAGTGAGGGGCCAGGGCAGGGAACATGCAGGAGCCATCAGGAATGCTTCAGCAGCTGCTGAACTGCTTCTACTGCTAGGCCAAAGAGCCAGTCTGCTGACTTTTCCAATCAATCAGGCAGGCAAAGCCGATCAGGCCACCTATTACAGGCCAGCTGTACTCATTAGGGTGCTGGGAGACTGGCTCTGATGCAGGACCTGATTTCTGACACCCCGAGAAGTCATCAAGTCCAGCCTCCTGCACCGAGCCAGGACCAAGTAAACAAAACGGTTACCTACCTTTCATAACTATTGTTCTTCAAGATGAATTGCTCATGTCCATTCCATTGTAGGTGTGCACGCGCCCACATACATGACTGGAGACTTTTGCCTTAGTGGTACCCATAGGGCTGGATGTGGTGCCCTTTGGATCGCCACACTCATGGCACAGTATATAAGGCACCACCGGCCCTGCGCCTCTCAGTTCCTTCTTGCCGACAAGTCAGACAGAGGGGCAAGAGGGTGGGTAATGGAATGGGACATGAGCAACGCATCTCAAAGAACAACAGTTACAAAAGCTAGGTAACCGTTTTTTCTTCTTCAAGTGCTTGCTCGTGTCAATTCCACTGTAGGTAACTCACAAGCAGAATCCTCAGAGGTGGGCTCGGAGTTCACAGTCTTGCAGTTCGGAGGACTGCTCTGCTGAAACCAGCACCTGAGCGAGGAAGGCCATCGATGATGCCTGCTCCCTAGTCGACTGAGCCGTCACGATCGCTGGCGGGGTTACCTTCATCAGCTCATAGCAGTAGCGCATGCACGCCGTGATCCAGGATGATATTCTCTGGGTAGACACTGGGCAACCCTTCATCCGGTCCGCAACAGCAACGAACAGTTGCATAGACTTATGGAACAGCTTCATCCTCTCTGTGTAGAAGACCAGAGCCCGCCAGACGTCCAGGGTATGCAGCCTGCATTCCTCATCCATAGTATGAGGCTTCGGGCAGAAGACCAGTAGGTATATGTCCTGACCAGTATGGAACTGGGAGATGGCCTTGCGCAGAAAAGCTGGGTGCGGACGCAGCTGGACTTTGTCCTTATAGAAGATCATATAAGACGGCTCTGACATGAGTGCTCTGATCTCAGACACCCTACGGGCCAAAGTTATAGCAACCAAAAAGGACACCTTTCAGGAGAGAAGCAGAAGGGAGCAGGAAGCCAGAGGCTCAAAGGGGGGCCCTGAGAGCCTGGACAGCACAAGCTTCAGGTCCCAAGCAGGAACCGGGTCCCTGACATGCGGGTAAAGGTGTTCCAGACCTTTCAGGAACCGCATTGTCATGGGATGTGCAAAGATTGACCTGCAGTGAAACAGAGGATAGAAAGTCGAAATGGCTGCGAGGTGCACCCTGACGGAGGACACTGACAGGCCCTGAAGCTTACGGTGCAGCAAACAGTCCAGGATGTCCTGCAGGGGGGCCTCTTCCGCCCAGATGCGGCAATCCGAGGCCCAACATGTGAACCGCTCCCACATAGCCACGTAGGTAGCCCTTGTGGAGGGTTTCCTGCTGGACACCGGCAGAACCCTGCTGTTCTTCCCTGCTCAGCCATGCAGAAACCAAGCCGTCAAGTGCAGCACTGCCAGGTTCAGACGCAGCAGATTCCCGTGGTTCTGGGACAGCAGATCTGTCCAAAGAGGCAGCTGCAAGGGGGTAGCTGCCGAAAGACTCAGGAGCATGGCGAACGAGTGCTGCCGAGGTCATGCCAGGCCCATGAGAATGACCGTCACTCTGTCTTGCTTCACCTTGAGCAGGACTCTCTAGATTAACAGCACGGGTGGGAAGTGTGGTCAGCACTCTGAGCACAGAATCTGGAAGGTTTCCGACTGGGAGCCCTTGTCCAGCAGAGAGCAGAACATGTGGCACTTCCTGTTCTGTCTGGACGCAAACAGGTCCACCCGGGGAGTCCACCACCTGTGGCAAACTAGGCTGACCATCTCCGAGTGGAGCGACCATTCATGGCGAGACACGAAGGTTCTGCTGAGGCAATCCGCCAGGACTTTCTTGGCTCCGGGCAGGTGGGTGGCCACCAAATAAATGGTGTGCTGCACACAAAAGACCCAGAGGCGGAGCACTTCCAGACAGAGGGCCAAAGAGCTGGCGCTGCCCTGCCTGTTGATGTAGTACATTGCGGCAGTATTGTCCATCAGGACCTGCATCTTCCTGCACCTGCCTTCCAGGTGGGGCAAGAAAGCCTGGCACACCAGCCAAACCGCCCTGAGCTCCCTGACATTGATATGGAGAGCTAGGTCAGGTTGGAGCCAACAACCCTGGGTGTTGAGCTCACCCAGATGGGCCCTCCAGCCCAGGTCTGACACATCCGAGACCAAGGTGAGCAAGGGTGACGGGATCACGAAGGGGACTTGGAATCCTGCCACCAGTCCAGGGCGGAGAGGACGTGGTTCAGCACCGTGACCATTCGATCCAGGGGGTGCTTGCTTGGAACTTAGACCAAGGCCAGCCACGCTTGCAGGGGCCTTAGATGAAGGTGGGCGTGACTTACCACGTAGGTGCATATGGCCATGTGGCCCATCAGACTTATGTGGCTGATCAAGTATGACAGCTTGAAAGCGCTCTTCCGGTAGGAAGGCTCTAGCCCCCGTGGAGTCGAGAACTCTATGTGTTGAACAGGTGTTAATGTGGATTTTTCTGTTTATTAGGAGACCCAGATCACTGCAGGTGGAGGACACCAGATTGAGGCTCCTCTGGACGTGCTCCGGAGACCTGACCTTGATAAGCCAATTGTCGAGATAGGGGAAGATCTGGACCTTTCGACACCTCAGGTAAGCAGTCACCAGTGCCACGCATTTCGTGAACACACTGGGGGCAGAGGATGGACAAGCCAAAGAGTAGCGCCATAAACTGGAAGTGGTGCCCCGCCACTATCAAACACAGGAAACATCCACATCCCAGGAATATGGAGACATTAAAGTAAGGAGTCCTTCAAATTTAGAACAGCATACCAGTCCCCCGGATCCAGGGAAGGGAAGATGGAGGCCAGGGATACCATGTGGAATTTCAACTTTGTGAGCGACTTGTTGAGTCTCCGCAAGTCCAGAATGCGTCTGAGTCTCCCTTTTGCCTTCTGGAGTAGGAATTAGCGGGAGTAGAATCCTCTTCCTTGCATAGCCCAAGAAACCTCCTCCACAGCCCCTAGACATAGGAGGTTCTCGATCTCTTGAATGAGGAGTTGCTCATGAAAAGGGTCCCTGAAGAGGGACAGGGAACTTGGGGTGAGGGGGTGGGAAGGAGAGGCAGCCAAAAATTACAGGGTGTATCCCCGAGCCACTATGTCCAGGACCCAATGGTCTGACATAACCCACGACCAGGCCAAGCAGTAGGGAAAAGGCGGTCTAGGAACGGGTGGAAAGGATTCGGGCAGTTGGCTGGTGTGTCACACCCAAGCGCACCCTCAAAATAAGCACTTCTGGCCCCCGGTGCTTAGCTGGGCCAGGCTGTGCAAGAGACTTGGACGACAAAGAGCAGCAGCAGTTAAACCAGGTGTCCGTTCTTCTCGCACGCCCGAGCTGAGGCTGCCACTGTTTAGGTGGCGGAGGAGGCCGGAACGGCTGCTTGAGCGTCTGAAGAGTGGCACCCCTAGGGAGCAAAGGGTTGCCCTCGTACCCTTCAGGACATGCAAATGCCCATCTGTTTGGTGGGAAAACAGGCCGACACCGTCAAACGGGAGGTCCTGAATAGACGCCTGCATCTCCTGAGACAGGCCAGTGGTCTGGAGCCAGGAACTGCCCCGCAAGACCACCACTGAGGCGACCACTCAAGCAGCTGAATCTGCTGCATCCCAGGCCATCTGGAGAGAGCACCAGACCACTGCAGTCCCCTCTTCCACCAGGGTTGCAATCTCCTGGGCTGCCTCCTGGGACATGGAGTCCCTGAATTTGAGGAGACAGTCCCACAAGTTAAAACTGTAGCAAGCCAAGATGGCCTGGTGGTTCTCCACCCGAAACTGGAGGCTGACTGTAGAATTAATTTTTTGACCCAACAAATCCAGTCTTATCCTATTTATTCTTAGGGGTGGAACTGGTGAGTCCTTGCTTGTCCCTTTTGTTGGTCGCCAACACGACCAACGACCCCGGTGGCGGATTAGTGCACAAGTACTCAAACCCTTTTTCAGGAAAGTAGTACTTCTTTTCTGCCCTTTTAGAGGTGGGCAGGATGGAGGATGGGGTCTGCCGGATGGTTTGGGAAATGTTCAGGACCCCCTCCGTTAAGGCTGTGAGTTTGTCATGGAGGTCGGAAGTCACAGATTCCATGACTTCCCATGACTTCTGCAGCAACTGCTGCACCTGGCCAAGTAGCAGCTAGGCAGCCCCTTCCCCAGTCGCATTGGCTGCTGCGGGGGGGAGAGAGGCACGGAGCAAGGTAGGGAGCCTTCCGGCTCCACCAAGCCCCTTTGCCACCAGCACCAGTGGGGGTCCCTGGCCATGAGGCTCCCCCACCCCCACCCAGCACCCAGGCCGCCCCCTCCCCCAGCACCCATGGGCAGCCCCCCAGCCCCAGTTTTAGTCAAGGGGTTCTAGTAAAAGTCATGAACAGGTCACGGGCCGTGAATTTTTTGTTTACTGCCTGTGACCTGTCCGTGATTTTACTAAAAATACCCGTGACTAAAATGTAGCCTTACCCCTCAGGTTTCAGAATAGCAGCCATGTTAGTCTGTATTTGCAAAAAGAAAAGGAGTACTTGTAGCACCTTAAAGACTAACAAATTTATTTGAGCATAAGCTTTCGTGAGCTACAGCTCACTTCATTGGATGCATTCAGTGGAAAATACAGTGAGGAGATTTATATACACAGAGAACATGAAACAATGGGTGTTATCATACACACTGTAAGGAAAGTGATCACTTAAGATAATCTAATACCAGCAGGAGAGCGGGGGGTGGGGGGAAGCCTCATAGCCAGGGACCCCAACTGGTGCTGGTGGCAAAGGGGCTTGGTGAAGCCATTTCCACCAGTCAACAAGAACATCTGGTGAACAGTGTTCACCAACGGGGAATAAACAAAGCCCGTTGCCAACTGTGTCCACATATCTATTCAGGGGACACCATCATAGGGCCTAATCACATCAGCCACACTATCAGAGGCTCGTTCACCTGCACATCCACCAATGTGATATATGCCATCATGTGCCAGCAATGCCCCTCTGCCATGTACATTGGTCAAACTGGACAGTCTCTACGTAAAAGAATAAATGGACACAAATCAGACGTCAAGAATTATAACATTCATAAACCAGTCGGAGAACACTTCAATCTCTCTGGTCACTCCATTACAGACCTAAAAGTTGCAATATTACAACAAAAAGACTTCAAAAACAGACTCCAACGAGAGACTGCTGAATTGGAATTAATTTGCAAACTGGATACAATTAACTTAGGCTTGAATAGAGACTGGGAGTGGATGGGTCATTACACGAAGTAAAACTATTACCCCATGTTTATCTCCCCCTCCCCACTCCCCCCACTGTTCCTCAGATGTTCATGTCAACTGCTGGAAATGGCACGCCTTGATTATCACTACAAAAGGTTTTCTCCCTCCTCCCCCCCCCCCCCCCCCGCTCTCCTGCTGGTATTAGCTTATCTTAAGTGATCACTCTCCTTACAGTGTGTATGGTAACACCCATTGTTTCATGTTCTCTGTGTATATAAATCTCTCCCCTGTATTTTCCACAGAATGCATCCAGTGAAGTGAGCTGTAGCTCACAAAAGCTTATGCTCAAATAAATTACTACAAACTACAAAAGGTTTTCTCCCCCGGCCCCACCCCACTCTCCTGCTGGTATTAGCTCATCTTAAGTGATCACTCTCCTTACAGTGTGTATGATAACACCCATTGTTTCATGTTCACCGTGTTGTGACGAAGTGGGACTGTTCTTAATGTTTCCTCTGAATAGTGTGGGGGTGCCTCAGTTTCCCCTAGGCAGTTCTTAAGTCTCTAGGGGGTGGGGTAAGGGTGTATGATCATTGCAGAGCCCTAGAGGGCAGGTGTGTGCAGGAGTCTGGACACAGAGAATGGCCAACGCCCTGTTTCCTGGCAACTGATGGCCTGCAACTTCCCCCCCTGCAAGGTGAGAGCTGAAGGGTTGGAGAACAAAGGAATCAGGTGACCACCTGGCCCGGGAAAGGAACAAAGCCCAGAGGAGGAGGGGCTGGAGGGGGTTTTCAGTTTGGGGCTGGCTGGGACATGGAGTGAAGTGCAGACGTGGTTGTCTGGCTCACTGCCCCCCAAAATGGACCCAGCTGAGGGGTCCCGTTCTCTGCACCTGCAAGCTCTGTTTTAGACCATGTTCCTGTCGTCTAATAAACCTTCTGTTTTACTGGCTGGCTGAGAGTCACGTCTGACTGCGAAGTTGGGGGGCAGGACCCTCTCGTTTCCCCAGGAGCTCCTCCTGAGCGGACTCGCTGGGGGAAGCGCACGGAGGGGCAGAGGATGCTGAATGCTCCGAGGTCAGACCCAGGAAGGTGGAAGCTGTGTGAGCTGCGTGTCCTGAAGACAGGCTGCTCACAGAAAGGCAACTGCCCCAGAGTCCTGACTGGCTTCATGGGGAGCAGTTCCAGAGCATCGCCCAGGGACTCCGTGACAACTGGTGGCAGTGGTGGGATGTACTGCACCCCGTGGATGGCGCTTCCTGCAGTAAGTGACTGGGGAGCAGTAACACGAAGGGGGATTGCCGAGGACCAGGCCTGCTGAAGGCTCAGAGAGGAGCGGTTTCGGGGGGCGGTTAACCCCTGAGAGTGTGTGACCAGCGAGAAGGACTGTGCAGTAATGGGGTTCCCCTGGGGATTGCAGCGAGCAGTCCAAGGGGCGGAGGAGTCTGCAGCTCGACCCTGGCAAAGAGGTGGTGACCTCGAGAAGGGCTGGCACACTAGGGGTTCTCCCTGGAAACCGTGGGGAGCTGAGAACACACGGGCCTGTGAGTCCACAACAACTTGGGAGGAGCGGAGTGATGGCCTGTCACCGTCTCCTGAAGAAGGACATTGTAAACCTGTGCAAACAGAGAGGGTTGAGCGTTGGAAAGTTCACCAAAGCAGAGTTAATCGTGCAGCTGGAGGAGGATGACCGCTCTAAGGAACAGATTCCTGACCCCAAATGGGGCTATAGCAGGATCTGGGAGCAGCTGGAGCGGGAGCCAGGCATCGCCAAGACTCCTGTCCCCGACCAGACGGGGGTCTTCACGATCGGGTTCCCCATCGGGGGATCGAGACGGACGGGATTGGAGCGGAGTCTGAGAGAGCAAGAGGACCGTGGGAGACAGCGAGAGCCTGAGAAAGAGCTGCAGAAGCAACAGCAGCATGAACTGGCGTTGGGGGAGCGGAGAGGCCTAGGGGACCTCCCCGGGGTGAGTGGGGATAGATCCCGGGGGGCCAGTTCCGCAGGGAACCTCGATACTAAATTGCTGCCCCTGGTTAAGGGGGGGGGTGTGGATGCCCACCTCACTGCCTTTGAGCAGGCTGGCGATTTGAACCAAGGGGACCCTGCGGAAAAGCCCCGGTGTCTAGCTCCCTTGCTGGGTCCCAAGGCCATAGACTCCGTCAGCCAGATGGGTGGGGATGTGGACAGGCTCCCACTCCTGACCCCAACCTATATGTCTGTGTGGAGTTTCCTGGGGCCAGGCCCCTCGGACCCCCAGTGGGAGCAGAAGGTGATGGTCAATGGGGAGACATTCTTGGGGTGGCCAAAGGGCATGGGCTGCATAAACCTTCCCACATGCGGCCTGCGAGTGCTATCGACCACCCTGACCTAAGGGAGGGCGTGAAACTGGAAGGGCCTGGTGTAACTCCTACCAAGGAATGGGAGAGATGCTGGGGCATCCATGAGAACGTTGGTGGCTTTGAACTTCCCCAGGTCACCGGCTAAAGTGACCCCGCTCAGTTCGATCTCGAAGGGGGGAGAGATGTGACGAAGTGGGACTGTTCTTAATGTTTCCTCTGAATAGTGTGGGGGTGCCTCAGTTTCCCCTAGGCAGTTCTTAAGTCTCTAGGGGGTGGGGTAAGGGTGTATGATCATTGCAGAGCCCTAGAGGGCAGGTGTGTGCAGGAGTCTGGACACAGAGAATGGCCAACGCCCTGTTTCCTGGCAACTGATGGCCTGCAACTTCCCCCCCTGCAAGGTGAGAGCTGAAGGGTTGGAGAACAAAGGAATCAGGTGACCACCTGGCCCGGGAAAGGAACAAAGCCCAGAGGAGGAGGGGCTGGAGGTGGTTTTCAGTTTGGGGCTGGCTGGGACATGGAGTGAAGTGCAGACGTGGTTGTCTGGCTCACTGCCCCCCAAAAAGGACCCAGCTGAGGGGTCCCGTTCTCTGCACCTGCAAGCTCTGTTTTAGACCATGTTCCTGTCGTCTAATAAACCTTCTGTTTTACTGGCTGGCTGAGAGTCACGTCTGACTGCGAAGTTGGGGGGCAGGACCCTCTGGCTTCCCCAGGAGCTCCTCCTGAGCGGACTCGCTGGGGGGAAGCGCACGGAGGGGCAGAGGATGCTGAATGCTCCGAGGTCAGACCCAGGAAGGTGGAAGCTGTGTGAGCTGTGTGTCCTGAAGACAGGCTGCTCACAGAAAGGCGACTGCCCCAGAGTCCTGACTGGCTTCATGGGGAGCAGTTCCAGAGCATTGCCCAGGGACTCCGTGACACGTGTATATAAACCTTACCCCTCGTGTACCAAGAGCGCAATCCGGGCTGGGGGAGGATGTGGAGAGCACATTAAATAACGTGTCCATCTGCTCCTCCATCTCCTCCGCCTTGAGGCCCAAGCTGGACGCCACCCTGTGGAGCAATGCCTGATGCTCGTGGAAATCGTCTCATGGGCTAGTTCTGGAAGGCTCCGCCACTTCCTCATCTGGAGGGACGACGACGACAGGACAACCAGGGGAGGTCCAGCAGCATCCTCACCCGTCAGGGAGGGCAGCTCCTCAATCGCAGCGGCCACCTCAATTGCAGCATAGTGGGGGTCCTGCCTTCGACATGTCTGACACAGCAACCAAGGGCTGGAGGGAGTGGGGCACTGGCATGACAGGGACGCCCCATCCATTCCAATAAGGCCATTGGGTCAGCCACTGGCTCTGCTGCCAGGTTGGCACTGATGCCACGGACAAACCCTCCAGAGCCCAATCATGTTGCCTGGGTGAGGGGCTGAATTGTGCCTTTGAGCTTGAGAAGTCGTCACCCTCCAGCGACCAGGGCAGGACTCTGGAGGCTTGAGTGATGGCTCACTGTCACTGCCGGAGACTGGTGCGAGGAACAGTTCGACCAGTGCCAGGGGTAGGGGGAGCAGTGCCGTGTCGGGGAACGCCCTCGAGCTCTCAGCAACGGCGACTGAAGGCACGATAAAGACTGGTGCCAGGAAGATCGACGATGCTTCGGCACCACGATGGGGATCGGAAGCATGGTGCCAATGACTTGTAGCGGCAAGCTGGAGACCTGGGTGGATGCAGAGACCAAGAATGTAGCGACCTAGGGCTTTGTCCTGGCTCCGGAGGCCAGTGGAGCGCGTCTGTTTTGTGTGAGGCCTTGCCGGTAGGCTTGCCCTCACAGGGAGCCTTATCCGGGTCCACAGCCACACGCAGTGTCAGCTGCAGCAGAGGTACTCTCAGCTCTCCAGGTGCTGGGGCCTTGCAGGGGGTCGACTTCCAATCCAGGAAGTTTTTGGAAAGTGTAGGGGACAATTTCCTGGTGCAAGTGCTGGAGGAACCAACCAGGGGCAGAGCTCTTCTTGACCTGCTGCTCACAAATCAGGAAGAATTAGTAGGGGAAGCTAAAGTGGATGGGAACCTCAGAGGCAGTGACCATGAGATGGTCGAGTTCAGGATCCTGACACAGGGAAGAAAGGAGAGCAGCAGATTACGGACCCTGGACTTCAGAAAAGCAGACTTTGACTCCCTCAGGGAACTGATGGGCAGGATCCCCTGGGAGAATAACATGAAGGGGAAAGAAGTCCAGGAGAGCTGGCTGTATTTTAAAGAATCCCTTATAGAGGTTAGAGGGACAAACCATCCCGATGTGTAGAAAGAATAGTAAATATGGCAGGCGACCAGATTGGCTCAACAGTGAAATCCTTGCTGATCTTCAACACAAAAAAGAAGCTAACAAGAAGCGGAAGATTGGACAAATGACCAGGGAAGAGTATAAAAATATTGCTCAGGCATGCAGGAGTGAAATCAGGAAGGCCAAATCACACTTGGAGTTGCAGCTAGCAAGAGATGTGAAGAGTAACAAGAAGGGTTTCTTCAGGTATGTTAGCAACAAGAAGAAAGTCAAGGAAAGTGTGGGCCCCTTACTGAATGAGGGAGGCAACCTAGTGGCAGAGGATGTGGAAAAAGCTAATTACTTAATGCGTTTTTTGCCTCTGTCTTCACAAACAAGGTCAGCGCCCAGATTGCTGCACTGGGCAGCACAGCATGGGGAGGAGGTGACCAGCCCTCTGTGGAGAAAGAAGTGGTTCAGGACTATTTAGAAAGGCTAGATAAGCACAAGTCCATGGAGCTGGATGCGCTCATCCGAGAGTGCTAAAGGAGTTGGTGGCTGTGATTGTAGAGCCATTGGCCATTATCTTTGAAAACTCATGACGATCGGGGGTGGTCCTGGATGACTGGAAAAAGGCTAATATAGTGCCCAGCTTTTAAAAAGGGAAGGAGGAGGATCCTGGGAACTACAGGCCAGTCAGCCTCACCTCAATCCCTGGAAAAATCATGGAGCAGGTCCTCAAGGAATCAATTCTGAACCACTTAGACGAGAGGAAAGTGATCAGCAACAGTCAGCATGGATTCACCAAGGGCAAGTCATGCCTGACTAATCTAATTGCCTTCTATGACGAGATAACTGGCTTTGTGGATGAGGGGAAAACAGTGGACGTGTTATTCCTTGACTTTAGCAAAGCTTTGGACATGGTCTCCCACAGTATTCTTGCCAGCAAATTAAAGAAGTATGGGCTGGATGAATGGACTATAAGGTGGATAGAAAGCTGGCTAGATTGTTGGGCTCGACGGGTAGTGATCAATGGCTCCATTTCTAGTTGGCAGCCGGTATCAAGTGGAGTGCCCCGGGGTCAGTGCTGGGGCCGGTTTAGTTCAATATCTTCATTAATGATCTGGAGGATGGCGTGGATTGCACCCTCAGCAAGTTTGTGGATGACACTAAACTGGGAGGAGTGGTAGATACGCTGGAGGGTAGGGATAGGATACAGAGGGACCTAGACAAATGAGAGGATTGGGCCTAAAGAAATCTGATGAAGTTCAACAAGGACAAGTGCAGAGTCCTGCACTTAGGACAGAAGAATCCCATGCACCGCTACAGACTAGGGACCGAATGGCTAGGCAGCAGTTCTGCAGAAAAGGACCTAGGGGTTACAGTGGATGAGAAGCTGGATATGAGTCAACAGTGTGCCCTTGTTGCCAAGAAGGCTAACAACATTTTGGGCTGTATAAGTAGGGGCACTGCCAGCAGATCGAGGGACGTGATCGTTCCCCTCTATTCGACCTTGGTGAGCCCTCATCTGGAGTACTGTGTCCAGTTTTGGGCCCCACACTACAAGAAGGGTGCGGAAAAATTGGAAAGAGTCCAGCGGAGGGCTACAAAAATGATTAGGGGACTGGAACACATGACTTATGAGGAGAGGCTGAGGGAACTGGGATTGTGTGCTAATGAAGTATAAGGTTGAAAAGGATCCTAAAGGGAGCGGGAAAGAATCCCCTAATTATCCTTCATGTGGGAACAAATGATACCGGTAGATTTCCGCTGGAATATATCAAGGGAGATTATGCTAGGCTGGGGAAGACGCTTAAGGAAATTGAGGCTTAGGTGATCTTTAGTTGGATTCTGCCTGTTCCTAGAGAAGGGCAACTAAGGTGTGACAAGATTATGACTATCAATAGATGGTTTAGGCAGTGGTGCTATAAGGAGGGCTTTGGGGTTTATGGCCACTGGGAGGCGTTCATGGACAGAGGACAGTTCTCTCAGGATAGACCTCATCTGAGTAGGGAAGGAAATAGACTTCTAGGATGGAAACTGGCACAACTGATTAAGAGAGCTTTAAACTAGGAATTTGGGGGAGATGGTTGGGAGATGTCCAGGTAATCCCCATGTCAGATTTTAGCATTGAGAGGGAAGAAAAAGTAAGAAAGGATACAGCCGTGGGTAGGAGAATGGACATAAGGAGGAAGGGCAGTATGGATACAAGTCTAACAGGTCACACTGGCGGTAGAATGACCGTGCCTAATAGGGTACAGAATGTGAGTGAGGCCGAACAGCAAAAATTAAGATGTTTGTACACCAATGCGAGGAGCCTAGGTAACAAAATGGAGGAACTAGAGCTACTGGTGCAGGAAGCGAAACCAGATATTATAGGGATAACAGAAACATGGTGGAATAGTCGTCATGACTGGACTACAGGTATTGAAGGGTATGTGCTGTTTAGGAAAGACAGAAATAAAGGTAAAGGTGGTGGAGTAGCATTGTATATCAATGATGAGGTAGAATGTAAAGAAATAAGAAGCAATGGAATGGATAAGACAGAGTCCATCTGGGCAAAAATCACATTGGGGAAGAAAATTACTAGAGCCTCCCCTGTGATAGTGCTTGGGGTGTGCTATAGACCGCCGGAATCTAATTTGGATATGGATAGAGACCTCTTTAATGTTTTTAATGAAGTAAATACTAATAGAAACTGCGTGATCATGGGAGACTTTAACTTCCCAGATACAGACTGGAGGACGAGTGCTAGTAATAATAATGACAGGTTTCACAGTAGCAGCCGTGTTAGTCTGTATTCGTAAAAAGAAAAAGGAGTATTTGTGGCACCTTAGAGACTAACAAATTTATTTGAGCGTAAGCTTTCATGAGCTACAGCTCATTTCATCGGATGCATTAATAATTAATAATAATAATAGGGCTCAGATTTTCCTAGATGTGATAGCTGATGGATTCCTTCATCAAGTAGTTGCTGAACCGACTAGAGGGGATGCCACTTTAGATTTGGTTTTGGTGAGTAGTGAGGACCTCATAGAAGAAATGGCTGTAGGGGACAATCTTGGTTCAAGTGATCATGAGCCAATTCAGTTCAAACTGAACAGAAAGACAAACAAAAATAAATCTGTGACTAGGGTTTTTGATTTCAAAAGGCCTGACTTTCAAAAATTAAGGAAATTAGTTAGGGAAGTGGATTGGACTGAAGAACTGATGGATCTAAAGGCAGAGGAGGCCTGGGATTACTTCAAGCCAAAGCTGCAGAAGCTATCAGAAGCCTGCATCCCAAGAAAGGGGAAAAAATTCATAGGCAGGAATTGTAGACCAAGCTGGATGAGCAAGCATCTCAGAGAGATGATTAAGAAAAAGCAGAAAGCCTACAAGGAGTGGAAGATGGGTGGGATCAGCAAGGAAAGCTACCTTATTGAGGTCAGAACATGTAGGGATAAAGTGAGAAAGGCTAAAAGTCAAGTAGAGTTGGACCTTGCAAAGGGAATTAAAAGCAATAGTAAAAGGTTCTATAGCCATATAAATAAGAAAAGAAAGAAAGAAAGAAGTGGGACCGCTAAACACTGAGGATGGAGTGGAGATTAAGGATAATCTAGGCATGGCCCAATATCTAAACAAATACTTTGCCTCAGTCTTTAATGAGGCTAATGAGGATCTTCAGGATAATGGTAGCATGACAAATGGGAAGGAGGATATGGAGGTAGATATTACCATATCTGAGGTAGAAGCGAAACTCGAACAGCTTAATGGGACTAAATCAGGGGGCCTGGATAATCTTCATCCAAGAATATTAAAGGTATTGGCACATGAAATTGCAAGCCCATTAGCAAAAATTTTTAATGAATCTGTAAACTCAGGGGTTGTACCATATGATTGGAGAATTGCTAACACAGTTCCTATTTTTAAGAAAGGAAAAAAAAGTGATCCTGGTAACTACAGGCCTGTTAGTTTGACATCAGTAGTATGCAAGGTCTTGGAAAAAATTTTGACAGAAAATGTAGTTAAGAACATTGGGGTCAATGGTAAATGGGACAAAATACAACATGGTTTTACAAAAGGTAGATCGTGCCAAACCAACCTGATCTCCTTCTTTGAGAAGGTAACAGATTCTTTAGACAAAGGAAATGCAGTGGATCTAATTTACCTCGATTTCAGTAAGGCGTTTGATACTGTGCCACATGGGGAATTATTAGTTAAATTGGATAAGATGGGGATCAATAGGAAAATTGAAAGGTGGATAAGGAATTTGTTAAAGGGGAGACCACAACGGGTCCTACTGAAAGGTGAACTGTCAGGCTGGAGGGAGGTTACCAGTGGAGTTCCTCAGGGATCGGTTTTGGGACCAATCTTATTTAATCTTTTTATTACTGATCTTGGCACAAAAAGTGAGAGTGCGCTAATAAAGTCTGCGGATGATACAAAGCTGTGAGGTATTGCCAATTTAGAGAGAGACCAGGATATCATACAGGGAGATCTGGATGACCTTGTAAACTGGAGTAATAGTAATAGGATGAAATTTAATAGTGAGAAGTGTAAGGTCATGCATTTAGGGATTAATAACAAGAATTTTAGTTATAAGCTGGGGACGCATCAATTAGAAGTAACGGAGGAGGAGAAGGACTTTGGAGTATTGGTTGATCACAGGATGACTATGAGTCGCCAATGTGATATGGCCGTGAAAAAAGCTAATGTGGTCTTGGGATGCATTAGGCGAGGTATTTCCAGTAGAGATAAGGAGGTGTTAGTACCGTTATACAAGGCACTGGTGAGACCTCGTCTGGAATACTGTGTGCAGTTCTGGACTCCCATGTTTAAGAAGGATGAATTCAAACTGGAACAGGTACAGAGAAGGGCTACTAGGATGATCCGAGGAATGGAAAACCTGTCTTATGAAAGGAGACTCAAGGAGCTTGGATTGTTTAGCCTAACCAAAAAAAGGTTGAGAGGAGATATGATTTCTCTCTATAAATATATTAGAGGGATAAATACCAGAGAGGGAGAGGAATTATTTAAGCTCAGTAACACTGTGGACACAAGAACTAATGGATATAAACTGGTCATCAGGAAGTTTAGACTAGAAATTAGACGAAGGTTTCTAACCATCAGAGGAATGAAGTTTTGGAATAGCCTTCCAAGGGAAGCAGTGGGAGCAAAAGACTTACCTGGCTTTAAGATTAAACTCGATAAGTTTATGGAGGAGATGGTATCATGGGATAATATGATTTTGGCAATTAATTGATCTTTAAATATTCATGGTAAATAGGCCCAATGGCCTGTGATGGAATGTTAGATGGGATGGGATCTGAGTTACTACAGAGAATTCTTTCCTGGGTATCTGGATGGTGAATCTTGCCCATATGCTCAGGGTTCAGCTGATCACCATATTTGGGGTCAGAAAGGAATTTTCCTCCAGGGCAGATTGGAAGAGGCCCTGGAGGTTAGTCGTCTTCCTCTGTAGCATGGGGCACGGGTTGCTTGCTGGAGGATTCTCTGCTCCTTGAAGTCTTTAAACCATGATTTGAGGACTTCAATAGCTCAGACATAGGTGAGAGGTTTATCGCAGGAGTGGGTGAGACTCTGTGGCATGCATTGTGCAGGAAGTCAGACTAGATGATCATAATGGTCCCTTCTGATCTTAATATCTATGAATCTATGTTTAGACTATGGAAGAGAAGAATGAGGGGGGATTTGATAGCTGCTTTCAACTACCTGGGGGTGAGGGATAGCTCAGTGGTTTGAGCATTAGCCTGCTAAACCCAGGGTTGTGAGTTCAATCCTTGAGGGGGCCATTTAGGAAATTGGGGGTTGGTCCTCTTTTTGGGGGGGAGGGATAGCTCAGTGGTTTGAGCATTGGCCTGCTAAACCCAGGGTTGTGAGTTCAATCTTTGAGGGGGCCATTTAGGGATCTGGAGCAAAAACTGGGGATTGGTCCTGCTTTGAGCAGGGGGTTGGACTAGATGACCTCCTGAGGTCCCTTCCAACTCTGATATTCTATGATTCTATGACTGCACCACTGGCCTAGGCCCTTTACTGCTCCCCGGAGTCAGAGGCAGGTCCTTTCGGGGGGAGAAACTCCCCAAGGTCAAACTCTTTAGCGGGTCTGGAGTGGGCATAAGGCCTGAGCAGGGTCCTTTGCCCAGAGCCCCTTGGTTGGGCTTATTTGGTGCCGCCGCCTTAGTCTTTTTGTTTGGCACCGGTGACAGGGATCGGTGCCAGGAGGATCCCAGTGCCAGGGGTGCGCTACACACTAAAGTTGAAGCACTGGCTGCCGGCTCGGACTGCGCTGCTGTAGTAGGAAGAGAACCTGAGACGTAAGCCCTTGTATCAGAGACCTGGCGTGAGGCAGGACCTGCTCACAGAATCTGGCAAGAACAGGACTGATACTGCAAACATACACATTCCTAAGAAGTGCTAGTCACAGAATACTCAAGCAAACACATCCCAATATCAAGGACAGTATAAAAACATTCCCCAAGGATAACAGGAACACACTGAACCCTCCTAGAAGATAAAGTCAGGATGACAGTATGTAATAAAGATGTTCTGATTGAACCACAAGGTGATAACTAGCCACATCAGAGGGCAGTGATTAACTATGTAAGAGGCAGTACTAACTTGTTTGTATCAGGGTATAAAGATGCATCTCAGAGGGAATATCTTTGTCCAGCCGAGGAGGAAATGGAAGGTCCTGCCATTCACTGAGCTGCGTCCATTGTCATGGGCATACATGTCTTTGTATCTTCAGAGTCTGCCAGGTGCTATTACATGCTTTGTCAACAATAAACCTGGCCTGGTGCCTTCATACCTTAACGGATCTTGTGGTCACTGGGCGGTTTGCTCGAGGTTACTGTGATGACTGACTGTGCAGAGCTGGGGCAGCACACAGAGAGCACAAACATAAACATCTAACCACAGCCAGCTCTGAAGCAGGGCACAGAACAGCCTGCATCACGACGGCATTCTCTTTGTGTCTGCAGACAAAAGTTCTGGCAGATGCGATAGCACTCCTTGATATGGGTTTCCCCGAGGCACTGTAGAAAACTCTCTTATGGGTCACTAACAGGCATAGGTCTGTTACACGAAGAGCAGGGCTTGAAACCCGGAGACGAGGGCATGCCCTGCTGGGGACAAAGTCCCCTCTGGGACTTTATCTAACTAACACTTAATGGGTACTTAAGAACGAACTAACAACGATTAAACTATTTACAGGTAAAGCACAAGACTAAGCTAGATGAGAAACCACTGACTATTTGCCAAGCAAGGGACAGAGGCGCTCCGACTGACCACCACAGGTGGTAAGAAGAAACTGAGAGGGTGCAGGGCTGGCGGTGCCTGATACACCGCACCATGAGTGCAGCACTCCAGAGGGTGCCACAGCCGGCCCTACGGGTACCGCTAAGGCAAAAGTCTCCGACAGCCATGCACGTGGGCGTGCGCATACCTACAATGGAATAGACATGAGCAAGCACTCAAAGAAGAGCCAGACCATCCCTGACAGCTGTTTGTCCAACCTATTCTTAAAAACCTCCAGTGATGGCAATTCCACAACTTCTCTTACAAGCCTATTCCAGAGCTTAACTACCCTTATAATAGTTAGAAAGGGTTTCCTAATATCTAAACTAAGTCTTCCTTGCTGCACATTAAGTCCACAGTACTTCTTGTCCTACCTCCAGGGGGCATGCAGAACAATTGATCACAATCTTCTATAACAATGTGTTACATTTTCGCAAGATTAACATGCCCTGTGTTTAGAAATCACACCCCTGGAGAGGATATTATGCCACTGTGGACAAGCCCTTAGATGGCTGAGCTAAATCTATGCAAAGCTCTCCATACAAATCCGCTTGGGACTAATAAATGGTACACAGGCTACTCCTAACAAACAAACAATGTTAATGTTTGCACAAGACAGGTATAATATAGAATCCAAAGCTGTTTAAAAAGAAAGGTCTGGAACAAAGACTCTTGAATATTTAATTAACGTATAGTACAACAGCACTTAGATATGGTATTGTATTCTATAATTCTTTCAGTTTCAGGTTTCATCAAACAAAGGTAAATAGAGAAGGCAAAAAAAATTTTAAACTGAAATATAGTGCAGCAAATAAATCCAAGTAGGTGATAAAACTGAAAACCATTAGTCAGTCCCAACAGGGCTGCTTGCTGTGCCACATGGAGCAAAGATTATCTTGATCCTGCAAAGTTTTATGACCAGCTTTTTCCATAATGAGGAAGGACTAAAGTGATGCAGTAAACTCTGGCAGCAGCAACTTGGACTGTTAATAGGTTCCTGAGGGTCAGACTCATTGGTACTTTACAGGTCTCAAACTGACTTGTTAAGGAATTGTATTTTAATTGCTGTGTTCGAGTTGTGTAGCCAATCATCTTTATTGGTGGGGAGCAGGGTTATCATGCGTCTCAAGGCTAATAAAGCCACAGAGACACTCCTTAAAAACTAGCCTAATGTGATCTTAGTAGGATTAAAATGAAAGGTTTGCAAACCTCATTTTAGTAAGGCCCATGACATTCTCATAAACAAACCAGTGAAATGTGGTCTAGATCAGTGGTTCTCAAACTAGGGCCGCCGCTTGTTCAGGGAAAGCCCCTGGCGGGCCAGGCCAGTTTGTTTACCTGCCGCGTCCGCAGGTTTGGCCAATCGCAGCTCCCACTGGCTACGGTTCACCACCCCGGGCCAATGGGGGCTGTGGGAAGTGGCGCGGGCCAAGGGATGTGCTGGTCACCTTTCCTGAAGCCCCCATTGGGCTGGAGCGGCGAACCGCAGCCAGTGGGAGAGCAATTGGCTGAAACTGCGGACGTGGCAGGTAAACAAACCAGCCCAGCCTGCCAGGGACTTTCCTTGAACAAGCGGCGGCCCTAGTTTGAGAACCACTGGTCTAGATAAAAAGAAAAGGAGGACTTGTGTCACCTTAGAGACTAAAATTTATTTGAGCACAAGCTTTCGTGAGCTACAGCTCACTTCATCGGATGCATTCTGAATGCATCCGATGAAGTGAGCTGTAGCTCATGAAAGCTTGTGCTCAAATTTGTTAGTCTCTCAGGTGCCACAAGTCCTCCTTTTCTTTTTGCAGTTACAGACTAACATGGCTGCTACTCTGAAAACTGGTCTAGATGACATTACTATAAATTACAACTGGTTGAAAATCCACACTCAAAGAGTAGTTGTCAATGTTTCACTGTCAAACTGGGAAAGGGTATCTAGTGGGGTCCCACAGAGGTCAGTCCTGGGTCCAGTACTATTCAATATTTTTATTAATGACCTGGATAATGGAGTGGAGAGTGTGCTTATAAAATTTACAGATAACACCAAGCTGGGAGGGGTTGTAAGCACTTTGGAGGACAGGATTAGAATTTAAAACAACCTTGACAAATTAGAGAATGGGTCTGAATGCAACAAGACGAAATTCAATAAAATGAAAAGTATTTCACTTAGGAAGGAAAAGTCAAATGCATAACTACAAAATGAGAATAACTAGATAGGTGGAAGTACTGCTGAAAAGGATCTGGGGGTTACAGTAGATCACAAATTGAATATGAGTGAACCATGTGATACAGTTGAAAAAAAAAGGCTAATAATTCTGGGGTATATTAACAGGAGTGTCGTACATAAGACGCAGGAGGTAACTGCTCTATTCAATACTGGTGAGGCCTCGGCTGAGTACTGTGTCCAATTCTGGGCATACTTTAGCCTTCAAAAGCTAATGAATTTTGACTTGGGATGGATTTCAAAGGATAACCTAAAAGTTAGATCCATCTTCCATTATTCTAAGTGTGTGAATATATTTTAGCAGCTTCCAAGGTCGCTTGTCCCCTTATTTGAGAACAGTCACCCTTCACTATTCCTGTCAACATACTATAAATCTCCCTGGTATCAATCATTGCCAGACGCCGATACATTCTAAATGCTCTCTCAACCACACAATGCAACAGTATCCTGATGTTCAAGTGCTGCACTGCAGTATCCGCATTCTGACTTCCGCCACTAGTCTGAATGTCTCGACCTAGGGCTGCATTTTCCAAGCCAACTAGATTTCAGGTTAGAACCACCTCCCCTTTCCCTACTTTGCTTCCACACACGTCACGCCTTGTATTGGAAGACAAATTAAAAAAAAGAGGATACTTCTCAGCATTTACACTCCATAAACATCAAGAGCTTTGCTAAAGGCAAGGAGTATTTGCTTAGTGTAATAAGAACTACTTATGACTGGTGTCCTCTATAACGGGACTTCAACTGGAGGCAAAAATAATATGACAGATAAACTTGGAACTCTAAACCAGGAAAGGCATAGACACACTGCAGAGAGGATCCACACATCTCTATAATCCAAAGTCAGAACTTATTTTGAGACAGTCAGTTCATTACCTTAGATGCCAGGTTGTCTACTAGTGCAATCATGGAGTTCTTAAAAAGGGTAGCAGCAGTCAAGGGTCGCTTGGTCACTTCTGTGATACTCAATTTACCTTCAGGCCACATCATCTTCAACACAGGATTGGAGCTAGAAGGACAGAGTTAGAGGAAGCAGTTTGTTTACTTATGAAGATTCTAACAAGGTGTCAGTGGCAGTAACTAATTTTACAGTGCTCTAAATTAGACAATTAACTTCTGGGTCAGAGACTGATGGCAATCCCAGTTCTTTTGACAGATTGGCTAAGCCAGTACATCAGTTTGGTGCTGCAAAACTCTACTGTTTATTAGTTAATTAATTTACAGTACAAGGTTATTACTGAATACACTGGTAGTATGGCAAGCACACATTCTCCTAGCTAGATAATAGTAGACTGGAAAGTGGTTTTGAGAGATTTCCTCTTTATAGTCCTTAGTCTAGCCAGCATAAATATGTGCATAAAAGAGGGCCCAAAATTAAGATCAGTAACCTAAGAAATTAATATGAAACACTGCATAATCCACCCCTTCCTTTAAGATGCATAGTATTTTATTCCAAATTAATATATCCTGCACAAGTGATACTTGTATTGAAAATAAAGCCAAAAACATTCCAAACCAATTTTAAACTTTAACCTACGTTACTCAATCAGAAATACAGGGTAAAAATAAACAAAGTCACAGTTAAATTCATGCCTTTAACAAGACTGATCCATAGCTGATCCATCGGGGGCATTATAAAAGGGAGCTGTGGGAGAGGAAAGTACAGGTGGTTGTCTTGGAGAGATCTTTTCTGCCTCACAAGCAAGACAAGATAAACAGAAGATAATGGATGTAAACTGCTGCTGGGTAAGTGGAGTAAAGTAGAAGGTTTGGGTTCATGGAACATTGGGCCCCCTTCTTTGGGGAGATGAGGCTGTTTGGTTTGGAAAGCCTCCACCTCAGCAGCAGGAGAAGCAACACTCCTGGTGACAGATTAGCTTGACTAGTAGGCTGGGCATTAAACTAGCAACAAAAAGGAGAAGCTATGAAAGAGTAACAATTACAAATATAAACAAGTCATACTCAAGGCATCATGAATATAAAGAATCAAGAAGTTAAGGGACACAGAGAAAAAAATTTTAACCGCCTATATATGGATGCGAGGAGAAATCAGAAATGCTGGTTTATGAAAAAATTTGACATAATTGGTATTACTGAAATCTCAGAGGAGTCACATGATCAGTAAGTTAAAAACCATAACAGACAACCTATTTACGCAGAACAGAGTGGGCAGAAAAGGGGTGCCATTACCATCTTCAGAGATAGACACTTCAGAAGTGAGAGACCTGGAATGCTTATGAATCAATGTACAGTATCAACTGATAAGTCACAACATGGAGTATTGGTCTGGGGTCTATAATAGATGACTAGGACAGAAAACAGGATGAACAATTCCTTAAAATATAGATCTATAATGTGTAGAAAGAAAAGCAGCATTATCCTGGGGGATTTCAGTCAGAGGGACACATGCTGCAGTCTCATGCTGCCATTAGTAAAGCATCCTATGAGTTTCTAAGAATTATAGATAATTTTCTAGCACAGGAAGTATTACACCCATCTAAAGGTAACTTTATATAATAACTCTTTCTGATGGATAAAGATGACTGATACGTAAAAATTAGTTGTTGCTTATATGGAATGATTGGTTACATTCATGTGCCAACAGAATACAGCCCAAACCAGTGATATATATTTGACACTATAAAAAGGGCCAGTCTCTCAAAGCTTGAAAACAAGAAAAACTGTGGGTAGAAAAACAAACAAAAACACAGATGTGCAAAAATAAAGTATTCTTAGACAACTGCTGACTTAGGTGCCAAAAACACTCAATTCCAGACGCTAAAGTCTTCTTCAGTTAAAAATCCTATTAAAATATTCATAAAAACAGAAAAGGAGAAGCTGAGAGCAATGATTATAAATAATTAATTATAAAATGCAGACAATTAGTAAAGGTAGAAAAGGTACCAATGAAAAAATCTGTGGCTAGTAGGGCCAGGACAGTAAGAAATTATATTTAAAAAATCAGGAACAACAAAAAATCCAAGCAGTAGTATAGGTCCATTATTAGACAGGAATGACACAGTTGTTAATAATGAGGTAGAAAAAACAGAAGTGCTCATTAATATTTCTCTCCTGTGTTTGGAAACAAGCTAGAAGGTGGAATCACATCTTTCAGTGAAAATGAAATGCTTTCTATTCTAACAGTAAATGGGCAGGGTGTTAAACAGCATCTACCAAAGTTAAACATTTTTAAATCTGTAAGGTCAGATAACTTAGAACATAAGAATGGCCCTAGTGGGTCAGACCAAAGGTCCATCTAGCCCAGTATCCTGTTTTCCGACAGTGGCCCCAGAGGGAATGAACAGAACAGGGAATCATCAAGTGATCCATCCCCTGTCGCCCATTCCCAACTTCTGGCAAACAGAGGCTAGGGACACCATTCCTGCCCATCCTGGCTAGTAGCCATTGATGGACCTATCCTCCATGAACTTATCTAGTTCTTTTTTCAACCCTGTTATAGTCTTGGCCTTCACAACATCCTCTGGCAAAGAGTTCCACAGGTTGACTGTGCGTTTTGTGAAGAAATACTTCCTTTTGTTTGTTTTAAACCTGCTGCCTATTCATTTCATTTGGTGACCCCTAGTTCTTGTGTCATGAGAAGTAGTAAACAACACTTCCTTATCTACTTTCTCTACACCAGTCATGATTTTATAGACCTCAATCATCTTTCTCCTTAGCAGTCTCTTTTCCAAGCTGAAAAGTCCCAGTTTTATTAATCTCTCCTCATACGGAAGCTATTCCATACTCCTAATCATTTTTGCTGCCCTTTTCTGAACCTTTTCCAATATATCTTTTTTGAGATGGGGCGATCACATCTGCACACAGTATTCAAGATGTGGGCGTACCATGGATTTATATAGAGGCAACATGATATTTTCTGTCCTATTATCGATCCCTTTCTTAATTATTCCCAGCATTCTGTTCACTTTTTTGACTGCCGCTGCACATTGAGTGGATGTTTTCAGAGAACTATCCACATTGACTCCAAGATCTCTTTCTTGAGTGGTAACAGCTAAGTTAGACCCCCATCATTTTATATGTATAGCTGGGATTATTCTTTCCAATGTGCATTACTTTGCATTTATCAACATTAAATTTCATCTGCCACTTTGTTGCCCAGTCACCCAGTTTTGAGAGACCCTTTTGTAGCTCTTCGCATCTGCAAATTTTGCCACCTCACTATTTACCCTTTTTTCCAGATCATTTATGAATATGTTGAATAGGACTGGGCCCAGAACAGACCCCTGGGGGACACCACCATTTACCTCTCTCCATTCTGAAAACTAACCATTTATACCTACCCTTTGTTTCTTATCTTTAACCAGTTACCAATCCATGAGAGCACCTTCCCTCTTATCCCGTGGCAGCTTACTTTGTGTAAGAGCCTTTGGTGAGGGACCTTGTCAAAGGCTTTCTGAAAATTTAAGTATACTATATTCACTGGATCCCCTTGGTCCACATGCTTGTTGACCCCCTCAAAGAATTCTAGTAGATTGGTGAGGCATGATTTCCTTTTACTAAAACCATGTTGACTCTTCCTCAACAGATTATGTTCATCTATATGTCTGACAATATTATTCATCACATCTTTAAGGAATTGGCAGATGAGCTCTCTGAGAGACTTTTGTTATTTGACAAATCTTGGAATATTGGGGAAGTTGCAGAGGACTGGAAAAAAGCTAATGTATCAGTATTTAAAACAGGCAAATAGGATGACCCAGGTAACCACAGGTTGGTTAGCCTGACTGACTGTGGGCAAAATCACCGGAAGGCAGATGATATGGGATGCACTCAGTAAGAATGGCAGAATAACTGATGCACATCAACATGATTTTATGGAAAACATGTCTTGTGAAACTAACTTGGTACCACGGTTTGATAAGATTACAAGTTTGGCTGACAAAGGTAACTGTCTTGAAATATATATGACATTCTGATTAAAAACTGACATTATACAGAATCAATGTAGCACATTTAATGAATTAAAACTAGCTGGCAGATGCCAGAAAAATTATAAATGGAGACTCCATCAATGGGGCTGCTTCCAGTAGAGTCCCACCGGAGTTGTTTTGGGGCTAAATGCTATTCAATAGTTATCAGTGATTCAAAAGAAAATATTAAATCATTTCTGGCAAGTTAGCAAAGGACATATATACTGGGGGAATGGTAAATTATGAGAACGTGTCCGCTGTACAGAGTGACCTGGATCACCTGGGAAGTTGGGTTTAAGCATGCATTTTAATACGGCCGAATAGATGGGATGGGGGACTGGATCCTGGAAAGCAGCACCTCTGGAAGGGGCTTAGAATCATGGTGGATAATCAACTGAACATGAACTTCTACTGTAGCTTGGCAGTTGAGGTAGCTAATGTGATCCTTTGATGCATAAGCAGGGGGGATACTGACAAGTAAGGAGGAGCTATTACCGCTGTAGAAAACATTAGTGAGACCATTACTGGCATACTTATTCTCTGTTCGTCCCCACACGTCAAAATGGATGCTGACAAATTGGAAAGGGTTCAGAAAAGAGCTACAAGAATGATGTGAGGTCTAGAAAACCTGCTTTACAACAAGAGACTAAAGAAACTCAATATAGACAGTTCATCCAAGAGATGATTAAGAGGTAATTTGATCAAGGTCTACATGGGGGAAAGATTTCCTATTGTAAAAGAGCTCCTTAATCCAACAGACATAGGCATAAGAAGATCTAATGGCTAGATGCTGAAATTAGACAAATTCAGACTAGAGAGGAGGTGCAATTTGTTTACAGTGAGGGTAATTAACCATTGAAACAGTTTACCTGGCAATCTGGTGGATTTTCAATCACTTGAAACCTTTAAATTATGATTGGATGTCATCCTACAAAAGTTATGTTCTAGCTCATTCAGAAATTATGGGCTTTATGCAAAAGTTACTGGGTGAAATTCTCTAGCCTGGGTATTCATGATGTCATACTAGATGATCATAAAGGTCCTTCTAGTCTTAAAATTCTATGAACTAGACTATAACAAAATATTTTGGCATAATATAAAATAGTGTACAAAACAGGTTGGCTGATCAAAGCTTTGTTCCTACCTGTTATACATTAGGCGTTTGAAGTCTTGGAATAAAGTGTCCTTGTTTTTGTCAATAAATCCTGTGACTGAATATCTGTGAAAGAGAAAAACAGTCAGTTGCACAGAGGTCAAATATTTGGGTATTTGGAAGAAAAAGCCTATGTGCACCAACATGGAATCACATACAAGGGAAGAAATGTGGTCGATGGGTGGGACTGGGAGACAAGGGACAAGCTCATTCTCCGATCTGTCACTAACTTGCTGTATAACCTTTTGGGTTAAATCACTTCCTTTATGTGCCTAAATTTCTCCTTCTTTAGAATGGGAAGAATGCTTCCCTAATTTGAGAATGCATTTTTAAATCTACAGATGAGAAGCAATAAGAATTATTTCATCCAGCAAACTATGGGCTCTAGTACTGCCTGCAGGTGCTTTCACAATTCACTTCTGTCCTCTTAGATTTGCAAGCCACTAGCAGTGCACAAGTTTCAACCACAGAGGTATCACCTCATTCTTTTTCCCTAAACTACCAGAGAAATTTGGCTGTTTCAGAATCACAGAAGCTTAGGGTTGGGAAGAGACCTCAGGAGGTCATCTACTCCAACCCTCTGCTCAGAGCAGGACCAACCCCTGTCAGCTGTGTCTATCAATAACACTATATTCAAAAGAGACTTCACAAGAAATCCACCTTCACTTAGTGGACTCCATAAAGCCTGGATTGGTCACCAAATTGTTCCATCATTAACAAGCTTCGGGTATTGTCTATAGAAGAAAGTTGGACTGGTTTAATGATTCTTTTAGGGTTTGTCTACACCAAGAAATATGCCAGAATATTTATTCTGGAGTAACTTTCCATGTCAACACTCTTATTCTGGAATACGAGTGCTTTTGTCCAATTTAACTTAATCCACATCCAAAAATAATTATTCGAAAATAGCTACTTTGGGTAAAAAATTTTAAGTGTAGAAAAACCCCTATGGAGATTTAGTTAGACTGATGCACGCTCGTTGTGTGAACACTCTTGTTTCAGTTTAAGGGTGCACTATTTTAATTCAATTAATCTTAAACTGATTCTTTATCCATTTAAGCTAAATTGATATGGCACTAAACAGATTTCTTAGGTCAGTACAACTTTCTTGTGTAGACAAGACCTAAGCTTCTCTTGGGAAACTTCATTTTTCCTCCTCCACTCTTCATATTCCCTAACTTCCAAGAAGACCATATATGTAGCAAGAACAAGTGTGACACTGAATTTTATTTTAAATCTGTTGCATTTATCACATAGAAATGAGAACACAATGTAGGTTAAAGCTGGACAAGAACAAGTAGAAGGTGCACCTTCTATTACAGAAAGAAAACACTCACATAACGTCTCCTGCGTAGTGCTTAATCCGAAAGTCTCTATCAAACTCCAGGATCTTGTCTGTCGCACAAAGCTAAAATAAATCACACATTTATTAAAAAGGAAGGCATTACGTGTAAGCATTGAAATTCCACAAATTTCAGGGCACAGCAGCTTTTAGATTTCACCTTGTATTACAACAAATCAGAATTGTAAAATTACTCTATTTTCTACAGACACAAGTCATCATGTACTCTATCTAGATTTTTTTGGATAAATAAAAACACAGGGACATAAAAATAAACCATGTTTTAAGATCCAGATTTTTTTAAAATTAAATAGTCACTGACACCTCCAAAAACTGTTCCTTTTTTTATTAATAAGGATATGTGCATGGAAACAGAACTGCTTGGTCTTGTGTTCCCCATCTGCTCATATTTATTCCTTCATGACATAATCACCTCCAAATCAACATACCATGGTATCACTAACTCAGGATGACTGAATGAAGTGTAAGGTATTTAAAAAGCATCAGTCAATCTGTCCCACCAATATTTAGAGAGACATGGTGGGTGATGAAATATCTTTTATTGGACTAACTTCTGTCGGTGAAAGAGACTACCTTTCGAGCTTACACAGAGCTCTTCTTCTGGTCTGGGAAACATACTCAGAACATCACAGCTAAATACAAGGTGTAACAGATTGTTTAGTATAAGCAGTCAAACATTTAAAGGGACCGTTCAAGGTGAAGTGGCCCATTAACACCCCTCCAATCATAGGTGGAAAGGAAAGGAGGGGGAAAAAAAGAAACTGGGGGCAGGGGGTGTAAGTGGGTTATAGATTATTGTAATAAGTCACAAACCCAGTGTCTATTCAGTCCATGATTTTCAAAGTGTATAGCAAAGTTATGAATTTAAGTCTCAGGCTCATCTTTTGAAGTGTTGTGCAGGTTTCCTTTGAGGATGAGATCCCACGAATACCTGGCAGCCAATAAACACACAAGCTAGAACTTTCACAGCTCTGCTAGTCAGTGATTAACCACAGGGTGCTCAATAGCGACTAAAGCTATTGCTCTATCCCTGTTGCCATAGAACACTCTTAATATGCTGTTAGACTACTGTGCTGCAAAGAAGATACATAAACAGCCCACAACATAGGAGTCACTAGCATCTAAAAGAAAATGCAAATAGTTTTAGCCCAGTTTTCCTTAAAAAGCTGGAACTAGCAAAGAAATGAAAATGACTGCACACTAGTTACAAGCACAAGACCACAAGGCTAGACCATCCAGTAGCCATGCTGCACACATGAAGGATAATCCAATCTGACTACAATTTTTAAGATGGTGCACTGGCTTCATTTTTAAGGGTGTTCTTTTTAGTTTTGTTTGGTCCCTTGTGGAAGGGCCTAATAAGGTCCATCTCAAACCCTTAGTTGGTTTTATATCTTTTCTTCCTATGTATTTAAGAAGCACTAGCCTGGCTTTTTGCATCCTGTCAACCTAATAAGTGCTTGCCAGCAGAAATATTTAGGTTTCAGAGTAACAGCCGTGTTAGTCTGTATTCGCAAAAAGAAAAGGAGTACTTGTGGCACCTTAGAGACTAACCAATTTATTTGAGCATGAGCTTTTGTGAGCTACAGCTCACTTCATCGGATGCATACCGTGGAAACTGCAGCAGACTTTATATATACACAGAGAATATGAAACAATACCTCCTCCCACCCCACTGTCCTGCTGGTAATAGCTTATCTAAAGTGATCATCAGGTGGGCCATTTCCAGCACAAATCCAGGTTTTCTCACCCTCCACCCCCCCACACAAATTCACTCTCCTGCTGGTGCTAGCCCATCCAAAGTGACAACTCTTTACATAATCAAGTCGGGCTATTTCCTGCATAAATCCAGGTTTTCTCACATCCCCCCCACCCCCATACACACACAAACTCACTCTCCTGCTGGTAATAGCTCATCTAAACTGACCACTCTCCAAGTTTAAATCCAAGTTAAACCAGAACATCTGGGGGGGGGGGGGGGGTAGGAAAAAACAAGAGGAAACAGGCTACCTTGCATAATGACTTAGCCACTCCCAGTCTCTATTTAAGCCTAAATTAATAGTATCCAATTTGCAAATGAATTCCAATTCAGCAGTTTCTCGCTGGAGTCTGGATTTGAAGTTTTTTTGTTTTAAGATAGCGACCTTCATGTCTGTGATTGCGTGACCAGAGAGATTGAAGTGTTCTCCGACTGGTTTATGAATGTTATAATTCTTGACATCTGATTTGTGTCCATTTATTCTTTTACGTAGAGACTGTCCAGTTTGACCAATGTACATGGCAGAGGGGCATTGCTGGCATATATCACATTGGTGGATGTGCAGGTGAACGAGCCTCTGATAGTGTGGCTGATGTTATTAGGCCCTGTGATGGTGTCCCCTGAATAGATATGTGGGCACAATTGGCAACGGGCTTTGTTGCAAGGATAAGTTCCTGGGTTAGTGGTTCTGTTGTGTGGTATGTGGTTGTTGGTGAGTATTTGCTTCAGGTTGCGGGGCTGTCTGTAGGCAAGGACTGGCCTGTCTCCCAAGACTTGTGAGAGTGTTGGGTCATCCTTTAGGATAGGTTGTAGATCCTTAATAATGCGTTGGAGGGGTTTTAGTTGGGGGCTGAAGGTGACCACTAGTGGCGTTCTGTTATTTTCTTTGTTAGGCCTGTCCTGTAGTAGGTAACTTCTGGGAACTCTTCTGGCTCTATCAATCTGTTTCTTTACTTCTGCAGGTGGGTATTGTAGTTGTAAGAAAGCTTGACAGAGATCTTGTAGGTGTTTGTCTCTGTCTGAGGGGTTGGAGCAAATGCGGTTGTATCGCAGAGCTTGGCTGTAGACGATGGATCGTGTGGTGTGGTCAGGGTGAAAGCTGGAGGCATGCAGGTAGGAATAGCGGTCAGTAGGTTTCCGGTATAGGGTGGTGTTTATGTGGCCATTGTTTATTAGCACTGTAGTGTCCAGGAAGTGGATCTCTTGTGTGGACTGGACCAGGCTGAGGTTGGTGGTGGGATGGAAATTGTTGAAATCATGGTGGAATTCCTCAAGGGCTTCTTTTCCATGGGTCCAGATGATGAAGATGTCATCAATATAGCGCAAGTAGAGTAGGGGCTTTAGGGGACGAGAGCTGAGGAAGCGTTGTTCTAAATCAGCCATAAAAATGTTGGCATACTGTGGGGCCATGCGGGTACCCATAGCAGTGCCGCTGATCTGAAGGTATACATTGTCCCCAAATGTGAAATAGTTATGGGTAAGGACAAAGTCACAAAGTTCAGCCACCAGGTTAGCCGTGACATTATCGGGGATAGTGTTCTTGACGGCTTGTAGTCCATCTTTGTGTGGAATGTTGGTGTAGAGGGCTTCTACATCCATAGTAGCCAGGATGGTGTTATCAGGAAGATCACCGATGGATTGGAGTTTCCTCAGGAAGTCAGTGGTGTCTCGAAGGTAGCTGGGAGTGCTGGTAGCGTAGGGCCTGAGGAGGGAGTCTACATAGCCAGACAATCCTGCTGTCAGGGTGCCAATGCCTGAGATGATGGAGCGCCCAGGATTTCCAGGTTTATGGATCTTGGGTAGTAGATAGAATATCCCAGGTCGGGGTAATGACAGGTTTCAGAGTAACAGCCGTGTTAGTCTGTATTCGCAAAAAGAAAAGGAGTACTTGTGGCACCTTAGAGACTAACCAATTTATTTGAGCATGAGCTTTCGTGAGCTACAGCTCACTTCATCAGATGTATACCATGGAAACTGCAGCAGACTTTATATATACACAGAGAATATGAAACAATACCTCCTCCCACCCCACTGTCCTGCTGGTAATAGCTTATCTAAAGTGATCATCAGGTGGGCCATTTCCAGCACAAATCCAGGTTTTCTCACCCTCCACCCCCCCACACAAATTCACTCTCCTGCTGGTGCTAGCCCATCCAAAGTGACAACTCTTTACATAATCAAGTCGGGCTATTTCCTGCATAAATCCAGGTTCTCTCACATCTTAAAACAAAAAAAATTCAAATCCAGACTCCAGCGAGAAACTGCTGAATTGGAATTCATTTGCAAATTGGATACTATTAATTTAGGCTTAAATAGAGACTGGGAGTGGCTAAGTCATTATGCAAGGTAGCCTGTTTCCTCTTGTTTTTTCCTACCCCCCCCCCCAGATGTTCTGGTTTAACTTGGATTTAAACTTGGAGAGTGGTCAGTTTAGATGAGCTATTACCAGCAGGAGAGTGAGTTTGTGTGTGTATGGGGGTGGGGGGGATGTGAGAAAACCTGGATTTATGCAGGAAATAGCCCGACTTGATTATGTAAAGAGTTGTCACTTTGGATGGGCTAGCACCAGCAGGAGAGTGAATTTGTGTGGGGGGGTGGAGGGTGAGAAAACCTGGATTTGTGCTGGAAATGGCCCACCTGATGATCACTTTAGATAAGCTATTACCAGCAGGACAGTGGGGTGGGAGGAGGTATTGTTTCATATTCTCTGTGTATATATAAAGTCTGCTGCAGTTTCCACGGTATGCATCCGATGAAGTGAGCTGTAGCTCACAAAAGCTCATGCTCAAATAAATTGGTTAGTCTCTAAGGTGCCACAAGTACCCCTTTTCTTTTTAGAAATATTTAGGAAGCCAAGTCTGGCCAAGAAAATTTGAGAAATGACTGACAGTACAGGATTGCAGAAAAGCAGTTTCCTTCTTTTTAAAACCTCTCTCAGTTCACATCTTATCCTTTTCTGCTGGCTATTTGGCCTTCAAAATACATATCAAGTTCAAAAGTAAACTGCTACCTCTCTCAGAACTGGTCTACACTACAGAGTTAGGCTGATGCAAGGCAACTTACATGGACCTAACACTGTAAGCCTCTACACTAAAACATCGCTCCTGCCGATGTAACTCGCCCACTATGCTGACTTAACTTCACTTCCATGAGAGGCATAGCGCTCAGGTCGATGCAGTTTCAGCACAGACACTTGTTGCTGACATCGACTGTTGCTGCCTTTCAGAAGACGTTGCACAATACCCCACACTGAGAGTTAAACTGGTGCAAGTGCTCCTGGTAAGGATGCACGCCGCCAACACAAGGAGCGTAGTGTGGACGTGTAAAAGCGATTTAATTACTGCAGTAGCTGTACGTCAACGTAACTTAGGTCAACATGGTTTTGTAATGTAGACATACCCTCAGACAAGCAGTGCTAATGTTACTTCGTGGTTTGACAGATGTCCAACAGCACCCATCCTCCCAGGAAACTAAATACATCAGCTGTGTGAAAGTCACAGCCTTGAAGTGGCATAGTTGTGGTAGCACTATAAACTGCTCAACTGGTTAACTATGGGAACTTCTTCTTGCGTCCTCATACTGTTTTCTGCCACATCCAGGCACATGCAATTGCCTGATCATTGCACTCTGCCAGCTCACTGGAAGAGCATTCATGGTCAAGGAACTGGCACTGCAGGAGATGCTTCATTATATTTTGAGTCTTTCAGTCACAGGTATTGGGGCCAGTAACATAGCCCCATTTTACCATTGCATCTCTAGACTGGCAGACTCCAGTGTGGAGTTGATTAACACAATGCTGTATACCCAGGGCTGAGCTGCATTGGGTGGCAGGCGCTCCACTGATGGGAGCCAGAGCACAGAGGCTACAGGGTCATTCTCTACTCATTTGCCATAACTGAAACCTTGTCTGTTTGGGCAACAATGTTAGGGGTTTAATGGTGGCAAGAAAACTTTGTTGTGACTTCAGTCAACTCAGCATCAGTGTTATATCATATAGCGGATGTCTTGGATCTGTGCATTGCCTTCTGCACTCTTAGCAATTTCCCAGTGTACATTAGGAGGAGCAATACCTGCAAGGGCGTAGAGGCTGTTGACGTGAGTAGGCTTAAGGCATCCTGTAATATAGCGGCAGGCAGCATTAAGTACAGGGTCCAGTTTCTTTGCGTGAGGGGATCCTGACCACACTGCATAGGCACATACAGCAAAGGAATAGCAAAGTGCTATTGCTGTCGATTATGGAATGGACAGGTCTCCACCACATTCTGGTGTAACCAGTTCACTAAGAATGTTGACTGATATGCTAACCTTGGCTTTAGTTTACTCAACGTGGACTCTAATGAGCATGAGTTCGAGAACAACGCCGAAGTATATAGGATTTATGCAATGAGTAAATTTCATCCCAAATCAGCTATAGGACTATGGCATTAGTCACGTATTGTTAATATTAATGCTGAGAATCACTGCATTCAGTGATTCATGGCGGAAGTACGTCTGAATGTATTAATGGCATGTGTATGTATTTAAGTTTTACTGCCTTAGTATATTAGCTGATAGATGTAAATAGGGAATGTTTATACCTGTATACCTAAACCTTGCTAGTTCTAAACACAAACTACAACTGAAATGAATAAAAGGCACCATGGTCAAAGAGTGAGCATGGTACTAAGTTGTAATAGCACCTCTGCCACCCACTCACTGTGAGCTTTAGTACTTTACCTGCCCTCTGAGAATCTCCAGACATTTAAAGTTTATTTAGGAATTCACTGATGGTTACCCATCAGTGCACCTGACCCTCTTACACACACAAGATGAATCAATTACAAAACTGAATGTAAGACAAACCCTTGCTCATTGATAATACTTTGCTACGTACATCACAAGTGTTGTGAGCAATAGTTAATTTTCATACAGAACTATGTTATTAGGTGACTGAGAAGAAAGTCTCTAAAAGATCTACATTTTTTGCTCTGTGAATAATACATTTTTGCTGTTTATTTATTGCCACAGTGAAAATCTTGTATTTATTCTAGTCTATCTAGGTTTCACCAGAATAACCAGGACAACCAAGCAGAAAGCAATAGATTAGATATGCAGTACATAAACTAGGACACGACTATTTAGGGCACAGCAGCCCCTTAGAGCTTATTCACACTGATGTGGAGTGCAACATACTGTAGAGGGGGGCAGTGAAGCATTAACCGTGAGGCAGGAAAACAGGAGCTATTCCCAGAACATATCAGCACATGTATTTTAACTCTTTAAGAACATCTTCCTCAATATCTTTAATTTACACAGTAATTATGTTAAGACTTTACCTGACAGACACCACAGTATTTTAACTGCAGTCCACAAAGCCAAGTAAATAAGTGGAAGCAAAATGAAACCAGGTCTTTATTTGTAACTTAAAATATGAAGGTGGAAACAACTCAGACTTTTATTGGGTGGTAACTGGAGGAAGCAACAGCCAGTAAACAAGATATTTTAGGTATTAGTGAGAAGAATGTTATTTGCAGGGGTACAAGAGGTCAGAAGAAGAAGAAACAAGATGCTGAGGATTTTATGGGTTAAAACCTTCAAGGTAATATTGATTTACACTATCTGATATGATTGTTTTTCCATCAGTAATTCATATAACCGTCTACACATGCGGAAGTGCTCATTTATTTTTGTATTCCTTGTTTTCTCCTTCAGTCTGTGCTAATATAGAATTTCCTGACGATACCGCTCCCTGCTGAGGAATACTGATATTAGCACTACATCATACTGTTGAATGTTCCCTATACAAGGAATGTTCTGAAGCCAGTGGTTCAGTCAGTTGTGGCTTTTCCATTTATAGCCCCTCACTCATTGTCAAATTCACTTCCCCTCACACCAGCACACTATACCAACAGCGCTCGCCTCCATGCATAGCCACTTGCTGGTGGTCTCAGAATAGAAGAGACCTAGGAACGAACAGGTCACAGAGAATGATCTTCCCTTGGGTTTAAGTATATTGGTAGGGTAGCACTGGAAATCTGGACTATTGGTGCCCTTGCTATACCTGTTCTGAAAATATAAGACTTCATTCCCAAAGCCCCTGAGACTAGCACCATTCAAAACCATTATTAACAACGGAAAGAATTTGCATCCAAATTCACTAGCCTCAATTATGCATGACAGACATAACACTTCAATATACTGAGTAAATTCACTGCCATTTACTCATAAGATTTGAAGTACTCATAACATATGCCCCTACCTTAACTACACAGCAATCCCGCAGCTTAGTGCTGACAGCGAAAATATTGTTCGTTGTTTACCAAAAAATTGTATATGGCAGTTTAGCTGACAGGTTACACTCCAAGTGAAGTGTACTTAAGAATAAGCCATAGCGGAATGAAAATCTTTTTATTTTACTTCCATTTCCATTCTTCACTAAAACAAGCCAGATCCAGCTCTTTCTACTGTTTGAATTCAGAGTCTCTGGAGATATACTTGTCTAAGAAATGTGCTAAAGACTGCTACGAAGATACTCCTACCTTATATACAAAGCTGTGCAGTGGTGAAGACAGTATTCTAATGAACAGATTTCAAATACTATTTCTCAGTGAAAAAACATCAATAAATTAAAGGACATTATTGGATTATTCAATGTGAGTGGTTCTCAAATTTATCAGGCCAGTGCCCATATTTTTAAAATATTACCAGGTGACAAAATCTTTTAACTGGTTGTCATACCAAAAACAAAGCAAATCAAAGGGTCTGGAGGACTATGGATACAATTTAAATGAGCATGTTTTTAGCCACTGAGGGTGAAGATTACATAGCTGTAATAAAGCAGAAATGTGAGCCATTTTCACTGCCACAGCATATTAAAGCTGGTTTTGTAGGGAACAGTCACATGAACTGGAACCGTGCACTTATTGGTTATAAATGACATCATATGTCAAGACAAGTTCATGCTTTCCCGTTTTTCCCTTGAAATAAAATCTATAGCATTGATCATACTTTAGCTCCCTCTTCTGGATACAAACCATTATAGCATTCATTCATTCATTAATTCTAAGCTAGAGAACTTGATTGGCCACATAAGTATAGAAATACCATGTGCAGCAGACATCTAAGTTCTATTCTAGAAAAGGGCCTTCCTCTATTCCAGTCACTGTGTGAGTCCTTTTCCTTATCCCACTTAGAATGATACAGCGTGAGCTGCATGTGGAGAGACGTAGGTTCTGATTACACGGACGAACAGGTTACCTTTCTGCTGGAGAAATGAGCATGTTTCCCCAGTTTGTTATTCAGTGCTTCAAGGAACATCTCATCGGTGACTTTTCCAACATTCATACAGGCATCATCCAGAATGGCAATGATCCCTTTGTGCTGCTGTTCCACCAGATCCACAATGATTTGGTTGTTGAAATAATCAATCTGCAGAACACAAAACAGGTATTTGCAGGTCTTCTCTCACTATCGAGTGAGAAGGAAGTAGATGAACTCTATGCACACACCAGTAACCACACAGAGAGAATGATATGCAATACAGCATTATTAACTGTAATAAAGAAACTAAACTGAGAAGTACTAGGCTCAAGATGCAGTGCTCAACAGTTTCATTCTACAGACCACTTGGAGCATTTTTTTCTCCTAGGCCTCTACGTCCCCAAAATATCCCACTGCTTGCTTTACAAAGCATGCCATTCTGTGGTCACCTGATACTCCATAGACCATAATTTGAGATCCACTGAGATAGTGGAAATAAAATATACATACAAATTGTAATGAAAATTACTGCTTCCCAGGCAGACCATCTGAAAATATGCTGGACTGCAGATCATATATTCAGACTTCCTACTCTAAGAGAAGTGTACTCGCAACAGGTGTTTAGTACTCATGTCCAAACTTCATCCCTTACTTGGAGTCTAGTGACTAAAAGCAAAGTTGTTGTATCAGAATTAGATTTTACTAAAGCAAGCAAAAAACCCCTAGTCATTAGCACGAAAAAGGAGGTTTCACTTTGTTCAGTTACCCCAGCGGAAACCCCACTGATTCCAGTAGGGAGACAAACATAACAGAGGAGAATGTGGCCCAGTATTGGGTCTTCCTCTTCGGGCACAGGAGTTCTGTAAACATTACTTTCATCGCCAACATTCAAATCTAAAAACGAAAGACTCTAGTGGAAGAGGCTCACCTGATGTCTATGTGGCTAGGCAGCTTTAACATGATCTACATGATACACCCATATGCATGTCTATAGTTGCCCCTTTTTATTCCTATACAGCACCGAAGAGTTTTATTTGTCAAGAAGTGCGTAGCTATAGCAGAAACATTTTCAGCACTAAGAGGCACAGCAGAGAAGGGTCTCCTTTCACATGTTTCAGATTACCACTGCACTGATCCCATAATCAACTACACTACCTTTCAACAGTCACCTTAGTGAGACATTCACATACACACTTATGGCAGTGGAAGTTGTGACAGCAAGATAGTGGTATACATGACATTGTGCAATTTTACTGGACACTCGCAGGCTGCAGTCATATTGTAAGGCACACAAAGGCCAAATGCTTTCCAACAATGTAAGAAAGTGGGTAGTAAGTGTAACTGCTCTTCCCCTGAAAAGTATTCCTATAATAAATTTCCCCAATACATTTTCATAACTGGATCATAAAGCCTGGTTTATGCTATTATAAGGCCAGATTGTTCACCAATGAAATCAATGCGTTTTGCCACTGATTTTCTATAGTAGAGGATTAGGATTGTAATGTCTATACAATGCAAACCAGCATCTTCTAATCAAAATCCTAACAGTTAGAAAGGATCGATTTCAAAAAAAATCTTTCTACTTGAACACCTGTTTAACTAAACAAAATACATATACCCAGTTTACAATGGTAGTCAGAAAGAGGCCACAAAAGGTATAGAAAGGGTGTCATATATTTTCAATTTGCTTTTTCCAGAGTCTGATTTATGGATAACAAGCCTGATGCTGCATCTGCTCTGGATACAGAGCTCACACTGACTTTGATGGGAGTCTACATGTGAAGCAACTTCAGGACCATGCCCTGTAATGGTACACTGGATTCAACCAGACCCCCACTGCCAATTCACTCACATGATTCCAGGGAATCCCCTCTCGCTGGTACTCCTCCTGTTCTTGCTTGAGAACTAGCTGAATAAAAAGCTGCTGCAACTTTTCATTGCAGTAATTAATGCAGAACTGTTCAAAACTACAAAAATAAAGTTGAGAAAGAATTGATTAGTTTTTCATTTGAGGAAAGATGAAGCATCTCCTTCTCTAGCAATGCAGCTTACCTGTTGTTGTCGAAGATCTCAAAGCCATAGATATCCAGGACTCCAATGACTGTGTTTTTCCCATGGATTGTGGTGTCATAGTTCTTCACCTCAATGATGTCATTGATATGTGTGACAATCCAACAGAAAAGGCGCTCATATATAGCCTACAAGGAGAACAAACATTGGGCTTAATTTCTGATCTCTCTCATAACTGATTTAGCTGTATTTCTGTCAGGTCTCTATACTAGTGTCTGTAGTAGTTTAGTTCAAGCTGGTTTTCAGATTAAACCCATATTCACTGGTAAAACTCCTGCTAAAATTAAACAGACTTCTTGATCTGAGAAACCTCCTTTTCTTTCCATATAACATTGCTGTATTACTTTCTAAATTCGTTTATGAGAACAGAATCTTAAACAGCTCTACCAATTCTGCTACCTACTTCCTACCTAATTATCTCCACATCAGAGAATTGTATGAATATGGAAAATATAGGTGAGCAGATGAATGCAGGATTAAAATTTTTATACAGTGCTCACACCCATCAGAACTGAGCACTTAACACCACAAAATATAGTACGATGAAATATTATCATCGTTCACTTTTCAAGAAGTAGTCACAAGCAAGAGCATTTTCTGTCTTCAAAATCTAAACATTCAAATTAGTGACACCTGTACTAAGCAGTTCCGGCAAGTATTACAACCTTAAAATGACATTCAAGGTGACAGGCCCAAATGTGAGCCCTTACCCAATACCACCATTTAACTCCCTCCATTCCTCCTTCCCACAATTAAAATAAATGTGAGTAGTTAAGTGTCCTCCCAATAGTCCCTCACTATCACCCTTCCAAATGAGGCTGCTGTCGTTGCCAAACAACCAAAGGTGTAGCATTTGTCATGATCTTTAATGTGTGTTTAAGGATGTCATGCCATTCCACTGCTCTCTTCTTGACAGCAAGCAGGCAGCTAGAACTGTCAATCTGGTCTCTCAATCTCATTTCATAGCATTTCCATTGTATCAAGACATGAACTAACAGAGCAGAGACTTCCAGCGTCCTGGCAAACCCTGCAGCCAAAATTGTTTTGTGAGTTGCCCTAGCTCACAGATAAAATTTTAACTCTGCTGAACCCATTAATTTAGAAGAATAAGTCTTTCATTAAGTGAATATTCTAAAAATACATATTGAAGAAGCAACATCCAGACTAACAGCCCCCAAAACCTTGTGACCTTCTCTAACAACTTCATTAAGCATCTGCACTCTTTGCTGTAACTTCTGCGACACAGATTTCAGACTCTGCAATACAGTAACTCCTCACTTAAAGTCGTCCTGGTTAACGTGGTTACGTTGCTGATCAATTAGGAAACATGCTCGTTTAAAGTTGTGCAGTGCTCTTTTATATCATCATTTGGCAGCTGCCTGCTTTGTCCACTGCTTGCAGGAAGAGCAGCCCATTGCAGCTAGCTGGTGGGGGCTTGGAACCAAGGTAGACCGGCAGCCCCACTAATAGATCCCAGCTCCCCTAAGTTCCCTGTGCAGCAGCCACCCAGCAGGCTATCAATTACCAGCAGTTCAGCTGTCCCTCCCCCTACTGCCTGTGCTGCTCCTGCCCTCTGCCTTGGAGCTGCTCTCCAGAGCCTCCTGCTTGCTGTGCCACGGGGAGAGGGTGGGAAGAAGGGGGCTAATGTCAGGGTATCCCCCGCACGCCGCTTACCCCATCTTCCATAGAGCAGGGGGGACACACAACAGGGCTCAGGACAGAGGGAGCTTCCTGGCAGCAGTTGCCATCTCAGCTTGCTGATTAACTTAAAAAGGCAATGTACTTAAGAGTGGGGTCAGCGTACTTAAAGGAGCAATGCGCATCTCTCTCTCACACACACAGTGTGTGCGGTCTCCCTTCCCTCCATTCCTGGTGCCTTGTAGAGTGTGAGGTTACATTAACAACGAGTTAACCCTTGAGGGCTCAGACAATTGCTAGTTCATCATTTAGCAGTAAGGCATTCCCTGGGAAATATCCCACCCTCTGACTTCACCACCTCAACCAAGCTTCACAATCATCATTGCTTTGTACCAGTATTAAATTGTTTGTTTAAAACTTATACTGTGTGTATATATATAATATAGCCTTTTGTTTGGTGAAAAAAAATTCCCTGGAACCTAATCCTGCCCTATTTAATTCTTATGAGGAAATTAAGGGAAACGATGTTAAGCAAATCCAAAGTCGCATTTTTCAGGAACATAACTACACCATTTAGCGAGGAATTACTGTACTTTCATTCATCCATAGGCTCCTATCATTTGTGAAATTAAAGAGCAAAAACTGAAAATTGGAAATTCTGGTTTTGGAAATTGTTGCATGACAAACTAGCACAGACTTGTAGAAAGAGAATTCAGACTCACCTTTGCAAAAGCATCTCTGCCATAGGTGGCTTCTTGCTCTGTGTGCTGCTTGTCAATGACATCCCGACCTGTAGCTACAGTTCGAAAAAGCAGGGCCTTCTCCACCATGTCAGACTTTGTTGACAGCAAGTCTGCAATGACCGACACAACCTTGCCATTTTCAATCACAGGCGTGTCGCCATCCACTGAAAACTTCAAATTCCCCTGTAGCAAGTAGTGAAAGACAAGATTGCTCAATGTACTCAATGCTTTTTTTTTTGCCTCTGTCTTCACGAACAAGGTCTAGACTGTTCTCAGTGGTAGCTGATGACAGAACAAGGAGTAATGGTCTCAAGCTGAGGTAGGGGAGGTTTAGGTTGGATACTAGGAAAAACTTTTTCACGAGGAGGGTGGTGAAACACTGGAATGGATTACCTAGGGAGGTGGTGGAATCTCCTTCCTTAGATATTTTTAAGGTCAGGCTTGACAAAGCCCTGGGATGATTTAGTTGGGGATTGGTCCTGCTTTGAGCAGGGGGTTGGACTAGATGACCTCCTGAGGTCCCTTCCAACCCTGATACTCTATGATTCTAAGGTCAGCTCCCAGACTGCTGCACTGGGCAGAACAGTGTGGGGAGGAGATGAGCAGCCCTCCGTGGAGAAAGAAGTGGTTCAGGGCTATTTAGAAAAGCTGGATGAGCACAAGTCCATGGGGCGGGATGCGCTGCATCTGAGGGTGCTAAAGGAGTTGGCGGATGTGATTGCAGAGCCATTGGCCATTATCTTTGAAAACTCATGGCGATCGGAGGAGGTCCCAGAATACTGGAAAAAGGCTAATGTAGTGCCCATCTATAAAAAAGGGAAGGAGGACGATCCTGGGAACTACAGGCCAGTCAGCCTCACCTCAGTCCCTGGAAAAATCATGGAGCAGGTCCTCGAGGGATCAATTCTGAAGCACTTAGAGAAGAGGAAAGTGATCAGGAACAGTCAGCATGGATTCACCAAGGGCAAGTCATGCCTGACTAACCTAATTGCCTTCTATGACGAGATAACTGGCTCTGTGGCTGAGGGGAAAGCAGTAGATGTGTTATTTCTTGACTTTAGCAAAGCTTTTGACACGGTCTCCCACAGTATTCTTGCCAGCAAGTTAAAGAAGTATGGGCTGGATGAATGGACTATAAGGTGGATACAAAGCTGACTAGATCATCAGGCTCAACAGGTAGTGATCAATGGCTCCATGTCTAGTTGGCAGCCAGTATCAAGCGGCGTGCCCCAAGGGTCGGTCCTGGGGCCGGTTTTGTTCAATATCTTCATTAATGATCTGGAGGATGGCGTGGACTACACCCTCAGCAAGTTTGCAGATGACACTAAACTAGGAGGAGTGGTAGCTATGCTGGAGGGTAGGGATAGGATACAGAGGGACCTAGACAAATTAGAGGATTGGGCCAAAAGAAATCTGATGAGGTTCAACAAGGACAAATGCAGAGTCCTGCACTTACGACGGAAGAATCCCATGCACTGCCACAGACCAGGGACCGAATGGTTTAGCAGCAGTTCTGCAGAAAAACACCTAGGCATTACAGTGGACGAGAAGCTAGATATGCATCAACAGTGTGCCCTTGTTGCCAAGAAGGCTAATGGCATTTTGGTCTGTATAAGCAGGGACATTGCCAGCAGATCGAGGGACATGATCGTTCCCCTCTATTTGACATTGGTGAGGCCTCATCTGGAGTACTATGTCCAGTTTTGGGCCCCACACTACAAGGAGGATGTGGAAAAATTGGAAAGAGTCCAGCGGAGGGCAACAAAAATGATTAGGGGACTGGAACACATGACTTATGAGGAGAGGCTGAGGGAACTGGGATTATTTAGTCTGCAGAAGAGAAAAATGAGGGGGGATTTGATAGCTGCTTTCAACTACCTGAAAGGGGGTTCCAAAGAGGATGGATCTAGACTATTCTCAGTGGTAGCAGATGACAGAACAAGGAGTAATGGTCTCAAGTTGCAGTGGGGGAGGTTTAGGTTGGATGTTAGGAAAAACTTTTTCACTAGGAGGCTGGTGAAGCACTGGAATGGGTTACCTACGGAGGTGGTGGAATCTCCTTCCTTAGAGATTTTCAAGGTCAGGCTTGACAAAGCCCTGGCTGGGATGATTTAGTTGGAGTTGAGCAGGGGTTGGACTAGATGATCTCCTGAGGTCCCTTCCAACCCTGATATTCTAGGATTCTTTGTCAGCAAAGCTGAAGTAAGCACTTCATTTCCAGGGAGTGATTTGCTGTTCAGTTCATCAACAAGTGAAACACCATTAGCACATTTCTAAATTCAGGCTAAACTGTCCTCTGTACTGTATGCTCCCTTTATGGGCAACTCAGGCAAGGGACACAAAGGGGGGCACCAGCTAAGGGGGGCATGTGGCTTCCCCCCGCCAACTCCTCCCTGCCCCACCCCCAGCCTGGGCCCCCCGCTCTACCCTGGGTCCCCGGTTCTCTCTCTCAAGATTAACTGGAGCGGGGCTCTGTCCTTCGCAGCGCAAGGAAGGAGGCCCCACACCGGCAGCTCCTCTGACCTGGCTGTCTCAGTACCACCCCCAGGCCCCAACCCTGTCCTCCACTGGGGCTGTACAGACCCTAGGAGTCGAAGCTGTGTGGAAGGGCTGGGGCAGGACTGGGGGCAGTACAGCCATGCTGGAGGAACTGCCTGCATGTGGCCACCCGGCAGCCCCACGTTCTGCTCCTTTCGCTACTGTGGTTCCCTGCTGAATGTGCCTCCCCCAGGGCAGTGGTTCTTAAACTTTTGTACTGATGACCCCTTTCACATAGCAAGCCTCTGAGTGTGACTGCCCATATAAATTAAAAACACTTTTAAATATATTTAATACCATTATAAATGCTGGAGGCAAGCGGGGTTTGGGGTGGAGGCTGACAGCTCACGACCCCCGCATGTACCCTTGCGACCCACTGCAGGGTCCCGACCCCCAGTTTGAGAACCCCTGCCCTAGGGTGTCTGGGGAGGGGCATGTGACCCTTCTTGACCACCCCCTCAACCGAGGCTTTACCTTTGCCTGTGACCAAAAGAAGGATTTGGCCTTTAGTATTTAGCAGGATTCAAGGAACAAAGTTATGACAAACTAATTCAAATAAGTTTAATCAGGCAAAGACTGTTACAAGCCAGTGGTCTAGAGAGGAGTTGGAATTAAAAGACACTAAGCAGAACCCACAGATTATTTATATTTATCATTTCCATCTTCACTACAGCTCACCACAACGTCCTAGAATACAGTTTCCAGTTTAATGACATCACCAGAAAAACTGACATGAAGATTGATGAGCTATTAGTCTGAATTATTGTGGGGAAATTCTAAGTCTTGTGTTATACAGAAGGTCAGACTAGATGATCACAATGGTCCCACAGGGAAATTTGACCCACTACTGGCAGGCAGGAATAGTGTTGACTTTTCAACCAAACAGCACTTCCAACTGCATCTGATAGAACAACTCGACTATTGAAATAACACAAGTAACACAGCCTGGCTGCCCTGCCATTGCAATCCCGGAAGAACAACTTGCACAAACCCACATGCAGGGAACTCACCAAGTGAAGAATGGAAGCCAAAATTTTGTAGACAGTTTGAACCTCCTCTGGTTTGAAGCCTATCACTTTCATAGCATCTGCCACTGCTTTGAACTCTGCACCATCATTGATGGAACACTAAGGAAAATAGAGATTTATTTAAGTTAGTACCTTTCACAGTCTAGACAAACATTCTTGAATATAAAGCATCACCATGGTACAGCTTTAAGGAAATAACGTGGCAGCCATTATGCAACCACCACAGATGTCACGGACGTGTTACTAAAAAAAAGTGAATGTTGCCCAGAACAGTAGGTCACGGCCACTATCTATTCTATTTATCACATACCAAAAAACCCTTCAGAGTTATTTAGATTGCAAAATCAACCACTCAAAGTTAAGAAATGCCAGTTTTACAGTTACCAATGCAATTTAATTCGGCCTCCTTTGTACATCAATCCTATAATCTGCAAGAAGCTGGAAATAGTATGTGATCACGTAATTAAAGACCATCACAATGCATATGCACAAGAGAGCCAAATTATGGTTGTGTAGGCTCCTAGATTCCAACTTCTTGACTTTGCAACCTAAAAACACTCTCAAGACAGGAAGTTACCAACAAAAAGCTGTTTTTTTCTTCTTTTTAAAGAACAACGGTAGGTACAATTCTCCCATCAAGCATCAGAGACAGGGTTTAATCTCAACTTTCAGCACTGGACCACTGTCTGCTATCACTTAAGCTACAAAACTAGCTGACAGCAGCAAAACACTTATCCAGAAAGCGATATGAACTGTTGGATGCTGATGCTGAGGTCCCAAGGTTTTGTTCAATGACCTTGTGGGGCAGTGACACACAGGAAGCATTTGATGTCAGGATTTACCCTGAACTTTATGTTCCTGAACGTAATGTGTACATCATAATGTGGAGACTTGACCTATAGCGTGGAAGTTTTTATACAACCACATTAAGGCCCTCCTGGAGGAACCTGAGACTGTTCAAAACTGTTTTTCCATCCTTACACCATGAATTCTGTACCAGCTAATAGAATAAGTTCTGGTCATTGACTTCTTTCTGGGTTCATGAGGGTGTTAATCACCTCATATGAGTAACCATTTTGAATCTGTCTTGTCCTAAAGATGTATGACTGATCTTTGTCATAGCAAACCTCCTATACAATGCAGAAGGATCAGGAGATTCAACACGGAGTTAATCAGGCTGAAAACCATAGCCTCTTCAGCCAGAGAGGCATAAACAATATCATTGCCACACTGCAGGTTGTGCATGGTCCCAAGAAGCAGTGGAATGGTAGGAAAGCATATAACAAAGATCTTGGCCTGCCTGATATGAAATCGTTCACCTACTTGAATTACAAGTCCTGACACTTGGAGAGGCCATGGGGCACTTGATTTTTGGTTTCCAGATGCAGAGAGATCAATCACTGATCCAAACTAAGTGAATAACAATGAGTGAAGACACACTCTTAATTTAACTTCTGCCTGGTAAACTAGTCTGCCTTGGTGTGTAGTAGCATGCAGAAACATGAATCACTTTGCTTTTGCTTTCTCTCGACAGACCCCTGTACGACATTCTATATCTTGGGGGAGTGTTCTGTAATCCCCACATTCCTCATTTATATATCATTGTGATATTGCATATAAAGCAGGTCGTGTGAGGTATCAGGGGGAAGGTTATGATCTGCTGAAACCCACGGTTCTATCTAAATAGGTATATCATTACATAAGAACGGCCATACTGGGTCAGACCAAAGGTCCATCCAGCCCAGTATCTTGTCTACCGACAGTGGCCAATGCCAGGTGCCCCAGAGTGAGTGAACCGAACAGGTAATGATCGAGTGATCTCTCTCCTGTCACCCATCTCCATATTAAGGCATGTGAAGTTATGAGAATGTATTGTATGGTTTTCACTAAAATATGCTGTGGGTTTGGGAGGCACCCAGATACAAGCCCTCCAGAGACAATGACACGGGGGTAACCAACGCCCAGGTGGGTGCTGAACAGACATCACCAGCCATTATCCAGCAGAGGAGTTACAATTCAATGACTCACTCACAGGACACACACCAGGGCATCGCTTCACCTTGTGACTCAGCAACGCCTACCAGACATGCCCTGGACTTGTGTTCTCCAAGCACATGGGATTAACGGTATAAAACACAACACAAGGGCCCCGTGCATGGCTTTTCTCCTTCCCCCTCCTACCCTGCAAGCAACAAGGACACTCTGAAGACTCCAACAGAGGGGACTGGCCCAGGTTTCAAGGGTGAAACCTGTGTACTATGAATTGCAATATCCAGTGAGGTGAGAAAAACTGCTTAATCTAGATCGGCGTGGGCAAACTTTTTTGGCCCGAGGGCCACATCTGGGTATGGAAATTGTATGGCGGGCCCTGAATGCTCATGAAATTGGGGGCTGGTGTGCGGGAGGGGCTGAGGGCTCTGGCTGGGGGTGTGGGCTCTGGGGTGGACCCAGAAATGAGGAGTTCAGGGTGCCGGAGGGGGCTCTGGGCTGGGGCAGAGGGTTGGAGTGTGGAGGGGGGTGAGGGCTCCGTCTGGGGGTACAAGAGGGTGCTCCAGGCTGGGACCAATGGGTTTGGAGGGCGGGAGGGAGATCAGGGCAGGGGAGGGGGTCGGGGTGCAGGCTCCAGACGGCGCTTACCTCAAGCAGCTCCGGGAAGCAGTGGCATGTCCCCCCTCCAGTTCCTATGCGAGGCACAGCCAGGTGGCTCGGCACACTGCCCCATCCACAGACACCGTCCTGCAGCTCCCATTGGCCATAGTTCCCAGCCAATGGAAGCTGCAGAGCCCCATTGGCTGATGCTATGCATAGGAGCTGGAAGGGGCACATGCCGCTACTTCTGGGAGCTGTGCAGAGCCACAGCATGCCCGGAGCGGGGCAAGCCCCTGACTGGAATGCTGGATCAGGGCAAGCCCCGGACCCCACTCCCCAGCAAGAGCTCAAGGTCTGAATTAAAATGTCTGAACGGCCAGATGTGGCCTCCGGGCCGAGGTTGCCCACCCCTGATCTAGATGTTGCCCAGTCTAACAGGGTTGAGAGTTTAGATTCCATGCTTATATATATTATTTTATTTTGGTAACCACTTTGACTTTTTGCCCGTCGCTTATAATCACTTAAAATCTATCTTTTGTAGTCAAACTTCTTTTACTGTTTATCTTTACCCTTGAGCTTGCCTGAAGTGTTTGGTAAGAGTGTTTGTCAGATTTACAAAGGCGGGTGTATATTCACTTTTCACTGATGAAGTGGTGAATCAATAATTAAACTGAGCAGTGCATCTTGAGCAGTGGAAGGCAATATATTCCTGAGGTACGCAGCTGGGAGGATTTGGCTGGTGCCTTTCTCTGTGTGATCCAGGAGTGGCTCTGGGAGCATTCATGCAATCTAGCTGGGTGTGGGGCTCCACATGCGGTTGTGCTGAATAACAGCAGCACCTGGAGGGGTTTGCTGCTTGTCACTAGCAAAGCATTGTGAGAGACAGCGCAGGCTGGAGAGTTAAGGGGGCACAGCAGTCCCGCAGTCTCAGACGGCACTCCTGGGATCCCATCACACCGAACAGAGTTGTCCATAAAGACCAAGAAGTTAATTTCCTTCTTTAAAGCCAATACTGATACTACCATAATCCTGGAAAAGACCTTTGGAGTACATTGCCGATTAAATTGTAAGGATCCCACAGTATTCTTGTCAGCAAGTTAAGGAAGTATGGGCTGGATGAATGCACTGTAAGGTGGGTAGAAAGCTGGCTAGATTGTCAGGCTCAACGGGTAGTGATCAATGGCTCCATGTCTAGTTGGCAGCCGGTATCAAGTGGAGTGCCCCAAGGGTCGGTTTTCTTCAATATCTTCATAAATGATCTGGAGGATGGTGTGGATTGCACTCTCAGCAAATTTGCGGATGATACTAAACTGGGAGGAGTGGTAGATACGCTGGAAGGGAGGGATAGGATACAGAAGGACCTAGACAAATTGGAGGCTTGGGCCAAAAGAAATCTGATGAGGTTCAATAAGGATAAGTGCAGGGTCCTGCACTTAGGACGGAAGAACCCAATGCACAGCTACAGACTAGGGACCGAATGGCTAGGCAGCAGTTCTGCGGAAAAGGACCTAGGGGTGACAGTGGACGAGAAGCTGGATATGAGTCAGCAGCGTGCCCTTGTTGCAAAGAAGGCCAATGGCATTTTGGGATGTATAAGTAGGGGCATAGCGAGCAGATCAAGGGACGTGATCGTTCCCCTCTATTCGACATTGGTGAGGCCTCATCTGGAGTACTGTGTCCAGTTTTGGGCCCCACACTACAAGAAGGATGTGGAAAATTGGAGAGAGTCCAGCGAAGGGCAACAAAAATGATTAGGGGTCTGGAACACATGACTTATGAGGAGAGGCTGAGGGAGCTGGGATTGTTTAGCCTGCAGAAGAGAAGAATGAGGGGGGATTTGATAGCTGCTTTCAACTACCTGAAAGGGGGTTCCAAAGAGGATGGCTCTAGACTGTTCTCAATGGTAGCAGATGACAGAACGAGGAGTAATGGTCTCAAGTTGCAGTGGGGGAGGTTTAGATTGGATATTAGGAAAAACTTTTTCACTAAGAGGGTGGTGAAACACTGGAATGCGTTACCTAGGGAGGTGGTAGAATCTCCTTCCTTAGAGGTTTTTAAGGTCAGGCTTGACAAAGCCCTGGCTGGGATGATTTAACTGGGAATTGGTCCTGCTTCGAGCAGGGGGTTGGACTAGATGACCTTCTGGGGTCCCTTCCAACCCTGATATTCTATGATTCTATGATCAGAGTTGAAAAAGCTGCCCACTACAGGCAAAACAGGAGAATTATTTCTGGGATGACAAAATGGGACTGTGAAGATGTGTCTCCTTCAGGTACTTGTTCAAATGTTTCAGATAGAGCCCAGCTCTGTTTGCTCCACGTTACTGAGGTTAGACGTAAGTGACATACAGCCTTTGATGAGACAGAAAGGGTTATTAACCGGTTCCATAATTGGTCTTCGAGACGTACACATGTTCATTCCACTTCAGGTGAGTGCACACCTGGTGCACTGTTATTGGAGATTTCTCCCTCAGCATACCCATCAGAGTGGCGTATATGTCATTTGGTGCTTCACATTGCTGCACCTCCCACTCCCACTCTCCTCATTTCTTCTTACTAGACAGACTTTGATATAGACGGGGAAGGAGGGTAGGTCCGGAAATGGACACATGCAACACCTCACAAAGAACAGTTACAGAACAGGTTAGGAACAGTTTGCACACATCCATTCCTCTTCAGGTGACTCACAAGCAAGTGCAAACACGTTGTTTGGAAAAGTTACATTGGCCATATTATATCTTTCCTCATCCTTATGAGCATGAGGCTTCAGGAAGGAAGTTGGCAAATATATTGCCTAATTGATGTGGAAGTGAGAGACAACTTTGGTGAGAAACTTCAGATAAAGGAACAGGTATAATTTGTCCTTGTAGAAGACTGTATACAGAGGACCAGACACTAAGGCTCACAATTAACCCACTCCCCTGCCCAAGGCGATTGCCACCAAAAAGGCTACCTTCATCGGGACATGGAGTAATGAGCAGGTGGATAACAGTTCAAAGGAAGGACCCATTAGCTTTGTCAATACCAGGTTTAAGTCCTAAGCAGGAAATAGGATCCTCTACATGGAAATATAGAAGAAGAAGAAGGGTGTGGAGACAACTTTGAGGCAGGTAGAAACCTCCAAGAGTTCCAAAATGGCCACTGGTATGGTGCAGAGCTCAATTCCTTCCCAGTCAGCCAAGACAGAGCTTCTGCTGGGTATCAGGGTGGTGACTATGTGACACAGCCGTGACATGTATAAGCCAACTTCTAACTCAGAGGATGAACTGGATTCATCCAACTAAAGAGGAGCTACTCCTGTCAGTGCCAGGAATTGGTGTCAGTAGTCTGGAGAAAAGGGCATTAGTGAGATCACTGCAGTTTGCCTCTCGACAGCAGTGTACAAGGAGGTGCTACAGTGCCCACAGTATCGAGAGACTCCAAAGGTCGCATTCCACAACATATGTTTCAAATGGTACCATCTCTTGCTACTGCTAAGCCAACGAAGACCGCATCACTAACACAATCTATCCTCCTCCCCAGCACAATTGCTGGACTTTGGTGTCAGGGACCTTGATCTCCCAGATACCAAGTCCTTCGATGCCATCTTCTGGTGTGTCTTCCTCAGTACCAGAGAAAGAGACTGGCATCAAGAGTCTGCCAAAACTGGAGGAGCATTCTTAACTGAAGCGGATATGCTTGGTACACACTCCGAATGGGGAAGCTCTGAGTGTGGGTGCAGGACTGCTTCCATCAGAAGGTGTTTTAGTGTGACTTCCCTTCCTTTTTAGTTCTGGGTTTAAAGTCCCTGTAGATGTGGCACCATCTCTATCATGAGCTTCTCCTAGGCACTTCAGGCACTTTAAGTGCAGGTCACTAACCAGCACTGGTTTCTTGCAGGCATCACAGGGCTTGAAGCCTGGGGACCGAGGCACACCCCCAACACCAAGTACCAGTACCCACACAGCAGGAATCAAAGAGTACCAAAAAAGTACACCAATAAAGGAAACCTAATGCTACATTATCCTAACAAAAACTATTAACGAGTACCAACTATATACAAATGCAAAATGAAGAAAATTTGCAGCAGCAGCACCATAGCATGCTCCAAGAACTGTCGCGGGCGGTAAGAAGGAACTGAAGGGGACTGGGTGTGGCTCTACCCTTTATAACATAGTGCAGCAGCACAGAGCAGCAGATGGTGCATGCACGGCCCTAATGGGTACTGCTGAGGGAAAAATCTCCAACAGTGCATTGGGCATGTACAAACCTGAAGTGGAATGGACACGTGCATTTGAAGAAGACTGGATTGTATCACTGATACAAAGGAGATTCCATGAAAGGCATGAGATAGAAAATAGGTCATAATGGTGCCTGCATCGGGAACCAATTTGTTTGGGGGTCTGCTATCAATAACCGAAGTCCCACATACCTACACGAAACCAATTTATATGAAGCCACTTAGACCATGAGCTGTTGAGGTTGATTCTTAGAGCCCCTTTACTGCCTGCCTGTACTCCACACCCAGGCTGTTTGCCCTCTCATCATACTGGCAGCTGCTGCAGGGAGGAAGCAGCAACAAGGCACAGCAATCCACCACAGCAGCTGGGGGTGACAGCCTGGTAGTTGCCCAGTCTTTTAGATTGTGGCTGGAATTCTTCATTTCTCTTACGATATCTTCCCATAACTGTGAGCAAGGATGTACAGCTAAAGTCAACATACCACTTCCAGATGCATTTACAACTTTAGAACAAGTTACCTGAAACTAATTGACTGCATCCTCACCTTTAACTGCCCTCCGGCCCGGATATAGTTGTATGCAGAGAAATTTTTCTGAAGATGTAGAGAGCGTAGTATCTGATCAGAACCTCCCTGGAGAAGCTGTCAAATAGTATTTTAAAAAACGATCAATCAAAAAAACAAACACCATCCAGTATGTTCATAGTCGGTGTAACATCATAAGTTACTCATTTATTGCTACATTGAATAAATTCCTTCTTCCTCATGCATGGTTAGGCATGACCACAACTTTCTATTTCCATTACTAATATGCAAACAGCCTTGGCACCTGAAGCCAGTAAGCATCATGCAATGAATTTTCCAGTCACAGGGAAAGGCTGTGTAAGCATTGTGGCTATCATATACACAGTCTCCACCGTTACAGAGCCAAAAACACCTTCCAGGTGGTTGCCTTTAAGGCTGTTAAAGCAACAATCTTGAAAAGAAGTCAAAACCTCTGCACAGGGGCATCATCATACAGATGTTTTCAGGCAAGCATACAGGACCAAACACATGTAATTTCCCCAATGGAAACATCTTCAAATTGCCACATGTTGGAAACAAAGTGCCGTATACACCATGGTGGCAAATATCAGAAACTGTGCTGAACAAAGTAAGGCAGGTATGTTGATCATTTTCTTCACAAAGAGGTATGATGAGGGGCATCTTCTTCCCCAGAAGAGCCTACACAGAGGCATCAGCTTACCACAAACAATACTGAAGGCACTTAATGTTTTTACTTAAGTTAAGATATGAATGTACCCAATGCCATGAAACTAGCTCAATCCAAATTATAGAAGCCTCATGAGAAAAGAGGACATTAGTTGTACTGCTAATGAAGTACTAATCCAAAGTCCAGGTATAGTACCATATGCTCAGAAGTACTACTAAGTTTACAAATGTGTTAATAAATAGGAGGATGAGGAGGAATATTCCACCTTTCCATGGCCCCCTCTCCAAAATTAGGCATCTTCAGCCAACCTAGAAATGGTTGAAAAAACAGAAAACTGGCCCCAAGTGTGATAACACAGAGCACCCCTTTACATAAAGCATGCAAGAGGGACTGTGTTAATTGCTTTGCCTCTATGTCCTCTGAGCAGAGGAATGAGCCAGCTAATTTCCATGTGTTTGAGTAGGCAAACACTAACCTGATAAAAAGAGTGAAAGCTTCGTTCTCCTGGCTGCTGCACAATCACTCGGGACTGGGGGGGAGATACAAAGACATATTTTTAGATACCAGTAGTGTGCTTAAATATTTTACTTAAGTCTGCCAATGCAATAATTCACTATCATTACCAAAATTCTTCCTGCACTTTTTACCCTACAAATGTATTACTGATCACTACTAGCTGTGTATGACACAAGGCAGTCCCTGTCCCATGGAGTGTACAGCCCAGTCATACACAGATTATTCAATTATACAAACAATAGGATATTTTTAAAGATGACTCCCCCTGTAGTGACCATGGTAATTGCTTACATGCAAAACTCACATAAGAAACTATTTTGAGCATCTAATAGGAAATAGGAAACAGCACCACTTGATCACCAGCAAGTGCTCCAGGGTCCACAGTTAGGGAACTCTTGTGGTAAACTCTTCTGCTAACATACCAGAACAGGTAAAGCAGTGGCAAGTTATGCTTCCCTTTTAACCCAAGACCAATGTTGGCAGGAGCAAGAGGCATTCAGATCTTCACTGAATCTTAGTCCCACAGTGTAAGATTTAGGGGAATTCTTGTTAACTACAGTGGAACTTCACATTCACAATAGTGACTCAGCACCATTGCCAACTACAGAATTTTGCAAAATAATGAGTAAGTTAAGCCAGGAGTCACTGATACCACATGACAAAACGTATAATTTGGCCTTGTCTACACTTACCGGGGGCTCGACGCACAGTGATCGATGCATCAGCGTTTGATTTAGCGAGTCTAGTGAAGACCCGCTAAATCGACCGCGGATCGCTCTCCCATCGACTCCTGTACTCCACCTGAATGAGAAGCGCAAGGGGAGTCGACAGGAGAGCATCTCCAGTCGACATCGCATAGTGTGGACCCCGCGGTAAGTAGATCTAAGTACGTCGACTTCAGCTACGTTATTCACGTAGCTGAAGTTGCGTAACTTAGATCCATCTCCCCCTGTAGTATAGACCAGGCCTTTGAATAGCATAATGTAGTTTTGTTTAAATCCTTAACTAGCTGGTGAAGCGCAGAATATTTTGTAACAATAATGTCTTAGTAATAAAAGCTCACTACAGAGCCATCTTTTGCTATTAAATCCTTGCTGAGAAGTAGAGTGAAACAACTAGGTTTCCTGTGAGAATTACCAGGTTAGTGGATTAGCAAAAAGTCAGTGAGAATTAGTGAGGTGGCTGTTGTAATTATGACGATTTGTATGATCATGCAAGGGTAGCTGACTTAAGATCAGGCCTCTATATGCAGCAATGGAAAATCATTGCCTGCCCTCATCACCCAATTGGGCTAACATTAAAGCCTCAGAATAACATTTTTTTTTTTTAAACAGAAACAGGAACTTAGCATAGTGCAGTCAAACACATTTTATAAAAAGCCTTATGAGTTCAAGCCATTGCAGTTGCAAACAATATTTTCCCTTAGTGTGTCACTAGGGTCAAAGCAGTACATATTAAACACTAAATACAACAAAATGTTTATTCTGGAACTAGGTTCCAGAGAAATAAAGTCAGAAGTTTAAAAATGTTGCCAGATGCTGTCAAATCTGTACAGTCTAAAATGACATGAAAGACATTGTTTCCATCACTCTCCTGGAATATGTAATAAAAGTTAACAGATGATCATGTAAAGCTATGGCATCAGTTCAATGCAATATTTCTAAAACCACACCACCACTTCTTGCAGACACACAGAAATCTTCATAACTTTTGCTTGACCAGTGAGACTTCAGTGCAAGAATGTCTGTGGGAAGCAATTTTACACATGGTAAATTAATATCAGATTTTATTCTGGGTACAAAGCACAGACAAAACATTCTGAAACCTTTCTATTTATCCCCAGAGTTCTATGATTTAATGAGCTCTGAAAACAATGGTTTCAAGGTGTTTGTGCTGCAACAAATTGGTTGCGGTGCTTTGACAGTTTCTTAATTTTAGCAACCATACCTTTATTGATCCTGGGGGGAAAAATTACAGTCTAGTTCTGAAGTGACAGTCATCCTATGATGGATATTCAATAAACTATTTGAAGTAAGTTCAGGAGACATTTAAAATGGCAAATACTATGTTTTACAAATAATCATACATGGGAAAAAAGAAAAGGAGTACTTGTGGCACCTTAGAGACTAACCAATTTATTTGAGCATAAGCTTTCGTGAGCTACAGCTCACTTCATCGGATGCATACTGTGGAAAGTACAGAAGATCTTTTTATACATACAAACCATGAAAAAATGGGTATTTACCACTACAAAAGGTTTTCTCTCCCCCCACCCCACTCTCCTGCTGGTAATAGCTTATCTAAAGTGATCACTCTCCTTACAATGTGTATGATAATCAAATTGGGCCATTTGTGCTGGAAATGGCCCAACCTGATTATCATACACATTGTAAGGAGAGTGATCACTTTAGATAAGCTATCACCAGCAGGAGAGTGGGGTGGGAGGAGGTATTTTTTCATGCTTTGTGTGTATATAAAAAGATCTTCTACACTTTCCACAGTATGCATCCGATGAAGTGAGCTGTAGCTCACGAAAGCTTATGCTCAAATACATTGGTTAGTCTCTAAGGTGCCACAAGTACTCCTTTTCTTTTTGCGAATACAGACTAACACACTGTTACTCTGAAATCATACATGGGAAGACAGCCTAGCACGTTACAGTCAAACTCAGCTTACCTTTTCTAGCAAGTAGTTATTGATATGTCCACCTATCGGGTCTCCTTTGAAATCAAAGTTGATATCCATGTATTTTCCAAATCTGCTGGAGTTGTCGTTACGGTTGGTTTTGGCATTGCCGAAGGCCTCTAACACACAGTTGGATTTCAACAACATGTTCTTCACTCTAGTACAGATAAGCAGAAAAGGCAAGAGAACAGCACAAGTGTAGGTAGTGTGTTCCCAGATATCTAGTGCAATCTTTTTCCAGACATAAATCATGCTTTTCAGAGGGCTTTAGTAACAGCAGGGTTATATTCTACAAGAAGATTCAATGTGTCCTGATTCATAGATTCCCAGGGAGCACTGTGATCATCTTGTCTGACCTCCCGTATAACACAGGCCAGAAAACTTTTCCAAAATAATTCTTAAAGCAGATCTTTACAAAAAAAGATCCAATCTTGATTAAAAATTGTCAAGGATGGAGAACAGACCAGGACCCTTGGTAAATTTTTTCCAATGGTTAATTACTTGCACCGTTAACAATTTACATCTTATTTCCACTCTGAATTTACCTAGCTTCAACTTCCAGCCATTGGATCTTGTTATACCTCTCTCTGATAGAGTGAATAGCCCATTATTAAATATTTGTTCCCTAGGTAGATACTTACACACTGTAATCAAGTTGCCCCTTAGCCTTCTCTTTGTTAAGCTAAATAAATTCAAAGAATCATAGAATAGAATATTAGGGTTGGAAGAGACCTCAGGAGGTCATCTACTCCAATCCCCTGCTCAAAGCACAACCAACACCAACTAAATCATCCCAGCCAAGGCTGTGTCAAGCCAGGCCTTAAAAAGCCCTAAGGATGGAGATTCCACCACCTCCCTAAGTAACGCATTCCAGTGCTTCACCACCCTCCCAGTGAAACACTGTTTTCTAATATCCAACCTAGAACTCCCCCACTGCAACTTGATACCATTGCTTCTTGTTCTGTCATCTGCCACCACTGAGAACAGCCTAGCTCCATCCTCCTTGGAACCCCCCTTCAGGTAGTTGAAGGCTGCTATCAAATCCCCCCTCACTCTTCTCTTCTACAGACTAAATAACCCCAGTTCCCTGAGCCTATTCTCGTAAGTCATGTGTCCCAGCCCCCTAATCGTTTTCGTTGTCCTCCGCTGGACTCTCTCCAGTTTGTCCACATCCCTTCTGTAGTGGGGGGACAAAAACTGGACACAATACTCCAGGTGTGGCCTCACCAGTGCCGAATAGAGGGGAATAATCACTTCCCTTGATCTGCTGGCAATGCTCCTACTAATACAGCCCAATATGCCGTTAGCCTTCTTGGCAACAAACGCACACTCCTGAGTCATATCCACCTTCTCGTCCACTGTAATCCCCAGGTCCTTTTCTGTAGAACTGCCTCTTAGCCAGTTGGTCCTCAACCTGTAGTGGTGCATGGAATTCTTCCTTACTAAGTGCAGGACTCTGCACTTGTCCTTGATGAACCTCGTCGGATTTCTTTTGGCCCAATCCTCCAATTTCTCTGGACCCTATTCATACTCTCCAGCGTATCTACCTCTTCCCCCAGCTTCGTGTCATCTGCAAACTTGCTGAGGGTGCAATCCATCCCATCATCCAGATCATTAATAAAGATGTTGAACAAAATTGGCCCCAGGACCAACCCCTGGGGCACTCCGCTTGATAGCGGCTGCCAACTAGACATCGAACCGTTGATCACTAACCTTTGAGCCCGACAATCTAGCCAGCTTTCTATCCACCTTATAGTCCATTCATCCAATCCATACTTTTTTAACTTGCTGGCAAGAATACCGTGGAAGACCATAACAAAAGCTTTGCTAAAGTCAAACTATATCCACAGCTTTCCCCATATCCACAGGGCCAGTTATCTCATCATAGAAGACAATCAGGTTGGTCAGGCATGACTTGCCGTTGGTGAACCCATGTGGACTGTTCCTGATCACCTTCTTCTCCTCCACATGCTTCAAAACGGATTCCCTGAGGACCTGCTCCATGATTTTGCTGGGGACTGAAGTGAGGCTGTAGTTCCCTGGGTTCTCTTTCTTCCCTTTTTAAAATATGGGCACTATATTTGCCTTTTTCCAATCATCCAGGACCTCCCCCAATCACCACAAATTTTCAAAGATAATGGCCAATGGCTCTGCAATCACATCAGCCAACTCCCTCAGCATCCTTGGATGCATTAGAGCTGGACCCATGGACTTGTGCATGGCCAGCTTTTCTAAACAGTCCTTAACCTGTTCTTTCACCACTGAGGGCTGATCACCTCCTCCCCATGCTGTGTTGCCCAGTGCAGCAGCCTGGGAGCTGACCTTGTCTGGGAAGACTGAGGCAAAGAAAAGCATTGAGTACTTCAGCTTTTTCCACATCATCTGCCACTTTGTTACCTCCGCGTTCAGTAAGGGTCCCACACTTTCCCTGAACAACTTCTTTTTGCTAGCATACCTGTAGAAATCCTTCTTGTCACCCTTCACATACCTTGCTAGCTGCAACTCCAATTGTGCCTTGGATTTCCTGATTACACCCCTGCATGCTCTAGCAATATTTTTCTAGTCATCTATCCAAATTTCTACTTCTTGTAAGCTTCCTTTTTTAGTTTAAGCTTACCAAAGATTTCACTGTTAAGCCAAGCTGGTCGCCTGCCATATTTGCTATTCTTTCTGCACTTTGGGATGGTTTGTTCCTGAGCCCTCAATAAGGCTTCTTTAAAATACAGCCAGTTGTATTTTACAAAGAGCTCAATGTGTCTCTATAAGGCAGGTTTTCTAACCCCTCGGTCATTCTTGTAGCTCTTCTCTGAACCCTCTCCAATTTTTCCAACATCCTTGAATTGTGGACACCAGAACTGAACACAGTATTCCAGCAGTGGTCACATCAGCACCCAGTAAAACAACCTCTCCACTCCTACTTGAGATTTCCATATTTATGCATCCCAGGACTGTTATCTGTTTTGGCCACAGCATTACACTGGGATCTCATGTTCAGTTGATTATCCAGTATGACCCCGAAATCTTTTCCAGAGTCATTGCTTACCAGGGTAGAGTTCCCCATCCTGTAAGTATGGCCCAAATTCTTTGATCCTAGATGTATAAATTTAAATTTAGCTGAATTCAAACACATTGTAATACATAACTTATTCCCTGTAACCAGGAATCTACTTTAGACAGATAACATGCATAGGTGGTACACTGGAAAATCAGCTGGGAACTTTTGCTAACAATCCCTAGACATGAATGGGGAGCTGGAGAGTTAGCATTTTCATTGGAAAACCTTTGGTTGTAGAATTTACTTTCTTGGTTAGTCTGTCTAAATTTGAGTCTGCACCCCTGAAATACTCATCTAGTTTCTCTCTCAGTTTCTTGCACGGTGGGCAAGTTGTTCGAGAGTTAGTTCCAAGGTGGGATTTTAATTTTCTTTGTCAGTATGCCATGTTCATTTATTTAAAGACTTTTATACTTTTACTCAGTATGCCTGATAGGCATGAACATGAAATGCTGGACTAAAATTAGAGTGTATTGCTTCTGTTCAACATCCCATTTGTCATGAATTGAATGTACAAGTACATTTAGTTCCATGAAGTGTGTCTGATACCTCAGCAGAAACTTAATTTCAGGGCATTGTTTACAATTTAGAAGTGCAAAGGCTTGAGTTATACTCCCAACACTTCTAGCCAATTATCTGTTAGCAATTTATCTAAATTTCAAAATTTTCCCTAAGTCCAAAACTTTACCTGCAGGAAAGGATGAATTGATATGAAAACTTCATGCAATTATAAAGTAGAAGAAAAGAAGACAGGTATATCAAGAGTGCCCAGTATCATGGTATCAGGATACAAAACTATTTTTCCCCCCATAAGTTTCTGTAAAGCCCTTACCTTTCAACCTCTGCTCTCTGACTGGGATTGGTGATGGCTGCTATGTACTGCATAATGTATTTACTGGCCTCAGTTTTCCCAGCCCCACTCTCACCTGAAGACACAAACAGCAAAGTAGTACCATAAGCAAAGAAGAGATTTAAAAAAAATCAAGATACTGTAAGTCATTGATCATTGCAATCATGTCATTCTGCTTTGATGGCTTCTCTACGTTTTCTTATTTATTTGAGATATGAGGTGTTTTTGATACCAATGTAACCTTGCCTGACTGCCATTACTATGCTAACTTAAAACCAGTAACGAATAAAAGATTTCACAGGTTTGTAAGGCCAAGCAGGCAGAGGATCAGAAGGGACATTGTTAGAGGGAAAAGGTTGGCATGCAGTGGCTTGCTGGCAGCAATGCTGTGAACTGTAATACAAGAGACTACTGTTCAGCAGCTATCTTGGGTCTCTTGCTCCGCAGGCTGCTGGAGCATAGGGATACCATGGAAACTACGTGCCAGGATCTGAATGGCAATAGTTCCCTCTATGAGCATCTCCCCCACTGTTTAGAGTCATGGCAAGCAATTAGCTTTGGCCATCAAAACAGAAGACAAAACACTAACCGAAGTCATCTAAGGTGGAAGGGAGTCCTCAAAGAAAGGACAGGACTGAATGCTACAGGCTTTTTCCGGAAACCATTCTTCAACCAGACTGCGGGTGTTATAAGGAAGGGACTCACATTCAAGTTATCACCACACAACAACATTACTCCTGGGGGAATTCTGCGGCACTGTGCATGTGCAAAATTCATAGATTACTTTGCTTCCCCTGCATCCGGACCCTCACCCCTGCACCCAGATCAGCTCCGCTGAGACCCCCACACTCAGATCCCCCCTGTGGAGCCCTAAACACCTTAACCTGAAACCCCCTGCAGAGTACCTGCACTCTTGCCCCTGCACTCAGAACCCTCCCAACAAGCTCCTATGCATCCAGATCCCTCCTGCACTCGGACCCCACACTGAGCCGCTCACATCCAGATTGCTCCAGACAGAACTCTCTCACCCCACACATGGATTCCCCCCACACTAAGCCCCTCCACACTTGGATCCTGCCAGGCTGAGCCTGTCTGCCCACTCCTGGAGTGCATGTGGGAGAGGGTCAGGGTCCTGGGGTGTTTCTGGGACAGACCCAGCCCTTGGGCTGTATCAGGGTCTGGTGCAGCCTCACCCCACCTCCAGGCAGCCAGTGGCCTGTGCTCCCCACTGCCATGCCAGAACCTCTACATATATTCATTGACAAATAAAATTTGCAGAATTTTAAAATAGTGTGTGCAGAATTTTTCTTTTTGGCACAGAACTTTTAATTTTTTGGAGCAGAATTCCCTCATGGAGTATAATATGGATCAATAATTAGTTTAATCTACAAGTTCTTGAATTAGACAATTGTATTTGAATGATATAGATGCAGGCTCATACGCAAATTAAAGTTTTGAACATAGTGAAATTCTCCCTTTAGCAAATGTAGCATTAGACAAATTGTTCTGCTTCCTTCCTTGAGTTTCACAAGGAGGGTCAACTAGTCCTCAGGTAGTGAGGAGAGGCTTTTCCACCTTACCTGATATTACAATGCAGGTATCTTTTGATCGTCTCTTCATGGCCTTGTAAGCAGCGTCAGCAATTGCAAAGAGATGAGGGGGCCTCTCATATAACTCCCGTCCTTTGTACTGCTCAATCATGTCACGACCATAAATGTTCAAGTTTTTGTAAGGGTTCACAGAAACCACCACTTCACCAATAAATGTGTAAATCCGTCCCTTATCAAACCTGCCCAGGGAGAGCCGAAGGGGAAGGTTAGTCAAATGTAATAAATCAGAATTTGTATTCTGCATCCAAGTTGTCCATTTGATTATACCAGTCATTTGATACAAATATTTTTCATTTTTTTACAATATAATAAAATACTACTAAGGAAAAGCTTTCTATTCAGCATACGTGGTACGTCAATGTGTCATTTTAGGTATTCAGGTAACAGGACTATGAATCAAGACTGATTTTGAATCGAACGCTACTTACAGAAATTACCACCACTGATGTTTCACCTGAAAAATGTTAGATACAGATTTGCCTGCTGAGTATTACTGCAAAACTTTATGACAAGGTAGGTGAGGCAATATCTTTCATTGGACCCACTTCTGTTTGTGAAATGGACAAGCTTTCAAATGTAGTAGGTGACCTGAAGAAGAGTTCTGTGAAGCTCAAAAGCTAGTCCCTTCCGCCAACAGAAGTGGGTCCAAAAAAAGATATTACTTAACCTACCTTATCTCTCTCATATTCTGGGACCAACATGGTTACAGCAATACTGCAAACATAAGCTTAGGACCACAGATTACACTACAATGCATCCAATGAAGTGAGCTGTAGCTCACAAAAGCTTATGCTCAAATATATTTGTTAGTCTCTAAGGTGCCGTAAGTACTCCTTTTCTTTTTGCAAATACAGACTAACACAGCTGCTACTCTGAAACCAAAGATTACACTTTGTTCCACATACATACCCAACCAGCCTTTCAACATGCATTTCAGATATTTCTATTACAGTTCGTGATCTACAAAGGCATAGAATTTGCTGTAGACATTATTTTACTCAGGCTGGAGTAAATTTTAAATCACTGCTTGAATTCAATAGAGCAAAGGTGTATAAAAAACACTGGAGTTTCTAATCCACCTGCCTAAATAAACCAGATATATAGAAGGAGAGGTTTGCTTTCAGATGTTAAGTTTTGAGGATCTTAGACACTGCATGGCCCAGGAAGATGCACAGAAATCTGGGAGCCAGAACTAGAGCTCTGGTGACATTTACGGGGGGAAAGTTGTAAGACAGTGAATTAACCTACAATTCAGGGGGGAAAAATCCAACTTTCAACCCTAATGATTGTTTCCATTCAAAAGGAGCTCTTCACAGTAAGGAGCCCAGAGTGGAACTACAGCCCCAATGTTTAAGTGAAGTTTGAAAACTATCAAGTCCCAGACGAGTATACAAAAGGAGATAGCTACGACTAATATTAACCAATCAACCCTCAGCGGCACCAGTCCTCCTTGTGGAGAGATGAATAAAAGTAGTCTGGAGTTTCTACACAGCCATTTTTAAGAAGGGGGTCTCAACCTTTTTCTTTCTGAGCCCCCCCCCCAACACGCTCTAACAACTCCATGGCCCACCTGTGTCACAACAACTGGTTTTCCACTTATAAAAGGGGTAGAAAGCAGGGCAATTGTGCCTGGGGCCCATGCCATAGGGGCCCCTGCAAAGCTACATTGCTCAGGCTTCAGCTGTAGCCCTGGGTGGCGGGAGTCAGAGCCCCAGACTGCAGCCCCGTGCAGTGGGGCTTTGGCTTTCTGCCCTGGCCCCAGAAAGTCTAATGCTGGCTGCTTGGAGGACCCCCTGAAACCTGCCCCCGGTGGAGAACCACTGCATTGTGTAGCAGTATGCAATTTGTGTTATGACTAACATTAGATGGCATCATAACACTTTTATAAAAAGAAAAGCAAGAGATTTCAGGATTGTCCATTAACTAAAGCACAGCTCTGAGATTTCTCTCTTAAAATGCATTGTCATCTCTTTACCACAAAGCAGCAAACTGACTATTTTTCCAGTGCTTATGAATGGAATACAGTAGCTATTACAGTGCACACACTGCATCAGTCCTTGAGCTGGAGTCTTGGTGGGTTTACAGTCTTCAGTTTTGCTGCACATCCATTAAAGTATGTGATTCAGCAGATCGGTTTCTAAAAAGCTCAGCTTGCATCACTAAATGTATGGTCTTGGTCATGCCAGGACAACTGAGTTAGAATCACAGAATCATAGAACATCAGGGTTGGAAGGGACCTCAGGAGGTCATTAGTCCAACCCCCTGCTCAAAGCAGGACTAATCCCCCACTAAATCAACCCAGCCAGGGCTTTGTCAAGCCTGACCTTAAAAACCTCAAACGAACGAGATTCCACCACCTCCCTACGTAACCCATTCCAGTGCTTCACCACCCTCCTAGTGAAATAGTTTTTCCTAATATCCACCCTAGACCTCCCCCACTGCAACTTGAGACCATTACTCCTCGTTCTGTCATCTGCTACCACGGAGAACAGTCTAGATCCATCCTCTTTAGAACCCCGATCAGGTAGTTGAAAGCAGCTATCAAATGCCCCCTCACTCTTCTCTTCTGCAGATTAAATAATCCCACTTCCCTCAGCCTCTCCCCATAAGTCATGAGCTCCAGCCCCCTAATCATTTTTGTTGCCCTCCGCTGGACACTCTGCAATTTTTCCACATCCTTCTTGTAGTGCAGAGCCCAAAACTGGACACAGTACTCCAGATGAGGCCTCACCAATGTCGAACAGAGGGGAATGATCACATCCCTCGATCTGCTGGCAATGCTCCCACTTATACAGCCCAAAATGCCGTCTGCCTTCTTGGCAACAAGGGCACACTGTTGACGCATATCTAGCTTCTGGTCCACTGTAACCCCTAGGTCCTTTTCTGCAGAACTGCTGCCTAGCCGTTCGGTCCCTAGTGTGTAGTAGTGCATGAGATTCTTCCGTCGTAAGTGCAGGACTCTGCATTTGTCCTTGTTGAACCTCATCAGATTTCTTTTAGCCCAATCCTCTAATTTGTCTAGGTCCCTCTGTATCCTATCCCTACCCTCCACATATCTACCACTCCTCCCAGTTTAGTGTCATCTGCAAACTTGCTGAGGGTGCAGTCCACGCTATCCTCCAGATCATTAATGAAAATATTGAACAAAAACGGCCCCAGGACTGACCCCTGAAGATGGTTGAACATGTTCCCAATCAGTATCCTCCTCATTAGGGAGCTGAAAATCCGAAGGAATGTTTTTCAGCTCATACCTACATTTAATTTTTTTTTCTTTGGTGGGGGAACAGAGAGAACTTTGAAGGCAACTCAAAATTAAGGATTTTCTTGAAAAATGAATACTTTTAAATTAGCAGTAAGACTGAAATATATTGGGTTCCACACAATTATTGTGACAGAAACAACTGATTACACACAAAAAAGAAACTTGGAGGGCAGCTATGATACTAAACAACAGTTTCAAGTGTGGTATAAAATATAGGGTCCCATCACCAACTCTTAAAATGCCAATTTACCTGCAAAGAACCAAGAAGGAAGCATCGCTTCTCCCCACCCCCCCACGGTAATTGTAATCGGACTCAATCCTGGAGGTTTCCAACTGTACTTTGTACAAATACGTGAAGTTTGGAGGGATGATTTTGGGCAGAAACCCAAACTATTTAACACTTTTGAAGCTAATAATTGTCAGCAGGGGTGTTTCAGATTTGTTTTATCAAAACTTACAGTTGAAAAGCAGGCTTCTGAAGCAGATCAGTAGATTTTGTTTAGAAGGGAGACAAAGACATTAAAATGTCAAGGAATGTAACTTAAACTCTCTGTCCAGCTACTGAAAGTTATGAATTATGTAACTTGAAGATGAGGTCAAAGTATTGGGTGCTGTGGAGATAAAAAACTCAGGACGTTGGTCAACAGGGATGGCTCTTTTGCTTTTGAAAAGACCCTGGTAGTTCTTCCCTGAATCTTATGGCTTCCCCTCTCAGAGCATGTGCACACGGGCTAAGTTAAAGAATCTTCTAGCATTTTTTTTTTCATTCAATAGTTCCTTCCATACTTACACAGTCGTGACTTTTTGGAAGCAGGGAATCCATGGGAAGCAGAGTATATTCTCTATTACCCTGCTGATCTTTTCCGGGAGGTATACCAATTGGATCTGTGTCTTTCTAAAGCCATTACTCTGGGATTTTGCAGCAGTTCCTTTCTGTCATCCTCCCTGCTACGCTGGGCATCACAAAATGGGGAAGAGATGGCCAGCCCTCTGTGGAGATAGAGGTGGTTAGGGACTATTTAGAAAAGCTGGACGTGCACAAGTCCATGGGGCCGGACGAGTTGCATCCGAGAGTGCTGAAGGAACTGGCGGCTGTGATTGCAGAGCCATTGGCCATTATCTTTGAAAACTCGTGGCGAACCGGGGAAGTCCCAGATGACTGGAAAAAGGCTAATGTAGTGCCAATCTTTAAAAAAGGGAAGAAGGACGATCCTGGGAACTACAGGCCAGTCAGCCTCACTTCAGTCCCTGGAAAAATCATGGAGCAGGTCCTCAAAAAATCAATCCTGAAGCACTTGCATGAGAGGAAAGTGATCAGGAACAGCCAGCATGGATTCACCAAGAGAAGGTCATGCCTGACTAATCTAATCGCCTTTTATGATGAGGTTACTGGTTCTGTGGATGAAGGGAAAGCAGTGGATGTATTGTTTCTTGACTTTAGCAAAGCTTTTGACACGGTCTCCCACAGTATTCTTGTCAGCAAGTTAAGGAAGTATGGGCTGGATGAATGCACTACAAGGTGGGTAGAAAGCTGGCTAGATTGTCGGGCTCAACGGGTAGTGATCAATGGCTCCATATCTAGTTGGCAGCCGGTATCAAGTGGAGTACCCCAAGGGTCGGTCCTGGGGCCGGTTTTGTTCAATATCTTCATAAATGATCTGGAGGATGGTGTGGATTCCACTCTCAGCAAATTTGCGGATGATACTAAACTGGGAGGAGTGGTAGATACGCTGGAGGGGAGGGATAGGATACAGAAAGACCTAGACAAATTGGAGGATTGGGCCAAAAGAAATCTGATGAGGTTCAATAAGGATAAGTGCAGGGTCCTGCACTTAGGACGGAAGAACCCAATGCACAGCTACAGACTAGGGACCGAATGGCTAGGCAGCAGTTCTGCGGAAAAGGACCTAGGGGTGACAGTGGACGAGAAGCTGGATATGAGTCAGCAGTGTGCCCTTGTTGCCAAGAAGGCCAATGGCATTTTGGGATGTATAAGTAGGGGCATAGCGAGCAGATCAAGGGACGTGATCGTTCCCCTCTATTCGACATTGGTGAGGCCTCATCTGGAGTACTGTGTCCAGTTTTGGGCCCCACACTTCAAGAAGGATGTGGATAAATTGGAGAGAGTCCAGCGAAGGGCAACAAAAATGATTAGGGGACTGGAACACATGAGTTATGAGGAGAGGCTGAGGGAGCTGGGATTGTTTAGCCTGCAGAAGAGAAGAATGAGGGGGGATTTGATAGCTGCTTTCAACTACCTGAGAGGGGGTTCCAAAGAGGATGGCTCTAGACTGTTCTCAATGGTAGCAGATGACAGGACGAGGAGTAATGGTCTCAAGTTGCAGTGGGGGAGGTTTAGATTGGATATTAGGAAAAACTTTTTCACTAAGAGGGTGGTGAAACACTGGAATGCGTTACCTAGGGAGGTGGTAGAATCTCCTTCCTTAGAGGTTTTTAAGGTCAGGCTTGACAAAGCCCTGGCTGGGATGATTTAACTGGGAATTGGTCCTGCTTTGAGCAGGGGGTTGGACTAGATGACCTTCTGGGGTCCCTTCCAACCCTGATATTCTATGATTCTCTCCCAATACAATTTGATTTCCTTCTTCACAGCAGCTGAGGATTTTGTACTTTGACCTGTGTCTACGAAGCCCAGAGGCAGTGGCAGATTAATGCACGGCACCATGGAGCCACAGCTAATTTGGGGGTCCCAGAAGCACTGGAATCTGTAGAATTACGGAGGGCGATTAGCACCAGAACTGTGGCCCCACCCCTGCTCCTCCTCTTTCCCCTGGGGCCCCACCCCCTGCTCCTTCTCCCCTGCCCCCCCCAGACCCCACCCTATCCCCTCCCCCACAAAGAACGCCACCCAGGGCAGGTGGAGGGCCTGGGCCTCCCCACAGTGGCCCAGGCTCCCTGAGTGGCTCTTAGGGGTCTTGGGGAAGAGAGGAGGAGCAGGACCCTGTGGTGGGTGAGGCCTAAGGCCCACCTTAGCCTCCCCACACTGGGAAGAGGCTGGTACCACTAGCAGGGGCTGCACTTTACAGGAGGGAAGATGATCATCTTATCAGCTTCCCTGCCGCCACCGCTACGCACCTGCCCGAAGGGGGGGGGGGGGGGGAGGAGAGACATGCAGAGTCACAATGCCCCCTTCCCCCCCCCAATTTCTCAGGATGCCTCCGGTGCAGATGCCCAGCAGTGAGGAGACAGCACTCCCCCAGCAGCAGCACTCTCCCTGTGTCCCTGCAGCCCAGGGGAGGAAGGAAGCAGCTGGCGACCAGCTGAACTCCTTCCCCCACCACATGGGGCTGCTTCGTCTTCCCCGCTGTTGGAGTCCCAGTGCTGCTGCCTGCTTTGCATACCACCCCTCGGGGGGAGTCAGGGAGCGGAGGCAGAGGCAATGCATGGGACTCCAGCAGCAGGGAAGGCGAAAAAGCAGCTTCCTATGGCAGAGGAGCAGCTCAGCCAGCAGCCAGTGCCTAGCACAATGGGGTCCTGGTCCACGACTGAGACTCCCAGGGGCTATAATAATACAGACAGCCGCCCTGCTGCTTCCTCCCCAGGCTGCACAGACAGACACGTTGGGAGCACCGTTGCCAAGGGGAGTGCTGTCTCCTCACTACTAGGTGTCTGCAACAGAAATGTCCTGAAAATTGGGGGGAGGGCACGTGACCCACCAGAACCTCTCATTTGTGTCCCCCACTAGCCACAGCTACATATCACCTCTGACAACGCCCATGTTAAAAAGTGGGCAGGCATGGCCCTCCTAGTTTTAAAACTGTGGGGGCATGCCCCCCACCAATTCTGGGGCCCAAATATTCTTTGTACCCAGGATCCCAATAAATCTTCATCCGCCTCTGCCTAGAGGTATTCTCCAGGTGCTCCAGTGAACGGGCAGAAAATCAAAACAGTCAGCTACAAGGGAGCAGCTTGGCACAGGCAGATGACAGCCAAAGATCTACTGATCTGCTTCAGAAGCCTCCCTCTCAGCTGGAAATTTAAACAAATCTGAAACACCCCTGCTGATAAAGCAATTGTCAATTTTTAAATTGTTAACATTGTAATACTTTCTCATAAAACAAATTCACACATTTATTATTTCCCAGGTGATCCCAGGACTGGAAAAGCTCCCAGGGTACTGGATCAGATAGGTAGGGGTGGCACAGGAGGTGGACCTCCCTCAGGGCTCTAACAAGGAAATCCATGTCTCACCATAACAGATTTTACTTTAAGGGTATCTGAATTCATGGACCATGGATGTTTCTGTCCAAAGCTTAAATTATACTAAGTACTGCACACAGTTGTGTTTAGATGTTCCTAAACTATGAGCTTCCCTTCCGTACCCCTCCTTGTTGATAAAGCTTCTTTTCAAACAACAGTGGAGTACTGCACTGCTGCAGGCCAAGAACAGCTGTGGCTGTTTTTCTAGCTGCATTTCTTTGGTTGTGATTCTTCTTGGGTAAAGAAAAATAAGAACTTATGAAAGAGTAAAAAGTAGCCTAATGACTGCAGTCCAAACTGGAAGGTTCAAGCAACATGAGATTCCCTAATCCACTTTACTGCAAGGTTGCACAAAATACAGGTTCCAGATCCATTCAAAACTTTATTACAAAGCTCGCTATGGGAAAGATACTCTGCCAACTGGATGCACGTCAACACATACATTATCTTAAATAATTCAGTGCTGTATGTATAATACAGCAGTGGATTTTTCATTATTAAAAGTCAGCAGAATGGCATTTTTGTGAAGACAAACCACCATCCATACCTGCATATAATGACATTCCCACAGGCATACCTTTTCCTGTAGATTTACATTACTTCCAGTAACAATAAGCTCCATTCTCACCTAAAAGACGTAGCATTTTTCTGTAGAGGTTATGTTTCCATAAAGATTAACTGCATCTATTATCTGCTTCACTATTTTCTAGGTCTAATATCCTGGGACCAACACAACTACAAGTACACTGCATATTTCCTGGGTTCTCAGTTTGCTACTTTGAGGTTTACGATCCAGTAGCTATTAAGGGAAGTCATAATATTTAACTCTTGTGTAAATATTTTGCATAAGGATCAGGAATGCTGGGTCTGTTTTTTAAATTAAATCTTTATACCATTAAGAATTTGTACAAAGTAACAAAAAGAAAGATAGGAAGTGAATACAAACAGGTAAGCCAGAAAAACAATACCTAAATGGACAGAAACAAAAGTGTAGGAGAGAAGAGTGACAGGGAGGGGGGAGAGAAACCCTATATGCAGGATTCTATTACTACTCAGGATAAACATGCCTCTTCCCCATTAGTTTGACTATTTTGGTTCAAGTTCACCAAAACATTCAATAGTGTCCTTAATACAATGAAGAGAGTCCCGTAAATACCAGACACACAGAGTACATGTAAGGCTATTTTAACAGTCAGTGTTCTGTGAGGTCCTTAGTCGGTACTTGAAAGGAAGGAAACTTTACAGGTTAGTGCATGGCAACTTTTTTATAAGTCAAAGTAACTTCCTTTCCCAAAGAACAGTGAAACCCATTACACACCCAAGAGACTAGCTGCACAGAAAGAGGCACTACAGAAATCAGAAAACTGCTGAGGTTCTTGATAATGGACCCACCACCAGAGTGCGCTAATGTTTAGCTCTCAGTAGTTGAAAGCTAGAATTCCTCCCACCTGACAAATGCTACAGTCAAAAATAAAACACTGTTCTTATTGAGGAAATGATGCAACTTCAAACACACTCAGTACAAACAAAGAAAAAGTTAGCTGGCAAGAGTTGGAACCCATATTTCAAAACATTTGCAGAATACAGGCTGTTAAAGAAAAGCACCCTACCATGCAACCCCACTCCAAATGTGCCAGTTAAAACAGTAGTTATAAAGGGAATTTACAACACTGCTCCCCTGCACTGAAAGTGAGTTGTCCATTCATGCTTAGCTGGGACCTCAAGTGATAACCTCACTCTGTCAGATCACAGTTTATAAAATTCAGTTTACTTTCTGAGATAGTTAACATGAAGAACATGAACTTACTGATTTTTCAGAGCTAGATTGTTTTCTAGCTATTACACAAGAATTAAAATTTTCATTTATCAAAGATACATTTTATTAGCCTCTAAGAAAAGCATTCCAGAATAAAGTCACCTGACCACATCTTAAAAGAACTAGTAGGTATAGACATTACTATCAGTTTCTATTTTGTCTGTGGGAGAAGGCTGTCTGCTGTGGGATCCATTCACTACTTATCTGGGCACTGAGTGTCTTATACAATGTTTTGTTTTACACACAAACACACACACACTTAAAAGTTAAACTGCTATTCCAAAAGTGCAGGACCCAATGCATCTATTCAATCTTGTCCTTTCCTCCACCACACCAGAGACCACTTCAGAGATAGAACAATTATCACTATATGAAGCTCCTCTTAAACCACCAGTGAAGAGTTAATTTCAGTTTAATTTTAACAGTGCTTAAATGCTTTATACTAAGGTTCCACAAATCCATGGTTTATAAAGGGCTAATAAATTATAGATGTTATAAGCACATCACAGATATGAGTAGTGTGTGTGCTAGAGATTGTTATCAGCTGAGATGGGGTGCACTTGCCCCACACTGGACGAGGAAGGGTTAACCTCACATTGTGGGCTGAGGAAGCCATTCCCACTCAACTCTACTGGGCATGCTCCAAATGCACTAGTATAAAAAGGAGCAGTTCAGCTCAGTTGGGGCTGACTGCTGGTGAAGAAGGATGCAAGTTGCAGGTTCCAGCTGAGGAGCAGCTGAAGCCAAAAGCCATGGGAGCTGGAGACACCGCAACCCAGGCAGATGCCAGGAGGCCCCACAGAGTCCACAGTCACTGGGGACAGCACATACTGGGGAACCTGGAGATGCCCAGACCACAGCAGAGGAAACCATGGTAGGAAGCAGTCCAGGGGAATTAGATAGTTGCTCAGTTAGTGACCCAGAACTTTGAGTCAGAGTGTTTTGGTTGGACCCCCACTGATGCAGTGGCAAGTGCTCTTGCCACTACCAGGGCTCTGGACTGGGGCCTGGTGGAGAAGAAGGGCCTGGGCCCCCTATCTGGGCTGCCAGCACCACTTTTTGTGTGTGGCAGCCCCCTTCCTCGACTGAGGCCACTTGGCCCCTAGGCCTCACTGCCCTGCTGACTAGGACAAATCCACTGACTTTGGCTGCTAGGCCTTACAGCCCTGCTGACTGGAGCAAAGCTATTTACTTTGACCACTAAGCTTTACTGCCCTCCTAACAAGGATGAAGCCATTGACTCTGGCCACTAGGCCTTGCTACCTGGCACAAATACATTGACTTTGGCTAAAGAGGCATAAACATGGGCTGCTTACACCCTGCCCCTACACCCTAAGGGAGACAGGGTGCACTCACCCCACACTGGATGGGGTCCCACCAAACCTGTCACATAAGCATATCTGTAGAACATCTTATAGGTTGTTAAAAAGACTGAGCTGTTGTACTTTCATTTGACTTATTAAAAGATTCATCATTAACCCTTTATCAACAATAAATGGAACATTTAATATTAGTGTGATCAATTTATTTCTCCCTTTTTCCTTATCATCCATATGCATAGGAGGAAAGACAGCCCCTGAGATTAGGGTGCTAGTATGGGACTCAGGAGATCCAGGTCAGTTCCTTGGTCTGCCATAGACTTTCTGCGTGACCTTGGGCTTGGACACAAAGTCTCTGTGCCTCATGTCTCAATCTGTGCAAACGGGATAACAGTACCTTCATACCTCGTATGAGGGGATTATGAAAATAAATACATTTAAAAGATTGTGAGATAGTCAGACCCCATGATAATGGGGACAGATAACCGTAGATACAGATATGCACATTCCAGAGACCATTACTTTCACCACAGCAATCAGAGTAATCCCCACTAAATATACTTAGCTTGTAAAGGGAAAAATGCAAAAAAAAAAACCCCAAAAAACCCTTTAAACCATCAGGACCTTGCATTTTAGAAGCATGCACTAACACAGCAGTCATCTTACAGCATACACATGTAGTTTGACAGAAGTTCACTGAAAATAAGGGATTTTCTCTTTGCTGGGACAACTCAAACAAAGCTAGAAAACTTAGTTTTCATACAGAGTTTGAACGCATCAAGTACTTTTAAGTGCTATGTATGGTTAGAGGAAGGATGTCTGTCGATGACTCTTAAAATTATTTTTCAAATACTTAAGCTCGAACTGAATCTGTGCAGTTCAGTGTATTTTTTAAAACATGTTAGCTAAAACATTAAGTTTAAAACTCTACTGTAGATTGGGCAAGCTGTATGTTAACACAGGACAGATTAGGATGTTATCAGTAGAGAAACCTGATTTATTAAACTCCACTTTGACAGTGAAATAGCATATACACACTATTTTTAATAAGTTAGACATGTTCACCAAAACATTCAATAGTGTCCTATCTGGACACAAAATCAGCAACAGATGGTCCCCCCATGCTTTTGAAGAAATTTAACTGGACTGGTTAAATGGCCTTCTCCTGTACACCTCTAAGGTACAAGTGCAATTTTCCATATGCAACTCCAGTCTTCCTTCATCAATATTAAGCACTATTTCAAGGTTTACCTAAAAAAAGTACCCTTGTCTCTCAAACAGGCACAGAGGAATTAAGTTAGTCTTACAGTAAATTGTTCATAACTCATGATAATGCAAATAATCCCTAAACCAGGAGAACTGAGATTGAAATAAGGAGGGGGAAATGTGTAGCCAATACTTTCTCCTTACTATAGTTAGAAAAAAGAACATCCAGTCAAGTCATTACCACCACCTTTGCTCCTAGAAAAAACAATCCAAGTCCTGATCGGATTCTTAATATGCCCCAGATGTTTTAATTCATGCCATAAATCAATTTCAAATCTAGGTTTTCCTGGTGGACTGTGCTCTAGAAAAACTAAGTCTTCCTTTGCATGGTTCTGAACTGTTTCAGTTAAGTTAAAATGTTGCCAATTTAATAAAATAGGAAATGCCATTCACGGTGCATTCTGCACCACTCCTTTCCTGTACGGGATGGAACAGAAAGGGCAGGGCAAGGAATAAGTAATTCATTCATCAGCAACTTTCACAATGACCTGCTTAGAAACAGGGTAAAGTCTCCTGTGAAGGGCACCCACCAGAAGGCTACAAAGGAGCACAGTAAACGATAACAATGATTCTCATAGGAAATAAACTAAACTGCAGTGTCACAACCTTATCATCATCAATCCAGTCATATTACAGCAAGGACTCCTTTTACAAGGCTGACTCAGTTCTTACACACCACCAACTCTTGATTTATACAGCCGACTTTGCAAGCTATACAAATGTTAAGAAGGTTAGCAGTAGAGAAGAGAAAGTATCAAACTGTTGAGCCTCTTATCTCTAATTACAGTTTTCACACTGGTTGAATAGAAAGTGAAGTTCTGAAACCTATATAGTAATCATCATGGATTACAGACAGATTCCCTTTCAAAGACAGTCAAACTGGAAGCTGAAATGTTTACTGAAGCCCCTTCCTTAAAAATAAGCTACAAACTACTAACCTTGTTGGGGAGGGGAGGGGAGGGGGGACGGCTAAATCACTAAACATAAGAGACACAGAATACTTTCATTTCTGTTCGCTTCAAAGGGCAGCACGAGCTGTCCCTCCCCAACGTTTAGGCAGCGCTAGAAATCTTTTTGATACAAATTAGGTTTTTTTGTTTTTAACACTTCTTTAGCTATGGATGCTAAGTAGGCACAACACCTGGGCAATAGAAAGTATGAGAGAGGACATGCTGTGTAACTTCCTCAGACAGGGAGAGAGCCCGCACCACCTGGAAGCTGTGCTACCCACTCCACTACAGAGAAACTCCTGCAGGTTTTGTTCCCTGGGGCAGGGAGACACCTTTACAATTTCCTGTGGTAAAACGCCTTGATGTCTAGTTGGCAGCTGGTATCAAGTGGAGTGCCCCAGTGGTCAGTCCTGGGGCCGGTTTTGTTCAACATCTTTATTCATGATATGGATGATGGGATGGATTGCACCCTCAGCAAGTTCGCAGATGACACTAACCTGGGGGGAGAGGTAGATACACTGAACGGTAGGGATAGGGTCCAGAGACCTAGAAAAATTGGAGGATTAGGCCAAAAGAAATCTGAAGTTCAACAAGGACAAGTGCAGAGTCCTCCTGCATTTAGAACAGAAAAATCCCATGCACCGATACAGGCTGGGCACTGACTAGCTAAGAAGCGGTTCTGCAGAAAAGTACCTGGGGATTACAGTGGATAAAAAACTGGATATAAGTCAGCAGCGTACCCTTGTTGCCAAGAAACCTAATGGCATTTTGGGCTGTATTAGTAGGAGCATTGCCAACAGATCAAGGGAAGTGATTATTCCCTTCTATTCAGCACTGGTGTGGCCACATCTGGACTATTACGTCCAGTTTTGGGGGCCCCAATACAGAAAAGATGTGGACAAATTGGAAAGAGTCCAGCAGAGGGCAATGAAAATGATCAGGGGGCTGAGGCACACAACTTACGAGGAGACGCTGAGGGAACTGGGCTTGTTTATGTTTAGTCTGCAGAACTGAAGAATGAGGGAGGATTTGATAGCAACCTTCAACTACCTGAAAGGGGTAGGTTCCAAAGACTATGGAGCTCAGCTATTCTCAGTGGTGGCAGATGACAGAACAAGGAGCAATGATCTCAAATTGCAGTGGGGAAGGTCTAGTTGGATATTAGGAAACACTATTTCACTAGGAGGGTGGTAAAGCACTGGAATGGGTTCCCTAGAGAGGTGGTGGAATCTCCATCCTTAGAGGTTTGACAAAGCCCTGGCAGGGATGATTTCGTTGGTGGTGGTCCTGCTTTGAGCAGGAGGTTGGACTAGATGGACGAGATGACTTCCTGAGGTCTCTTCGAATCCTAATCTTCTATGATTGGCTGTTTTTAAAAAAAATCTCAAATCATAATGAAACTATCACATCTCTCAAAGTGCAGGGAGTGGTGACAGAGGAGAAGGGGGTATGTAGGTAATACTGAGATAGCTCTACAGCAATGGTCTCCAACTTTTTATGTCCAAGGTCACTTTTTGAATCTCAGGGTAACCCAGGAACTACCCCACCCCTTCCCCGAAGCACCACCCCTTCCCCAAAGACCTACCCCGCTCACTCCATCCCCCCTCTCTCCGTTGCTCGTTCTCCCCCACCCTAAGAACATAAGAATGGCCATACTGGGTCAGACCAAAGGTCCATCCAACCCAGTATCCTGTGTACTGACAGTGGCCAATGCCAGGTGCCCCAGAGGCAGTGAACCTAACAGGTAATGATCCAGTGATCTCTCTCCTGCCATCCATCTCCACCCTCTGACAAACAGAGGCTAGGGACACCATTCCTTACCCATCCTGGCTAATAGCCATTAATGGACTTAACCTCCATGAATTTATCCAGTTCTCTTTTAAACCCTGTTATAGTCCTAGCCTTCACAACCTCCTCAGGCAAGGAGATCCACAGGTTGACTGTGCGCTGAGTGAAGAAGAACTTCCTTTTGTTTGTTTTAAACCTGCTGCCCATTAATTTCATTTGGTGGCCCCTTGTTCTTATATTATGGGAACAAGTAAATAACTTTTCCTTATTCACTTTCTCCAACCACTCATGAGTTTATATACCTCTATCATATCCCCCCTTAGTCTCCTCTTTTCCAAGCTGAAAAGTCCGAGACTCTTTAATCTCTCCTCATATGGGACCCGTTCCAAACCCCTAATCATTTTAGTTGCCCTTCTCTGAACCTTTTCTAATGCCAGTATATCTTTTTTGAGATGAGGGGACCACATCTGTACGCAGTATTCAAAATGTGGGCATACCATGGATTTATAGAAGGGCAATAAGATATTCTCCGTCTTATTCTCTATCCTTTTTGTAATGATTCCTAACATCCTGTTTGCTTTTTTGACAGCCACTGCACACTGCATGGGCGTCTTCAGAGAACTATCCATGATGACTCCAACATCTTTCTCCTGATTAGCTGTAGCTAAATTAGCCCCCATCATATTGTATGTATAGTTGTGGTTATTTTTTCCAATGTGCATTACTTTACATTTATCCACATTAAATTTCATTTGTCATTTTGTTGCCCAATCACTTAGTTTTGTGAGATCTTTTTGACATTCTTCACAGTCTGCTTTGGTCTTAACTATCTTGAGCAGTTCAGTATCTTCGGCAAACTTTGCCACCTCGCTGTTTACCCCTTTCTCCAGATCACTTATGAATAAATTGAATAGAATTGGTCCTAGGACTGACTCTTGGAAAACACCACTAGTTATCCCTCTCCATTCTGAAAATTACCATTTATTCCTACCCTTTGTTCCCTGTGTTTTTAACCAGTTCTCAATCCATGAAAGGATCTTCCCTCTTATCCCATGACAACTTAATTAACGTAAGAGCCTTTGGTGAGGGACCTTGTCAAAGGCTTTCTGGAAATCAAAGTACACTATGTCCACTGGACCCCCCGGTCCACATGTTTATTGACCCCCTCAAAGAACTCTAATAGATTAGTAAGACTTGATCTCCCTTTACAGAAACAATGTTGACTTTTGCCCAACAATTTATGTTCTTCTATGTGTCTTACAATTTTATTCTTTACTATTGTTTCAACTAATTTGCCCAGTATTTACGTTAGACTTACTGGTCTGTAATTGCCAGGATCACCTCTACAGCCCTTCTTAAATATTGGCCTTACATTAAATCAGCTTCTGTACCCAATGACTGGAAGATAGCTAAAGGACAGGTTACAAACCATAGTTCACATTAGAGTTCTTTCAGAACTCTTGGGTGAATGCCATCTGGTCCCAGTGACTTGTTACTGTTAAGTTTCTCAATTAAATTCCAAAACCACCTCTAGTGACACTTCAATCTGTGACAATTCCTCAGATTTGTCACCTACAAAAGATTGCTCAGGTTCGAAAATCTCCCTAACAGCCTCAGCTGTGAAGACTGAAGCAAATAATTCAGTTAGTTTCTCCTCAATGACTTTATTGTCTTTAAGTGCTCCTTTTGAATCTCGATCATCCAGGGGCCTCACTGGTTGTTTAGCAGGCTTCCTGCTTCGGATGCACTTAAACATTGTGTAGAGAGTTGTCACTTTGGATGGGCTATCACCAGCAGGAGAGTGAATTTGTGTGTGGGGGGGTGGAGGGTGAGAAAACCTGGATTTGTGCTGGAAATGGCCCAACTTGATGATCACTTTAGATAAGCTATTACCAGCAGGACAGTGGGGTGGGAGGAGGTATTGTTTCATATTCTCTGTGTGTATATAAAGTCTGCTGCAGTTTCCACGGTATGCATCCGATGAAGTGAGCTATAGCTCACGAAAGCTCATGCTCAAATAAATTGGTTAGTCTCTAAGGTGCCACAAGTACTCCTTTTCTTTTTGCGAATACAGACTAACACGGCTGTTACTCTGAAACCAAACATTTTGTTGTTACCTTTTGAGTTTTTAGCTAGCTGATCTTCAAACTCCTTTTTGGCTTTTCTTATTATATTTTTACACTTAATTTGGCAATGTTTATGCGCCTTTCTATTTACCTCACTAGGATTTGACTTCCACTTTTTATTTCACTGCTTCTTTTACATGGTTGTTAAGCCGCAGTGGCTCTTTTTTAGTACTTTTACTGTGTTTTTTAATTTGGGGTATACATTTAAGGTGGGCCTCTATTATGGTGTGTCCATGCAGCCTGCAAGAATTTCCCTCTAGTCACTGTACCTTTTAATTTCTGTTTCACGAACCTCCTCATTTTTGCATAGTTCCCCTTTCTGAAATTAAATGCCATAGTGTTGGGCTGTTGAGGTGATCTTCCCACCACAGGAATGTTAAATGTCATTGGGGGGAGGGATAGCTCAGTGGTTTGAGCATTGGCCTGCTAAACCCAGGGTTGTGAGTTCAATCCTTGAGGGGGCCATTTAGGGATCTGGGGCAAAAATTGGGGATTGGTCCTGCTTTGAGCAGGGAGTTGGACTAGATGACCTCCTGAGGTCCCTTCCAACCCTGATATTCTATGATTCTATGATTATATTATGGGCACTATTTCCAAGCGGTCCTGTTACAGTTACCTCTTGGACCAGATCCTGCGCTCCACTCAGGACTAAATCGAGAGTCGCCTTGCCCCTTGTAGGTTCCTGTACCAGCTGCTCCAAGAAGTAGTCATTTAATGTATCGAGAAATTTTGTGTCTGCATTTCATTCTGAGGGGACATGTACCCAGTCAATATGGGGATAATTGAAATCCCCCACTATTACTGAGTTCTTTATTTTGATAGCCTCTCTAATCTCCCGTAGCATTTCATCGTCACTATCACTGTCCTGGTCAGGTAATAGATCCCTACTGTTATATTCTTATTAGAGCATGGAATTATTATCCATAGAGATTCTATGAAACATGTGGATTCATTTAAGATTTTTACTTTTTCTTTCACATATAGTGCCACTCTTCTCCCACCCGCACAACCTGCTCTGTCCTTCCAATATATTTTGTACCCCGGAATGATTGTGTCCCATTGATTGTCCTCACTCCACCAGGTTTCTGTAATGCCTATTATATCAATATCCTCCTTTAACACGAGCCACTCTAGTTCACCCATCTTATTATTTAGACTTCTAGCATGTGTACAAAAAAGCATGTTTAAAAACTTGTCACTCTTTGTCTGCCCTTTTCTGATGAGTCATTCTTTTTTATGTGAATGTTTCTCATCTGATCTGGCCCATACTTTATCCTCTTCCATCCTCTCCTCCTAACTAAAACAGAGAATCTCTATCAATAGACTCTCCTCTAAGAGACGTCTCTGTCCGGTCCACGTGCTCCTCTGCAGCAATCTGCCCCCCGCCCCCCCCGCCACATCTCTTAGTTTAAAAACTACTCTGCAACCTTTTTAATGTGAAGTGCCAGCAGTCTGGATCCACTTTGGGTTAGGTGGAGCCCATCCTTCCTGTATAAGCTCCCCCTATCCCAAAAGTTTCCCCAGTGCCTAATAAATCTAAACCTCTCCTCTCTACACCACCATCTCATCCACGCATTGAGACTCTGAAGCTCTGCCTGCCACCTGACCCTGCACATGGAACTGTAAGCATTTCTGAGAATGCCACCATAGAAGTCCTGGATTTCAGTCTTTACTAGCAGCCTAAATTTGGCCCCCAGGACGTCTCTCCCAGTCATCACAAACCCAGCTATGTTTCTAATGATTGAATCTCCCATTACTAACACCTGCCTTTTCCTAATGACTGGAGTTACCTGCCCTGGAGAGAGAACCTCAGTGCAAGAGGATACCCCACCATCATCTGGAAAGAGGGTCCCAACTGTAGGAAGGTTTCCCTCTGCTCCCGTTGACTGCTCTCCTTCCCTGGGCCTTTCATCCTCAACAGGGCAGGGGCTGTCTGACCAAAGGCGGGACAAATCTTCAGTGTTCCCTCAGTCACTTTCACTGGGCTGGGGCAGGGATTCAGGACGGGGGTGCGGGCTCTGGGCTGGGGCCAAGGGGTTGGCACTGTGGGAGGCGGCTCTGGTCTGAGCCTGGGGCAGGGAGTTGGGGTGCAATAGGGGGTGAGGGGTGCAAGCTCTAGAAGAAAGTCTGGGTGCAGGAGGGGGCTCCAGGCTAGGGAAGAGTGTTGGGTCCAGGAGGGAGGGCAGGGGTGCAGAAGGGGTATGGGGTGCTGGCTCCAGGAGGGGGCTCAGGGCTGAGGTATGGGGTGCTGGCTCTGGGAGGGGACTCGGGGTAGGGCTTGGGGTGCAGGAGGGGGATGTAGTGCTGGCTCCAGGAGGGGGCTCAGGGATGGGGGTTGGGGTGTGGCCTCCCTGCGGGGCAGCATTTACCTCCAGTGGCTCCCGGTCGGTGGCAGGCGCAGCGAGGCTAAGGCAGGCTCCCTGCCTACCCTGGCCCCACGCCACTCCCAGAAGGGACCAATGCACCCCTGCAGCCCCTGGGGAGGAGGAGGGGGCACATGGCTCCGCACACTGCCCCGCTCTGCAAGCGCCACCCCCACAGCTTTCCCAGCCAATGGGAGCTGCGGGGGGTGGCGCTTGCAGGCAGAGGCAGCATGCAGAGAGAGACCCCTGCCTCTTGCGGCTGCAGGGCCCTGCTGGCCACTTCCAGGAGCAGCATGGAGCCATGGTAGGCAGGGAGCCCGTCTTATCAGCAGCCCCGCTGCTGTGTCAGAGATCCCAATTGACTGGGAGATCCTCTAGGATCGACCAGTCGATCGTGATCGACCGGTTGGTGACCACTGCTCTACAGGGAGGGAAAACTGGATTCTTACATGTCTAAAGCAACTAAGTACGCTTCTGGGCACTACATAAATAAATCATGATTTAAGGCTACGATTTTGTCATGGAGGTTGTGGAAGTCACGGAAACTGTGACTTCCAGAGACCTCCATGATTTCAGTCCACAGGCGGCACCCCACTTCAGCCCATGGGCAGTGTGGGGGCAGCTCCCCATTTTGTCACTAATAGTTTTAGTAAAAGTCATGGACAGGCTTCCGTGAATTTTTCTTTATTGTCTGGGTCATGTCCATGACTTTTAGTAAAAATATGCATGACAAAATCGTAGCCTTAATCATGATATGATTAAGAGTAGCCATACCTTTAAAGGTTTCTCTACCACTCAGAAAAAACTGTAATAAGAACTAAGGGCCTGAATCTTAGACATCCTGAGCAACAAAATGCAAAGGCTGGAAGCTAGAGACCAACAAATACATACTAGAATTGAAGCACATTGGAACAAAGATGTGGTAGATTCCCTATCACTTTAAATCAAGACAATGTCTTTCTAAATTATATGCTCTAGCTCAGCCAGAAATTATGGGCTTGATGCAAGAGCCACTTGATGAAATCCTCTACCCTGTGTTATACAAGTCAGATTAGATTATCATAATGGCACCTCCTTGTCTTAAAAAGTAGTCTATGAACCACAACTATTGTTGTCAGCACTTCTGAAAGGCAGATTCTCCTGACTACACTGAGCATGGAATGGATAGGGCACGGGTTTAGATAAGAACTCCAGACCATGACTCACGTCCATGTAATGCCTCCAAAAGCAGTCAAAATGCGTTCATAAGAACAAGATATCCTATCTAGCTATAAGGGAACTGGGCCATAGAAAGTGCCTCAGGAAGTAGTAATGCAAAGTAATGCACATTGGAAAATATAATCCCAACTATACATATAAAATGAGGTTTAAATTAGTTTTTACCAGTTAAGAGAGAGATCTTGGAGCCATTGTGGATAGTCATAGGTGCTGACTCCATAGGTTCTCCGCAGCTGGAGCACCCGCAGGAAAAAATTATGGGTGCTGAACACCCACCAGCAGCCGTCGCACGCCTCCCAGTGGCCCTGCCAACTGCCCCCCTCCCCTCCCCCAGCGGCTCCAGCCCACTGCAGATCAGCTGTTCTGTGGCATACAGGAGGCGCTGGGGGGGGGGGGTGCGGGGAAGAAGAGGAGAGGGGACAGGGTGCACTCAGGAGCGTGGTGGGGTGGGGACTTGGGGGAAGGGGTGGAGTAGGGGCAGGGTCTGGGGCAGAGCCAGAGGGGGGTCGAGCACCCCACGGCACATTAGAAATTTGGTGCCACTGTGGATAGTTCTCTGTAAACATCCATTCAACATGCAGCAACAGTTTAAAAAAAAAAAGCTAACAATATCGGGAATCATTAGGAAAGGGATAGATAAGACAGAAAATATACGGCCTCTATATAAATCCATGATATAACCACATCTTGAACACTGCATGCAGATCTGGTCACCCCATCTCAAACAGATCTATGGGAACTGGAAAAGGTACAGAAAAGGACAAAAAAAATTAGGAGCATGAAACAGCTTCCATATTAGGAAAGATTATTAAGACTGGGACTTTTTAGCTTGGAAAAGTGACGACGAAGAGGGGATATGTTTGAAGTCTATAAAATTATGACCGGTGTGGAGAAAGTAAAGGAAGTGTTATTTACTTCTCATAACACAAGAACTAGGGGTCACCAAACAAAAGTAGGTTTCAGAGGAACAGCCGTGTTAGTCTGTATTCGCAAAAAGAAAAGGAGTACTTGTGGCACCTTAGAGACTAACCAATTTATTTGAGCATGAGCTTTCGTGATGAAGTGAGCTGTAGCTCACGAAAGCTCATGCTCAAATAAATTGGTTAGTCTCTAAGGTGCCACAAGTACTCCTTTTCTTTTTGCAAACAAAAGTAATAGGCAGCAAGTTTAACACAAACAAAAGGAAGTGTTTCCTCACACAATGCACAACCTGTGGAACTCTCTGCCAGAGGATGTTGTGAAGGCCAAAACTGTTACAAGGTTCAGAAAAGAACTAGACAAATTAATGGAGGAGAGGTCCAAAAATGGCTATTATCCAGTGTGGGTAGGGATGCAAAACGATTCTCCAAATTGTCCTTAGCCTCTGTTTGCCAGAAGCTGGGAATAGGTGACAGGCGAAGGATCACTTGATTACGTGTTCTGTTCATTCCCTCTGAAGCCCCTGCCATTGGCCACTGATGGAAGACAGGATACTGGGCTAGATGGACCATTGATCTGACCCAGTATGGCTGGTCTTACTAATTCAGTGGCTCTTCTGTTGGCAGCCACAGCACTTTTATTTTGATACCTATAGATCTGAAAACAGGCCGAGATTCCATAAATCCATTTTACCAGTACCCTGCACGTGCACACACAAATAAGTCAGTATATGTCCATCAGCAGCTTCACCTTCCACACCAATTTTTATCAGACCTTCCATTTTTGTAGTTCACACTGCACTAACAGTATATCAGAATGGCATAGACTCATTGGGATGGAAAGCCAAGTAAGTACACAGCATGTTTACCAAGGAATGCGGCTACATGGCTGGCAGTCAAAAGCTTTGGTGGCAATAAGATCACCAATCACTACGGTTAAGATTTTTGTTATGGTTATTTTTAGTAAAAGTCACAGAAAGGTCACTGACAACAACCAATGTCATGGAAGCCCTTGACCCATCTGTGACTTATTAAAAATAACGGGGGACTCCCTGCTGCAGTCAACAGCTTCGGGGATATCGCTGCCCCATGCCTCAGAGCTGAAGCTGAAACAGAAAATGGCACAGAGGTCTCAAATTCACGAAATCCGTGACCTTACTGACAATCTTATCCTTACCAATGACAGACTGAAAATCTAGACAGTCAGTCTTAAGGACCCTAGCTAAAGACCAATTTAGGTGGTGTTCAATCTAGAAGGAGGCTACATCCCTTTGGTATTTGCCTGGATGACTATGATTACTATATTAACAGTGGCAATATACCACACAATGCACTGTATTTTAAATTTTAATCCTCAAGTTTACAGGTAGGCAAGCAGCAGCATAAAAGTCAGCCCAGCCCAGCGGTTGGTCATTTGGCAGGAAATATAGGTGTTGATCTCTAGTCACTGGCTCACCAAAGAGCAAGTTCTGCAATAGTAAGTCTATCCACAGCCCATGGTAGGCAATTACTGGCTTGCACTACTCAGTAGCAAGTCCTTTCAATTAAGATACAGTTTTGAAAGGTTCTTCTCCTAGTCCAGTAGCCAAATGCAAGTTTTTCCACAGTACTTTGGTTTTAGTGTCCATATAAATTTTTTTTTTTTTTTGGTGGACTCTGAATTTCTAGACCCTAAATTAAAAGAAACTGTGTGATGTCACCTGGTCACTGTTGAGGTTTTTGGAATAGGAGTACTTATTACCACCATCCTTCTGGTTCACAAGCCAAGTGACAGTGAAGCCACTTTTACAGAATTTCAATTTTTGATGAAAACATATTAATATTTTAGTTATTAGCTAGGAGGTACATATGTGGTGTCTGTATTAGTAGTATACCTTGCTTGAATGATATAAAATTAGCATGGCATACATTAAATGGATTAAAACTTGCTAACTGATAGGTCTCAAAACATAACTGTAAATGGGAAATCATCACAGAATGAATGCGTTTCCAGAGGGGTGCCTCAGGGATCAGCTAAATGTATACCTCTAGGAATAAAGAATGTAGACCACAATTCCAGGATGGGGGACTCTGAAAAAGATTTAAGGGTCATGATGGATAATCAGCTGAACATGAGCTTCCAATGTAACACTGTGGCCAAAAGAGCTAATGCGATCCTAGGATGCATAAACAGGGGAACTTTCAGTATGAGTAGAGGTTATTTTACCTCTGGATTTGGCACTGGTGTGACTGCTGCTGGAATACTCTGTCCAGCTCTGGTATCCACAACTCCAAAACGATGTCGATAAATTGGAGACGGTTCACAGAAATGCCACAAGAATGATTAAAGGACTAGAAAACATGCCTTATAGCAAGGGTAGTCTATTTTTTGGTCAATTAATTTCTTGGTTAAGTTATAATCAAAGTCCAGACTCCAGAGAAACACTTTTCACACCGCAGGTGCCCTGTTCAACAAACAGATACAATGCTGTGCATCAGTAATATACCTTATTGCTTATATTTTTAGTGCATTAAATGAAAAATAAAATCAAACCAAGAAAAAGGATAGCTCAAATGAAGCAAATAAGGAATTAAGGAGAACCAATCATTAATTCACAGTACAATGTATTGGAGACTGCAGTGTGAGGGAATGAGAGGGTAAAAATAAAAAGGATTAAGTAAATAAAAAGATTTTGTGGCCCATTCAAACACATCTGGCGGTCCAGATTTGGACCACGGTACACCTAGTGACTACTCCTGCCTTACAGAGAGAGATTCAAGGAGCTCAACCTAGTGAGCATAATAAAGAAAAGGTTATGGGGTGACTACAACAGTCTGTAAGGAACTATATGGAGAACAAATATTTGATAACCGTCTCTTCAATCTGGCAGACAAAGGTGTAACACAATCCAAAGGCTGGAAGTTGAAACTTGACAAATCCAGACTGGAAATATGGTACAAGTTTTTAACAGTGAGTAATTAATCATCGGAACAACTTACCAAGGGTCATGGTGGATTTTCCATCCTTGAAAATTTTTAAATCAAGATTGGATGTTTTTCTAAAATATATGATCTAGAAATTATTTTGGGGAAATTCTCTGGCCTGTGTTATACAGGTGGTCAGACTATGTGATCACAATGGTCCCTTCTAGCTTTGGAATCGATGAATCATTTGCCCATTTCTCCTCCTGAACAGAGACACAAAGCACATTCTTCTTGAACTCTCACAGCATGGTGTGATGAAGTGCGGTTTTCCCCCTTGTTATGTTGTATGTGAGCCTATATGAGTCAATGTTTTGCATGAATACTGTGTGTACCTCAGTTCCCCTGTTTATTACACCAATGCCTAGGTGGTAGGGATAAGGATATGTGACTTTTGATGATACCCTCGGGGATAGATGACGCTATTCCAGCTGCCTGCCCTTCGTAACCTGAGAACCAGGAGGGAGAGGTAACCAGGTGACACTTTCCCCAGGAAGCAAGACAAAGATCGGAGAAGGGGCAACGGGCGTGTTAGAGGTTGGGCCACTGGAAGTGAGTCAGTCTCCTGTTCGGGACTCGGAGGGGGGGAGAGTCCAGGGCACCAGGCCCTGGATCCCCCCAAGATGGACTTTAATGAATTGGTCCTACTTTCTGTGCTAACAAGCTCTGTTCGATGCTATTTTACTGTCTACTAATAAACCCTTCTGTTTTACAATGCTGGCTGAGAGTCACTGCAGAGTTGGGGTGCAGGGCCCCTCTGACTTCTCCAGGGGTCCATTCCAGGTGGACTCACTGCAGAAAGTGCACAGTGAGAACAGGGGTGCCGAATGCTCAGAGGTCAGACCCAGGAAAGCCATAGCAGAAAAGGTTCCTTGCCCTGAAAACAGTGCCAAGGGGGTATGGTGTGTTACAATGACCTGACAAAAACAGCTTCAATATTAGCAGATGAAAACAGTGTTAAGTAAGTGACCTGTATTACTCATACCAAGACAAAACTGTAGTTTGAATGAGAGGGGATTCTTAATGATTCCAAATGATGTAGTTGGTTAAAGTTATTATATAAATATATATTCAACAAAATTAATGTGTAGAATATTTTTCACATTAAAAAGAGTAGTCGCTGTACCAAATGAAAAGTGAAGTTCATACCCAATCCCCACTCCTCATGTACGCCTATTATTCAAATATGTATGGTTTCTGACTGATATCGCAAAATGTTAAATACACATATTTCACATATTAGAACGCTTCTGCCTTGATTCCATATACCCCAAATCATGGAAGCTCTGATTACAGGCGGTGGTGGTGAGTGAGATGAAATGTCAATATTTCAAAGTACTCAACAGTCAGAGTGTCCTCAGGCAGATTCTTAAAATGTATGGCCTTGAAATATACACAAAGAAATCTGTATCATCCCTAAAGCCAAGCTGACCAGAATGGCTGGTCGATTATCAATGCACATTAGCAAAGAGAGTACCTACAACATGCAACCACTAAGGCAGGGCTGTCAAGTGAGCAGAAAAATAGAATAATCCTCATATGTGTAAGAAACTGAGGTCATGCCCTTTATTCATAATCTCTCACCCCACTCCCAAATATGGTCAGGGCAATACGAAAAAAATTTCTTCACATCACTGCTGGTGATATCTATTCACTAGTACCCTTGTTCAAATGAACAGGAGCATAAGGACTGCTGTATTAACAAAAGCATTGAAGACCAACAGCATTTTCTACAATATGTATAAAATATGGTAGTATATCACCCTCCCAATTTAAAAACATTTATACTGCAGGAGCATTAAAACTACAAGTTGGTATGTTTCTGTTAAAATAAAACCTCTGTTTACCAATGTTACCCTCAAAGGCCAGGATATAATCACAGTATTAGAAAAAAAACTCTGTAGATATTTAGAGACTCCTTTTGCTTTCAGCTGGGCACTAGCTACTGATACTCTAATGCTTTGTTGTTGTTCTGTTATAAAGAAATATTCTGCCTGTGTTAAACTCAGGCCCAGTGCTGATCTGTGGATACTGCTGGAAACTCCTGAATACAGCATTGTTTTGAGTCAGGGCTTTTGGATGCAAGATCTAGTTTAGTTCAAAAACACACAAGAATCATCTTCCAGGGTGAAATATTCTATGAATTTCCTGTGACTACTCCAAAGGGCTTACTTAGGCTTTTAGTAACTTGTACTACAAAAATGAAATTTGCAGAAGTGTCCTATAAACTGCTACAGGTCAATCAGAAGCAGTGCAACATGACCATTTTAATGCTGTATATTTTATTTTTTTTAATCAGGCAGATGAATTACTTATTATCAACTGCATTGGTGATCAACTGTAGCAGCTCACCTGACCATGAATGTCTGCAGCATAATGTCCTCCTTTTAAGGGGAGAGGGGGGATAATTTACAGCCCTATTTTTAGTAATGATACTAAACATTACATTATAGCTTTAAAAATTGCAGTTGTATGGGGGGTTGGTTTTTGTGGGTGGGTGTATTTGTTTCTGTAAATACACAGTATGTGGGGACCTACAAGCTAAAACCACAAGATCTCAGTATTAATTAGCCTAGCAAACACATTAGGCTACCAATGGAGAGACCTCATTTAAGACCCCAATTCAAGGTCCAAATCACCAGGTGATCACCAAGTGCTCTATCGGGAGCAGCAAGCTGCATTGAGGGAGGAGAAGAGGCTGCATTCCTCACAGCACCCTGCCAGTGGGGCCAGGTGAAGAGGTGTAGGATATGGGGGGGGACAGACAGCATGGGGCACATGAGGCTACAAGGGAGCACATGGGGACAGTAGGGAGGGGGTACAGGAGCACATGGAGACAGGGAGGGGGGAGTGAGTGAGGGTGCAGGGACACATGGGGACAGAGGAGGAGGGGTGGCTGAGTAGGGGTGCAGGGACACAGAGGGACTGGGAGTGACTGATGGAGGTGCAGGAACACATGGGGACAGGGGTAGATGTGCCTGACTGAATGAGAAGGACTAGAGGTCAGCCAGGGTCTGCATGGGGAAGGCACCTCAACTCCCTAACAATCCCTCTCTCCCCACCCGAAAAAACAACCGTTCCATATTTCTCACCCATACCCAACAATCTTCCAGGTTCACTCCCAGGCTTCTTCCCTCTCCCTCAGCTCCTCCATTACCCCTGATTCCCCCAAGCCTTTGCACTACTTCTGAGGGGTAAGGGAAATATGTTTAAATGAATTATTATTCAAAGTTCCGTATTAATATGCCTACCAAGGAATCTATTTGTCAAAAAACATTTCCTGAATCTTTTTTGTTGTCTGCATTGTTACAGATATACTTGCTGACAGGTATTTTGAAATCTATTACCAAAACAACTGAAACTGGCATGAATATATTGTTTTATTTTGACAAATAAAAAATGCAGAATTTTAAAATGTTGTACATAGAATTTTTAATGTTTTTGGCACAGAATTCCCCCAGGAGTAGAGCTTCATGATATTTGTTAAAGGCAAACCAAACTGGTAGTGCGATGAAACTGTCTCAAGATTTCACCACCTATTTAATTTACCATCTCCAGCATTAACAGGAATTTAGTAGCAGCAATCAGAATCAGAACCCTCTGACTGAAGAAACGGGTAGCAAACTTCAAGTACAAAGATTATAGGAGTAAAACATTGGAACCAGTGCTAAAAAGGCCTAGTAAATACTCAACCTGCTCAAATCAAGATTTAGTTTTCCAGTTGAAGATCTGCTAATACCTCATGGGAAGCCTTGGTTTAGAAACAGAGTATCATTTTCCTTAATTCACTTTGCTTTTTCATGACAAGTACTTTGTTTTCATTCAAAGTAATAAACCTGACCTTACAGACTGCTGCTGTGAAAGAGATTATAATGTTCAAAGAGGATTACGACTCCTAGAAGTGAATAAAGAGCCAAAGAAAAGAACTCTTAAAGCTAAACATTTTTGCATACAAATATACATGACATCAGGAAACCACTGCTTGTTTATCTGAATTGTGGGAACTAAGTGATGGGCGGTAGTCTAATAGAGTCCACACTCAAATATCCATTCCAATTTCCAATACCTGCACTGGTTTTCAGGACAATAATTGTATACCATATTTTCCACTTATCCTTTTTATAATTAATGTAGTGATATTACTGTCTCAAAGTAAGGTCTAAAAATGGAATAACTGGAGAAAAACAAATTAGAAAATGTTACTGTATTCAAAACACTTTGTATTTGGAGCACGTCACCTCAAACTCTATGAAGGAAAATGATTATCAGATGGAAGAGGTGACCGTCACCTTAATTTGTGCTTCTGATTTATCCAACATTCACAGATGGGCCAAGAGCGATGCATCTTCAAATCCCAACTGTATTAAGTGCTCAAACAATAGTTTAACGGAATTTACCTAGCAGCAGATTTAAAAAAATCTTCAATTTTTTAAAAAATATTTAAATAAATTGAATTTAATTTTAAAATGTTAGAGATTATTTACATGTTGCTAGTTTTGTGCTTCCCTTTGTGTTTTGACTTGAATTGCTAACATGGGTGTTTTGTACTTGTCTCTTTTCCTAATTATTAGGAGAATTTCAGATTTTAGAGAGATTTTTCTATTAAGACTTTTCACATTTAAAAGTGCTTATCTGTGTTGAAAAAGACAAGTTCAGGGCCTCATTAATAACCTTACTGTGAACACCATAAATTCAAATGCAAAATTGATAATTTGCAACCAATACCACCTTCTACTATACTAAACGTCCTCAAGCCAAGAAAGCTGAAATGCCTTGACCAGGCTACATACTTCATCAGGGTTTGCAGTCACTTAGATGTTTTTGAAAATCCTCCTCTCAGGTGTATAAATATAAATTTAAGAGCTCAGATGAGCTATTTTTGAAAAGTGTGACTTGTGTAAAACACAGTTCACACAAAGTCAATGTATTGAAAGTCTAAATAACTTTTCATTAATAGTGGTTAACAGTGGTTTCATGCCACTAAGAAGTTAATAAAATTACAATATGAGCACTAGATGCTGCAAACTCTTATGCACATCTTTAACTTCAATAGGACTGTTTGTATGCTTGAATTTAATGGGATTATTCATGTGAGCAAAATTACATATCTGCTTCAGTGTTCCCAGGATTAGGGCCCTCACTTTCATTCCTAGATTTACTTGTAGTAGTTTTATAAAATTCAAATAAGATACCTACCAGTAGTGGTATTTAAAAAAACCACAATATTTATAATTTAGTTCATTTGTTTTAAACTTGTAACAATACAAATTTTCAAATTAGTTGTACAAACCCTCAATCTTATTAATAGGCTTTTTGAGATTTTTTTTTTTAATCAATGATTTAACACCTAGCAGTGTTGATTTTTTTCTAAAGGCTCATTAGTTCAGACTAATCAAATAACCTGTCTTTACCTTCTGATTTACCATAACCTGTAACAGGGTGGATAAAAATCAATTATTTTAAAGAACAAAAATTTAAAAAACAGATTTTTTTTTATTTAAATCAGGTTTTTTCCTCAAAAAAATCTAAAGATAAAGATACATTATAGCTCAAAGATATTTCATCATGGAATAGGGATTGTAAATTCTAATTCTATAGTATGAGACAATATTTTCATATAAAGTTTAAAAAAAGTTTTGTAAATGAGTTCCAATAATTCATGGATTAGGGACCCAATTTTATGGGGTTCCAGGGGCTTCTGTATAGATTATTTAGGTTAATCTTTCTATCTACCCAATGGGACTCAGTGCTCAGTCTAGAAGATACCATCAGAGATGCTTAGTTTTGCAGTTCTCAAACTGTGGATTTTTGTCTCCAGAGATAACATGCTTGTTAATAGCAAAAATGTTTTTAAATAAATATATAGAAGTGAGAAATAACAGACCTCAACCCTACTGTCCCTCTGCAAATTTGTGTACACAGAGCCAATCCCTTACCTCTCTCTAAAAGTGCGAAGTTTCAAAAAGTTCAATGAATAGAAGATTGTTGGGGGCGGAATAGATCTGGACAAGGAGAAGTAGTATGGAAATAAATGTGAGAAGGGAGGGACAGGCAGTAGAAACAAAAGTGAAACTGTTTAAGCAGCATATTCCAGAAGTCTTGAGGTCTTTCGGAGTGTAGCTTTCATTGATTTGAGATCTACCATACCATTCTCTCACTCGAAGGGAAAACCTATAATGGCAGCAGGCCATAAAAGAAACCCAGTTTGGGAATACGAACCATTCAAGAAACATATGTTTGCTGATGATGTTTTAAAGAAAGTCACACCAGTGATCTGGTGGAAGTCACTTAAGCACTTAGATTCAGAGACTGTTGAAGCAGTAGCTTCTTCTAACAGTGTAGAAAGAATATTTTCTTTCTTTGGACTTATTCATTCCAAATTGAGAAATTGTTTGGGACCTGAAAAAGTAGGAAAGCTTGTTCTTCTTTTCCAGGTTATGAACAAACAGGAAAATGAAGGTGAAGAAGACTGAGTTAGCTGCAGAAGTCAATATTTTAAGTTTCTCACAGTGACCTTGCTGACACAGTCTATTTAATTTTGGGTTGTTTTCTTTTTAAATATTTCATTTAACTATTTTAGTTAAGAACAATTTTAACAAAAAAACCCTGACTTTAAAAAACTTGAATGTTTAACTAAATTCAAAATGCTTGTTTTGTTAAAATGTTACATGTTTGCTGTTGAAGAAAGAAATCCAGAATACATAACGCTGTTGTTTTATCTATTCAAGTGACACCATCATAGGACCTAATCACATCAGCCACGCCATCAGGGGCTCATTCACCTACACATCTACCAATGGGATATATGTCATCATGTGCCATCAATGCCCCTCTGCCATGTACATTGGCCAAACCAGACAGTCTCTACAAGAAGTATAAATGGACACAAATCTGACATCAGGAATCATAATGTTCAAAAACCAGTAGGAGAACACTTCAACCTCTCTGGTCACTCAGCAACAGACTTAAAGGTGGCAATTTTGCAACAGAAAAACTTCAAAAACAGACTCCAATGAGAAACTGCTGAACTTGAATTGATTTGCAAACTAGATACCATTAACTCAGGCTTGAATAGAGATTGGGAGTGGCTGGGTCATTACACAAATTGAATCTATTTAAATATTATTATTTAAGCATCTTCACACCTCTTGTCAACTGTCTGAAATGGGCCATCTTGATTATCACTACAAAAGTTTTTTTCTCCTGCTGATAATAGCTTATCTTAATTAATTAGCCTCTTAGAGATGGTCTGGCAACTTCCACCTTTTCATATTCTCTGTATGTATATATATCCTCTGTGTTCCATTCTATGCATCTGATGAAGTGGGCTGTAGCCCACGAAAGCTTATGCTCAAATAAATTTGTTAGTCTCTAAGGTGCCACAAGTATGCCTGTTCTTACTCCATTTTGTCTTTTAGATTGTATGGGGGCAGGGATCTCTTATCTACATTTCACGATGGGCCCCAATCCCAACTGGGGCCTTTGGTCACTACCATAATATAAAATACTTACTAATGAAAACAGCACAGTAATTCTGTACATATTCTTCACAGTTTGTTCCCAACCATTAAGCTGCCATCCATCACATGCCTTTGGTTGGGTGATTTCATCAAACCTGTAGTTTAGAACTAAAACCCTTCTTTCATCCACAGTAGTAAATATTTACTGCAGGCTTCACTAAAAGCATGACAGAGGAAAAATGTAATGTTTCCTGCTAAGCAAAACTGATGCAATGCTAATCGGGAAAATACGTCTTTATAAAAACAAACATTACCAAATTTCTTACAAGTCCTGAAAGCAAACCCTTCTTTTTAAAATAACCACTATTTCAGAAAAACATAGCTTCGATTTTGACGACAGTACAGCAAAGCAGAAAAGAAAAGAGTCACATCGAGCTCTATCAGTATGAAGTTTAAATGATCACAGCACACAAAACAGTCAGTGAAAGCATACAAATGAGTTTTCATGCCAAAGTGGAAAGGAACTTGCCCCACTAGGCTAACTCAGCTCAAAGTAGAAAAATGTTTAAAAATTGTGTAAGTGTATGCATAAGCTATGTCAAAAATAGAAGTTTTGGTGAGGGATATTTAGAAGCGTTATTGGCACAGTACTGAGTTTTCAAAATTGATATAATCACAATAATTTACATTCTGTGCCAATGCTGTAAGACATAGCCAAAGCACAGATCACCTGCCACTGGGATTCAGCAAGACAGATCATGTTTTTGCTGAAAGTGTTGGGGAGGGAAAGGATGGTAACTTATTAAAAAGATGCCAGGTTAATATAAAAATAGATAATTCTATTCAATCCCACTGATTATGACATGTAAATAACCCAGAAAGCCTTAAATGTGAGGCCTGACTACCTCAGAGCTCATCTAGTCTCAGATTCCTACAAATGGTAACATTGGAGAGGGTAATGAACAGACTATCCCTCCTCCTCTCACCCAAAGCCCTATCCCATTTTATGTAGAGTTACACAATTGAAATCACATTGTACGCACATATACACAGAGTTTTTTCTCTTGTATGTTACAGGGGAAGCTGGTAGCACCCTATATAAATAGGTTGCCTAATACCTTCCATTATAAAAAATTCTTGTGACTTTTTAAATAATCTGTTACACCATTGTTTGCAGCAGGGGTATTTGAAATTTGATGGAGAGGAAGCCCTGAAAGCAGAGAAGTGCCTTGGCATTATCATATGAAACTGTTCAGTTTTGGCTCAGACATAAACCCATCTCCCACTCATGCTGACAAAACATTTGTCCCACATCATCATGTATCACCCCAATGCAGAGAGGCTAGACACTTACTATATTCAAATGTACTATTAATTGTTCTGTTGAAATAAAAAGGCTTTTCCCTGCCTAGAGTGGTAAAAGAAGATCTATTTATATTTACATATATACAGGCATCTCATAATAGTTCTTGTATGCGTTGCATTAGACTGCTTCTTTTTCAGAAAATCTGATGAATACTTCGATGGTCAGTCATAGAACCACTGAGAAAGTGTGTCTACTGCCTCTTGATATAAAGGAATACAGATTTACAAATGAAGAGGATTTAAGTGCTTCATTCACAGCACTTTCATAGAATGCCAACCCAATCATTAGAAATCTTGGCTTTGTCAAAAGGAGAATGGAATATGCTCACCAAATGACTCCCTTCCTCCCCTAAATATTCAATAGCTACTTACAGGAGGAGACACAAAATTTTATGTTTGCTTCTTTATCTTTTGTTCTCCTTTTCAAAGAAGTTTGACGCTTAAGAATGGCTATAGACATCTTGAGCAACCACATCTTGGTCTTATTAGGCAAACTGGAGGCTGGCATAGGTGGTTCATTGAAATATTCCCACACAAAGCACTTCAGTAATTTTGGTCTAATGTTGCTACAATCTATAGCTCATCAATGCAAACCAACAAATGCAAAGAAATAAGCAGTTAGATCATTTAATACCTTATCTCCGACCATTCCACCCATTAGTTCCCATTCTCAACCTCAATTTAGGCCTAATCTACATTACAGAGTTATCTTGATGTAAGGCAGCTTACGTTGACCTAACTCTGTAAGCGTCTACACTAAAATGTAGCTCCCACCAACACAACTCGCCCACTATACCAGCTTAATATCTCCACCTCCACAAGAGTCGTAGTGCTTAGGTTGATCATAGAATATCAGGGTTGGAAGGGATCTCAGGAGGTCATCTAGTCCAACCCCCTGCTCAAAGCAGGACCAATCCCCAACTAAATCATCCCAGCCAGGGCTTTGTCAAGCCTGACCTTAAAAACCTCTAAGGAAGGAGAATCCACCACCTCCCTAGGTAATCCATTCCAGTGCTTCACCACCCTCCTAGTGAAAAAGTTTTTCCTAATATCCAACCTAAACCTCCCCTACGGCAACTTGAGACCATTACTCCTCGTTCTGTCATCTGCTACCACTGAGAACAGTCTAGATCCTTCCCCTTTGGAGCCCCCTTTCAGGTAGTTGAAAGCAGTTATCAAATCCCCCCTCATTCTTCTCTTCTGCAAACTAAATAATCCCAAAAAGAAAAGGAGTACTTGTGGCACCTTAGAGACTAACAAATTTATTGAGCATAAGCTTTCGTGAGCTATAGCTCACTTCATCGGATGCATTCAGTGGAAAATACAGTGGGGAGATTTATATACATAGAGAACATGTAACACCCATTGTTTCATGTTCTCTTTGAATATAGATCTCCCCACTGTCTTTTCCACTGAATGCATCCGATGAAGTGAGTTGTAGCTCACGAAAGCTTATGCTCAAATAAATTTGTTAGTCTCTAAGGTGCCACAAGTCCTCCTTTTCTTTTTGCATATACAGACTAACACGGCTGCTACGCTGAAACCTAAATAACCCCAGTTCCCTCAGCCTCTCCTCATAAATCATGTGCTCCAGTCCCCTAATCATTTTTATTGCCCTCCGCTGGACTATTTCCAGTTTGTCCCCATCCTTCTTGTAGTGTGGGGCCCAAAACTGGACACAGTACTCCAGATGAGGCCTCACCAATGTCAAATAAAGGGAAATAAATACGTCCCTCAATCTGTTGGCAATGCTCCTACTTATACACCCCAAAATGCCATTGGCCTTCTTGGCAACAAGGGCACACTGTTGACTCATATCCAGCTTCTCATCCACTGTAACCCCTAGGTCCTTTTCTGCAGAACTCCTGCCTAGCCATTCGGTCCCTAGTCTGTAGCGATGCATGGGATTCTTCCGTCCTAAGTGCAGGACTCTGCACTTGTCCTTGTTGAACCTCATCAGATTTCTTTTGGCCCAATCCTCCAATTTGTCTAGGTCCCTCTGGATCCTCCTATCCCTACCCTCCAGCATATCTACCACTCCTCCCAGTCTAATGCAAACTTGCTGAGGGTGCAATCCACGCCATCCTCCAGATCATTTATGAAGTTATTGAATAAAACTGGCCCCAGGACTGACCCCTGGGGCACTCCGCTTGATACCAGCTGCCAACTACACACCGAGCCATTGATCACCACTGATGTAGTTAGGTCAACACAGTGTCAGTGTAGACACTGCATTGCTTACATCAACTCCTGCTGCCTTTCAGAAGCTGTCCCACAATGCCCGACACTGACACTTAAATTGGTGCAAGTGCTCCTGGTGAGGATGCACACCATCAACACAAGGAGCATAGTGTGGACATGCAAAAGTGATTTAATTATTGCAGGTTTCAGAGTAGCAGCCATGTTAGTCTGTATTTGCAAAAAGAAAAGGAATACTTGTGGCACATTAGAGACTAACAAATTTATTTGAGCATAAGCTTTCGTGAGCTACAGCTCACTTCATCGGATACATTCAGTGGAATATACAGTGGGCAGATTTATATACACAGAGAACATGAAACAATGGGTGTTACCATCACACTGTAAGGAGAGTGATCACTTAAGATGAGCTAATACCAGCAGGAGAGCGGGGGTGGGGGAGAAAACCTTTTGTAGTGATAATCAAGGTGGGCCATTTCCAGCAGTTGACAAGAATGTCTGAGGAACAGCCCGGGGGCGGGCGGGGGGGGGGGGGGAGGGAGAATAAACATGGGAAATAGTTTTACTTTGTGTAATGACCCATCCACTCCCAGTCTCTATTCAAGCCTAAGTTAATTGTATCCAGTTTGCAAATTAATTCCTATTCAGCAGTCTCTCATTGGAGTCTGTTTTTGAAGTTTTTTTTATTGAAGAATTGCATATTTTAGGTCTCTAATCGAGTGACCAGAGACACTGACGTGTTCTCCAACTGGTTTTTGAATGTTATAATTCTTGACGTCTGATTTGTATCCATCTATTCTTTTACGTAGAGACTGTCCAGTTTGACCCAGGTACATGGCAGAGGGGCATTGCTGGCACATGATGGCATATATCATATGTGCAGGTGAACGAACCTCTGATAGTGTGGCTATGTGATTAGGCCCTATGATGGTGTCCCCTGAATAGATACGTGGGCACAGGTGGCAAGGGGCTTTGTTGCAAGGATAGGTTCCTGGGTTAGTGGTTCTGTTGTGTGGTGTGTGGTTGCTGGTGAGTATTTGCTTCAGGTTGGGGGGGGTGTCTGTAAGCAAGGACTGGCCTGTCTCCCAAGATCTGAGAGAGTGATGGGTCGTCCTTCAGGACAGGTTGTAGATCCTTGATGATGCGTTGGAGAGGTTTTAGTTGGGGGCTGAAAGTGATGGCTAGTGGTGTTCTGTTATTTTCTTTGTTGGGCCTGTCCTGTAGTAGGTGACTTCTGGGTACTCTTCTGGCTCTGTCAATCTCTTTCTTCACTTCAGCAGGTGGGTATTGTAGTTGTAAGAATGCTTGATAGAGATCTTGTAGGTCTTTGTCTCTGAGGGGCTGGAGCAAATGCGGTTGTACCGTAGGGCTTGGCTGTAGACAATGGATCGTGTGGTGTGATCTATTATTATTATTATAATTTCTGCAGTGGCTGTACACTGATGAAACTTAGGTGGACAATTCTGCAGTCTAAACTTGCCTTAGGAGTAGGTCTCCACTACAAGCATGACAGTGGCACAGCTGCAGCACTGCAGCTGTGTGACTCTAGTGCGGCACTGGAGACACTTACAGGAGTTTTTCCTTTCGCTGTAGTAAATCCACCCCAGCCCACCAAAAAGCGCTAGCTAGGCCAACTGGAGAATTCTTCCATCAACCAAGCAGTGTTTCCTGTGGGGGTTAGGTCGACCTAATTAGACACACAGGGTGTGAAATTTTTCACAGCCCTGAGCAATGTAGATAGGTCAGCCTAAGGCCATGGCTATACTACAGAGCTTGCAGCTGCACCACTGTAAGCCTAAATTCCCCGTAAGCTGTGCGGCCATGCAGCAGACTATTTAGCACAGTGCAGGCGCTCAAGGAATCCACCCGGGGATCTGCCGCGGCTGGAGGAGGGGCGCCCTTCCCCTGGCCCCAACCTAGCCCAGCCCCCAACTTGCTGCCCCAACTATGCTGCGGCCCGGCCCCAGCCGCGGGTGGGGCGGCCCGTATCTGTGGTGGCCAGGGGCGCTCGTCCCCAAACCAGCCCTGGCTGGACCTGCAGGGGCCAGAGGAGGGATGCCTATCCTGTGGCCCCAGCCTCGGAGCTGCCCCGGCGAGGAGAGGCGCCTCTGCCCCAGCCCAGGTGCTGTTGCTGCTGCTGCAGGGAAGTCCTCTCTCCTTGCCATAGCCCCAGAGCACCCTCCTGCACTCCAAACCCCTCATCCCCAACCCCACCCCAGAGCCTGCACCCCCAGTCGGACCCTTCACCCCCTGCCCCAGCCCTGAGCCCCTCATCCTGGCCCCATCCCAGAGCCCGCACCCCCAGCTGAAGCCCTTACATGCCTGCACCCCAACCCTCCCCCCCCTCCCACACTCCAAACCCCTTGGCCCTGGCCCCACCACATGAATTTTGTTATGTGGACTGGTATGAAGGTGATACGTCACACATCACCTCCATATTGGTGCACATAACAAAATTCATTCCACCCATGGGTGGGAAAAATTAGAGGAAACACTGCTGTAAGCTCGCTAGTGTAGCCCGCTCTAGATGTAGGGAGAGAGCTCTCCCATTGACTTAATTAATCCACCCCCAAAGAGCGGCAGGAGCGCTGTCCACACCGGCACTTAGGTTGGTGTAACTTATGTCACTCGGGGGATGGCTTATTCAGACCCCCAAGCAACATAATTTATACCGACATAAATGGTACTGTAGCATAAGCCTAAGTGTTAGATGTAGACCTACAGTTTGCCAGAAAGATCATTCTCTGTGCTGCTGCTTCTCCTTCAAGTTATTAAGCTCTGTGCTTTAAAGCAACTTCACCCTTTGGTGAAACTCTTGTGGTTTGCCAAAAGAGAGTTACAGTCCAACAGCTCTGAACATGTCTGTCATACCACGACTACCACTGAGTATGGCAAAAAAAGGGAAGTGTAGTGAAACATTCATGGTGGCCTCAATCCCTAAACTCACCCCACTCCATGCTCTCAAACCTATGTCTCTCTTCCCTTTGGAGACACATATAGGAGTGTATGAAGCTAGACAATCTTAGAAAGGAGTGAGTGAGATTGTTGTAATAAGCCATAAATCCAGTCTCTGTTCAGCAATTTTCAGTGTCTAGCAAGGTTATGAATTTAAGCTCCCAGGCTTGTCTTTTGAAAGTGTTGTGCACGTTTCCTTTGAAGATGAGCACTGACAGGTCAAAAAGAAAAGGAGTACTTGTGGCACCTTAGAGACTAACCAATTTATTTGAGCATGAGCTTTCGTGAGCTACAGCTCACTTCATCAGATACAGATTGATTGCTTTGTGAAAAAGGTGTTCACCCAGAGGTGATAGGGTGTTTTTGTCTTTTATTGTTCTCCCGTGAGAGTTCTTTCGAGAGCATAGTGATTGTCCGATTTCACCACATAGTTATTAGGGCATTTAGTGCACTGGATGAGGTACAGGACATTGTGAGGGCTAGTCTACAGTGGCAGCGCTTTAACGTGGCTTGTGTAGTCGTGGCAGAGCACTGGGAGAGAGCTCTCAGTGCTCTAAAAAACCGACCTCCACGGAAGGCGTATCTCCCAGTGCTGGTGCACTGTCTACACTGGTGCTTTACAGCGCCGAAACTTGCTCCGCTAAGGGGGGTGTTTCACACCCCTGAGCGAGAAAGTTGCAGCGCTGTAAACTGCCAGTGTAGACAAGCCCTGAGAGGTATGTGTAGGATCCATGGATCTTGAAAGGCCTGTTTGCGGGGAGGGGTTGTTGATCATTGTAGCAGTGGAGATATGGCCACAGGTTTTGCATATGTTGTTCTGGCGCCGCTTTCAGTTGGTGTTTCTTGGTCTGTTGGGAGCTTGCTTCTGATGAGGAGCTTGGAGAGGTTACAGGTTTGTTTGATGGCCAGAAGAGGGGGTTCAAAAAATATTCCTTTCAGGATGGGGTTCCCATCAAACAACTATAATCCATATTTCATGATACTTCATACGGGTTCCAGTGTGGAGTGGTAGGTAACAAATAGGGTATGCGGTCGGAGGGGGATTTATTTCTGTACAGAAGCAGGTTCTCTCGTGGCATTTGGGTGGCCCATTGCATGATGCGATCTACTTCTCTAGTGGGCTTCTTACAACAATTGTAACCCACTAACCCCTCTTTTGTCCTATGACTGCAGAGGTGTCAACAGGTCACTCTGCCTTGAATGGTCCCTTACAATATGCACTAACTTGTTATGCTGAACAACCTGTTCCACACCTTGCACTTAACTGTGACGCTAGGAATACCTTTCCAAGACCTGAAGAAGAATTCTGTGTGGTTCAAAAGTCTGTCTCTCTCATCAACAGAAGTTGGTGTAATAAAAGATAGTACCTTACCCATCCTGTTTTTGTAATATGCTGGAACTAACACAGCTACAACCATACTGCATACATGGTAATATGTTTATAGTTACCATGAAATTACCATTCAGCTGTACAAGTGGGCATACTGCAGTTTGTACATGATTTTTCTAAGCCACCAAGATAGCCCAAAAAACAAGAAAATTCCTGAATTTCATAAATACTTCTAAGTTCCCCCCATCCTGAAGCTACAATTCAACTTCGATTACTATCAAAGAACCTATTGAATTGGAGGATGTTTACCTAACAAGGTTATCAGTGAATTAACCTATTTTATTTCTCCTTTACTAACAATCCACTGCTCTTAGAATTTTTGTTTTTGTTTGGTTTGGGGTTTTTGTTAGGTCACGTTTACACTACCACTTATGTCGGCAAAACATATGTCGCTCAGAGGTGTGAGAAAAAACACATCCCCAAGCGACTAAATTTTACTTGCATAAGTGATAGCATGCACAGCACTATGTTTGCGGGAGAGCTTCTCCCACCAACATAATTAAACCACCCTCTGACCTTTGAACCTCAGGGGAACACCCTACACCCCCATGTTCATCTTTATAAAATGATTGTGTGGTATCCAATGCAGAGTTTGTCATGTCAGGTGTCTTTGGAAGGCTCATGATGCACTGAGCATTGTTGTTACAGCAATGTTACAGTAATATTATAGGTTATAATTTCATATATGTAGTTATGAGGCTGAAAATGTATCCTCATGGCTCAAAATAAGTCCAGGAAAAAACTCTCCAAGAGTAGAGAGGCAGTTCACACCTCATCAGGGCAGGAATGGGACAAACCCAGCCCAGCCTCACAGGAACAAAGGATGCTGGCCTAGGTAGCAATAAAAAAAAAATCTGCCTTTTGGCAACAAAACAGCAAGAGCATACACACTACAATGGGACTTTTGTCGCAAAAAACGCCCAGTTTTGGCAACAAAAAACGTCCACCCCACAAGAGCCAGTGTAGACACTTATTGTTTGGCGACAGAACTGGCTTCCGCCAGTATCCCACAATGCCTGCCCTGATTGCTCTGCTCAGTGTTTTGATCTCTGCTGCCCTGCAGGCATGCGCCCCTCCCCTTTCAAAGCTCTGGGAAGTATCTGTGTGCTGCTCCATGTGGGGAACAAACAGAGCAAATCATTGGAATGCTCCTGTTCTGCCCTGCACTAGGAACACAGCAGAAGGCAGACTGCTGCTGCAGGGGGAGAGGTACAGTCTGCTGTGCTGCTTTGCCATTCCTCAGCACAGAGAGCTCACGGAGCTACTCATGATGCTGCTCTCAGCAGCTGAGGTGGCTGTGGGAGAACTCAGAGAATCCCAAGATGCGCAATGATCAACTCTTCCTTCCCACAACACTGCACTGTGGGTGTGACGAAGTGGGACTGTTCTTAATGTTTCCTCTGAATAGTGTGGGGGTGCCTCAGTTTCCCCTAGATACTTAAGAACTGCCTAGGGGAAACTGAGGCACCCCCACACTATTCAGAGGAAACATTAAGAACAGTCCCACTTCGTCACATCTCAGTTGTCAGGGAGTCCCCGGGCGATGCTCTGGAACTGCTCCCCATGAAGCCAGTCAGGACTCTGGGGCAGTCGCCTTTCTGTGAGCAGCCTGTCTTCAGGACACACAGCTCACCCAGCTTCCACCTTCCTGGGTCTGACCTCGGAGCATTCAGCATCCTCTGCCCCTCCGTGCGCTTCCCCCCAGCGAGTCCGCTCAGGCGGGGCTCCTGGGGAAGCCAGAGGGTCCTGCACCCCAACTTCGCAGTCAGACGTGACTCTCAGCCAGCCAGTAAAACAGAAGGTTTATTAGACGACAGGAACATGGTCTAAAACAGAGCTTGCAGGTGCAGAGAACGGGACCCCTCAGCTGGGTCCATTTTGGGGGGCAGTGAGCCAGACAACCACGTCTGCACTTCACTCCATGTCCCAGCCAGCCCCAAACTGAAAACCACCTCCAGCCCCTCCTCCTCTGGGCTTTGTTCCTTTCCCGGGCCAGGTGGTCACCTGATTCCTTTGTTCTCCAACCCTTCAGCTCTCACCTTGCAGGGGGGGAAGGGCCCAGGCCATCAGTTGCCAGGAAACAGGGTGTCGGCCATTCTCTGTGTCCAGACCCCTTCACACACCTGCCCTCTAGGGCTCTGCAATGATCATACACCCTTACTCCACCCCCTAGATACTTAAGAACTGCCTAGGGGAAACTGAGGCACCCCCACACTATTCAGAGGAAACATTAAGAACAGTCCCACTTCGTCACATCTCTCCCCCCTTCGAGATCGAACTGAGCGGGGTCACTTTAGCCGGTGACCTGGGGAAGTTCGAAGCCACCAACGTTCCCATGGATGCCCCAGCATCTCTCCCATTCCTTGGTAGGAGTTACATCAGGCCCTTCCGGTTTCACGCCCTCCCTTAGGTCAGGGGTGGTCGATAGCACTCGCAGGCCGCATGTGGGAAGGTTTATGCAGCCCATGCCCTTTAGCCACCCCAAGAATGTCTCCCCATTGACCATCACCTTCCGCTCCCACTGGGGGTCCGAGGGGCCTGGCCCCAGGAAACTCCACACCGACATATAGGTTGGGGTCAGGAGTGGGAGCCTGTCCACATCCCCAACCATCTGGCCGACGGAGTCTATGGCCTTGGGACCCAGCAAGGGAGCTAGACACCGGGGCTTTTCCGCAGGGTCCCCCTAGTTCAAATCTCCAGCCTGCTCAAAGGCAGTGAGGTGGGGATCCACCTCCCCCCCATCCTTAACCAGGGGCAGCAATTTAGTCTCGAGGTTCCCTGCGGAACTGGCCCCCCGGGATCTATCCCCACTCACCCCTGGGAGGTCCCCTAGGCCTCTCCGCTCCCCCACCGCCAGTTCATCCTGCTGCTGCTTCTGCAGCTCTTTCTCGGGCTCTCGCTGTCTCTCACAGTCCTCTTGCTCTCTCAGACTCAGCTCCAATCCCGTCCGTCTCCAATCCCCCGATGGGGAACCCGATCGGGGACAGGAGTCTTGGCGATGCCTGGCTCCCGCTCCAGCTGCTCCCAGATCCTGCTATAGCCCCAGTTGGGGTCAGGAATCTGTTCCTTAGAGCGGTCATCCTCCTCCAGCTGCACGATTAACTCTGCTTTGGTGAACTTTCCAACGCTCAACCCTCTCTTTTTGCACAGGGTTACAATGTCCTTCTTAAGGAGACAGTGACAGGCCATCACTCCGCTCCTCCCAAGTTGTTGTGGACTCACAGGTCCGTGTGTTCTCAGCTCCCCACGGTTTCCAGGGAGAACCCCTAGTGTGCCAGCCCTTCTCCAGGTCACCACCTCTTTGCCAGGGTCGAGCGGCAGACTCCTCCGCCCCTGAGACTGCTCACTGCAGTCCCCAGGGGGACCCCATTACTGCACAGTCCTTCTCGCTGGTCACACACTCCCAGGGGTTAACCGCCCCCCGAAACCGCTCCTTTCTGAGCCTTCAGCAGGCCTGGTCCTCGGCAATCCCCCTTCGTGTTACTGCTCCCCAGTCACTTACTGCAGGAAGCGCCGTCCACGGGGTGCAGTACATCCCACCGCTGCCACCAGTTGTCAGGGAGTCCCCGGGCGATGCTCTGGAACTGCTCCCCATGAAGCCAGTCAGGACTCTGGGGCAGTCGCCTTTCTGTGAGCAGCCTGTCTTCAGGACACACAGCTCACCCAGCTTCCACCTTCCTGGGTCTGACCTCGGAGCATTCAGCATCCTCTGCCCCTCCGTGCGCTTCCCCCCAGCGAGTCCGCTCAGGCGGGGCTCCTGGGGAAGCCAGAGGGTCCTGCACCCCAACTTCGCAGTCAGACGTGACTCTCAGCCAGCCAGTAAAACAGAAGGTTTATTAGACGACAGGAACATGGTCTAAAACAGAGCTTGCAGGTGCAGAGAACGGGACCCCTCAGCTGGGTCCATTTTGGGGGGCAGTGAGCCAGACAACCACGTCTGCACTTCACTCCATGTCCCAGCCAGCCCCCAACTGAAACCACCTCCAGCCCCTCCTCCTCTGGGCTTTGTTCCTTTCCCGGGCCAGGAGGTCACCTGATTCCTTTGTTCTCCAACCCTTCAGCTCTCACCTTGCAGGGGGGGAAGGGCCCAGGCCATCAGTTGCCAGGAAACAGGGTGTCGGCCATTCTCTGTGTCCAGACCCCTTCACACACCTGCCCTCTAGGGCTCTGCAATGATCATACACCCTTACTCCACCCCCTAGATACTTAAGAACTGCCTAGGGGAAACTGAGGCACCCCCACACTATTCAGAGGAAACATTAAGAACAGTCCCACTTCGTCACAGTGGGATACATACCCACAGTGCACTGCTCACCCTGTTGATGATGGTGTCCCCAACGTGGGCATGATCTGTCGATAGAGGGAGCAAGTGCGAACACCCTTCGGCGATTTTTGTTTTGTCGACTTTTGGGTGTCGACATAAATTTTGTCAATAAAACTTGGTAGTGTAGACAAGGCCTTAGACTCTCGAGGGACTCACACACACACACACCCCAACCCCACCCTCATTTGGTCAGTTTGGAACTCACCTGACTAAAGCTGGGGGGGGGGGGTGCCAAAGCCAAGAGGAAAGAAAGGAAATGATAAAAGGAAGAGATGTTTGTCATGCACTCTCTCTCTTCCACCTACATCTACAGACACCACACTAAGCGACTGAAGCAGTGATCAAAGGGAAGAACCTGGCTGAACAGCAACCACTCAGCCTGTGGTGAGAAACATCTAAGTTAGTTAGGACACTGAAAGTGTTAACATCAGCTTAGAATGCATTTTGCTTTTATTTCATTTGACCAAATCTGACTTATGTTTTGACTTATAATCGCTTAAAATATCTTATAGTTAATAAATCTGTTTATTCTACCTGAAGCAGTGCCTTTGGTTTGAAGCATGTCAAAGACTCCCCTTGGGATAACAAGCCTGGTACATATCAATTACTTTGTTAAATTAACAAACTCAGAGAAGCTTGCAGCGTCTAACAGGCATAACTGGACACTGCAAGACGAAGGTTCCCAGGGTTGTGTCTGGGACCGGAGATATTGGCTAGTGTCATTTGGTTGCAAGTAAGCTGGGAGCAGCTGACATGCCAGAGGCTGTGCGTGACCAGACCAGGAGTGGGGGTTCTCACAGCAGAGCAGGAGAAGGCTGGCTCCCAAAGTCAAGGATTGGAGTGACCTAGCAGATCACTGGTCCAGATAAGACTAGAGAGGAATGTCACACACCCCCAATGAATGCTGGTAATTATGTCTCCTATCAGTATATAGACGATCATGAGAGATCTTACAGCAGCACAGCTGCCATAGATACAACTGTGCTGCTTAAGGTCTCTAGGGCAGACATAGCCTCAGGTTGGTTGTTTTAATTTTTTCACATGTTATGGGAGGGGCAACTCTTGGTCCCCACACACCTTTAGAAACAGCAGCAGAAGAATGCCATTAACAGGGTCTAGTAGCAATTTTCAGGACCTCTGACTCTTGTTCACTACCCTGGCTACCAATGATGGCAGTGCTAGAACAAACAGTGCTTAGATATTTAAGTACTTGTGATCTAGATCTGCTTGGTGCAGTGGAAGGCAGTGGTGAGACTACTAAGAGGTAGTCTATGCTAGTATTCCCCATGGTTGCTACCACCAGTGGGGCTGAACAGGTAAAAGCAATGTTGAAAGATGAGAAAATCTTGAGTGCCCTGAATAAAACAGCAAAGCATATGTTGATTTAATACTGTTTGTATGTAGTACACAAAATGCTCAACCAATAGTATTTTGCTAACAAATTCATGTTTACATTAGAGAAGATATTCAGAGGAGCAAAATGGCCTGCATACCGCACTGGCAGAGTGAGAAGCAGCAACACTGGACGTTTATTAGCTGTGACTGTGAAACTAAACAGCTAAGGAAGCAGGATTTTTGGCATCACAGTTTGGTATCAAGGTATGGTACCAAGGTATTTCAACTGTTGTAAAATTATTGAACAAAACATCCAAACTCACTGTTACATTTCAATAGACAGTCTGAAGTCCTGCTTCGAGCAGGGGGTTGGACTAGATGACCTTCTTGGGTCCCTTCCAACCCTGATATTCTATGATTCTATAAGTCTAAAGAGATGTGTGTGCCAGATAGCACTCATATACAGAGGTGCAGTGGATTACTAGGCATTTCCTTCTGCACAGCTGGCATTGGGAAGTATATAATAAATAATAATAATAATAATAATAATAAAGTAGGAATTGAAAAGAACAAGTGTCCTTTGTAGTTCTCTGAAGGAAATAAGCCAAGTGCAGTAAAAATAGCTGCAAACTAATAGCTTTCCAGTGAACTCGTTCCAATGACTGATGATCACAAAAACAGAAAAGCCTGTACAGAATGGTATACCAAAACAGAGCTGAACTTAAATAAGATCTCCTATAACACTTGCACAATTCTGAAAGTCAGAATCTTGACAAACTGGTCCAAAGTTTATACAGCCAGTACCACAAGACTGTGCTGTCCCCTCTGTTACTCTGATGTGCTGATAAATGAGAAATGTAGATATATCAACCATTTTGATCTCCAATACTAATCTGACTTTTGTGAATGAAGACTGTTTGAGAAGAAAGTTAATTAAAGCAAGTTTAGGACCATAAAAACCCCTAAACAGGAAAAGCATTTGGCAAATTAATTCATGCCCTGTGGCTAGAAAGTTCCTTTTTACACAGTTATGTGATTTGAATTTTTATTACTAGAGGTGTTCATTGCTTTATTGAAAGGGATGTTGGAATTCAGGGTTTTATATACCTGCTGCTACTTTACAGGTCACAGTACTTACTTTTTTGTTCAAAGGTCCAATCCTGTCACCATTCCACATGAAACACTCCCGTTGATATGAAGAGCTTTATGCAAATGAATGGCAGGAATGGGCACAATAATAATTTATAATTCAAGGTGATCATTGTATTGTGATAATCTAAAGTGGTTTTATCATAATATACACTCAGTCTGGAGGTATATCTAAGGCAGTGGTCTCCAACCTTTTTACGCCCAAGATCACTTTTTGAATTTAAGGGCAACCCAGGATCTGCCCCACCCCACTCACTCCATCCTTCCCTCTCTCTGTCGCTCGCTCTCCCCCACCCTCTGCGGCTGGGATGCAGTAGGGGGTGAGGGGTGCAAACTCTGGGAGGGTGTTTGAGTGCAGGAGGGGGCTCCGGGGGTCAGGGCTGGGACAGGGGGTTGGGATACAAGAGGGGATCTGGGGTGCTGGCTCCAGGATGGGGCTCAGGGCTGGGGTGTGGCCTCCCGCCAGGCAGCACTTACCGCAGTCGGCTCCCAGTCTGCAGCACTGCGAGGCTAAGGCCGGCTCTCTGCCTTCCCCGGCCCCACGCCACTCCCAAAAGGGGCCAACTTGCCTCTGTGGCTCCTGGGAGTGGGGGGAACGTGGCTCTGCGCACTACCCTTCTCTGCAGGGACCACCCACAAAGCTCCCATAGACCACAGTTCCCTGTTCCCAGCCAATGGGAGCTGCGCAGCCAGTGCTTGCAGGCAGGAGCAGCGTGTGGAGATCCCTGCCCTCCCGGGCCCATGCTGGCTGCTTCCGGGAGTAGCATAGGGCTGCTGCAGGCAGGGAGCCTGCCTTAGCGGCAGCCCCGCTACACCACCGGAGATTGCAATCAACTGGGAGAGTCCCCAGGATCGACCAGCTGATCATGATCGACAGGTTGGTGACCACTGATCTAAGGCAAGTCATAGATGTCACTTTGGAGCTAGCTGAACGTCCCTCAAAACGTCCATAGATGTTGACTTTCCTTTAACATTTAATACAAAGTCTGATCCATTTGGACAGACATCGTCTAGTGATAGCTTTACCTTGGTTATCTCCATATCCTACAAATGGATTAGGAGCTTACCTAAATAGATTAAAAGAATGTAGGAAAGACTTTTTTTTTTTTTAACCAGAGACCAAACAGCCTCCTCAAAGCAAAGGATTATTTGTTCTAGAACAAAATTGTTGTTTCTGAGAAAACATCTTAAAAATAAAACATCCTACATGCAAGCCTGCTTACTCAGTGTCTAACCATTTTTCTCATGGGGTCCCTGGAAGAACTAACACCCTATAGACACTTTTGCAGAGCCTCCCACTGTGGCACCTTCTCACCATGTCAGAGCTCTGACTCTCTGAGTAACCTCTGGGCAACTCACCCCCCTTTCACAGGAATCAAGACACTTTGCCCTTTGATCGATCAGGCAAAACCAAGTTTTACAACTACTCTGAGACAAGATACAGTATTTCTGATGCTGCCCCATCGTCTTTCAGTTCATACAACAAGTTCTTATCTGGGAAGCTGTTATGTTTCTTCCTTGTTTCTTCTTCCCATAGTCCCTACATGAGTAAGGCAGCCAATACCTCCATACAGGAAATTTTCATAACCAACGTAAACTTCCCCGCACTGCTCAGCTCTCCTACAGGGTTCATAAAATTGTGACGCTTCATTATTTGTAACTATTACACATCAGCACTACATCGGTCACAAAAATTTACCTCAAAGCAGACTTTGCAAGGGAAACGTCAAGATAACAGCCACTTGATGAGGTGTTGCCAGGTATCACTACATTTTATAATTTTTTGGTCAAAGTTTTATCTTCAAAAAGATACTTCTTACATAGTAATTTTCCCATTGTCGGTGTGATAGCACAGTGCACCTCAGCTTACTCCAACCTCCTGCGTAGCTCCATTAACATCAGGGGTATAGGTAGCAGGTGAAGCTAGCTCCCTGTCCCGCCTCTTTGCCCCTGGCCCCGCCCCCACTCCCCACATCCCTCCTCACCTCACCCCCTCCACCGCAAGACACAGCCCTGCCTGTCGCTGGCCACGTCCCTCCTCATCCTCCTGCCCACCGCATTCCTCACCTCCCCCACCAAGACACCTTTCTGCCTGCCCCCTCACTCCCCCGCCACCCGCTTCCTCATTCCCCCCCGCCAGCCCCTTGCTTCCTCACTCACCTCCCACACACACGGCTGCCTCCTCACTCCCCTGCCATACCCCCCACCCACCATCAGACCCCACCCATTCTTCCCGCCTGCCACACGCCTCCTCATCCCCCACCAGACCACCGCTCAACACCCACCCCTTGCCAGCTCGCTACATCCCTCCTCACCCCCACACTCCCGCGAGAGAGGGGGAGTGAGAAAGGACATGGCAAGGACCTCCGGGAGGGGGTGGGAGGTGAAGTGGAAGAGAGAAGGAAGATTCACCAGGCAACAGCAGCAGGCGTTGGGGGCCTCAGGGAGGGGAAGAGGCGGGGCCACCACAGCCCAGGTGTCCAGCAGCAGCAACTGCGCCAGGGAAGGCTTAGCCTCACCAGCCTATTATACCCACTGCCCATGCAGTAGGGCTACAGGAGTTACTGAGAACAGGCCACATGCACTCCTTTTCTTTTTGCGAATACAGACTAACACGGCTGTTACTCTGAAACCTGAGAACAGGCTGTAGCTCATTGAGTGTCATATGCACTGACATTGAAGGAGGAGGACACTGAAGGCCAGGAGAGCATACCAGCAACATTTCTGTTAAAAAAAACAACATTCACGCATCTTACCCCTTGTCCACAGACCTATGCACTGCATTCCTGAGAGCAGGCAGAATGCCCTCTCCAGTGCTCTGATATTTATCAGACCCTCACTTTCTATCTCCTGCAAGCCCAAGTGGACAAAGCACAATACACACACACAGAAATGACAGTTTTGTATAAAAGGAATTTTGAATGCTGCAGCACATATTTTGGGAAAAGTTTCTTAAATGATAAGACAGTATATAAAAATATTATGGGAAGTAAAACTTTATTCCTATGACTCTTCAGAGTGTTTATGCATTAAACAGTAGCAATGACTTGTACATAGTTTCTCCATCTGCTAACATGGATTTACTGCCATTTAAGGTTGTTAAAATTCTTCCCTAGCTAATCATTGCTCTTTACTGAAACATCTGCCCAAGATGACTGCTTTGCTGAAGCTGGTTAGCCCACTGCATTATGCTGTTATGCAACCACAGGCCATTCAGTTAGATGAGCACATGCCAACCATGCAGGGTAAAGCAGTAGTGGTAGAAAAAGTTGGACCTTTTAAGGGCGGAGCATAGCTAGTAATAATAGGGCTAAAAGGCAGCACCCATCCCCATGACATACCCATTGTGAAACCATCCACATGACCTATCATTTAGCAAGTGACATAATGCTGAAAACATTGCTCTACCCAAAAACTACTCCCATTCCAACAAAAGAAAGTTAAGATGAACTTATTCCCCGTCTTAAGGTGGTGTCTACTACTGGGCACCCTGTCATAGAAGCCTCTGGATAGCACCAATAGGTTTTTATAGAGAACCCCTTCTAGGGGACTATAGGCTTATCTACACAGGGAGTTATTCCCGATTAACTTCATGGGTGTACATTTTTATTCCAGAGTAAGAGTGTCTTATTCCAAATGAGCTAATTCATGTGTGGTGACACTTATTCTGAAGTTAATCAGGAACAGTTAATCCACTTTAAACGAGGCCTAAATTGTGCCTATAGTCTTTATGGTAGTTTCTTTAGGGAGCAACCTTTTAATAGAACCATTGGAGCCCCTAAGATGCTAACCTAGGTTGTGGACACTCCTGCCTAAAAGTGCAGTTTTCAAAGTCACTTCCTCAGTCCCTGATTCCTCAGCATCATCACCAGTTTAGTTTATATGGTGACCTCACAGGTAAATAGCCTTCTTTTCAATGCTGCAACAACTTCAAGGGAGACAGTGACTTAAAACACAATATACAAATGTTAATAATGTTGAGCAAATGAGACACGGCTACAAGCTACGTTCAGCAAGAAAAGCTGCAGGGGGGGAAAAAAGACATTTGCAACAAAGTTAGGAGAAAGGGAGGGAGATAGGAAGGAATACTTCACATTTACTGGCAGGGCAAGCAACAGCAATCCTACTTACAAATCTTTAGAACTTCTGTTTTAGGATTTTATACTGCCACAGACAGTATCAGAGCACCTTCCACCTAAAATAAACAGTGATAACAAAATCCTTAGTGGATTTAGTGGAGACTCTGGCACTCCTCCCTTTTGGGGACCAAAACTCTGCTTAGGGTAGAACCTTTTCTAGTGCCCTTGTTGCCAAAAAGGCCAATGGCATTTTGGGCTGTATAAGTAGGGGCACTGCCAGCAGATCGAGGGACGTGTTCGTTCCCCTCTATTCGACATTGGTGAGGCCTCATCTGGAGTACTGTGTCCAGTTTGGGGCCCCACACTACAAGACAGATGTGGACAAATTGGAAAGAGTCCAGCGGAGGGCAGTAGAAATGATTAGGGGGCTGGAGCATATGATTTATGACGAGAGGCTGAGGGAACTGGGATTGTTTAGTCTGCAGAAGAGAAGAATGAGAAGGGATTTGATAGCTGCTTTCAACTACCTGAAAGGGGGTTCCAAAGAGGATGGATCTAGACTGTTCTCAGTGGTAGCTGATGACAGAACAAGGAGTATTGGTCTCACGTTGCAGTGGGGGAGGTTTAGGTTGGATATTAGGAAAAACTTTTTCACTAGGAGGGTGGTGAAGCACTGCAATGCGTTACCTAGGGAGGTGGTAGATTCTCCTTCCTTTGAAGTTTTTAAGGTCAGGCTTGACAAAGTCCTGGCTGGGATGATTTAGTTGGGGATTGGTCCGGCTTGAGCAGGGGGTTGGACTAGATGACCTCCTGAGGTCGCTTCCAACCCTGATATTCTATGAAGAGTCATATCACTGGAATTTGCCTTTAAAATTGAATAAAGAGGGAGATAAGTTACTTGAAGCAAAATTTCAAGTTAAATTTTCTAGAGATGGGTGTAGCAGAGAAAGGGCAGAGATCAAGAGCAAATATTACATTCACTGATGTTTCAAGTGATAAAAGAGTTCAAACAAATATTCTAGGGCCCTAATTCAACAGCTCCCACACACCCTTATCTTTTTTGCTCTGCAATATAATTTTACAGCTCCTTAGTTACAGCTCTTATAATAAAAGAAGTGAAAATAGCGACAAGACCATGGTGCAGTTGGGATAGTCTTAGCAGAAATGCTTTCGGAAGAGCTGCTGGATTACCAGTGTTTTATGTAAACCCATCTAGAAAAAGCTTCACCCAATGTTTACACCTAAAGATGTAAGCTATCAAGATCTGAGCCATGAACATTTCCCAACATATAGCAGCAGTTCAAAAAAAATATGAGCAACTGCCATTACTAAAACTAGTCACTGGCCATAGTTTGGCTACATTATTGAAAGGGGAAAATGTAAATAGGTCAAGGAAATTGTAAAAAAAAGTGCCACTGCTCCAAACATAGCACTAAGATAAGTCTCACCTTAGTTGGTTTGTACTACAGGCTGCTGGTGCTAAGTCAGATACTAGGTTAAAGAACTACAGGTCCAAGACACTGGAAGGAGAATGGAAAATATATGCTGTTTATGCTGTTTAAAAACTTGAGTCCCCGCCCATTCTTTCTCAGCAACAGTTAGTTTCCTTCTCTTCTGCCTTGGTGACTATGAAGTTACACAAGTATTGGAGACATAAGGATCCCCACACCTTTGTCCTAGTTTTTATAACCCCACCTAGGAAACAGTATGTTGTAGGCACCGTTCTCTTGTCCACGGAAAACGTACAGCAACGTTCTCTTTGAAGCATCTGAACCCATTTTCTTTATCCATCACAAAGAGTGGCTGATAAATGAAGTAAGCAACTTCTCTCCTCTCCCAGGTGACTGTATTGGTTGTACAGCACCTACTCCAGGAATGAAATGCTACAACAAAAAATAACGGACAGTTCTGTCTACACTGTCTAGAGCTGTTTGTAATTTTTTGTTAAAAAAAACTGACAATTTTTACTGACAATTTCAGTAAAAATTTGAGTTTTTTCAATGCTTTCTAAACATTTTCATGGTAAATACTTATTTTCCCAACCAATTTTAATCTGTACATAAGTTTTAGAAAGGTAACAAATCTACAGTACTCCTTGGCATTTCTTCAGAGGGGTTTCCGTTTAGTACAGCTGATTAGATGAGAAGATTACTCACCTTGTGTAGTAACTGAGGTTCTTCAAGAGATGTACCTGTGGGTGCTCCATTCCAGGTGACTGTAAAGCAATGCCCTTTAGGATGGTTGGGGCTTTGGAGTAGGAAATAAAGCAGCAGAAAGTACTGCTCAGCCAAGTTGAGTATCTGTTTTAGGGCCTTGCATGATGGCGTAATGTTTGGCAAAAGTGTGGTCGGATGCCCAGGTAGCAGCCTTGCAAATGTCTGTCAATGGGACATTGTTTAGAAATGCCGTGGAAGTGGAGATGGACCTCGTAGAATGTGCCCTGACGGTCGTTGCAGGCTGAACGCCCTCTAGCTGATGGCATAGTTGAATACAGCCAGATATCCATTTAGAGAGCCTGTGTGTGGATATGGACGCTCCCTTGGACTGGTCCGCTATGGATACAAAGAGTTTAGGAGTAGCCCAACATGGTTTTGTTCTGCCCAGATAAAACGCCAGAGCCCTTCTAATGTCCAGCGTGTGCATGGTCGCCTCAAACGAGTTCGCGTGTCACTTGCGGAAGAAAGTTGGGAGCTACAATGGTTCACTAATGTGGAAGGACGAGTGCACCTTGGGTAAGAATTTGGGATGGATGCATAATGTAACTTTGTCCATAAGAAAGATGGTATATGGGGTTCGGCCATAAGCACCCCTATCTCCCCACACATCTCGTGGATGTAATGGCAACGAGGAAGGATGCTTTCATGGACAGGTGTAACAAGGAGCAAGTTGCCAAGGATTCGAACAGTTGACAAGTTAGGATGGGGAGTATGAGATTTGAGTCCCCCGGTATAGTAGGTAGCCTCACTTCAGTATAGAGGGTTTGGATGCCTTTCAGAAATCGTTTGATGATATGATGAGTGAAGATTGAGGTGTCATCAATCTTTTGACGGAAAGCAGTGATTGCCACTAGGTGGACCTTGACTGAGCTAATAGAAAGGCCCAACTGTCTGAGTTCTAGGAGACAGCCTAGTATCATCGGGAGAGGAGCAGAAGCAGCGTATGCTTGCTTTGTGGTGCACCATATCGTGAATCTCTTCCACTTGTGTATGTAAGTGGAGCATTTGGATAGCTTCCTACTGTGGAGGAGTACCTGTTGCACCTATTCTGAGCAGATTAGCTCTTCATGAGAGAGCCATAAAGCAGCCACGCCTTGAGCTGTAGCATTTGCAGGTTGGGGTGTTGTAGTTGTCCCTCCCATTGTGTACATAAGTCTGGGTGAAGGGGAAGAGTGATCGGGGGTCATGCTGACATGCACGTCAAGAAGGGGTACAACTGTTGTCTCAGCCACGTAGGGGATATTAGGATGATGCTGGCTCTATCACTCCTTATTTTCTGTATCACCTGGGGAGCAGTGGTATCGGTGGAAACACATACAGAAGGTCTGCACTCCAGTTGATTAGGAACGCAGCTCCCTGAGAGTGTTTCCCCAGGGCCGCTCTGGAACAGAACAGGGGACATTTGGTATTGCAGGCCGTGACAAAAAGGTCTACGCGTGGGTGACCCCACTGTTGAAATACATGTTGAAGTACTGGGTTGCTCAGTTCCCATTCATGATTCTAAGGAAACCTTCTGCTGAGTTCGTCTGCCATGGTGTTCTGGCAGCAAGGTAGCTATGCAGTTGAAATGTGGATGTTGTGATGGATGCATAGATTCCAGAGCTTGATAGCCTTGGTGCAGAGTGAATGGGATCTGGCTCCCCCTTGACTGTTTATATAAAACATGCAAACGATGTTGTCGGTCACAACTCATATGTGTTGGTTTTGTATGAACGGTAGGAAGCGGAGGCAGGCATTGCACTCAACAGGAAGTTCCAGGAGGCGTGTGTGTAGCCTGGTCTCTGTTGTAGACCACACCCCTGAGCTATGCAATGTTGCATGTGTGCTCCCCACCCCACGAGGGAGGCATCCATTGTGAGTAATTGTGATGGGGCTTCCTGTGTGAATGGGATCCCTGAGCACAGGTTGTGCAGGTGAGTCCACTTGGTTAATGAGTCGTTGATCTTGTGGGGCATTGTTAAGCGGATGTTCATGTTGTGTTTGTTTGTTTTGTACACTGTTGATAGCCATCTCTGCAGGCAGCGCATGTGCAAACATGCATGTCTGACCACAAATGTGCACGCTGCCATGTGGCCCAAAAGTTGTAGGCATTCATGGGCCGTGGTTCATAGGTTGCTGCGCACTGTGACTATGATTGTTTGTATGGAGTCGAATCTGTCCCATGGGAGCGATGCTCTCGCTGTCATGCAGTCGAGACAGGTGCCAATGAATACCAGCTGTTGGGTAGGTTCTATCATTGATTTCCTTGTGCCTATTTGTAGGCCAAGGCTGTGGAAGCAGTTTATTGTCATTTGCGTGAAGTGAACGGCTTCGGATCAAAGTGTGAGCCTTTAGGAGACAATCGTCCAGATAAGGGAATATAATTACTCCTTGCTTCCTCAGATGTGCCGTTGCCACTGTGAGGATCTTGGAAAAGACACGGGGTGCTGTTGACAGGCCGAAGGGTAGCACCTTGTATTAATAGTGGTCCATGCCTAACGTAAAACTGAGAAACTTCCTGTGAGCAGGGTGTATCGTCACATGAAAATAGGCATCTTGGAGGTCGAGGGCTGAAAACCAGTCCCCCCAGAGAATCGCGATGGAATTGGAGACAGATGCTGATGTGGAGCCAAAGGTCTTGGGGAAACATCAGTACCGAAGAGAGGAGACTGTAGGGTGGGTGAGATAAGCAAATCCCTATAGCGCAGGAAAGGATGCGGCACCAATGGTGTGGGTACTGTGAGAAGCGGGGTTGTTATAAATATAAAGGGAAGGGTAAACCCCTTTAAAATCCCTCCTGGCCAGAGGAAAAATCCTCTCACCTGTAAAGGGTTAAGAAACTAAAGGTAACCTCGCTGGCACCTGACCAAAATGACCAATGAGGAGACAAGATACTTTCAAAACCTGGGAGGAGGGAGAGAAACAAAGGGTCTGTGTCTGTCTGTATTCTGCTTTTGCCGGGGATAGACCAGGAATGGAGTCTTAGAACTTTTAGTAAGTAATCTAGTTAGGTATGTGTTAGATTATGATTTCTTTAAATGGCTGAGAAAAGAACTGTGCTGAATAGAATGACTATTCCTGTCTGTGTACCTTTTTTGTAACTTAAGGTTTTGCCTAGAGGGATTCTCTATGTTTTGAATCTAATTACCCTGTAAGGTATCTACCATCCTGATTTTACTGAGGTGATTCCTTTACTTCTATTAAAAGTCTTCTTGTAAGGAAACTGAATGCTTTTTCATTGTTCTCAGATCCAAGGGTTTGGGTCTGTGGTCACCTATGCAAATTGGTGAGGATTTTTACCAAAGCTTCCCCAGGAAGTGGGGTGCAAGGGTTGGGAGGATTTCGGGGGGGAAAGACGTGTCCAAACTACGTTTCCCAGTAAACCCAGTTAAAGTTTGGTGGTGGCAGTGGAAATCCAGGGTCAAAGGATAAAATTAATTTGTACCTTGGGGAAGTTTTAACCTAAGCTGGTGAAAGTAAGCTTAAGAGGTTTTCATGCAGGTCCCCACATCTGTACCCTGGAGTTCAGAGTGGGGGAGGAACCTTGACAGGGGTTATCTCCGCTGTCAGTGCAGAGGGCTGTGAGGGTGCCAATGCCCTGGTGCTGGCACTGTGGTTCCAGAGGTCTTTGGAAGCGGCACCAAGGCAGGAGCGGTCACTGGTGCAGTCTCCATCGGAGACTCCATCGGAGTATTGTGGTGGAGGCCAGCAACTTCAAGCCATTTGCCTCGGTACCAGGGTGGTGGGTGCTGGCGGCGGCAGCAGTCTTGTGGACAGTGCCAGAAGTGGCCAGGGTATCATACGTGCTGAGGCACAGTGCCATCAGCACCAGTGAGAGCGATCTCGGTGGCGACCGTTTTTTACTGGTCTGCGCTCTGAGACAACATAGAAGGTCTGGGTTTTTTTGCTGGTCCTGTCGATTTTGGTGACCTAGGTGGTGAAGGAGCCGGTGACCCAGGGGGCTGTTGTCCTGGGTCGGAGGTCGGTCTCAGGGACTTCTCCATGAGAATGAGTTTGAGCCTCAGGTCCTTGCCTCTTTGTGCCCTCATTTTAAGTTTGCTGCAATGGGCACACTTCTCGGAAACATGTGATTCACCCAGACAGTGGACACATTGTGAGTGTCCGTCAGACACTGGCATTGCCTTTCTACATGAGGTACGCCGTTTGAAACCCGGTGAGCCCGGCATAACAGTGCTAGTATCTAACTACGGATTAAAAGAAAAAACTCATTTCTTTCTTTCTTTAAAAAAAAAGAAAAAAACTACCACTTAGTTCTAAAAAGAACTAATTGTCTAAGCTGGCTAACACTAAATAACTTAACTAATTTGACTGAAAAACTAGGTTTGAACGGGACTGCGGAACTCAGTCTCAGTCTCAGGCTGGGGACAGTTGAGAAGGAACTGAGGGGTCCAGGTTGCACATGCAACACTTCAGCAGATAACGGTATGCATGACCCATATGGACACCGCTGTAAAACTCTCCAAGCGAAGGTGCAGGGGCACACCAACACCTGGAGTGGAGCACCCACACAGACATCTCTTGAAGAAGAATCAAAGAATTACCTATCAACAGTCAAGAGATGCCTGAAATGTCTCTTACTTACAAGGAGAATGTTTCCTTGAAAGAAATTAAATATTACCACACTAAAAAACTCACAGAATAAATGGAGTAAAGATCCCTAACATTTACATATGGCTAGAGGTCATCATGCTATGAGTGGAGGGACGTGGAAGAGAAGAGACGACTTATACCCTCTACACACTTATACATACACATGGACATACTTCAATAATTTGCTCATTTGTAAAACATCTGTGCACAGACTGCATTAAACACTGTTGCTATCTTGATGCAATGCAGATCAAACTAAAAGAGAAAAACACTTTACTGTTAAGGCCTATTGTCCACAAATTATATGTCTAACACTTGGATCTTATTTTAGAAAGTCTCCCTGTTAATTTGCCTGTGCTTTGGAAAAGCAAGTAACATGTTTTGAATTACGAGAGGTTACAAGGACATTTTTGTGGTGAATTTGGACTTTCATTTGCAAAGAAAAACCTCAGTGCTAAGAAACCCTTTTAGAAAGAACATTTTTTCATCATTGCTGAACAATTTTCAGTGAAGGTTAATAGCTTCTGTCCCACTGAGCTGTTTACATCCAGCTTTAGGAGAATACTAGTGCTATTTCTGCCTTTGCGGGCAACAGGAAAATAAGTGTTAGTTGATCTTGACAGAACAAAACACTTTTCTCAATATTTTTTAAAGTAAACTGAGACGAGTGAGCCTTCCACACAAGTCAGTGAAGACAATAAGATTTTTCTAAGTAAGCTGGGCCAAAACTCTGTGTGTGTTCATGCTACAATGTTCTAGGACCCTAACAAAATAAATTGTATCTAAAACTGCTTCATATCTCTTTGGTGGGTTCCTTCAGTCTTTACATCTAGATTCAAGAAGGAACAAATCTCAAACAAGCTAATGCAGACATTAGCTTTAAGATACTGTTTCCTAGCTTCAGAGGCTCATAACCTATCCATAAACTATTCATAATCTAGAAAGCCCAGTTAAAGTGTGTTTTGCTACGCATGAGGGACAAAGGTTGTCACATCTAATCTGTCTCTGTAGAAAGAGATGACAAACAATCTTGTTTTTATTTCTTGTAAAAAAAATGGTTTTATTTAATCAAACAAAAACGTATTTTCACTTTATTTATATCACTGTAGCATCTAAAAGTGAATAATCCAGATCCAAGCCCCATTTTTATTGAGATAAGGATAGCCACTATCAGCATTTCCATAAGCCAGATTTCACTGCGTCAGTATAGCACAGAGGAGTTCTCCAGTGAAGGAGGCTATGGTGACTGTACAATGGGAAGGGAAAGCGATTTATTAGTTACTGGAAGAGTGAAAGACTCCCCAGCTCCTATGTTTACAGGTTGTTACGGCATTATTCCTGGAGGAATTGTGTGTCACTATGCATGTGCAGAATTCATAACCGCGCAGATTTCTTTGTTTCTCCGCAGAAAAATAACTTCTAACAGGGAAGCCAAGGGAAGCCAAAGAGCGGTCACTAGCCCTGCCCTGGCAGCACAGGTAGGTCTGTTCAGGCACCTGGAGCAGCCAGTAGAGACATAAATCACTGCTGGGGCGAGGAGAGGGGAGGTCTGGAGTTGGGCAGTAGTACGTGAGAGCGTGAGAGAGAGACTCTGTCCCTGTCGTACGAGAGAGAGAGAGAGAGAGACTGTCCCTCTTGCTCGCTATTGTGGCAGGCTCAACATGGAGGGGCAAGGCTTTGGGATGTTTCTAAGGAGGTAGGTATGGGGCAGGCTGTCTCCTCAGACAGAAGAATGTAGCAGCCTACCCTGCTTAGTGAATTGTTCCCATTGTCTTTTTGAATTCCCCCAGAAGTATAACACAGGTGTACAAGTTTTAAGGCTCCTTTACATTGCCAGTGGTGTAAAGGACACTATGGCCTTATAAATGCTTGTGGTGCTTTAATGATTAGAACTGGTCTAAATTTTTGGACTGAAAAAATTTCTTATCAAAATATGCTCCATGAACTGTTTGCTACTGACCTTTCTGGAGAAGGTCAGTAGCCAATATAAATTGTACGTCTCATTCCCCAGCCCTCACTTGCTCTTCAGTTGCCTATGGTATAACACTGAGCATATGGCTGCATATATTTGTTGACTAATAACTAGAAATAAAGGTCAAAACTAGCTACATTACAATTAGGCAAGAGGGTTTGGGGATTTCCTCCAATGCTCCTCACTCCCATTCTCCATTTTTGTATTATAGTTTAAATAAATTACCTAAATAATTGAAATCAGCACGATTATATTGCGTTATTTTGACAAATAAAATATGCAGAATTTTAAAATATTGTGCGCAGAATTCCCCCAGCAGTAAGGCATGTAATTTCTCTCAACTGGTTAACAAACGGTTTTGTCCTGCTACTCAGAAATGTCACAGTAAATTGGATTGCTCAAGTTCTTTTAAAACCTCCAGGTTTTGAGTTCATTCTAACGGCTATAGATAGAACAGAAGAGTTACTCGGAAAGGCAATGCTAGCTTAGTAGCCAGAATAAGGCATGTTTACAGTATGAGACAGGTATTAGAAATAAATCTTTGGGAAAACAGCTGAAACTTTATGCAAAACAAACCAACCATCCATCTCAGTTCACTGAAGATTAGCAATATCACCTTCAATATGTCTATGGTATATAACTGAAGACAACCTTTTCGTCATCAGAAATCTCAAAATTCCATCAAATAAGGGTGCTGAAATTTTAAAGCATTCAACAATTAATCCTGTATCTTTGTTTATGCACACTTTATACATGCAAATTTAAAACATTTTGTATGCATGTATGTGGCGACAAAGAGACAGAGATCATTTTTAAGACTCTTAGTTTAGGTGCACTCATCCAAAATTATAAACTAATCACTGTTGTATTATGGAAGCCACTGAGCCATATTATAATGCTTTGACCCAAACATTTTACTTTGCAGTAAGATACAGCTACGCTTGCAGAGACATCCACATAGAATCATAGAATAGAATCATAGAATATCAGGGTTGGAAGGGACCCCTGAAGGTCATCTAGTCCAACCCCCTGCTCGAAGCAGGACCAATTCCCAGTTAAATCATCCCAGCCAGGGCTTTGTCAAGCCTGACCTTAAAAACCTCTAAGGAAGGAGATTCCACCACCTCCCCAGGGAGCCCATTCCAGTGCTTCACCACCCTCCTAGTGAAAAAGTTTTTCCTAATATCCAACCTAAATCTCCCCCACTGCAACTTGAGACCATTACTCCTCGTTCTCTCATCTGCTACCATTGAGAACAGTCTAGAGCCATCCTCTTTGGAACCCCCTTTCAGGTAGTTGAAAGCAGCTATCAAATCCCCCCTCATTCTTCTCTTCTGCAGGCTAAAATATCCCAGCTCCCTCAGCCTCTCCTCATAACTCGTGTGTTCCAGACCCCTCATCATTTTTGTTGCCCTTCGCTGGACTCTCTCCAATTTATCCACATCCTTCTTGTAGTGTGGGGCCCAAAACTGGACACAGTACTCCAGATGAGGCCTCACCAATGTCGAATAGTCGAAGAGATTCCACCACTTCCCCAGGGAGCCCATTCCAGTGCTTCACCACCCTCCTAGTGAAAAAGTTTTTCCTAATATCCAACCTAAATCTCCCCCACTGCAACTTGAGACCATTACTCCTTGTCCTGTCATCCACTACCACTGAGAATAGTCTAGATCCATCCTCTTTGGAACCACCTCTCAGGTAGTTGAAAGCAGCTATCAAATATCCCCTCATTCTTCTGTAGACTAAACAATCCCAGTGCCTTCAGCCTCTCCTCATAAGTCATGTGTTCCAGTCCCCTAATCATTTTCATGATTTCTGTGTGTATATAAAGTCTGCTGCAGTTTCCACGGTAAACATCTGATGAAGTGAGCTGTGGCTCACGAAAGCTCATGCTCAAATAAATTGGTTAGTCTCTAAGGTGCCACAAGTACTCCTTTTCTTTTTGCGAATACAGACTAACACGGCTGTTCCTCTGAAACTAATCATTTTTGTTGCCCTCCGCTGGACTCTCTCCAATTTTTCCACATCCTTCTTGTAGTGTGGGGCCCAAAACTGGACACAGTACTCCAGATGAGGCCTCACCAATGTCGAATAGAGGGGAACGATCACGTCCCTCGATCTGCTGGCAATGCCCCTACTTATACAGCCCAAAATGCCATTGGCCTTCTTGGCAACAAGGGCACACTGTTGACTCATATCCAGCTTCTCGTCCACTGTCACCCCTAGGTCCTTCTCTGCGGAACTGCTGCCTAGCCATTCGGTCCCTAGTCTGTAGCGATGCATGGGATTCTTCCATCCTAAGTGCAGGACTCTGCACTTGTCCTTGTTGAACCTCATCAGATTTCTTTTGGCCCAATCCTCTAATTTGTCTAGGTCCCTCTGGATCCTGTCCCTACCCTCCAGCGTATCTACCACTCCTCCTAGTTTAGTGTCATCTGCAAACTTGCTGAGGGTGCAATCCACACCATCCTCCAGATCATTAATGAAGATATTGAACAAAACCGGCCCCAGGACCAACCCTTGGGGCACTCCGCTTGATACTGGCTGCCAACTAGACATGGAGCCATTGATCACTACCCGTTAAGCCCGACAATCTAGCCAATTTTCTACCCACCTTATAGTGCATTCATCTAGCCAATACTTCTTTAACTTGCTGATAAGAATACAGTGGGAGACAGTGTCAAAAACTTTGCTAAAGTCAAGGAACACCACGTCCACTGCTTTCCCTTCATCCACAGAACCAGTTATCTCATCATAGAAGGCAATTAGATTAGTCAGGCATTCTAACCCTTGGTGAATCCATGATGACTGTTCCTGATCACTTTCCTCTCGTTTAAGTGCTTCAGAATTCGCAAAAAGAAAAGGAGTACTTGTGGCACCTTAGAGACTAACCAATTTATTTGAGCATGAGCTTTCGTGAGCTACAGCTCACTTCATCGGATGCATACCATGGAAACTGCAGCAGACTTTATATACACACAGAGATCATAAAACAATACCTCCTCCCACCCCACTGTCCTGCTGGTAATAGCTTATCTAAAGTGATCATCAAGTTGGGCCATTTCCAGCACAAATCCAGGTTCTCTCACCCTCCACCCCCCCATACACAAACTCACTCTCCTGCTGGTAATAGCTCATCCAAAGTGACCACTCTCCCTACAATGTGCATGGTAATCAAGGTGGGCCATGTCCAGCACAAATCCAGGCTCTCTCACCCCCCCCCCTTTTTTTTTCCCCGGGGACACACACACACACACAAACTCACTTGAGTTTGTGTGTGTGTGTGTGTGTGTCCCCGGGAAAAAAAAGGGGGGGGGTGAGAAAGCCTGGATTTGTGCTGGACATGGCCCACCTTGATTACCATGCACATTGTAGGGAGAGTGGTCACTTTGGATGAGCTATTACCAGCAGGAGAGTGAGTTTGTGTGTGTATGGGGGTAGGGGGGTGAGAAAGCCTGGATTTGTGCTGGAAATGGCCCAACTTGATGATCACTTTAGATAAGCTATTACCAGCAGGACAGTGGGGTGGGAGGAGGTATTGTTTTATGATCTCTGTGTGTATATAAAGTCTGCTGCAGTTTCCACGGTATGCATCCGATGAAGTGAGCTGTAGCTCACGAAAGCTCATGCTCAAATAAATTGGTTAGTCTCTAAGGTGCCACAAGTCCTCCTTTTCTTTTTGCGAATACAGACTAACACGGCTGTTACTCTGAAACCTGTCATGAATGCTTCAGAATTGATTCCTTGAGGACCTGCTCCATGATTTTTCCAGGGACTGAGGTGAGGCCGACTGGCCGGTAGTTCCCAGGATCCTCCTCCTTCCCTTTTTTAAAGATGGGCACTACATTAGCCTTTTTCCAGTTGTCTGGGACTTCCCCGGATCGCCATGAGTTTGTCCATTATCTTTGAAATGGCTCTGCAATCACATCCACCAATTCCTTTAGCACTCTCGGATGCAACGCATCCCGCCCCATGGACTTGTGCACGTCCAGCTTTTCTAAATAGTCCCGAACCACTTCTTTCTCCAGAAATGGCTGGTCACCTCCTCCCCATGCTGCGCTGCCCAGTGCAATAGTCTGGGAGCTGACCTTGTTCGTGAAGACAGAGGCAAAAAACGCATTGAGTACATTAGCTTTTTCCACATCCTTGGTCACTAGGTTGCCTCCCTCATTCAGTAAGAGGGCCACACTTTCCTTGACTTTCTTCTTGTTGCCAACATATTTGAAGAAACCCTTCTTGCTATTCTTAACATCTCTTGCTAGCTGCAACTCCAGGTGTTATTTGGCCTTCCTGATTTCACTCCTGCATGCCTCAGCAATATTTTTATACTCATCCCTGGTCATTTGTCCAATCTTCCACTTCTTGTAAGCTTCTTTTTTGTGTTTAAGATCAGCAAGAATTTCACTGTTAAGCCAAGCTGGCCGCCTGCCATATTTACTATTCTTTCGACACATCAGGATGGTTTGTCCCTGTAACCTCAATAAGGATTCTTTAAAATACAGCCAGCTCTCCTGGACTCCTTTCCCCCTCATGTTATTCTCCCAGGGGATCTTGCCCATCAGTTCCCTGAGGGAAACCAAAGTCTGCTTTTCTCAAGTCCAGGATCTGTATTCTGCTGCTTTCCTTTCCTCCTTGTGTCAGGATCCTGAACTCAACCATCTCATGGTCACTGCCTCCCAGGTTCCCACTTTTGCTTACCCTACTAATTCTTCCCAGTTTGTGAGCAGCAGGTCAAGAAGAGCTCTGCCCCTAGTTGGTTCCTCCAGCACTTGCACCAGGAAATTGTCCCCTACATTTTCCAAAAACTTCCTGGACTGTCTGTGCACCGCTGTATTGCTCTCCCAGCAGATATCAGGGTGATTGAAATCTCCCATGAGAACCAGGGCATGAGATCTAGTAGCTTCTGAGAATCTAAGGTCCCACTGTGCTAGGCACTGAACAAAAGATATAAAGTTCTTCTGGGCATAGGCTAAGTGTAAAATGAGAGACAACAGGTGAATACAGACAGATGGGGAGCACGAGGAAGCAATGAAAATACTGATCAGCACAATAAGGAGTAGTCACCGTACTCTAACGCCTAACCACTGTCAAGTCTTTGTAATCCTCAGATGAGGAGAGGTTTAAAGTTGGATTTAAAGGAGGACGGTGCAGTTGCTTTGTTGATGTTTATGGGGAGCCCCTTCCATGCGAGAGGGACAGCACTGGAGAAAGTGAAAAAGTGCTTGTTAGAAAGTTACAAATGGACAATCAAGATGGACATTTTTCAGAATAGAGGAAGTATTTTACATCAACGAACTTAGAAGAAGGGAAAGGAGGAGAGGCAGGGGAGTTAAGGATGGGCGTTTTAGTATGGAAGAGACTAAGGCATCCTTGTATTGGGAGGGAAAGGTACCTGAGGAGAGGGAAGGAATGGGATGGCGTCACTGGGATGGCAAAGGAAAAGCAGAAGAGAGTTTGTGACAGGAAGAAGGGGAGGGAGGATGAAAGGGGGAGGTCACACTGGATTTTGTCTGTTATCTCTTTGTGAAAGCCAGTAACATTTCTGTGAAGAGGGGGTGGGAAAGCTGAAGCTGACAACACGTGTCTGCGGTGGGTACGGGATTCAATCTGTCTGGAAAAGTAAAGCCACTTAGCTAGAGAAATGGTAGAACTGGAAAAGAGAACGAACTTGTAATGGAAGTCAGCATGGTCTGAATTTCCAGAGATGCTCCGCTGCATGAGAGCAGGAAGTGGATTTTGAGGGTGAACCAGGGTTGAAGATTGACAAGGCAGACCATGTGATGGGAGAGGAGCAGAGACATCAAGGGTGGAGGGCACTGAAGCATGGAGAGAATCAGCCACTCTGGTCAATGGAAAAAAGGGAAAAAATGTCAGGGAGGAGAGGGCTGAGCGCAGAAGAGAAGTTTTCAGCATTGATGGACTAAGTCACAGAAGGGCCAGGTGACTGGGTGTAACGGAGTCACTGGACAATGCTCTGGAACTACTCCATAAGAAGCAAGGACTTCGGGAAAGCCTCTTCTCTGTGAGCAGACTGTCTGCAGGGCAAGAAGCTTACACAGCTTCAACCTTCCTGGGTCTGACCTCGGAGCATTCAGCACCCCCTTCTCGCTGTGGGAAGCACACGGCGTGAGTCCGCACAGGCAAGGCTCCTGGGGAAGCCAGTGGGCCCTGCACCCCAATTCCGCAGTCAGACATGACTCTCAGCCAGCCAGTAAAACAGAAAATTTATTAGACGACAGGAACACAGTCCAAAACAGAGCTTGTAGGTACAGAAACTGGACTCCTAAGTCAGGTCCACCTTGAGGCCAGGAAGGTCTGGGCCTCCCTCTCTTTCCCCAGCCAGCTCCAAACTGTAACTGTAGCCCCTCCTCTCGCCTTTGTTTTCTTTCCTGGGCCAGGAGGTCACCTGATCTCTTTGTTCCCCAACACCTTAAGTTGGCACCTTTGCAGAGGAGGGGCCCAAGCCATCAGTTGCCAGGAGACAGGACGCTGACCATTCTCTGTGCAGACAGCATCACACTGGCCCTCTAGGACTCTGAAACAATCACATACCCTTATCCCATCACCTAGATGCTGAAGACCTGTATAGGGGAAACTAAGGCACCCCCATAGTATTCAGAGAAAACATTAAGAACATTCCCACTTTGTCACACTGGGCGTGGGGGAAGGAGCAGATAGGCAACGCTAAAAGACGAGCGGATGATCAGAAAGGGGAACTCAGCGACAGAGAAATCAGTGCTTGGTAAAGACCAGGTCACATAAACAGCCTTTTGCTGAGTAGGAAAATTGATCCAGGGTTGCAAGTTAAATTAACAGATTTCAAGGCCAGAAGGGACAACTGTTACCATCATCTAGCCTGATCTCCTATATAACATAGGCCACACACTTATAATTCCTAGGGCACATCTTTTAGAAAAACACTCAATCTTGATTTGAAATGTGTCACAGGTGGAGAATCCACCATAACTAAGGCTACATTTTAGTCATGGGTATTTTTAGTAAAAGTCATGGACAGTAAACAAAAATTCACATGGACAGGTCATGAGCTGACTTGTACTATATACCCCTAAATCTTGTGTGATCAGGGCTCAGGGGTACTGCGGGTGCTCAGAATGGCGGCCTGGGACCCCGCTGGTGCTCGGGGGGTTGGCGGGCTCATTATCCAGCTCCACATGGCTCCCCGGAAGCGGCAACATGTCCCTCCCTCAGCTCCTAGGCGGAGGTGCAGCCAGGTGGCTCTGTGTGCTGCCTCCACCCACAGGCTCCTGCTGGCTTCCGCAGTTCCCGGCCAATGGAAGCTGCCAAGCTGGTGTTCGGGGTGGAAGCAATGCATGGAGCCCCACTGGCTGCGCCTCCGCCTAGGAGCTGAGGGAGGAACATGTCACCGCTTCCGGGGAGCCCCCCCCAAAGTAAGTGCTGCCTGGAGCCCTCATCCCCATCCACGAGCCCCCTCTCACACCCAAACTCCTGCTACTGGGGGGTGAAGGTGGGGGGAAGCGGGCGATGGCCCAAGACTTCTGCAGCAGCAGCTGGTGCAGCTGGCTCAGGGCTGCCTGAGCTACTCAGGCGGCCCCCCGGACCAGCTGCTGCAGAAATCACTGAGGCTGCAGAAAGCCACAGAATCTGTGACTTCAGTGACCTCCATGACAAGCTCGCAGCTTTAACCACAGCCCTTGTTAAGTTGTTCCAATGGTTAATTACTCACTGTTAAAAATGTACATCTTGTTTCCAGTCTGAATAACCAATGGATTGTGTTATATTTTTCTCTACTAGATTAAAAAGCTCTCTATCAAATATTTATTCCCCATGTAGGTAATTACAGACTAATCAAGTCACCCATTAACCTTCTCTGTTAAGTTAAACAGAGACACTCAAGGAATTCAATCATTATAAGGCATATTTTTTAATCCCTTACTCATTCTCATGGCTCTTCTCTGAATGCTCTCCAATTTATCAACATCCTTCTGGAATTGCGGACACCAGAACTGGACACAGGATTCCAGCCGTGGTCACAACAGTGCCAAATACAGCGGTAAAATAACTTCTCTACTCCTATTTGAGATTCCCTTATTTATACATCCATGGATTAAGCCCTTTCAGCCACAGCCAAACATGGGAGCTCTAGTTCAACTATTTATCCAACACGATCCCAAATCTTTTTCAGAGTTACTGCTTCCCAGAATAGAGTCTCCCATTTTATAAGTATGAGGATGTGAAGGACAGACAAGGATTAGAGCAGTGAGATTCCAAGTTTATTCACGTTTCCATCTCAGTGATTGAATATAAAAAAGGACTTACTTGTAGGTATAGCAGAAGAAATGAGCCTTAAGAAAGGATGTATAGGGGGAGGCTACCATACTGGATTAGCACAAAATAACCCTGTGATTACAGAAATATTTTTCTGCGTGGGATTTATCTTTCATGTCTCATTGAACAATTTACAGAAGAGTCACTCCCTAATTTGTTGCTTGCTGTCTACTATTTAATTTTGTTCTTTGCCCTCTCTTGAAAGTAGACATCACATACATGGCTATGCATCAGCTACCAGGAGGCTTGAGATGGGGTACAGTTAGCACTAATATGTTAAGAATTTAAAACTACAAGCTATTCCTTAAGTGACAGTGTAATTTAGAAAATAACCTTTATACAACTCCCTCATGTTACAAGCATTAGAACACTTCATCAATCACCACCTCACTCATGCTTCTATAAACAAACTACTGCAAAATTTTACGCTAAGAAAAAAAGAGGTATTCATGAAATGGAGAGGCAAGACAGATGTGTGGAAGATTCAGTGAGGTTCCCCTTAAGCTAAGCATGCACTCAGGCAAGTTTTACTTTAAACATCTTCTCATCTAATGGTTTGTTCATGCTGATTTTGCAGAGAGATGCTCAAAACCCACCTGTCACAGCTATCAATTTCCAAAAACTAAGCTAAAATAAACTTCCCAGGAAGATTTTAAAAAATTAGACTTTAATACTCCTATTTGCTACTTGTCCAATAGACATTTCCTTTTAAAGTGAGATTTATGCCCCTTTCCACTAGCACAGATCCAGTTGGAACCTGCCCAAGCTCATAAGCCACATTTTGACTGACTGGAAGGAGTTTTCATTCCATTCATTCCAAATGCTGACACAAGACAGTTCTTCAGAAACTGGATTATTCTAAGGAAGCTAAAAGATACTGATAAAACTTAATCACTAGGAGCCTGAGGAGGGAAAAGGAGGAGTGGCAGCAGGCATACCTCTCCAGGAGGAAGAAATGCCTATACCAGCACCCTTTCAGCCCTTCAAAATTGTATATAAGCAACACACCATTCCACATTGCAAGCAAACAAGCATTCAAATCCCCACTTACAATTAGATAATAGTCTATAGGTAAGAAAAGAAAAGCTTGTTTTTAAAGTATGAATATTTGTTACTGAATGCACAAATAAATACAGTGGTAGCTTGTGTATTATGTCGTCCTCTATAGGGGTAGAAAAAGGATATTTTAATGTCTCCTGAAGGCCAGAGGATCTCATTTTTCCCCACTTTACCCCTTCAACACGGAAGTCAGAGCCATCATTCTTTTAAGAACATAAGAACGGCCATACTGAGTCAGACCAAAGGTCCATCTAGCCCAGTATCCAGTCTTCTGACAGTGGACAATGCCAGGTGCCCCAGAGGGAATGAACAGAACAGGTAATCATCAAGTGATCCATCCCCTGTCGCCCATTCCCAGCTTCCTAGCCTCTGGAACACTAGGAACACCATCCCTGCCCATTGATGGACCTATATCCCATGAATTTATCTAGTTCTTTTTTGAACCCTGTTATAGTCTTCACCTTCGCAACATCCTCTGGCAAGGAGTTCCAAAGGTTGACTGTACGTTGTGTGTTTTTGGCTAAAAAGAAGATGGGCGCTAAAAAGAGACCTACCACTCAGTGTAAAATACAGTATGTGCACTCACTATAAAGAAGGTTTATTCTAGAGGAGTCAACAGGAGAACAGGTTTCCAGTATGTCAAGTGTAAGGATAAAGAATGTCACGTACATGTTTTAAACTTTAAAAAGTACGAGGGCCCAAAGTACTGCTAAGGCTGTTTTTCTAACAGTGTGAATAAATAAGCATCCAATTCTCTGAAGGCAGGAAGGGACAAGATCATTGAAATCAGATTCTTGGTTTCATTCAGGCCCATAGAAGGCAGAAGAGCTAAGGGCATCACCCTCCGGATCTAGAGGACACCAAATTGAAGGGAACAATAGCGCAGTTCTTCAGATCTAACTGATCACTCTGCACTGATATCTGCTTGGATCCTTGGCTCCAACAGTATTTTCAGGACATCACCTCCAACCTCTGGAAACGATGCTTATTACTTCCTTTCAGGGTAGCCAGTTGTGGAATGCAAGCATCTTCTAAACCCTCCATTCTTACAGCTTGTTGGATCCAAGAGTGCTTCAACAAGGATCTTGGGCTTCATAGACCAGCAGTTTGAAACCTTTTTTCATTTGCAGATCCCTACAGAATTTTGAATGGAGGTGTGTGTGACGTTGCACTCTATGATTTTATGGAAATATGCTCATGAGTGTGAATATAATGTAACTGAAATATGCTTCATGCAAAAAGTCTCTTGTAAGGTATCATTACAAAGCTTATAATCTACAGAGTATGGTCATCCCATTTGTATAAATGTATCACTCTTCTATCTGAAACTAGAAATATGAAATATAACTCTGAAGTCTTATTGTAGTTATGCAAAGTGTGGGCCATTAATGGTGGTTTGTATTCTTGATGGCTCCCATCAACCAGGACAATTCACTGTTGATGGCTCTGTTTGCTTGCAGGCCTTCTTGTGAGTCAGGCTGGGAGGAATGAGGGCTTGGAGTCTTACAGTGCCATGTGATCATGTCACCTGATCTGGAATTCATCTTTAACCTGCTACTTTTCCATTTAGAAGGAGGGGTGGGAACCCAGAGAGAAACAAAGGATTCCCACCTTGTGCAAAAGATATATAAGGAAGTGGAACAGAACAAAGGGGGCTGCAATCATGAGAAATCCCCTATCCGCCACCTGAGCTGGAACAAGGGCTGTACCGAGGCAAGGATTGTGCCCAGACTAGGAAGGTGTCCGGACTGTGATAGAAGCTTATTGGAACATCTCTGAGGGTGAGATTTCATCTGTAATCACTTTCTTACTGTATTAGATTTAGACTTGCGTGTTTTATTTTCCTTGGTAATTTACTTTGTTCTGTTATTACTTGGAACCACTTAAGTCCTACTTTCTGTATTTAATAAAATCATGTTTTACTTATTAATTATCCCAAAACATGTATTAATCCCTGGGGGAGGGGGGGCAAACAGCTGTGCATATCTCTATCAGTGTTATAGAGGGCAAACAATTTATGAGTTTACTCTGTATAAGCTTTATACAGGATAAAACTGATTTGGGGTTTGGACCCCATTGGAAGCTGGGTACCTGAGTGCTGGAGACAGGAACACTTCTTAAGTTGTTTTCAGTTAAGCCTGCAGCTTTTGGGGGACGTCGTTCAGACCTGGGTCTGGGTTTGTAGCAGTCTAGTGTGTCTGGCTCAAACAGGCAAGGTTCTGGAGTCCCAAGCTGGCAAGGAAAATGGGTTAGAAGTAGTCTCAGCACATCAGTTGGCAGTGCCCAAGGGGTTTCTGTGATCCAACCCGTCACAGTGTGGATCGCTTTGGAAATCTTAGACATAGTCTGCACAGTTCCATGGGTCCACAGACCACAGGTTGAAAACTACTATTCTCTGGTAACAAAAGGCTTTTTTGGACCCCTTAGTCTGCAGACCAGAGATTGAAAACCACTGTGATAGACTATTTAGGCCTAGAGTCCCTCAGCTCCAATACAGCCTAGATGCAGAGTGGGTCAGTTTAAAGTACTCTGCACCAAGAAGGAGAAAACATCCTTGGCCTGAGCCTTCAACGCTTCATCCAGGAGGAGAAGCAAGAGTGTGTTCTCACTGGAGAGGCCCAAGTAGTATAGCATATATACAGACCACCTCCTCAAGCAGTGCCCTTCAGACATCTTATTTCTGCATTCGAAGCCCAATATTGGTCTTGATCAGCCACAACCTCAACCTACATCACACGGACACAGTCAAAATAGCAATATAGTCGGTCTCCCCCTGCACAGACAAGCTTTACCCTTCGGACAGTAAGTTCAACAGTGCCTGAGAAGCAAATTGTTGATCACAGTCTTTATCCTGGAACTGTAGGTGATCTTTTAGATATGCTGGGCCCAGGTCACTGAGCACCCTGAAGACAAAAAACAAAACCTTGAACTTGATTCAATAATCTAAGGGAAGCCAGTATAGAGAGCAGATAAGTCTGATGTACTCGTGGTGATCCATGTTGACAAAGAAGTAGCGCTACAAATTCTGCACTACTTGGAGTTTCATAAGGGCTGGTGGCTTCATGCCCAGATCATGCTCATGCTTCACTCTCAGAATCAACATTAATTACTATATTGCTGATCATTTCTGCAGATTGAATGAAACAGACCAGATAGGAATTGAGAGTTGCTGCAAGGAGACAGGCAGGAAAGAGGGAGAGAAAAAGGAAAGGAGAATGAGGAAGAAAGACAATGTAACAATAATGACAGGTTTCAGAGCAGCAGCCGGGTAAGTCTGTATTCGCAAAAAGAAAAGAAGTACTTGTGGCACCTTAGAGACTAACAAATTTATTTGCACATAAGCTTTTGTGAGCTACAGCTGGCACTGAAGTAAGCTGTAGCTCACGAAAGCTTATGTTCAAATAAATTTGTTAGTCTCTAAGGTGCCACAAGTCCTCCTTTTCTTTTTAATGTAACAATAAGGTACTGAATAAACAATATCTAAAAGTTTATTTACTACATAACAGGCAGGTTCTCACCCTTGATTTCTCTGGGAATCTCCTGGCAATATCAGTGGGCGATCACTGTGGACTGAGGGAATATCTGGTCCTAAAATGTAAAACCAGGCCCACAGGGCATGAACATAGAATTTGGCCCTCTGCACAAAATGATTTGGACACCCCTGCCACAGACACTTGGATATAAATAAAATGATTGTATGATGGGTCCAAGGCAGGCTAGCCAAACCAATAATTGTTTATTCTAACTAAGTTTCTAAAATACACTATTAAAACGATCAACTAAAAATAAACAAAGCACAAAGCTGGCTCTGACCTATTGCCTTCAGCAGAGGAAAGGAACCAAAAACAGGCAGAGTAGCAATCCTTTGTATACTTTTACACTCGTGTTTGTGTCTGCAAGGAATCCTATACATAGGCCAAGAGACCACTGCTTTTAGATCATTCCAATCCCTATTGGAAGTACACACACACACACACACACCCCCATCAAGAGCAAGAATGAATAGAGAGAGTACTCAAAGGGCAAGCCAGATTTTTTTCTGGACTCCAGTAACAGAGACAAATTAATTTTAACCAATTTTACCAGTCTTTCAGAAAACAAGCAAAATCAACATCAGTTCAGAACCAATGCCTTAATTTAGCACATCTTTGTAACAGTGATGTCCTTGCACTACTAGAAGTTGCTAGCACTCAGTAAAAAAACAAAAACCCTGTGTATAGCTAATAGACTGTGCCCTGGCCTACACTAGAAAATTACTACATCGCTCAGGGGTGTGAATAATCCATATCCCTGAGCGATGTAATTATGCTGACCTAACCAGTGTGGACAGTGCTATGTCAGCAGGAGAACTTCTCCCACCAACACAGCTACTGTGGAGCTATGCCGACAGGAGAGCTCTCCCCCGTCAGCATAGAACGTCTTCACCAGACATGGTGCAGCTGCACGGATGTAGGGCTTCTAGTTTAGACTAGCCCTGAGTGTTGCTTTAAGAAATTAGAAATTAGCATTTGAGCAGACAACTTACAAAAAATCACAGTAAGTGCAAACTAAACTGAAGAGCTTGAAAGCAGCCCCATACCTGATGTTATATACCTGTTCTCACACTTAACTGCTGTTGTCCTTCCTTTTAGTATACTAAAAGTGTCAGACATCAATACAACTGAACAGCAGCTAAACTGGATCTCAAATACCAATTTACTATTAAGGTGATTTAGTATGAATTTACTATTTTATACCAAAAAAGGATAATGCTAGCTCAAAGTTTGCCTGTAACTGAAATAACCCAAAAGGTTTTAAGCTGATCCTTTCAGCCAACATAATGGCAAATTACATCCCATGTGCCCTACAAGAAAACACTTAAAACACAGAACTGTATTACAGATACATCACTGAGCAACTGGAAACGCCCTTTGCAAACAAGGTCTGTGAATTCAAGTACGTGGCTAGGAGCAACAAAACAAATGTAAATTAGCACTCTGTGAAGAGCACCATCCCCCGATTCCTGGACATCACTTTATTCAGATCTTTCACCTCTCTGAAGCTAATGTATGCTATCACCGTGAGAGACATGAGGTGCACTGATTACTTTCTTTCTGACAAAGGGGAAAATAGTATTCCATCACAACAGGACAAATAGTTCATCAGTGAGTAGTAGGTAGTATAGTTGTAAACATGCCAGTCCCAGGATATTAGAGAGACAACGTGGGTGAAGTAATATCTCCTGTCATAGGACAAGAGGGGTTTAGTGTCACAGAATATTGTAAATAAACCATAAATCCAGTCTCTCTTCAGTCCATGCTTTTTGGTGTCTAGCAGAGTAATGAAATTAAGCCCCCATCCAGGGCCATCCCTAGCTATTGGGCGGGAGGGGGAGAAGGCCTCCACGGGGGGCAGGCTTGGGGGGCAGGGGGGAGCCGCCCCCCAGCACTCACCAGCAGCACAGTGAGTGCAGGCCCAGCCCTGTTGCAGTCCTCAGGGGAGTGAGTAGGGGCGGGGCAGAGGCTTTGGGGAAGGGGTGGAGTGGGAGCGGAGCAGGGGTGAGAAGAGGTGAGTCTGGGGCGGAGCAGGGGTGGGGGCCATGAGGAAGAGGTGGGGCAGGGGCTGGAGTAGCACGCAGCTGCACAGGGCACTAGGAAATTTGATGCCCCAAATTTCCTGGTGCCCTATGCAGCTGCGTACTTTGCGTATGGGTAGGGACAGCCCTGCTCCCCGCTCATCTCTTGCAAGTGTTGTACAGGTTTCCATTCCTCAAAGAAAACCTGCACAACTGTAGAAGTTTTAAACGGGCCACATTACCTTGAATAGTCCCATACAATATGTGCTAACTCTGTATGCTAAACTATCTGTTCCACCTTTTGCTGTGACATTGGGAGTACCTTTCCCAGACCTGAAGAGCTCTGTGAAGCTCAAAAGCTTGTCTCTCTCGCCAACAGAAGTTGGTCCAATAAAACATATTACCTCACCCACCCTGCATCACTGAGGCCATGTCTACACTAGCAAGCTTACAGTGTCACATCTGCACTGATGTAGCTGCTCTGTGCCGACAGGAAGAGAGCTCTCCTGTTGACATAATAAAACCATCTCAAAGAGCAACGGTAGTTATGTTGGTGGGAGAAGCTCTCCTGCCGACAGAGCAGTGCGCACACTACCACTTATGCCAGCGAAATTTGTGTCACTCAGGGAGGTGTTTTTTTCACACGTGATCCGGTTGGAGAGCAGCTGAGTGGAGGTCAACCGACTTCTCATGCACTCAGCTGAGGCGATGAACAGTTGCAAGGACTTTCTGAATAGCTTGGTCCACTCGAGGTAGAAACCCAGAGCCCATCACACATCGAGCGTGTGGAGACGGCGCTCCTCACTGGACGGGTGGGGCTTGAGGCAGAGAACTGGCAGAAAAATGTCCTAATCCATGTGATAGGCGGAGATCACCTTCAGGAGGAGCGCAGGGTGTGGGTGTCCTTATGAAAAAACTGTGTATGGAGGCTTGGAGGTCAGGGCCCTGAGCTCCGAGACCCACCTGGCCAACATGATAGCAACCAGGAAGGCCACCTTCCATGAGAGGTGGGACCAGGAGCACGTGGCTAGTGGTTCAAACGGGAGCACCGTGAGACAGGCCAATACCAGGTTCAGGTCCCACTGTGGGACTGAGGGCCTAGCATATGGAAACAGACAGTCCAACCCCTTGAGGAACCGCCCAGTCATAGCATGGGAGAATACCGTGAGACCCTGCACCAAAGGATGGAAGGCTGATATAGCTGCCAGGTGCACCTTGACTGATGAGGGCGCCAGGCCCTGAGCTCTAAGGTGGAGAAGGTAGTCAAGGATAAGCTGGATCGGGGCAGCCACCGGGGAAACACCCTGTTCATCCACCCATCTGGAGAACCAGGACCACTTTGCCAAGTAGGCACAGAGAGTGGAGGGCCGCCTACTTTCTAGGAGGATGCGTTGAACCCCTTCTGAACATGTCCTTTCCTCCCTACCTAACCATTGAGCAACCACGCCGTGAGGTGGAGAGCCACTAGGCTGGGGTGGAGAAGGCGGCCCCGGTCCTGGGAGAGCAGGTCCGCGCAGAACAGCAACAGCCATGGTGGAGCAACCGCCAGGCCCATGATGGTCCCATACCAATATTGCCTGGGCCATGCCAGGGCAATCAGTAGGACCCGGGCCTTTCCCGTCTTTACTTTTTCCACGACCTTGCTGATCAGTGGGAATGGGGGGAAGGCATAGAGAAACTGGCCTGACCAGGACAGGAGGAAAGCACGGAGATAGCACCCTTTCCCAGTTCCCCCTGGAGCAGAACCGGGAACAGCGCTGGTTCTGCCGAGTCATGAACAGGTCCACCTGGGGAGTCCCCCACACTTGGAAAAGACTGAGAGCCACTTCCTGATGGAGAGACCACTCGTGCTGAGAGAAGTCCCTGCTCAAGCAATCCGCCCGCACGTTCCAGGCGCCCGGTAGATGGAAGGCCTTTAGGCAGATGTCATGGGCTATACAGAAATCCCATAGCCTGAGGGCTTCGCTGCAGAGGAGTGGGCTCCACCTTGCCTGTTGATACAGAACATCAAGGCTGTGTTGTCTGTGAGGACCCTGACCACCCTGTCCTCCAGGTGCAAGCAGAAGGCCACGCATGCCAGCCATACCACCCGGAGTTCCTTGACTTTTATGTGTAGGGTCAGATCTTGAGCCAACCACAGACCTTGGGTCTGAATGTTCCCCACATGGGCCCCCCAACCCAGGTTCGATGCATCGGACACCAATTCCAGAGACAAGGCCCTGTCCCTGAATGGGACCCCTTGGAGCATGTTGCTTGGGGCAGACCACCACTGTACGGAGGCAATCACCAAGTCGGCTATGGTGAGGACTTTGTCCATCCTGTCCCTGGCCTGGGAGAACTCCAAGGCCAACCAGAGGTGGAGGGGCCTCATCTGGAGTCTGGCGTGACGGACCACATACGTGCACACCGACATGTGACCCAAGAGCTGGAGGCACACTCTGGCTGTTGTCACCGGGAACCTTGTGACCATGTCAATGAGCCCCTTCAGGGTCTCGAACCTCTCCGGTGGGAGGGAGGCTCTGGCCAACGAGGCATCCAGGAGCACCCCAATAAACTCTAAGCACTGAACCGGAACTAATGTGGACTTGGTGTTCATAGAATATCAGGGTTGGAAGGGACTTCAGGAGGTCATTTAGTCCAACCCCCTGCTCAAAGCAGGGCCAATCCCCAATTTCTGCCCCAGATCCCTAAATGGCTCCCTCAAGGATTGAACTCACAGTCCTGGGTTTAGCAGGCCAATGCTCAAACCACTGAGCTATTCCTCCCCCTTCATCCACTTTATAGTCCATTATAGTCCACTCATCCAGCCCATACTACTTTAACTCACTGGCAAGAATACTGTGGGAGACCGTATCCAAAGCTTTGCTAAAGTCAAGGAACACTTCCACTGCTTTCCCCTCATCCACAGAGCCCGTTATCTTGTCATTGAAGGCAATCAGGTTAGTCAGGCATGACTTGCCCTTGGTGAATCCATGCTGACTGTTCCTGATCACTTTCCTCTCTTCTAAGTGCTTCAGAATTGATTCCTTGAGAACCTGCTCCATGATTTTTCCAGGGACTGAGGTGAGGCTGACTGGCCTGTAGTTCCCCAGAGCCTCCTCCTTCCCTTTTTTAAAGATGGGCACTACATTAGCTTTTTTCCAGTCGTCTGGGACTTCCCCCAATCACCATGAGTTTTCAAAGATAACGGCCAACGGCTCTGCAATCACATTCGCCAACTCCTTTAGCACCCTCGGATGCAGCGCATCCGGCCCCATGGACTTGTGCTCATCCAGCTTTTTTAAATAGTCCTGAACTACTACTTTCTCCACAGAGGGCTGGTCAACCTCCTCCCCATGCTGTGCTGCCCAGTGCAGCAGTCTGGGAGCTGACCTTGTTCGTGAAGACAGAGGCAAAAAAAGCACTGAGTACATTAGCTTTTTCCACATCCTCTCTCACTAGTTTACCTCCCTCATTCAGTAAGGGGTCCACACTTTCCTTGACTTTCTTCAGGTATGTTAGCAACAAGAAGAACCCTTTCTTGTTACTTTTAATATCTGTTGCTAGCTGTAACTTTAAGTGTGATTTGGCCTTCCTGATTTCACTCCTGCATGCCTGAGCAATACTTTTATACTCATCCCTGGTCATTTGTCCAATCTTCCACTTCCTGTAAGCTTCTTTTTTGTGTTTAAGATCAGCAAGGATTTCACTGTTAAGCCAAGCTGGTCGTCTGCCATATTTACTATTCTTTCTGCGCATCGGGATGGTTTGTCCCTGTAACCTCAATAAGGCTTCTTTAAAATACAGCCAGCTCTCCTGGACTTCTTTCCTCCTCATGTTATTCTCCCAGGGGATCTTGCCCATCAGTTCCCTGAGGGAAGTCAAAGTCTGCTTTTCTGAAGTCCAGGGTCCGTATTCTCCTTCCTTGTGTCAGAATCCTGAACTCAACCATCTCATGGTCACTGCCTCCCAGGTTCCCATCCACTTTTGCTTCCCCTATTAATTCTTCCCAGTTTGTGAGCACAGGTCAAGAGCAGCTCCGCCCCTTGTTGGTTCCTCCAGCACTTGCACCAGGAAATATTTACCAACAGGCCCAAAGCGGTGCATGTGGACAGGAGGAGCGTCACGTGATCCCTCACCTGCAACCGGGAGCTGCCCTTGACCAGCCAATCATCCAGATAGGGACAAATCCGGACCCCCACCCCAGCACCTGAGGTAGGCCGCTACCACCGACATACATTTTGTAAATACTCTGGGGGCAGTGGACAGGCCAAACAGGAGGATCATAAATTGGTAGTGATTCTGCCCCACCACAAAATGGAGGAAGCATCTGTGCCCCTCAAATATATGAATGTGGAAGTACACGTCCTGCAGATCGAGGGCAGCATACCAGTCCCCAGGATCCAGGGAGGGGATAATGGAGGCCAGGGAGACCATGCAGAACTTGAGCTGCACCATGTACTGGTTCAGACCTCGCAGGTCCAGGACGGCCCTGAGCCCGCCTTTGGGATAAGGAAATAGTAGGAGTAGAACCCCTTGCCTTTGAACTTCCCAGGCACCACTTCCACGGCTCCTAGGCCCAGGAGCCGCCCCACCACCTGCTTGAGCAGAGCTTCGTGAGAGGGTTCCTTCAGAAGGGACGGGGGATGGTTGGGTGGGGGGGAAGTAAACTGGAGGGTGTAGCCCTAGTAGATTGTGTTGAGGAACCATTGGTCCGAGGTCAGCCGCGACCACTCCGGGAGGAATGCACACAACTGATTGGAGAAGGGGAGCTTTATTGAAGGTGGATCCCTGATGAGGACTGGCAGGGCGCCCCCGAGCATTCCGTCAAAAACGCCTTGGAGTACCCATGTTGGGGAGCAGAGCGAGACTGCCTCTGAGGGCGCCTTTTATAGTCCCGTGACTTCTTATAGGCAGCCTCATATTTCAGGTGGGTGGCCTGAGCAGGAGTCTGCTGTGGCTTGAACTTAGATTTAGCCAGAGCATAGAGACCCAGAGTCTGGAGGGTCATGCGGGAGTCCTTCATACCATGCAGCTTTGTATCCGTTTGTTCCGCAAACAGAGCTTTGGCATCAAACGGGAGATCCTGCATGGCAGTCTGCACCTCACTGGATAGCCCAGAGAGCTGGAGCCATGACGCCCTTCTCATGGGCACCACGGAGGAGCTTCCAGCACCGGTGCACATGGCGAGCACGCACACCTATTGTGGAATACACATGAGCAATCACTCGAAGAAGTACAGTTTTCTCTTATTTACGCGCTTTCAAGTTTTTGGACTGGTGGACCGTGTCCTGATGCAGCATTTTCTGTTACTAAACAAGTTGTTTGTCTGTTAACTTCCTAGTCTTTTTATACAGGTTTGGTGTACCTAGGTGGGTAGCTAGAGGAGTTGCACCTACCTGAGAATTAGAGGAAGAAACTGGCTGCTGAGGCTGCTCCTGGGTGAACTGACCAGCTGAATGTTATATTGTCACTGCAAAATACCGCATGTTACCCACCTGATGCATTTTTTTTTTCATCTAATCTGACAGTGTTGCCTAGTACAGAGAGCACTGGACTGGGACTCAGGAGACGCGGCTTCTATTCCCAGCTTGGCCACTAGCTTGCTGGGGGACTTTGGGCAAGTCACTTCACCTCCTTGTATCTCAGTTTCTCCTTCTTCAAGAGGTTACTCGTGCAGGAATTCTGCACCCAAAATAATAAAAATTCTGCATATATTTTAAAATTCTGCAAATATTATTTATCAAAATAACACTATGTAATCATGCCAGTTTCAATTATTTTGGTACTTTATTTCAAAATGCCTGTCAGCAAGTATGTCTAACAATAGAGAGACACAAAATTTCCCCCAGGAGTTAAAGAAATACCTATGACAACCCAGTTCCTTTTTCTCTGCCCCCTCCCAGAGCCCAGTTGGGTGGTGAGGGGAGGGCAGACACCCACAATCCCTCCCCCAGACCCCAGTCACGGACCCCCCCAGCCAATACACCCAAACCTGCTACCCCTCAGAGCCCAGCCATGGGGCCCTCCCTAACCCAGATACCTGTGCCCCTCCCAGAGCCCAGCCATGCCCCCCTGCCGAGACAGCCGCCCATCTACCCCTCTGAGCCCAGGAATCCAGAGGGAGAAAGAGCCTGTTGCTTGGTCCCAGGACTGTGTGGAGTTTCCTGCATGTTACCATCTCTTTCCCTCAGGGCATGCGGAGAACTGCAGCTCCCAGGAACTCTCCCCATCCCCCTGGCAGTGTCATCTATATGCGAGCTGGGCTCTGCTGGGTCCAGCAGCCCCTAATGGCAGCGAGAAGCACATTTCTGTGGGGGAAAAGGACATTCTGCGCCCAAAACATTGATTTCTACAAAATTCTGCATTGCACAGTGGTGCAGAATTCCCCCAGGAGTAAAGATGTGGATAGAGATGCTTACCTTCTTTGTGAAGCACTTTAAGATCTACTGATGAAAAGCACCATATAAGAGCTAGATATTACTTATAAAAATGAATCATTAACCAGACAAATGCTAACTATGTATAAATGACATTGCAGCAGCTGTCACATACAGTAGAACCTCAGAGTTACATAAATCAGATTTATGACCTGACCAGTCAACCACTGTATGCAATCCACTGGAAACCAAAGTATGCAATCATCCAGCAGCAGAGCCAAAAAAACCAAATACAGTACAATACTGTGTTAAACGTAAACTACTAAAAAAAGAAAGATAAGAAAACTTTCTGTGCTTGTTTCATTTAAATTAATTTGGTAAAAGCAGCATTTTTCTTCTGCACAGCTGTATTCAAAGCTGTATTAAGTCAATGTTCAGTTGTAAACTTTTGAAAGAACCATAACGTTTTGTTCAGCGTTACGGACAACCTCCATTCCCGAGATGTTCATAACTCTAAGGTTCTATTGAACAGGGCAATGAATGAAACACACACACACAATTTCAGATTTATTGCAAAAGGAGTCCAAAAAAAGTGAGATGCTACAGTGAATTTTAAAAATGGCATTGTTATTCTCTGTATCAACCAATTTTTCACCAAACCACCAAAACCTGCCACTTAAAAAATGAAGCCTAGAACAAATTCTCTTTTGCCATTTTTGTAGGACTTTTGCAAAATAAAGGTTTTTAACTCCTGTTAAACTGAGCTCTTTTCCCCAACCTTAACTATGCTGTCATGACCAGCTCCATCATGTGACCTTTAGTATCTGTTAAGTCTGTCCACTGACTGATGTCATAGTCCAATATTCAGGTAATTAGTCATCTTCAACCACTGAAGTTAATGAAAATAGGTCTTCACCATCAATGTAGGATCAGGTATTTGCCTGTGTAGCTTATCCAGATATTTATCTAAACACAGCAAAGTACCAGTATTCATATAGAAGAGGGTCTGAAAAGGTTCTATTATTTGACATTTTTAAAAAAAGAATCACTGTTTTAAAAAGTCCTTTTAATTCAATCTATTGCAAGCCCCTCTGAAAGAGCATTAGTTGGTATATCAATCTCTATGAAGCCTGACAATACTTAAGCTTAAAATGTCTACCAAAGAATTTACTAACAAAGTAATGAGACAATCTCTGCTAAAGTGAAATTCATTTGAATTAAGGTGGCTGTGATTATGTTGGTTTCTTTGCAGTTGTTTAGAGTACAAAAATCTACCAAAGAATTTTAAAAGAAACATGCAAATATACCTGATCAAGAGACTGAACTGCACATGTGAACTCTCTGGAGTAAGTATTAATCTAAAATGTTGGAGAAATGAATAACTGATGGATTGTAGGTAGTACATAAAAACATTCAGTATTAAGGGGTTCAAACACAGCCGAAGTTAGAACTAACTAAAAGTGAACATCCCGTAGCTGCTTGATGGCTTAAGTGAAATTACTGTTTCAATACCTAACGGAGAGATGTCCACATCACAAAAATATCATGTATTGGAATTCTGATTGTCTCACAATAGAATAACCAAGAAGTGAAATGACAGCGTCTAAACTAATTACTAGAAATAGTCCCACCAGGTCAGAAATAAAGCATACTGGCACGCTTACATTGCAGCTACCCAGGCTAGTACCAGTTTTACACATACAGCTAATCCACATATTAAAAAGCTGAACAGTGCAGTGCATTTGTCTTTCAGCCACTGAAGACATCCTTTGGGAAATGTCCTTGTATGCACTGAAGCTGATATGGTTTCCATTCCACCCACATCTGGCTTTCTTGGGAACTAAATTGAGCACAACCTGCCTGCGTTAACCAGTGACCCTGAACAGAAATAGTCCTGGCAGAAGCCAGAATTACGACACAGAGTGGAACCAGTCCAAATATAAGCCCAGAACAAACCCACCATTTCAAGTTAGTGAGAGTGTAACCAGACAGAATGGAAAAACTATTCCCAGTTTGAGATAAGCATATGCCACAAGCACAAAGACAACTCTACTGCCATCTAAATACCCTTCTGCAAACACTACAAGGAGCTCTACACAGCAGCTGGAAGGATACTGCAACTTCCAAAACTTGCCACTGGATCATCTTGAGATCATACCATAAAGTTATCTATATGGCTGTTGATATCACTACTGGAGGAATCAGACAAAGGATAAAAGCCAGAGAAGAAGCTATCAGTCCTTAGTTTATGATAAAGAATATTTACAGGACCAAAGGAAAAACTGTGTTTAATGTATAAAATATACAAACTAAATATTTAATACAGATTTTCTCTACGTTCAGAATTACCTAAAGTAGTGTTTCTACTGTGGCTATACTAAATACAGACCACAAAATACTCGTCAGTCTGAGAAACTTATCTGTAATTTTTATAATGAATATGTTACTTGTTTTATACATTGAGAAAATTAAGCACTTTCAATGTAATAGACATTTGTACTCTTATAGTACTCTTCAGCCTATAGCAGGAGTCCAGGGCTGGCCTAACCATGAGGCAAACTGAGGTGGCCGCCTCAGGTGCCAGACTTTTTGTGGGGGGGGGGGGGGATGTGCCACTAGGACCCAGAGTGTAGTAAATTGTGTCTGCTGCTGATGTATCTGTATTCTCTCTGCTCTAGATGCACAGAGATGGTGGAGTGCTGTGCTGGAGGAAGGAGGGCACAAGAGACATAAGAGGCAAGCAAGAGAAAAGGTGAGAGGGAACAACAGAAAGCAGCAGGAGCTGCAGGGAGAGAGAGGAGGAGGAGCCTATTATGTACCTCTCTAGCACCCCCAGGACCCTGGACTGATTAACATCAGCTGCTCAGGGAGCTTCGTTTCCTGCTGCTTCCTTGAACCCAACTGAGGAGAACAGGCAGTCAACTGAAGGAGTAGGACCCAGGTAGGCCCTTAAGATGCTGATATCTTCCCTCACTCAGGCCCTGCTATCTTATTTGTCCCCTTCAACTGAGTGTTGAGAGCCACTATAGCTGACACAGAACAGCAGTCATGAGTGAAAGAAGAAAACACCCCTCTGGCGCAGCATTCAGAAAAAGAAAGCAAAAAAGCTTTTCTATCTAAGCAGGAAGGAGCTCTCCTGAGATACATAGACACAAACGGTGAGCCTTCCGGCCCCAGGGAGGATGTGAGTAGTGAGGAAATGCCTGACCTTCCAGTTAGTCAGAGTGCAGGTGACCTGGCAGCTACTGCAGCATCCATATCTCCATCTCAAATGGATGTAACCATGCACATTCCTGAAGAAAAGTGTAGATCAGAGAAGAGTGTGGTGGAGGTGCAAGAAACAGCTGCTGCTGAATTTAGTTCCTTAAGTCTAGATGATCCAGGACTGTGGACCCACTGGAGCAGTAGCCTGAGGGACTTCCTTGTTCTGTATGGGCCACAGCAAATGAAAAACTTTGTGTTGCCCAAAGACAATGAAAATAGAAGTTTCCATCCAACACATTAATGGTGTGAAATCCCCAATGGTGACAAAGTGGAGAGGCCATGGCTTATGTACTCAAAAACCCAAAATGCTACATACTGTTTTTGTTGCAAACTCTTCCAGTCTAATGTTCCAGCCACATTTGGGTTCTACAGGAACAAAGGACTGGAAAAATCTGGCTAGAAATCTGGCAAGCCATGTGAAGGCAGCAAATCACCAGAGAGCATTCCCTAGGTGGAAAGATGAGACTAAGGTTAAAGGCCACCATAGATGATCAGCATCAAGAGAAGATTGCATCAGAGTCTCTTTACTAGCAAAATGTTCTGAAAAGGCTCATTGCCATTGTGAGAATGCTCACGACCCAAAACCTAGCACTGCGTGGCACTTCAGATCAGCTGTATGTGCCGAACAGTGGAAACTTCCTTAAAATTGTGGAGCTGATAGCTGAGTTTGATGCTGTATTCCAGGAGCATCTAAGAAGCATCTAAGAGTCACTACCCAAGAAATGTACACGCACCGCTACCTTGGAAAAACAATTCAAAATGAGATCATACAGTTACTGGAAACAAATATCAAACTGAAGATTGTGGCAGATTTGAAGTCATCAAATTACTACTCTGCTATTCTGGACTGCACACCTGACATCAGCCATACGAAACAAATGACTTTAATGGTGCGTTTTGTAACAGAACCTAGTGAAAATGTCCCTGCAATTGGTGACTGTCAGAGAGCATTTTCTAGAATTTATTGACATTGATGATACTACAGGAGCTGATATGACAAATGTGCTTCTTAAAAAGCTGGAAGAGACAGGAATTGCGATAGCTGACATGCGAGGTCAGGGCTACGATAATGGTACCAACATGAGGGGAAAGAACAGAGGAGTGCAGATACGGATCCGAGAGTTAAACCCTCAAGCTTTTTTTGTCCCATGCAGTTCTCATTCATTGAGCTTGGTAGTCAGTGATGCAGCATCACCTTCTAGTGAGGCTGCTGAATATTTTTTAACGTAATTCAAAGCATCTATGTATTTTTCTCTGCATCAACTCATTGATGGCAAATTTTGAAGCAACATCTGTGAACATCACGTGATACTGAAACCACTGAGTGCCACACAATGGGAATGTCGAGTGGAGACAATAAAGCCTATCAAACACCAAATTGGGAAGATGGATAATGCCACAGTTGCCATTATGGGAGGATAACACTATGACAGGAATAGTTCGTGGGAGAAGAGTGGCAGAGGGAAATGGAATCACCAGAAACATACATAACTTCAAATTTCTGCCTGGCTTAGTGTTGTGGCATGACATACTGTTTGAAATAAATGTTGTAAGCAAGAGACTCCAAGGTGTTGACCTTAATATATTTGGAGCAATAAAACAACTGGACAAAGCAAAGTCATATAGTCTTACCAGTCAGATGAGGGATTTCAAAACATTCTGAAGAATGAACAGAAGTTGGCAGAGGAACTTCACACTGAAGCTACTTTCCCACCCATTCAAGAATACAAGAGGCACCGAAGACTACGACATTTTGGTTACGAGGCACGGGATAATCCCATAAGAGACCCCAAACAACAATTCAAAGTTGAATTCTTTAACCAGGTGCTAGATTGTGCAATACAGTCAGTTGAAGAACGTTTCATGTAGCTCAAGGAACACAGCAGTATATTTGGGATGTTGTATGATATTCCAAAACTCCTCACTATACTTGAAGACCTACACCAGCAATGCAGGGCACTAGAAACAGTGCTGACACATGATGACATGCGCGATATTAATTCGAGTGATTTAGATGACGAACTGAAAGCCCTTTCAAGACACATTTCAGCAGGATCAACTCCAAAAGCTGTTCTGGAATATATGTGCACAAATAAGATGACCACCCTCTTTCCAAATGCTTTTGTTGTTCTGCACATACTTCTAACACTTCCTGTAAGAGTTGCCAGTGGAGAACGCAACTTCTCCAAGCTAAAGTTAATAAAAACACATCTACACTCCACAATGACACAAGAGAGGCTTGTTGGCCTTGCAACCATCTCAATAGAGCATGAGCTGGCCCAGACTGTGGACCTTCAGCAGGAAGCAGTTCAAATCTTTGCAACCAAGAAGGCAAGGAAGGCACCACTTTGATTATTCAAACAGATAAAAGTGCCAGTGTTTACTATGCAGATAAGAAAAGTTACATTTGCTGTTCAGGAGTTTGAAAGTTAAGTGTTAGTTAACATTTTTGAACAAGGCATTTTAAGTTGTTAGTTCTCCTTTATTGGGGTAGGTAGCAGAGCAGTACCATGAGAAGAGTAGAACAGGAAGAAGGCAGAATTGAGACCTTTCAAAGTTTTGGTCCAAGTGAGGGGGTATGGAGGCGTCATTGGAGCTCCCCACCTCAGGTGCCAAAATGTTGTGGGCCGGCCCTGCAGGAGTCTATGTTAGTATTACATACAAAAAATTACATAAACTATGTAGATTGCAAAGTCAAGCACTAAAAATTAGGAAATGCCAGATTTAAGCTGCCTGTGCACTACTGTATATATTAATTCTACCTCCACATCCATCCATCCTCTCAAACTTTTGAGAAGTGTGATGAAGTTAATGCCTTTCTTTTTGTGTTATATGCCTTATGCTTATAAGTTCAAAATACTTATGCTTCCAGGTGGAAATTTGCATTGCAAGTGCTCTAAACGCAAATAATAGAGCATGTGATCCACTACCTATGGTGATTTCCAGGTCCCTCAACCATGGTTTCCCGAACATGCCAGTGGTTCGGGTGATAGGTGTTGGCATTGACCTCAGAATCTGCAAGCCCAGGGCTACTACCACCAGCAGCAGTAAGGTAAGTGGGGGTGGGCTTCTTGTGTTTTCTCGTGGCTGCAAGCACCCCTCTTCCTGGAGCCGCCTCAGACAAAGACCACAATTTGGGAGGCCTAACACTGGTCCCTGGTCTCAAAGCACCATCCATATTGCTGAGGGGAAGAGACATTGTCCACCTGCGCTCCCAACACTGATTTCCCACGAGTTCCAGCCTAAGTTCCCTGCAAGCTGCATGGCCATGCAGCAATCTATTTAGTGGCATGCAGGCACTCAGGGAACCCATCCGGGGACCTGCTGCGGCCGGGGGAGGGGCACCCCTCCCCAGGCTCCAACCTAGCCTGGCCCCTAACCTGCCACAGCCAGGGCAGCTCCCCAGCCCTAACTATGCTGCAGCCCGGATCCAGTCGCAACTGGGGCAGCCGCAGGTGGCCAGACCCAGACCCAGCCAGCCTGGACCCAGACGCAGTGCCCCTCCCTGGACCCAGCTCCGGCCCGGATCTCCTGGGGCCAGGGAAGGAGCGCCTATCCTGCGGCCCCAGCCCCGGAGCTGCCGCAGCAGGGAGAGGCACCTCTCCCCCACAGCCAAGGTGCTGATGCAGGCAGAGAGAGCTGGGGGGAGTCCTCTCTCCCCGTCATAGCCTCGGAGCACCCTCCTGCACCGCAAACCCCATCCCTGGCCCCACCCCAGAGCCCACACTTCCAGCCGAAGCCCTCCCCTCCCCTCCACCCCAACCCTCATCCCCAGCCCCACCCCAGAGCCCGCATCCCCACCACATTAATTTTGTTATGTGTACCGATATGAAGGTGAGGCGTCACACATCACCTCCACCTTGGTGCACATAACAAAATTCATTCCACACATGGGTGGGAAAAATTAGAGGGAACACTGGTTGCAGCACAAGGCCTGTTGCCCATGCCTCCGGGCCATACTCACCATAACTGGAACAGCAAACCGGTTCATTGAATGGCTAGGGATTCTGATTATGTTCTGGCTTGCACTTGAGTGTAATAACGGGAGGAATTTTTAAATAGCAACCTTGTACTAGACCCCGGGTATGCACTGACAATGGTTGCCTTGTGCTTGCATCCTTCAGCACATCCTCCACACTGGCAGACAGGCTGCCGCAGATTAGAAGATGGAAAAAGAGACTCCATGAGGACATGTTCAGTGAGATAATGAACACCTCCAGGACAGTTGATATGGAGTTCAGAGCCTGGAGGATTTAATTGTCTGAAAAACTGGACATAGAGAGCAAGAGAGCATCCCAAGAGCACAAGTGTACCACGCAGGATGAGATGCTGCAGATTATGAAGGACCAGACAGACATGTTGAGGCATCTCGTTGAACTTCAAGAAAAACAGCCTGCAAACATCGCCCTATTCCCAATCATTCCCGGAGGTGTGGGGGAAGATGCCGTATCCCTTCCACTCAACACCAGAGGAGGGTACTAAGAACAAAGCTATTTGAAGAGCTTTGATGGACAAGTCTTCTGTGCTTTCCCAGAAAAGCTGACTTGGTTTTTCCCCTCCCAGTTTTATCATATCATTTGCCCCAGGTTAAATTATTTTCTTGTTCTTTCAGTTTCTTCATGTTTGTGCAATAAAAGTCAATGTTTTGAGAATGAAATACTCTATTTATTCCAAGCATGAGGTTTTTGGTGGGAGCGGGAGGTACAGGGAAACTGATGCAACAGAGGGGATGGTATGCGAAGGCACAATGCAAACAAATGGTGCACATTACTGTGGCTCATTACTGAACTGGGTTTTCAAAGCCTCCCAGAGACACAGAGCTCCTCGCTGGGCTCAAAGTTTTATTGCCCTGGTATCTGGCTGCTCAAAATTAGCTGCTACCTCCATGGCCCACCCTTACGGAAACTTCTTTCCCTTTGACTCACAGATAGGAGCACACAGCAGGCTGAGAGAAAAATGGGGATATTGCTTTCACTGAGCTCTAACCTAGTAAGCAGTTTGCCTGCTGTGTGCTCTCTGCCTGCAGTTTGCTTACTAGGTTAGACCTAGTAAATGTCCAGAGCACATTCCACCACCATTCTGCACTTGCTCAGCCTCCTGTTGAACCACTCCTTACTGCTGTCCGGGTGGCCAGTGTATGGCTTCATGAGCCATGGGAACAAGGGGGAGGCTGGGTCTCCCAGGATCACTATAGGCATTTCAACATCATCAGTGGTTATTCTGTGATCTAGAAAGAAAGTCCCTGATTGTAGCTTTCTTAACAGACCTGTGTTCCTAAAGACGTGCGCATCATGCACCTTTCCTGATCATCCCAAACTGATGTCAGTGAAACGCTCCCTGTGATCCACCAGTGCTTGCAACACCTGTGAAAAGTATTCCTTTTGGTATAGTACTCTTTGGCAAGGTGGTCTGGTGCCAAGATAGGAATGTATGTGATATCTATCACCCCACTGCAGTTAGGGAACCCCATCGCAGGAAAACCACCCACTATGTTCTGCATGTTGCCTAGAGACACTACCCTTCTTAGCAAAAGTAAATTAACGGCCCTGCACACTTGGATCACAAGAGCTCCCATGACGGATTTACCAACTCCAAATTGATTCCCCACTGACTGCTAGCAGTCTGGCATTTCAAGCTTCCACAGAGCAATCACCAATCGCATCTTCACTGTCAGAGCAAGTCTCATTTTAGTGTTGCTGTGCATCAGGTCTGGGGAAAGCTCTGCATACAGTTCCTGGAAAGCGGCCTTCCACATCTGAAAGTTCTGCAGCCACTGCTCATCATCCCATAGCTGCATAACGATGCAATCCCACCAGTCAGTGCTTGTTTCCCAGGACCAGAAATGGCACTCCAGTGTGTTCAGCTGCTGCACAACTACCAGCAACAACCAGAACCTGTTTCATTCTATGGCTTGCAACAGGACTGCTTGAATGACATTGCGAAGTTCCGCGGGGTCCAGGGCTATCAGGCACTGGCATACACACAGCTAAGCCAGGCTTTCGAAAAAAGGCATGAAAAAGTATGGGTTGTTTGCCATTGATATCAGAGTAAGGAGGGAGGGGAGGGAGGAAACTGCATCATGGGAGTTCTAAGCCATGTTCCCATTTCCCTGCCCCCAGACAATGTTTTGGACCCATGAGGCATTGCAAGCCTTTCCCAAAACCCCTTGTGACTAGTTGCACTGTGGGATAGCTATCCAAGGTACACTGCTCTATGCATCAATGCAAGTGGTGCTAGTAAAGATGCATTCCACCAACACGAGTGCGGTGTGAACATGCCCGACCAACTTAACTACTGCAGCAACTGGATGCCAACCTAAATTAAGTTGACCTAACTTTTTAGTGAAGACATGCCCATAGTCTCTGCCAATCTTACCTAGAGGAAAATTCCTTCCCGACCCCAAACATGACAATCAGTTAGACCGTGAGCATGTGGGCAAGACCCAGCACCCAGATATCTGGAAAAGAATTCTCTGTAGAAACTCAGATCCCTCCCCATCTAGCATGCCATCACTGCTATTATTTGATACCATATTATAACATATAATTTTATTAATGGATAGAGATAAGAGGCATTGATTAAATTTTAAGAAACTATGTGGAAAATTAAAAGTTATCTATAGTAGTATATAACAGACTCCAACAATCTGAGGAATTGTCATTGCCAATAGTACTGCAAATATTGTACTGCATAAATAGTACTGCATAAATAGTACTGCAAATATTTCAGACATTGTCTATTTTAAATAGAAAGGTAATCAGTGAAAAATATATGTACTCATCAATAAAGTTAAGGTCTTTGTTCTATATTAAATAAAGTTACACATTACATTTGCTTAACATAGCAACTGAAACTGAAAATGTTTAAAGTGAAGCCTAACAAAATATTGAAAGGCCCAAATGACCAATGGGCTTGGTCCACTCTTTATTTGTATTTGCAGACAGCCAGTGTAACACACAAAGCTATCTACAACTAAGGGGAAGGGAATGACCAAGTTCTGATACAGAAGGATGTACAACTGTTTTGTGTTTTACTAATAGTTACTAAAACTACTGGTATTGAGCCAAACAGTAAAATGGCCTAGTAGACAGAGCACTGGACTGGGCCTCAGGATATCTGGGTTTCTATTCCCAGCTCTGCTACTGACTTTCTGGATGATCTTCAGCAAATCACTTCACCTCTCCTTTACCTCCTTTGTGAAATGCTTTGAAATACTATTATCTAACCACCTTTATTTTGTCATCTTTGGCCTCTTATTTGCTTTAAATTCTATTTTTTTCTAATAAAAGTTATAAATTAAATTTTTTTCTCCAGTTTGTACTTTAGCTAAGGAACAGAGATTTTATCTCAAGAATTGTGAGTAATTTAGCAGAGATAATAGCTTAACTAAAATTACTTAACCTCAATGTGTTTTATAATGTTTCTTTCTCCAGGATCATGTATTAAAGACTATAACACATAAGGATTTATGGTTGCAAAGGCAAACTCAAATCTGACATTTCCTAACTTTTGTGTGCTGGATTTTGCAATTTAAATAAAGTTCTTTTAATATAGTTTTTGTATGTAAATTCTAGGATTTTTTTTAAAGTAAAAAATAAATATGTATAATTGTAACCACCACTGCATCAGGTGTTCACAAGGTTGGAACACTGAACCTTAGGCAGGACATCACAGACAGCTACCACTTGTGCTCCAGCACTTACTATGTTAGCTGACAGAGCAGGTGGGCTGCAGGGTGGTAGGTGCATATGGAGCACTACCATGTCCCAGGGTCCAGAAGGGAGGGCTAAGGCGGTCCCATGAGTCTCACTGGCAAGTTCCAGAGACAACAACCAGGTCAGAAGCAATCTCCCTCAAACTGATCGGAAGGGGTAAGGTGCATTCCTACCGAGATGCTGTCTCTGGACTCCATTCAGGGGCTCTTTTTCATATCACCTTCTGGTGAGGTGTGACAAATCTGAAATGTCTCCCACTATTCCCCTTGGTGCTAAAAGGAGCTCTCCCTAACTTCCACATATTCTCTTCCTGACAGTCCTAGAGGGTCTTTGCTACTCTGCTCCTCCCACAGTCTAATTTTGGGTCCTCCTCCAATAAACCCAGTGCTTCTGCAGTTACTTAGTTTAATTCTGTTATTGCTTGGGAAAGCTGACATTGATCAGGTTCACTGCTGCCAGCAGGATTCTTACCAGCTGCATTAACATCAAAGGTCCCCTCAATTCATTCTGCTGCGGCTTGAGGAAACTTTCAGAGTAGCAGCCGTGTTAGTCTGTATTCGCAAAAAGAAAAGGGGGGCTTGTGGCACCTTAGACACTAACCAATGAAAGCTTATGCTCAAATAAATTGGTTAGTCTCTAAGGTGCCACAAGCCCCCCTTTTCTTTTTGAGGAAAGTTGTGAGCAGCAGCAGCAAATGTGAGTTTAATGCCAGCAAGCAGAGGACTTCAGTTTGATACGATTTACCCACAGAAAGGCAGTGGTGTGTAACAGATGGGAGCAGTAGCTCAGGAGTCAGGAATTTCCTTGTTTTCATCCTGGCTCTGACACAGGCTTGCTGTGACTCTGAGCAAGTCACAACCGCTCTCAGTTCCTGCCATCTGCGGCATGGGCTCATCTCTGCCTCCCATCCAGGATTACCAAACAGCAGGTTGCATTTGTAAACGCTGAGGAAAACCAACAAACTCACAAACCCAGAAGTAACCCACACTTCGAGTCCACGCACTTGCCAGGGCAGCCGAGCACAAGGACATACCGTCGACGCGGTCCAGACCGCGCACTTGCCCAGACAGGCTCGCGGGGACACCAGAAGCGACGGAAATGGGCGCTGCTCGTGGGCCACAAGCGGCGGGAACGAGGTGGGACCTGGCCCGACCAAGCCCGCGCCGCCGCGGCCAGGTGACCTGCGAGGCGGGGCGCTGCCGGGACCCGGGACCCCGCGCCGCCGCCGGAGACCGAGGGGCCGCCCGCAACGGCGCGCGGGAGGAGGGAGGCACCGAGGCCGGCCCGGGGGGGTCCTGTCCCCCCGCCCAGAGGCGCCCCCGCCGGCGGTTGGGGGGCAGCCCCGGACGGCTGCCGGGGCGCGCGGTGATGCGCGGGGCAGCCCGGCCTCAGCGCAGGGCGGGGTCCCCCGGCTCCGCGCCCCGGCGCGGGGCAACGCAGCGCGGGCGGGAGACCCGCGGGCCGGCCCGGGGCCCCCCCACGGCGGCCCGCCCCACTCACCGCAGCCGCAGGTTGGCCATGAACTCAGGCATGGAGACCGAGTCCAGCAGCACGAAGTCCGCCTTGCCGAACTCCGGGCTCTCCAGCTCCGCCATGGCGCCGGGCTCGCGGCGCGGCTCCCGAGCCTCGCCTCAGCCCCGCCGAGCGCCCGCCCCGCCTCACCTGGGGCGCGCGGAGCCGCCAGGAGCGGGCGGGGCCTGCCCGGGGTGGAGCCGGGCGCGCGGCCCCGCCCCGCCTTCCCCGCCAAGAGCCGGCAGCGCCCCCTGCCGGCCGCGGCTACGCCCCGGCTCCTGCGCGCCCGGCCGCGGGGCGCTGACCGCGTCCCACGCTAGACCCCGGGGGACCCCATCCCCAGGGCTCACACTGGGGGGCTGCATCCCGCAGCCCCGGGGGGACCCCATCCCCAGGGCTCACACTGGGGGGCTGCAACCCGCAGCCCCGGGGGACCCCATCCCCAGGGCTCACTTTGGGGGGGCTGCATCCCGCAACCCCGGGGGGACCCCATCCCCAGGGCTCACACTGGGGGGCTGGATCCCGCAACCCCGGGGGGACCCCATCCCCAGGGCTCATTTTGGGGGGGGTGCATCCCGCAGCCCCGGGGGGACCCCATCCCCAGGGCTCACTTTGGGGGGGCTGCAACCCGCAGCCCCAGGGGGACCCCATCCCCAGGGCTCATTTTGGGGGGGGTGCATCCCGCAGCCCCGGGGGGACCCCATCCCCAGGGCTCACACTGGGGGGCTGCATCCCGCAACCCCGGGGGGACCCCATCCCCAGGGCTCACACTGGGGGGCTGGATCCCGCAGCCCCGGGGGGACCCCATCCCCAGGGCTCACACTGGGGGGCTGGATCCCGCAGCCCCGGGGGGACCCCATCCCCAGGGCTCACTTTGGGGGGGCTGGATCCCGCAGCCCCGGGGGACCCCCATCCCCAGGGCTCACTTTGGGGGGGCTGGATCCCGCAGCCCCGGGGGGACCCCATCCCCAGAGCTCACTTTGGGGGGGCTGGATTCCGCAGCCCCGGGGGGACCCCATCCCCAGGGCTCACACTGGGGGGCTGGATCCCGCAACCCCGGGGGGACCCCATCCCCAGGGCTCATTTTGGGGGGGGGTGCATCCCGCAGCCCCGGGGGGACCCCATCCCCAGGGCTCACACTGGGGGGCTGCAACCCGCAGCCCCAGGGGGACCCCATCCCCAGGGCTCACTTTGGGGGGGCTGGATCCCGCAGCCCCGGGGGGACCCCATCCCCAGGGCTCACTTTGGGGGGGCTGGATCCCGCAGCCCCGGGGGGACCCCATCCCCAGAGCTCACTTTGGGGGGGCTGCATCCCGCAGCCCCGGGGGGACCCCATCCCCAGGGCTCACACTGGGGGGCTGCATCCCGCAGCCCTGGGGGAACCCCATCCCCAGCACCCTGCATTGCAGCGCTGGATCCCACAGCCCCTGGGGACCTCAGCACCCTGCGTCGGGGGGGAGGGCTGGATCCCGCAGCCCCGGGGGGACCCCATCCCCAGAGCTCACTTTGGGGGGGCTGGATTCCGCAGCCCCGGGGGGACCCCATCCCCAGAGCTCACTTTGGGGGGGCTGCATCCCGCAGCCCCGGGGGGACCCCATCCCCAGGGCTCACACTGGGGGGCTGGATCCCGCAACCCCGGGGGGACCCCATCCCCAGGGCTCATTTTGGGGGGGGGTGCATCCCGCAGCCCCGGGGGGACCCCATCCCCAGGGCTCACACTGGGGGGCTGGATCCCGCAACCCCGGGGGGACCCCATCCCCAGGGCTCATTTTGGGGGGGGTGCATCCCGCAGCCCCGGGGGGACCCCATCCCCAGGGCTCACACTGGGGGGCTGCAACTCGCAGCCCCAGGGGGACCCCATCCCCAGGGCTCACTTTGGGGGGGCTGGATCCCGCAGCCCCGGGGGACCCCATCCCCAGGGCTCACTTTGGGGGGGCTGGATCCCGCAGCCCCGGGGGGACCCCATCCCCAGAGCTCACTTTGGGGGGGCTGCATCCCGCAGCCCCGGGGGGACCCCATCCCCAGGGCTCACACTGGGGGGCTGCATCCCGCAGCCCTGGGGGAACCCCATCCCCAGCACCCTGCATTGCAGGGCTGGATCCCACAGCCCCTGGGGACCTCAGCACCCTGCGTCGGGGGGGAGGGCTGGATCCCGCAGCCCCAGGGAACCCCATCCCCAGGGCCCCACACTGGGGGGCTGGATGTCACAGCCCTGGGGACCCTGTCCCCAACACCCTGCATTGGGAGGCTGGATTCCACAGCCCCGGGGAAACCCCATTCCTGGGTCCCACATTGGGACCCTGGATTCCACAGCCACAGGGGACCCAGTACCCTGCATTGGGGGCTGGATCCCACAGCCTTGGAGGACCCCATCCCCAGCATTTTGCGGGGACATGGTTTTCTATGCTTGGAAACTCTCCCAAGCCTGCAAAAACGTATTTACTTACTTAAGATTATTCACGAGTAGTCCCATTGACTTCAGTGTGAGTACTCATGTGAAAAGTTAAATGTGTGTAAATCTGATATTGGCGCTACCGTCTCTTTAATTGAAATCAGGGTCTTTAGGATGGAATGTAATCTGCAGGTGACGTCAATGAGTCAAGAAAACAAGCTAACTTCTTCTCATTGGTGTCTGTAGATGTATTTGCTCTCTGCAGCTTTATTATAAGTAGTGCAGTTGCAGAGGTGATCTGGTAGTGTGCTGGTGATACTAGCCGTACTTTATAGTCGTTGCCTTCCTTCCTTTTGGGTAAGGAGGGGTAGTTGTGCACAATGTCCTATTTGCAATTATTTTATGGTTATTTGATGGTTCTTATAGGTAGTATCTGAGTGTCTTCCCAGAGTGCAGTCAGTAACAGGACTAGCATTTGTTGGCTTGCTAAATATCTTAGTCTGTGGGATGAATTATAAAAAAAAACCTATTAACTAGACACTGAAATATCTAAAAATACTAAATCTGGAGCTAAATTACTTGATTTAAGTTAGTCTTCCTTCTAAGGAGTGCTCTCCTCCCCTTTCCCAGCTGTACAATCTGCACTCTGAGGAGGATAGAGATGTTTTGAGCTATTCTGTCTATATGTAACAAGCTTGTAAATTCCATTCTTCTTTTTTGTGTTGATCTCTGCCTTGGTAGCAGAGATGCAGCTTTCTTCAGTTCCCTTTCTAAGGAAGAAGATAGACTATGCCAGGGGAGATCCTCTGTGTCTCAGGCTCTACAGTAGCAAGAGAAAGGAGGGCTATGCTACCTACATATATAAAGTCCTAAAGCAAGTAAGTCCTGGTTCTACAAGTGCTGCAATAAGAGCTTAAATATGAACATTTTATCTTTGAGCTTTGATAGCTGAAGGAGGAGGGAGAGCTTTGCCTGCCCCACATTTCTCGCAAAGTATTGCTGGTCTACATGCGCCACTCTTAATGCTCTGTGGAGGAGGTTGCTTCAGAGCAGGCTTAGCTAACATTTTTATCTCTCCTTTCACAAGCTGCAGGAGCCTTGTCTTCACTAGGGCTCCAAATGCAGCTTACGGTGAAAGTCTTAAATTGCTGTGGCATAAGCAAGGTTTTTTGGCTAGGAATTCTTCTGACTTAAATAAATCTGTTAATATAAATTTATGCCCCTGACTATGGTTGGTTAGGAAGAGAGCCTCTTAAAGGCTAAGTAGCAGCCAGCTGGAGAAGTGTAGAAGTGACTTCCATGTTTACCTGGCTGTCTTAATCATTCTACCTATGACACACCCGAGTCCCTCTTTCTATAGGAGCAGGAGGCTATTACCAGGCACTTGGCTGCTGCTTTCCCTTAAAGATCTTAACCCTTGTGTCTGGGCCATATGTCACTGGCTTGTGTCTGTGGATTTGATGTTGCTGAGCAGTGCCTACCTACTTCTGGAGGCACACAATCAACACGTGGCAGTGGAGAGGACACTTTCTTGCTTAGCCTCTTTTTACTTGGCTGCTCAGAAGGCAGGGAGGCTCTGAAAATGCCTTCTGCTCTAGATGGTAAAACAGCTGGGACCAGCCCTGTTAATGACTCCTGCTCAGTATAAAGCACTTACCGTCTCCCTTGTAGTGAGTCCTGTACAACCTTGTTGCAGCCTGCTGTCCTGATAGACCACTCTAAGAGCAGGTTTGTACTTGCACATCTAGACTCTGCTTCTCCCCATTTGCTAAGCAACTTAAGCTGGGATTTGGCAAAATACTACCAGGCTTCTGGAGCAGTAACTTAAGCTTTGATGTATTACTACAGTGAGTACTCTACCCACAGCTGCACTTTTCTAACAAGCCTGGGTTAGAAATGTCATTGCCTGCGCAGCTGTTAGCCAGACAGATCTAATGGCATCCCCTGCTTTGGGGAGTGGGAGGAGTTGAGAGGTTTGACTTACTTCAAGTTGAGAACTCTAGTTTTGGTGGATCACCTGAGCTACTTGACTAATCTGTGACTTGCTTTTCAGCTCCTTCAAGAGCTGCTTTGTTAAAGGTGAATAGAGGTTGCTGGACTTTGCCTCTTACCCTTCCAGAACAAGGAAATCAAACTTAAACCTCACACCTTGACTTTCTGTTTCCTGGTCTAACTCCTCCCATGCAACCCTAACTCTGCCCATGTGGAGGTGGCAACAGGCATGGGGAAATGCAATAAACCCACAGCTTAGGAAACTTTCCACTTTCTGTGTGCACAGCATGGCAGGCTATGAGACTTGCAACTACAATGCCCCAAGATCCCTGCTTATGGGCCCTGTCATGTGGGAGGTCTGACTGTGACTGCAGTGGTCCCCCGTGGCTACTAAAAGCTATGAACTTTCTTGAAACTTGTTTCCCTGACAACTCTCCAAGACGCATATCAGCATTATAGTGCTATGCTGATCTTGAGGGCAGTGACAGGAGGTGGGAGAATGGCAGCATGTGGTGTAGGCTTTCATGCACTTAAGTCTTGGTCTTGCACTCTGGAAGGGTGTAAGCCAGTGGTAAGCAATCTTAACTCACCTGTATGGAAGCTGTTTGAACTCCTGGCTTCTATGCATTAAGAGTCCCTGGTTCCTGATCTAACTAGATAACATAGGCTTTTTTAGGACTAGTGGTGTGTTGCTGAACTTGCCACTAAATTAGTGTACTTCTAAGCAAGTGACCTGACATTAATGCTCATTCTCTGGCAGGCTCATCAAGTCTCAGGGGTCTCCTGCTGGGTTACTGATGTCATAAATTCTCTGGATAAACCACAATTGTTTGGGAAAGTTGCATTAGAAGCTGCCAGGTTGTCTCTCCACAACAAGAGAAGCCTGATTACCTGCAGGGAGGTCCATGCTGCAATGAAGTTAGTGCTTCTGCATGAGCTCTCCAAGCAAGATAGGTGTGAGACCATCAAAGCTGTGATGAAGTCCACTGGCTGTAAATGAACTCTTATTAATATGTAATGGTTTTAATGCTTGTGATGGTTTAATGTATAATAAAGGATTTGTAACTATTGCTGCATTGTGAGGATCCGTTACTGAAATGCCTCTTTAGTTGAGGCAGAAAGCATCCTAGTGCACTGCATCTATAGCCCTATACATATCCACAGGCTCCCAGAAAAACACACCTCTGGGTTGGTACTCTGGTTGTAAAGGACAGGAGGCTCTCTAAATCATACAAGTCTTAGGGCTCCTTTTCTCCTGAACCAGAAGAGGCTGCAGAGGTGCCATGTATACCTTCCATCTCTTTGCAGGTATCTGTGGTTGGTATGCTAACCAAATAGTGCAGCTCTTGAGAGGCCACTTATGCTCCCTTAGCCAGGAGGAAGTGGCTTTGATAGTGGGGTGCTGGGAATGGGCCAGCCCCTTGCCATTCAAGCAACCTAAATAGTGAGGCAGTATCTTCAACAACCACAGTTTGACAGTGGCTCTAAACAGGGTGTAGGACCTGGAAGGAGTGAGTCAGCAGAGGGAAGGGGAAACTTGAGTTCCACTCAAGGTCTTGCAGCTGGCTTTCCAAGCATTTTTGGGAAAAATCAGTCTGAATAGCTGAGTCACCACTAAAAGGAGACAGGCGTTGCCTAGTTCCTAATGTGGTCTAGTGCTTAGAGTAGGGGATTTGCAGTTCAGACTTCTGCTCTCCCACTGAGTTGCTTTGGACAAGGTTAGACCGCTATTTAACCCCTTATGCTGCCATTCTACCATACATGGGCAGAATTATACTGCATGCATAACTGTATGGCTAAGAAGTGCAAAAGTGCATTTTTTTTTTTAAATTGCTACAGGAGGCTTGCCCACTGCAGGAAGCCTTTTCAGAATAAGGTGCGTGTGAATTTAAAGTGCTCAGGCTATATTGGAATAACTGCCTCTGTGGATGCTTCTTCCAGAATAAAAGTATCTGCACATGGCATTAATCTGCAGTAGCTATTCTGGACAATTAAGCTCTATAGACAAGATCTTAGAGCATGTGATTCTGCCCCCTAATACAAAGACTCAGGGAGTCAGTCCTGCAAGAGCAGCTGCTGCAAATACCCAGAGGGGTATGTCAACCTATACTTAGTCCCTGCTCCAGAGAGCTTCCAATGTGCCTTATTCTGTTTGTACAGTACCTAGCACCCGAGTCCTAAGCCTGAGTACACTCAAGTACTACAGGTTTCAGAGTAGCAGCTGTGTTAGTCTGTATCTGCAAAAACAAAAGGAGGACTTGTGGCACTTTAGAGACTAACAAATTTATCTGAGCATAAGCTTTCGTGGGCTACAGCTCGCTTCATCGGACGCATGCAGTGGAAAATACAGTAGGATGATTTTATATACACAGAGAAAAATGAAACAATGGGTGTTACCACACACAATATAAGAAGAGTGATCAAGTAAGGTGGGCTATTACCAGCAGGAGAGCAGGGGGGAAAAAACCTTTTTGTAGAGATAATCAAGATGGGCCATTTCCAGCAGTTGACAAGAACGTCTGAGGAACAGTGGGGGGAAGAATAAACATGGGGGAATAGTTTTACTTTGTGTAATGACACATCCACTCCCAGTCTCTATTCAAGCCTAAGTTAATGGTGTCCAGTTTGCAAATTAATTCCAATTCAGCAGTCGCTTGTTGGGGTCTGTTTTTGTTGTTGTTGTAATATTGTGACTTTTAGGTCTGTAATGGAGTGACCAGAGAGATTGAAGTGTTCTCCAACTGGTTTTTGAATGTTATAATTCTTGATGTCTGATTGGTGTCCATTTAGTCTTTTACGTAGACTGGCTGGTTTGGCCAATGTACATGGCAGAGGGGCATTGCTGGCACATGATGGCATATATCACATTGTTAGATGTGCAGGTGAACGAGCCTCTGATAGTGTGGCCGATGTGCTACAGCAATACAAATTTATAAACTTGACATTCAAAGTCTGGATTTCTGGGCAGAGCCATTAGTGGTGATGAATGGGGCTAGCTTTTGGTTACATAGCCTGCTTCCTATCTGATGCCTTTTCAACCCAGAGAGGCTGTGGCCAGCTTGAGGGATGAGGAGAGATCAGTTCCTGGAGCACATCCAATATTGGAATGCTAGTACTAATAATAGCTTTATGGTGTGGCTACTGGAAACCAGCCTGAGACTTGTAACTTACTCTTCGGTGGACAGTGAAATGAAAGATAACTAGGTCACTACTGACTGAAGAACCCTAACTTCATCCAGTTTGCTTTGCATTGCAGAACCTTGCTCAAATCTCCTAATCTGACAGGCAGATGTGTCAACACACATGCCCATTCAGTGGGAAGTTCCTCTGCCTTAATGTTGTTGAGATCTCCTGTCAAGGCTTTGCGGTGATGCTGTGATAAGCGTTGCTTTTCAGTATGGGTTGGAAATGGAAGTGAAAGTCTTATGTAGTATTATCGACAATGTTGTAGACACAGCGTGGGGGAGGCTTCCCTAAACTTCCTTCTGTTCCTTGAGGGATTTGATGGGATGTCGAGGGAGGGATAGCTCAGTGGTTTGAGCATTGGCCTGCTAAACCCAGGGTTGTGAGCTCAATCCTTGAGGGGGCCATTTGGGATCTGGGGCCAAACTTGGGGATTGGCCCTGCTTTGAGCAGGGGGTTGGACTAGATGACCTCCTGAGGTCCCTTCCACCCCTGATATTCTGAGTCTATGTCCACGTGCAGCCTTAGCTGCTAATAAACAAATCTGTTGGTGGCTGAGCTTGAAGTTGCTGTATTAAAAACCCTAACTCCCCGGGGCTGGGAGGGCTGGGATGAGGGAGATTCCAGAGGGAGAAACTGTGCTGCTGAAATGGCTCCTAATTCTACCAACCCTCCTGAAGGCTGTTGGGAGCTCTCTGTCTTTCCAACACTTTCAGTGGTGAAGTTCCTGAAAGTAACTCTGCCAAGAGCAGCTTGCTGTATTTAGGAGTGATGAGAACCTGTCAGTTGGAGGGAGCTTCCACCACTGAATCTGTCATCACTGGGCTCCTGGAATGAGCCAGAGCCTTGGGTGGAAATTGGATACACCAGGAGTGACTGTACCAGCAGCTGTGCCTCCCTTCTTGCTGACCGGGATCAGAGAGGCGAGGAGCAGAGATGCACCTTCTCTGCCTCCAAACTTGCCTGTGGATGACAGATGCCTGAGAGATAATATTTTTCACTGGTTTCAGAATGGCAGCTGTGTTAGTCTGTATCCGCAAAAAGAAAAGGAGGACTTGTGGCACCTTAGAGACTAACAAATGTATTTGAGCATAAGCTTTCAGTATGCCTCTGATGAAGTGAGCTGTAGCTCATGAAAGCTTATGTTCTAGAGACGAACATTTATTTGAGAACATAAGCTTTCATGAGCTACAGCTCACTTCATCAGAGGCATACTGAAAGCTTATGCTCAAATAAATTTGTTAGTCTCTAAGGTGCCACAAGTCCTTTTCTTTTTGCAAATATTTGTCACTGTTTAGACAGAGCCTAACACCTGCTTGTGGCCTCAATGTGCTATTACTATTTAAATGCAATTACTAGGACTTTTTATTCTTGTGACAGCTCGAATTCTACCCCCTTCTCCCACCACCACATTCCAGCTGATGTCCTTGCCTTGGATCACTACCCTATCCTAGGAGCAGAGGTGGGTGACAAGGTTCAGATGAGCAGCTTATTTGCTGAAAATGCAGTTTGGGGTTGACCGAAACTAAACTTGAAGGTGTCAAAAGGAATAATTTTGGGGGGCTAGATTCACAGTGGGATTTAAGTGCTGCTCACAAAACTACAAAAGATGGAGCTTCCCCGCCCTCTTATGACCAATATTTCAGTGGTTAGGGCACTCAGCTGGGATGTGGGAAACCAGGTTCAAATGACTGCTGTGGAGCAGGGACTGGAACCTAGGTCTCAGCTTTCATAGCTTGGTGGTTGGGGTCCTCCCCCTAGCTGCTCTCTGGGGTGGGGTCTTTAAATCCCTCCTAGGGAAGCTATTCCACTTTGTATAAATAATTAAATATTAATGGAATGGAAGCAGAGACTGGAAGCCAGGTTCCCACAGCTGAGGGCATTAACCACCGGACTAGAGTCATTTTCAGTCTCTTTGGCTCAGTGAATATTTTGAGTATTTTACACAAAATGGAACCGCTTCAACAGGAGAAACCCACCCCAGAATCTGCCCTAGGCTGGTACTTAGGGCACTCTGAGGAAGACTAGGTCCCCCACATCCCAGGGGAGTGCCCTAACCACTGGTCTGTTCAGTGTAAGGGGGCATTGCTTCCTTCTCCTCCTCTTTTTGTGAATGTAACCCTTAATTTCCTTTGCTTTTATCAAAATACCCAAACTGAAACGTTGTTTGACCTAAATATGGAAGTTTTGATTTGCCAAAAATTCCAGAGAATTTAATTCAGGTCAAAGTAAAGTTTTGTTTTTTTTTTCCCCCAGAACTGTCAAACTGAAACATCAGTTATTCATCCAGCAATCATTATGTGTTTAATGAAACTTCCAGTCTGCTGCAAGATGCAATGGTTGGGGCAAAAGGGACCAGAACTGGGGTTTGTGGGAGAGTTAATGGGGCTGGAGAGGGAGTACCTTTCCCATCTGCCATCGATCAGGGCTACCCCTTAATTATGACAACTGTTAATGCTGATGTTTAATACATTAACCTCCCTATTGTACTCCACCATTGTACAATATGGTGATTCCAACATGCCCTGGACCATCATTCTATTGTACACATGGTGTGACCTACACTAGCCTGGTGTAGCTCTTTGGCCACATACTGAGGTTCTGGAGTCTGTTCCTGCCATTACCCCATGTTCCTCTTCTAGCTCAAACAGGAGCAGCTCGTGCTTTTAAAGCCAGAGGTCCAGGGTTCACTTCCCTCTGGATGACCTATCACATGCACTACAAAAGATGCTGAAGCTCATTTAGAAGTTATGAGCCTGATGTAGAAATTCATCACTGAGATTCTGTGGTCTGTTTCATTCAAAATTATAATAGTCCCTCCTGGCCTTAAAATCTATTAATCAGCTAGCCCCTAGCTGACCACACTGCCAGCCTCAAGCCAGGGCTGCTCACCCTAAACTGCAGAGATCCAGAGCAGTTCAAATTTCCATGTACCTTTGCAGGGACTGAACCCTAGGCTGCTGGCTCTAAAAGCAGGAGTCACTACTGCCTGAGCTCAATAACCACATCAAAGGCAGGAACAGATTTATAAATTATCATCTACGGTCTGCCCCTTGAAGGGACAGAGATCCCCAGGAGGATAAAAGGTGGAGTACAGTGGCATCTTCTGAAGTCCTCCTGTCAAGGCAGCAAGCAGCATATCTGACAGATAATTAAACCCTCAGTCACTATGTCAAGGTAACTTAAATGCTCTCATTATAGCCTGTGTCTTCAGCTATATCATTACCATAAATTGGAAGCTGCTATTGTCCCTTCTTGTCATCAGTAACAGCGTTGCCTGAGCAGTAACAGCGCATTCCTGTCCGCATTCCAAACAGGAAGCCCTGAAACCTTAAATAACTACTTAGACAAAACATGGTGCCCTTTTAACAAACCTTTTTCCAATCTACTCTAAACACAGAATCGCACATGTTGAATTTCATACATCAGACTTCACTGGTACACTTTTAAAAGGGAGTTGAAATAAAAAGATGATAGAAAAAATTTAATCACATGGCACTTTTTAAAGAGTCATAATTAACGTTTTTCACCACAAACTGCTATAGAAAATTCAAGCAATTCAGAACAATCATTTGGAATTGATCCTCTGACACAAAACAGACTTTTTATGGCTTTTTCCTACTCCTCTTAAAATGGAAATTCTAGCACAATTTTAAGTATAGCTTATAGCTAAGCTATCACCTCTAGAATTAGGTGAACAACTGATTTTTAAATCTGAGCTAAAAAGTAAAACAAATAAAATTGCTTCAGGTCAAATAAAATATTTTATTTTGATTTTTGGCTTTTTTTTTTAATATTTAAGCAAACCAATACAGTTTAAAGAAACTTTCAAACAGTCATTTTGAATTGAAAATACTGATTTTTTTTTTTTGTATGCAGTGTTTGTGTTTGGTTCCAGGATATTAGAGAGAAGGTGGGTCAGGTAGTATCTTCTATTGGATCAACTTCTTCTAGTGAGAGAGACCAGCTTTGGAGCTTACACAGAGCTCTTCAGGTCTGGAAAAGGGACTCCCCGTGTTACAGCTATATACAAGGTGGAGTGGATTGTTTACATAAGTAGTATTTGAAGGGAGGGGAGAAAGGCATGAGGGGTACTGTTAGTGTGGTATGGATTGTTGTAAGAAGCTAGGGTTACCATACATATGGGTTTTCCTGGACAATGCTTCTTTTTTGAGGCTCCATCTGGGTGGATTTTTCAAATAACAGGCAATGTCCAGGATTTTTGCAGAGCAGACATTGCAGTTCAGAAAGAGCCCCCATTGGTCTGCCGCTTGATCCCTCCTCTGCACCCACAGCTGATTGGTGCATTCCCCTGCAGCCCCAGCTGCTGGATCCTGCTCACATAGGCTCCCCAGCTCCCAGCCCTGGGGAGGGAGTCCCGCATGGTGGTGCTGATTGATGGCTGTTGCTGAGTCCTGGGCTTGAGCCAGCCACCTTGACACCATGACAGGGAGCCCCCCACCCACTCCACTGTGTCCCTTTTGCATCCCCCAGCTCCCCCCTCTTTTTGGGGACCTGAAGTACAGTAATCCTAAATAAGGCACAAATCTAGTATCTATTCAGTCTGATTTTTTTCATATCCAGCAAAATTATGATATTGAGTTTGTCTTTCAGATATGTCACAAAACAGTCACTCCATATCTGACCTGTTTGCCTACAGGTGATAGGGTATTTTTTGTCTTTTATCATTTTTCTGTCTGAGTTCATTCCAGAGTGTAGTAATTGTCTGGTTTCACCCACATCATTGTTGTTGTTGTGATTGACACATGTGGGACCCATGGATCCTGAAAGGTGTGTTGTGGGAGGTGTTGATCATTCATAGAATCATAGAAGATTAGGGTTGGAAGAGACCTCAGGAGGTCATCTAGTCCAACCCCCTGCTCAAAGCAGGACCAACCCCAACTAAATCATCCCAGCCAGGGCTTTGTCAAGCCAGGCCTTAAAAACCTCTCAGGATGGAGATTCCACCACCTCCCTAGGGAACCCATTCCAGTGCTTCACCACCTTCCTAGTGATATAGTGTTCCCCAATATCCAACCTAGACCTCCCCCACTGCAACTTCAGACCATTGTCCTTGTTTTGTCATCTGCCACCACTGAGAAGAGCTGAGCTCCATCCCTTTTGGAACCCGCCTTCAGGTAGTTGGAGGCTGCTAGCAAATCCCTCCTCATTCTTCTCTTCTGCAGACTAAATAATCCCAGTTCCCTCAGCCGCTCCTCATAAATCATGTGCCCCAGCCCCCTAATTATTTTTGTTGTCCTCTGCTGGACTCTCTCCAATTTGTCCACATCCTTTCTGTAGTGGGGGGGGCTCCAAACTGGACGCAGTACTCCAGATGTGGCCTCACCAGTGCCGAATAGAGGGGAATAATCACGTCCCTCGATCTGCTGGCAATGCTCCTACTAATGCAGCCCAATCTGCCGTTAGCCTTCTTGACAACAAGGGCACACTGCTGACTCATATCCAGCTTCTCGTCCACTGTCACCCCTGGGTCCTTTTCTGCGGAACTGCTGCTTAGCCAGTCGGTCCCCAGCTTGTAGCAGTGCATGGGATTCTTCCTAAGTGCAGGACTCTGCACTTGTCCTTGTTGAACCTCATCAGATTTCTTTTGGCCCAATCCTCTAATTTGTCTAGGTCACTCTGGACCCTATCTATACCCTCCAGCGTATCTACCTCTCCCCCCAGCTTAGTGTCATCTACGAACTTGCTGAGTGCAATCCATCCCATCATCCAGATCATTGGTAAAGATAGGTTTCAGAGTAACAGCCATGTTAGTCTGTATTCGCAAAAAGAAAAGGAGTACTTGTGGCACCCTAGAGACTAACCAATTTATTTGAGTATAAGCTTTCGTGAGCTACAGCTGTATGCATCCGATGAAGTGAGCTGTAGCTCACGAAAGCTCATGCTCAAATAAATTGGTTAGTCTCTAAGGTGCCACAAGTACTCCTTTTCTTATTGATAAAGATGTTGAACAAAACCAGCCCCAGCATTGACCGCTGGGGCACTCTGCTTGATACCAGCTGCCAACTAGACATCAAGCAATTGAAGCAGTGGAGATACCCTTGCAAGTCCCCTTCTCTGGGATTCATTTACACAGGGCCCAGTGCTAGGACCTGGTGGAGTAGGAGGTCCTGGGTACCTCTACCACTCTCTGCCTTAAAGACTGAGGCACCTTTACCAAGCAGGGGGCTGGAGGTCAAGCGCTCCAACCAGTAGGCCTCCTGGCCCTTCAAGCCCCCTGTTACAAGCCTTTTTTATCAAATCCAGAATCGGTCTCACATTTACAGAATGCAAAGAGACACAGTTTACAGCTCAGATTGGAGAACTTCCCAAGAGATTATCCAAGGTTAGATAGCAAAGATATTTTTAAAAATTAGAAATTGATACATCCCGTGGCATTGTAGTGCAGCAGGTGCATTGAAAATTCCAGAGAGACGCCTCTAAGTTTCTAGCTTCTTCTGGCCCCAGAGGTAACACGGGACATTGATGGGCTACTGTGATGGGGTATAAAAACCCTGCACTAGCATGGAAGGAGTTAAGGAGCTGCTTTGGCCTGGAGTAGCCCCATAGGTCTGGAGGAGGAGTTAAAACGAGGGAATTCCGCTCAGATGGGGGAAGGCCTGGGCAGGGGACAGGCTGGTGAGCTCCCCCCGGCTGTGGAGAAAGAACTGACAGTCTGCGGAGCCCCTCCCATAGCGGAAGGAGAGTGCACAACATAAGAAATGCTTGACTCAGTATGGCCTTTCTGATCTGTTAAAATATTGGGCAGCTGCCACAGGCGACCTTAATGCACCATTGTCTGACAACCATCTCTGCTAGAGGGGTGCCACTTTTTAGTAGAGATGGGCTCAAGCCATGAACATAAGAACGGCCAGACTGGGTCAGACCAAAGGCCCATCTAGCCCAGTGTCCTGTCTTCCGACAGTGGCCAATGCCCCAGAGGGAATGAACAGAACAGGGAATCATCAAGCGAGCCATCCCCTGTCACCCATTCCCAGCTTCTGACAAACAGTGGCTAGGGACACCATCCTTGCCCATCCTGGCTAACAGCCATTGATGGACCTATCCTCCATGAACTTACCTAGTCCTTTTTTGAACCCTGTGACATGTACCCAGTCAATATGGGGATAGCTGAAATCCCCCATTAGAGAGGCTATTAAAATAAAAAACTCAGTAATAATCTCCCTGAGCATTTCAATCACTATCACCATCTTGGTCAGGTGGTTAGTAATATATCCCTACTGCTCTAAGTTAGAAGGGAAAAGAACTGAGGCTCTCACTGGTGCCAGTGAACTCTGATGCTCGCAGGACCCCCTGGAGTCAGAGAGGCCCAGAGCCTGGAGGGAGCTTTGCTTTACCTTTCTGTTGTTTAACCCCTTGTTCCAGGGAAACAGAAAGGGGATGAGACAGTCAAGAGGCCCTGTAAGGTGAGCTTATAAAATTTGCGGATCACCCCAAGATGGGAGGAGTTGCAAGCATTTTGGAGGACAGGTTTATAATTCAAAACAACCTTGACAAATTAGAGAATTGGGCTGAAATCAAAAAAACTAAATCCAATAAAGAGAAGTGCGAAGTACTTCACTTAGGAATGAAAAATCAAATGCACAACTACAAAATGGGGAGTGACTGGCTTGGTGGCTGTACTGCTGAAAAGGACCTGGGAGTTATAGTAGTATCACAATTAAATCTCAATCAACAATATGATGCAGTTGCAAGAAAGGCTAATACGATTCTGGGGAGTATTAACAGGAGTATTTTATGTAAGACAAGGAAGGTAATCGTTCTGCTCTACTTAGCACTGGTGAGACCTCAGCTGGATACTGTGTCCAATTCTGGGCACCACACTTCATATGTGGATAAATTGGAGTGTGTCCAGAGGAACCAATAAAGATGATAAAAAGTTAAAAAACCTGACACATGAGGAAAGGTTAAAAAAACTGGGCATATTTAGACTTGAGAAGAGAAGGCCGAGAAGGGATCTGAGAAGTCTTAAAGTATGTTAAGGGCTGTTAGAAAGAGGATGGTGATCAATTGTTCCCCATGTCCACTGAAGGTGGGACAAGGAGTAATGGGCTTATCTGCAGTAAGGGAGATTTAGGTTAGATATTAGGAAAAATGTTCTAACTCTAAGAGTAGTTATGTTCTGGAATAGGCTTTCATGAGAGGTTCTGGAATCCTCATCATTGGAGGTCTTTAAGAACCGGTTGGACAAGCACCTGTTAGGGATGGTCTAGGTTTACTTGGTCCTGCCTTGATGCAGGTGGCTGGTCTTGATGACCTCTTGAGGTCCCTTCCAGCCATATTTCTATGATTCTAAACCATCCCTGCCGGAAATGATTTATTTCTGGGACTCATACAAATACAGCTGAAGATCACATTTTTTGTCTTTGGATTTCTGACTGCAATGGAACTACTCATATGAGCAAAGTTAAGCAGGATTTGGGCTTTAGATTCCTTTGTATTAAGTGGGCTAACTTTAAAGAGATCCGGAATGGATGTGGTGTGGAAGGTAAGCACTTGGATACCGGGCTGAGGAGCATGGTACGGAAAGAAAGCAGGATAAGCTGCACATTGGTACTTGGTGGGAATCTAGAGAGCCTCTAAACTGCTGTAACATACAGTGTGAAGGAGCTGTAAGGTGTGAGCTGCACCAGCTTAGACTTCCCCTAAAGTTAGACTTCCCTCTGAAATCGGACCATTGAATCCAGACCAATTACGTCATTTAACCTGCCTTGCAAGATTGTTCTACTGCACATTCATGAGTATTCTGTACAGTCTAGTTTTAAGTATGTGAGTTGACGGGTCTTCCAAGATAGCTCTTGGGCAATGACTACTGTTAGGTAAAAAGAAAAGGAGTACTTGTGGCACCTTAGAGACTAACCAATTTATTTGAGCATGAGCTTTCGTGAGCCACAGCTCACTTCATCAGATGTTTACCGTGGAAACTGCAGCAGACTTTATATACACACAGAAATCATGAAACAATACCTCCTCCCACCCCACTGTCCTGCTGGTAATAGCTTATCTAAAGTGATCAACAGGTGGGCCATTTCCAGCACAAATCCAGGTTTTCTCACCCTCCACCCCCCCACACACAAATTCACTCTCCTGCTGGTGCTAGCCCATCCAAAGTGACAACTCTTTACATAATCAAGTCGGGCTATTTCCTGCATAGATCAAGGTTTTCTCACATCCCCCCACCCCCATACACACACAAACTCACTCTCCTGCTGGTAATAGCTCATCTAAACTGACCACTCTCCAGGTTTAAATCCAAGTTAAACCAGAACATCTGGGGGGGGGGGGGGGGGGTAGGAAAAAACAAGAGGAAACAGGCTACCTTGCATAATGACTTAGCCACTCCCAGTCTCTATTTAAGCCTAAATTAATAGTATCCAATTTGCAAATGAATTCCAATTCAGCAGTTTCTCGCTGGAGTCTGGATTTGGATTTAAACCTGGAGAGTGGTCAGTTTAGATGAGCTATTACCAGCAGGAGAGTGAGTTTGTGTGTGTATGGGGGTGGGGGGGATGTGAGAAAACCTTGATCTATGCAGGAAATAGCCCGACTTGATTATGTAAAGAGTTGTCACTTTGGATGGGCTAGCACCAGCAGGAGAGTGAATTTGTGTGTGGGGGGGTGGAGGGTGAGAAAACCTGGATTTGTGCTGGAAATGGCCCACCTGTTGATCACTTTAGATAAGCTATTACCAGCAGGACAGTGGGGTGGGAGGAGGTATTGTTTCATGATTTCTGTGTGTATATAAAGTCTGCTGCAGTTTCCACGGTAAACATCTGATGAAGTGAGCTGTGGCTCACGAAAGCTCATGCTCAAATAAATTGGTTAGTCTCTAAGGTGCCACAAGTACTCCTTTTCTTTTTGCGAATACAGACTAACACGGCTGTTCCTCTGAAACCTACTGTTAGGTAGTTTTCCCTGAGAGTCTGAAAGATTGTTTTCTTAATTCCAACTGATATCTCCCTGTTGTACCAATAAAATAAAAACCAGCAGGATCTTATTAAAGGGAAAAAGGCAAAATACCACATTTATTGTGAATACAGAAAGAATCATAGTAAGCAGTTAGTTCTAGTTATAACATTCCATTCAATCTCATATTTATTCACACATTCATTCATACAAACATACACACACACACAGGTTCTGCAAGGTTGTTATCATAGTTACCAGCCTTAGAGTTGCTCATGCCAAGCCACTGGCCAGGTGGCCTGGACATGAGGAGGGAGCAGGGCCTTGTCAGATGCTCATCTGATGCTCCTGGAAGTTGGTTTGCAGAATCAGACCCCAAAGTTCTCACTTTTTCGAGTCTATTTTTATAGGAATTTCTTCCTATGCCAGTCTATGGGAATTGCTTCATCATGCTGTTGCTGAATCAATCAGCAGATAGCACATTCCTGACGGCTCCGTGCTGCTAGATGTTATCTTGTTCTTTGGTTCTCCCATTCTTGAGACTGTTGGGTGGATTCCAGTCTGCCCTCCGGGGGTCCTCTGGTTATTTCCACTTGGCGCCTTCTTCAGCCGATGGACACTGGATTCTGAGGTTGGTACCTCCCTGATCATTCAGTTATTAAACACACCAAGCATCCATCCACATACATCCTCTATCTCTATTTTAATCACAATTGTTAATACCACAAAAGGGCGGGGAGTCTCTGGGTGCTGTTTCTGTTGTTAGAGTATTGCTTTGAGTCTCTCTCTCTGTGAATTGCTTTGACAACAGACTCTGTCTTAGAATGTACTAACACAGTTAGCAGCTTGCAAGTTTCACACATAGAGGGAGAGAAACAGTACCAAAAACTAAGAGACCTCTTAATTAGTAATACCCTGGAATTTAAACTATGGGGAATCAAACTAATTTGTGATTTTAATACAGAACTTCTTTAATATGATCCAACATCCCCCACCCCTTTTTTTATTATACTAATCAATTCATCATCTGTGCATTGTTTAACTATCTTTTACTTGTGATCCACATCCTCCCTTAATTGTTGCTTAGCTATGCTACATATATACATTACACATCCCACTGAAATTTACCTTTCATCATAGACACCTGATCCTGTTATGATCTGTGGTCAATAAGGCGGATATTAGACTTAAACAAAACTGAATTGTGGATTCCCAAATTTTAAGTAGCTTTGGATAAAACTGATACCGATTTTTCTTTTTCAGATGCTTCAGAAAATATTGTGAAGGAAAGGATGAAACTTATCAAGTCTCTAAATAAAGTGCCTGTTGCACACAGTTTATGCTGAGAAAACATTATTGAGATGGAAGAGTCTGATAACATTCATTTTCAGGATACAGATGCTGATGGAGTAAGATGTTGCATTTAAATAAATGGAAATAAGGCATAATCTTTAATTGGGAAAAGTAGCTCCTTTCTGATATAGGAATCTGTTTCTGGAAAGAACTAATATTGAGAATATCATTTGTGATTCTTTCTGGAGAAGAATGGGAAGCAGGGGAAGAGAATCTGTATGCTATGTCTCATGTGGGGATTTTTCTAAGGGCTTTATCTCTATTTTAGGTTCTCACTGATCTCATTATCATTGCTAAGGACAGGCAAAATTCTTACTACATTTCAGAAGTTTGGGACAGGTCTGAACAGGAGTTCCTGGAGTAGTCTGAAGAGTCTGCTTTGTCATTGCTGGGGCAGGGGTAGTTAAAAGGCGGACTGCGGGCCAAATCCAGACCGCCAGATGCTTTTGAACAGACCCTGAATATTTTATTTATTTATTATTTTCTCTGGAGTCTGGACTTTGACTATACCTTGACCAAGAAATTTGGACCATGACACAAAGTAATTGACTCCCCCTGTCATGGGGGCAGTACATTTCACCAACAAGCTTTCCCCAAATTCCAACCCAATGCCTTGGGTGGAGAACCCCACTTGTCTCCCAACAGGTCCAAACTTCTTGATTCCATTCTGCAACCTTTAGGAAGGCATGAGCTTGCCCAGAAGAAAATGCCTCAACAGGGTTTGTACCAGTGACTTCATATGCCACCTAGTGACCTCCATCCTTTGGGTTTTCATGCAAGAACTGGGAGCCCTAGTGAAACAGTGAGATTTGTTCAAAGGGGAGGGAAACGACTCATGATGTTCAACAATAACCTCTCCAGCTGATTTTGAAGTGTCAATGATGGGCTCTGAGCAGTCTTATATAGTCCTCACCTGCAGCTATTCCGGCTGTGACACTATCCCTCAAAAACATAAAGGGTGGGAAAACTATAGTATTCTTGAAGTTCTGGCTGTTTCCAGTCCAATTCGCTTACAAACAACAGCATTGTACCAGAATGTCCTCCATTGCAGAAGACACTTTACATTATAAAATGGTTTTCATTGACACTATAAAATGAAGCAATGGTTCATTTTCATATTAGAGTTTGTAAAATTCAGGGCTTAACCTACTTGACAGCATCACTGTGACATGGTGGAGAGGGCGCACCACTGTTGTCAAGGCTGCACCCAGATTTTCATTTGGATAGGACTGAAAACGTTATCTAAAATCTGTGTGTTTTGAGGTATAGGATCAGTTTCAAAGGCTTAATGTAATTAACTGCTTAGATTAGGGCATTTTAAAGGGAAAAGCCTGAAATGAGTTATGTCTGGTTTTAAAGGAGCCATGCGACTACAATTTTTCCAGCATCTAACTTTTTCCACCCACTTTTACAATGACTAGACGAGCAGTCTGAGGTATGAAGTTCAGCATGTATGATTCTTTGCTTGAGTAGTTGGGGGAAGAATGTTTGTTAAATGTTGCAACGTATTTTGTATAAATAGTTACTTTAAAAAGTTCCTGCCATTACAGCTATGGTGATAGACTGTTAATGTAGATCGTCATCAGTGTTACTGACCACACAAGGGATAGTTACAGTGCAACGGGGTATACCTGGTATTTGCTGCCCCTACCAGAGGCCCTGCTGCCTTAAAGGTGCCCTGCTGGATGGGAAGAGGAGAGAGTTCAGACCTCCAGGGCTTGCCTGGAGAGGCTTCCCATGATCTACCTGCAGACAGAACCAACAAGAGTTGGTCCTTCAGCAGCTGGAAGGGCCAGGAGCTGGCAGAGGCCAATCAGGGTCTAGAAGGCAGGAGGAGGAGGATCGCTCAGATGAACTGATCCCTGTCTCTGAGGGAGGCAGTCCGGCAGATGCAGAGCGGGCACCAGGATCTGTCCCAGCTGGGAGTGGTCAGATGGCTGCTGAGGGCATCCCAAGACCCCTCCTGCCTATGCCTAGGGGAGTGGCTGGGAGGAACCCAGTGAATACTGAGGGCACTGTGACCCCGGCAGCCAGCAGGCGATCCTCCCGGCAGAGCTCCCCATCCCTGGAGCTGAGGCAGCTCGAATGGGAGAGAGCTAAAACTGAAAGCGTTGGAAGATTGGGAGAAGGAGAGGGAGGATCACGAAAAGCAGCGTCAGCGTGAAATGGAGCTGGCCAGGCTGAGGAGCAGTGAGGCCCCGGCTGCGGTGAGTGAGGGGGGACCCAGGACTGCAAGGAGCTTTGATAAGTGCTTCCTGGCCCAGCGTAAGGAGGGGGAGGACATAGATGACTTCCTGACGGCCTTTGAAAATGCCTGCGAGCTGCACAGGGTTGACCCAGAAGACAGGCTCTGGTTTCTCACCCCCTTACTAGACCCCAAAGCTGTGGCAATGTACAGCCGAATGGAAGGGGCGGAGGCAGGGGACTATGAACTATTCAAAAAGGCCCTGCTCCACGAGTTTTGGCTGACTCCCAAGATGTACCGGGAAAGGTTCCGGAGTCCACGTAAAACCCCTGAGGTCATGTACCTAGAACTGGCCCTCCGAATGCAGGGATATGCCCGCAAGTGGGCAGATGAGGCCCAGATGAAGAGGGACCTGCTTAACCTGATCGTACTGGAGCAACTGTATGAGCAGTGCCCTTCTGACCTGAGGCTATGGTTGGTGGACAAAAAGCCGGAGAACCTGCGATGCGCAGGCTAGCTGGCTGATGAGTTTGTGAAGAGCCGGTCAGAGGGTGTCAGGGAGGAGTCCCAAAGGAACAGGCCCACCACCATCACGATGCCGAGAGAGAGAGTCGCCCTAGGACCTCCTAATGAGGGAATATGGAAAACTCCCTCACAAGGGGAACATCCGGCGTTAGGACCAACCGACCAGCTCAAGGGGACCAACGAGACATGAGCTGCTATTACTGTGGCCAGAGAGGCCACATACAGACCCAGTACCCCAACCTCAAGGACAGATTGAGCAGACCGAACCCACACAGGGTTAACTGGGTAGGGACCCATCCAGGTGAGGGGCAGGCTTCCCAGGCAAGAGGGGCTGGCAGCTTAACAACTGCTCAAGAGGGAAGAGTGCCCCAGGCCAGCTCCTCTGCGGGGGCTGGATCCTACGGACTCAAGGTTCTCAGTTTACAGGGTGGGTGCAGGGCTGTCCCTGTGGAGCAAGTTCCTTGTTCCCCTGGAGGTGGATGGGAGGAAGGTCAATGGATACTGGGACATGGGCGCTGAGGGACGCCGGCCCAGCCCGAGGTGGTGGCCCCAGATCGGGTGGTGCCCAACACCTATCTGACCCTGACGGGGTGGGCAGGACTCCATTCAAGGGGCCCGTGGTGAGGGTACATCTGAAATGGAGGGCCCCAAGGATGTGGGGGTGCACCACCATTTGCTCACTGAGGTGTTGATGCAGGGGGGACCTAAAGGATTGGCCAAACAACCCCCAGAACACCCTGGTTGTGACCTGTAGCCAGAGCTGGCAAGGGGCACTACGCCCTGACCTTGGGGAGGGTACCACACCGGAGGTGCAGGACCCTACCCTGGTGGGGAAGGAGTGCCCAAGGACAAGGTGTCACGGAGTCCCTGGGCGATGCTCTGGAACTGCTCCCCATGAAGTCAGTCAGGACTCTGGGGTAGTCGCCTTTCTGTGAGCAGCCTGTCTTCAGGACACACAGCTCACACAGCTTCCACCTTCCTGGGTCTGACCTCAGAGCATTCAGCATCCTCTGCCCCTCCGTGCGCTTTCCCCCAGCGAGTCCGCTCAGGCGGGGCTCCTGGGGAAGCCAGAGGGTCCTGCACCCCAACTTCGCAGTCAGACGTGACTCTCAGCCAGCCAGTAAAACAGAAGGTTTATTAGACGACAGGAACATGGTCTAAAACAGAGCTTGCAGGTGCAGAGAACGGGACCCCTCAGCTGGGTCCATTCTGGGGGGCAGTGAGCCAGACAACCACGTCTGCCCTTCACTCCATGTCCCAGCCAGCCCCCAACTGAAAAACCCCCTCCAGCCCCTCCTCCTCTGGGCTTTGTTCCTTTCCCGGGCCAGGTGGTCACCTGATTCCTTTGTTCTCCAACCCTTTAGCTCTCACCTTGCAGGGGGGGAAGGGCCCAGGCCATCAGTTGCCAGGAAACAGGGTGTTGGCCATTCTCTGTGTCCAGACTCCTGCACACACCTGCCCTCTAGGGCTCTGCAATGATCATACACCCTTACCCCACCCCCTAGATACTTAAGAACTGCCTAGGGGAAACTGAGGCACCCCCACACTATTCAGAGGAAACATTAAGAACAGTCCCGCTTCGTCAAACAAGGCTCAGAGAGGCTGTGGTTTCAGACACAGTCGGCGAGAGGGAGCAGGTCCCCAACCCTTCCCCAGCCGCTGAGTTCCAGGCCGAGATGAAGAAGGATCTCTCCTTGCGGAAGCTCAGGGACCTGGCCGACCTCAGTGTGGTACAGACCATGAGGAGAGGCTGCCAGGAGAGGTTCCTGTGGGAGAAGGGGTTCCTGTACTGAGAATGGGCTCCCCCAGGGGAAATGGAGCCCTGGGGGATCAGGAGGCAGCTGGTGGTTCACCAGAAGTATCGCCGCAAGCTACTGTACCTGGCCCATGACATCCCCCTCTCAGGGCACCAGGGAATCTGGCGCACCCGGCAGAGGTTGCTACAGAACTTTTACTGGCCCGGGGTCTTTACCACGGTCCGGCAGTATTGCCGATCCTGTGACCCCTGTCAGAGGGTGGGGAAGGCCAGGACAAGGGGAAAGTTGCTTTGAGGCCTTTGTCCATCATAGAGGAGCCTTTCCAGAAGGTGGCTATGGACATAGTGGGCTCTCTGAGCAAGACGATCTGGTCGGGAAAGAAATACATTCTGGTGGTGGTAGATTTTGCCACCCGCTACCCCGAGGCAGTGCCCTTAGCTTCCATTGAAGCAGACACCGTGGCAGATGCGCTCCTGACCATTTTCAGCCGAATGGGGTTCCCCAGGGAAGTCTTGACAGATCAAGGATCCAACTTCATGTCGGCCCTGCTCCGGTGCTTGTGGGAGAAATGTGGGGTCCGGCACGACTGGGCCTCAGCTTATCACCCCCAGTCCAATGGGCTGGTGGAGAGGTTCAATGGGACGCTAAAGTTGATGCTGAAAACCTTTATGAACCAGCACCCGCAGGACTGGGACAAGTACTTACCTCACCTGCTGTTCGCGTACAGTGAGGTGCCCCAGGAGTCTACCGGATTTTCGCCTTTCGAACTGTTATATGGAAGGAGGGTGAGGGGCCCCCTGGACCTGATGAGAGACGAATGGGAGGGGAAGGCCGCTCCCGATGGAGAGTCAGTGGTGGAGTATGTCCTGATCTTCCGAGAGAGACTGGCTGAACTCATGGGCCTGGCCAGGGAGAATCTGGCCAGAGCCCAGAGGAAGCAGAAGGTCTGGTATGACCCGTGGGCCCGTGCCTACGCCACCGGGGATCCGGTGATGGTTCTCATCCCCATGAGAAAAAACAAAATACAGGCTGCCTGGGAAGGTCCCTTCAAGGTTGTCAAGCAGCTCAATGAGGTAAACTATGTAGTGGAGCTGTCTAACCGGGCGCACCACCGCCGGGTGTACCATGTGAATATGATGAAGTCATATTATGCCAGGGGGAATCTTGTGTTGGCCGTGTGTGGACATTGGGAGGAGCAGGGAGATGACCCATTAGTAGATCTATTACCTGGTACAAGAGCTGGCTCCCCCCGGAAACAATTCCCCTCTCGGATCAGCTAACCCCTGCCCAGCAAGCTGAGGTCAGGGGGGTGCTGCATCCGTACCGACAGCTGTTTTCCAACCTGCATGGACGCACTAATCTGACTGTCCACTGGATGCAGACAGGGTCGCACCCACCGATAAGATGCTCCCCGTTCCAAGTCAGAGGGAAAACTGCTCAGGACCTGGAAAGAGAGGTCCGGGACATGCTGGCTTTGGGGGTGATCCAGCCATCTGCCAGCCCTTGGGCCTCGCCAATGGTGCTGGTCCCCGAAAAGGACGGGTCTGTCCGGTTCTGTGTAGACTATCGGAAGCTCAATGCCATCACTGTATCTGATGCCTACCCCATGCCCAGGCCTGACGAGCTCCTAGACAAATTGGGAGGAGCTCGATACCTTACCACCATGGGTCTTACAAAGGGCTACTGACAAGTGTCGCTGGATGCAGATGCCTGGCTGAAATCGGCCTTTATCACCCCTCTGGGGCTCTATGAGTTCCTG